>NC_066620.1:181028399-181640478 GCF_025201925.1 Gopherus flavomarginatus | reverse complement strand
AGCAAAATTAACAAAACTGCAACTTGTATCAAATTTTACTGTTGTTATCTATGTAGCATCATAAGTGTATGTGGTTCTTAATGAGCTAATAACGTGAACAGGTTCTAGCCTTATGTCTTTGTGTTCTGAGGGTCAGGTTGTAGCTGGCTGTACGTGCATGGGCAATGAGGGTGGGGGAAAGAATGCAAAGAACTCTCTCCACCTCCTGAACAAAGGTCAGGCTGCAATCAGAGTGAGGAGTTCACATAACATGCTAATTTAGCATTGCCCAAGTCCCCTCCCACACCCCAAAATGGAGGAGGTCTGAGCTGAGCCATGGTCTGTGTTTCTTTTCCTCACTCTCCTCCCCTGGCATGTTGTAAACTGATGTAGGAGTTTCTACTCTTGCACACAGTACCTCAGAGCTTCCAGCTGAATTACACACATTTTTTTCTCGGGGATTCCTGCCACAGATATTGGTTGTCCAAAACATTTAGTGAATTTGTGTCAATATTGATGAATTGTTTTATTAAAAAAAATCTTCAGAAATATAGAAACAATTCTTTTTTTTTCCTCCAAACAATAGCTCAGTTTTTCAGGCTAGACTCACCAGGGGACTTAGGAAAGTACTTCCAACATTTAGGTACTAAACAGGTGGTGGTGCCCCCCTAATAGCCAAGCTCGGGAATAGGGACTTGACTACAGCTTTTTCCCCTCACCAGTAAGTGACCTAACCACCAGACTATTAAATATTCTGGGGTAGCTTGCTGTCAGCCTCTCCTATTGCAGCTGTTCCATGTTGTATATAAATAGTCACTGGAGCAGTGATTAGAGCTCAATTTTTTCTGAAAAAGTCATGACCTGGTGATTGTTGCATGTCACTGGGAACTCTTGAGTTAGAACCGAGGCTCTAACACAAACATAGTCTGTGGCCTTGGGCAAGTTACTTAAACTGACTTCTAAAGTTTCCCCATCTGTCAAATGGGGATTGCAATACCTATCTACAGTGTTGTGAGGGTTGACTGACATCTATAAAGTGCTTTTCAGTTTAAAAGAGTCATATGGATATTTGATATTATGATGGTAAATCCCATTGAAAAGATAGTGTTCCAGCGTGTAACAGGGTAGCCTGGCCCCTACAGGCTACACAGCTTGTCTTGTCTTAGTCCAGAATCAAGAGAATTCTGGGAATTGTTCCTGGAAGGAGCATGTGATTTCAGGCAATAGCAAGACCTGGTGAGAAAGGAGACAGGACTATAAAAGAACTCCCTTCAGCTTAGACAGGGAGATAGCTAAGCAGCAGCTGTTGGTTGAGAAACTCTTTGTGGGGAAGGTACCAAAGGGAAATGGCAGCAGCTGCTGGAGCTCTCCCAGTAAAAGGAAGACTGGTAGGGTGCTCCTGGCTGAAAAAAGTTAGAAGGAGGAGGTGGTCTATGAAGGGCTGAGGATGAGTCCTGCAGAGGAAAGAACCTTAGAGTAAGCTGTTCAATGGAATGAAAGGCTATTTTTAAGCCCTGCACTGAGGGCTGAAGACTTTTCTTTGTAGAAAATGGCCTAGGATGGGAAGTGGTGTGGGCCTGTAGGCTAGTGTGTACACCTGCCCTTATTTAGGGGTCTCAAGAGGGGCTTCTGGAGAAGGTTAGGAAACCTTATGCATTCCCTTGCACCAAAGGGGCAGATGAAGGTGTACCCTTGCTAAGGACTGCTTAGCCCAGGGACTTAGAAGGATTAAAAAAAAAAAAAAAACTTTGTTGGATGTTATTACTCCAGAGGGGAGGATGCTATGGTTTGTCTGCATGGCTAAACCACTGAGGCCTGGCATACCCTGTCAGCAGGAATCTGCAGCCTAGAGGGCAAACTGAGGAATTCTGAATCCTAATGCTGGAAAGGTAAGCCATCTGTGAAACAATGCTCACCAACTCTCAGTTTTCCCACTGTCATGATTATTTGTGCAAACATGCTGTTAGAAAGTAACTTATCCCAAGGAGTTATTTTGTGTGATTTTTGAAGTCTTTACATCATTGGCCATATGTAGCCTTCCAGGAGTGTTGTGGGTCAGGCTGAAGAGTGAGGTTAATCAGATCACTAGATCTGAATACAGCATGGAAACTTTCCATTCTCTTCACTGTGTGGGAAAATAGATCTTACTGAGAAGTTGAAGGGTGTTTCACTCCCTCCTAAAGCACTGCTGTTCCTTGAATGATAGAATCTACCTATTTCTCCTACCTAATTGACCCTAGGGCCAACTCTAGCACCAATGAGCCCAGGGTTCTTTGTGCTCCTTATTTACTTCCCTCAGAGAATAACTGAAAGGCTGTATCTCTTGCTGCTGGAAGCTAACTCTTCCACTGAACTGTCTCTCTCTAAACTCAGTATATGTGTCTGAACAATTTCAGTGATGTGCCATCTGCACTTGGCTGCCCTGGTATATGAGATGAGTATCTGGCCTGGTAATTTCCTAGCCTGGCTCCTTGTCCCCAGGCTGTCTGTGTCTCAGACACCCAGGTTAGGTAGACCTTTTGAAGTTCTACAGGGTCTTTGGCCTTTCTGCGGCCTCCTGATAGGATTCCTATTTGGTACTGCTAGGCAAACACTACCACCACCACCACCACCACCACCACGGTCAGGTGTGTCTGGTCTATAGAAGTTGCTTCTTGTAAGCTTCCAAAATGGTGAGAATGGATCTCCATGTGTAATGTCCCCCCTGCTCTTCCTGGCAAAAAACGTTGAAATTCTCCATTGTAATAAAGCACATACACACAAAAAGACCATGCTTTCTGCCAGATGAACATTTCTGAAGTGAAGACAACTTTTCATATCTGAATCTTTTTCCAGTTTTAGTAGAAAATAGCAAAACATGCTCTGCACCCCAGGATGTTTCTTCAATGTCCACATCTGGCTACCCAGAAAATAGGTAGCAGTCTCTCTTCATGTTCCCTATCACATGCATTGAAAAATTATAAGCCAAACCACCAAAAATCATGATACTTAAAAAATAAAAAGAATACCAAAGTTATTTATTATTTGTCTTCTGGATTTTTTTGTTGTTTTTCAGTCTTCTGAGTGCATTTGGTTTTATTTCAAGCTCTTGCCCCTGCAACCATAAGGGCTAGAAAGTACACCTGGTCAGAAAAAGGAAAGAGGGCTGTTGCATGGAAAACACTGGTCCCAAACTGAAATATTTCAATTTGGATATGCAACTGTGGTACTTCACAAGAAGTGTAGTTCAGATGCCTCATGCTCCTACTTGCTACAGGCCAAGCTCCCGGGTCAGACTATATTACCCAGAATATTTGATTTTTGTTGAAAGCCCATGTTTCCATCCAGAAAGTTTTTGATGAGACATTTCCATCAAGTCTTACTAGAAAACTCTGTCTCTTTTTTTAAAAGCTGAGATTCTCTCCTTCTCTTGTCTCCTGGACCTAAGGTTTAAAGTACACAACAAATATTTGCAAGACTCATAAAGGTTGTCCACACTGCATCCTCTTTGTGTAAATTACATCTACTCAGGGCTTGTCTATGTGTGGAAGTTATACTGGTATAAGATAGGACATGAATTTAAAACGCTAGAGTTATACCAGTAATATAGCCATGTGGACACTCTTATTCTGATATCAGAGTGATTTTTTTCCCCCACTTTGTTTATGAAACTTTGGAATCCTGAAAAAAGTCACTTTTATTCTAGAACAAGGGGGAGTTATACCAGTATAACTTTAGAGTTTTAAATGCACTATACCAAACACAGTAACTATACTAATGTAATTACATCTGTATGTGCTGGGGCAGACATGCCCCATGCTGACAAGGAGGGGGTTAATGAGAGTGTGGGGGTCAGCACCCAAGTCATGCCAGATTGCTCTGGAATATGGTTCCAGTGTTCTTCCTGTGAGCTGGAATAGTATCCTGATGCTTCTGTTAACTCTAGCCATGTCCAAGAATTGGAGGGTGGGACAAGTGGGGGCCCCAGTGCCTGGTGAGGGGAGATGGTCCTGGACCAGGCAGCCCCTTTTAGTCTGGTAGGTTCTGGGCCCAAGCAGGGAGCACTTGGCAGTGGGTCAGCATGGAGGGAGCTGAGAATGCTGCAGCTGGCGTTGGGCAGGGGAGCATGGGGCTAGACCACCGAGAGCCTCAGGTGGAGCCAAAGCTGGGTGATGTTGGGGGCTGGGTACTAAGGCTGCTGGGACTGCAGAGTCCCCTTGCTGAGCACAAGTAGAGAGGCAGGGCAGGACAGGCTCAGGGCTGAGTCGTCTTCTGGGCATCCTCCAGATCCTCCACTGCCACTATCTTCCCTCTGCTCCCCTTTTTTCTCCCCCAGAGACTCCCACTGCCCCAGTATGCAACTCAGCCCCACATTCAGAGCAAGCTTCTGCTGCTTCAAGGGGGTGGTCCAGTACTTTTTTTTTCAGTACTGGGGCAGTGTTGTGGATCCAACTGGCAATGCCACAGCTGCAACAGATGTCAAGCATGGTGACAGGACTTAAAAAGAGCAGACCCAGCCCACTTTAGGGTTGACTAGGAAGGAGACCAGAGCTGGGCTTCTCCTGATGTGAGAGAAACCTGATTGTAGCCCAGAGACTGAGGTAGCTTGTTGGCTGGACAAGCTTCCTGGTGGAAGGGATGACTAGATCCTGGGAGTCTTCCTTTTACCCCTTACAACTGTATTCTTTGTAGGCCCAGGACTGGCAGCATTCAGTCCTGGACTTGTAACAGTTTTATGGTGCGAGGTGCAGCCTATAATAACTGAACCCCCATTTTACCTTTGGCCCTGACACGGGCAGCCACTTGAGTATTTATTTCTAAGTTAAGCAAGTGAGTAGTCCCTTTTGAAGGTGGTGAATGCTTAAATGCTCCACTGGATCAGGACCTATATAAAATCCAAATGTTCTAATTATCTAGCCGAAGTGGTTCAGAAAGTTTCAGACCTTAACATTGCCACAACCTGATATACAGAAAAGCTATTTTAGAGCAGGGTTCATATTGTTGATTTTCTATCACTTGAAGACCCATATATGGTGAATCATGCAACTTTGCTTTAAAGGCAGAGGGATACAAAAATAGTAGCAGTCAAAAAGATTTTTTAAAAAATTGCAAAATAGTGTTGTGCTAAAATGTAGCACAGTGGGGTGGTATAATATGATGGCTGCATTGGCTCTGGAAATAACTAGATGTTTCCATTCCATTTCACACACGCAGCAGGGCAAAATTTATTGCACACCTTTTTGGCAAAAAATGCAGGCACGGTGACACTGAAATGTTTTGCGCATTCATGTTGATTTTTTTGCCGAACTGTTTCAATTTTTGAAGCGTTTTTTTTTTGACTGAAACATTTCTTTTGAATATTTTTTAAACAAATGTTTTGATGTTGGTTCAAAATGACTTTTTGTTTCACAATTTTCTTCAATTTATTAAAAAACAAAGTTTTAAAATGGGCCGGTCGAAACATTTACATTTTGTCAAAATGTACAGCTGCTCAGTCAGACTTTCCTCAACAACAACAGTTCAAATTCTGTTAACTTTTACAATTCGGCAGAAGAAGCAGGCAATGACAGATGCTAGGGGAAGGAGCTTGAGGGATGGGCATCTGGTGCATAAAGGAGCTGGAGTGGAAGTGTATGGGAGGCAGGCAGTTGATGTGGCAGTAGAGAGAGACATGGATGGGCTGGAAATTTTTGTGTGGGAATGGAGCTAGGAGTGGGAGGTCAGACAGGTGCTGTGTGAGGGCCTGGCAGTGGGTAGGTGTGTGTGGGGAGAAGTATGAGAAGCCAGCATATAGTATGTGTGTGTGTGAGGGACCATCAGTCTGGAGCGAGAGCTGAACAGAGAAAGCATAGTTGTGCTGAAAGGAGGCATGACCGCTACATACCACTATGTCAAACAAGTCAAGAGGAGAGAGCTGGGCAAACCTTCTCTTGCCAGAATGGTTTTGCTTATGTTGTAAAGATGATATGTTAACAGCCAAACTACTGTAAAACTGTCTCTGTTTGGCCATGAACATGACTTACTTTGGGACAGTGAAATGAGAAATCAGGTGCTTGTACTTGATGATTTGTAAATTGCGTGTTTTAGGTCATGCTATAGTGTATGAATTTGAGGTAAGAACTTCAATCGTTTTCTCTGTGCTTCTTTCTTTCTAGGCTGGCCCTTCCTCTTTTCTGCATCTGCAGTACAGGAGACTTCAGTGAAGTCCTAGAGGTCTGCCAGCTTCTTTCCTTTACAGAGAAAGGCAGAAGAGAAATGTTAAAGAAAATGTAGAGACTTGTAGATGCAGATTGACCTGTGTTTGGGGATAGAACTTAAACAGTGGACAATGTATGTCTCTCTCTTTTTCCTTTCTAGTAATTCTGGATCATGTAGGAAGGCTTTCACGATTTTTGTTAATTTTCAATAAGTACATAGTATTCTTTCTGAAGAAAGAATAGCCCTTGAAGAAAGAAGGAAGAGCTAGCTGGTATTTACAGGTTGGCAGATATCTCTAAGAGCTGCTGACTTGAAAAATGCCCAAACAGATAAAGAAGGGGATGGAGGAAAAGGTTCAGAGAGATAACATTTTTCTTTGCTTTGTGTGTAGGGGGGGCGGTATTTTCTATGTGGTGGTTTTGTCTTTGTCCTTTGAAGTAATTGTTTTATAACTGCATTACATTGTTTGAATGAAATAATGTAAAAAGTTTACACCTTTATTTCCAATTTCGTTCCATAGCAAAGGAAATGAAGACTTAAATAACCACCATAAAAGCTTTATTCAGATTAAACTGACAGTTGTCATAGGAGCCAAACGGTTTAACTAAAAAAAAATTGAACTTGTCTCAAAGCAGGAGAGAAGCAAGATTTTGGCACTTGGGGTATTTGTGTTTTGGGAATGGGGATTATTTTGTATTGAGGCGA
The DNA here is from genome assembly GCF_025201925.1 of Gopherus flavomarginatus. Lineage (NCBI taxonomy): Eukaryota > Metazoa > Chordata > Testudines > Testudinidae > Gopherus > Gopherus flavomarginatus. The sequence continues at coordinate 181,633,617 of NC_066620.1, read as the reverse complement.
TCTGGCACTTGAAGCGTGAGGGAAGGGAGAAAGTGCTATGGTCCATCAGCTGGGAGGCAAGGGAGGGAATGCTACAGAAGAGAGAATGTGAGGTGCTGCCAGATTGGGGGAAGAGGTGGGAGTTTGGTGGCTGTTGTGAGGAGGGGAAGAGTTAGTCATTGGGGAGGGGAAAAGGGGAGGAGTATGAGGAGCCAGCAGTTGGTTTGGGGCATTGGGGTGGGGAAGGACTGACTGATAATAAGGGAAAAAGGAAACTAAGGAGAAACATACAGTTCCGGTTGCCTATATATTTTTTTGCCTACAGGTCTGAGCCAGTGTAAAGTTGATGGGATTCAGAACTGAATGAAAATAAATAACTTGCGTGGCAGAGTACACCAAACAAGGAGATGTGACTGTATTCCTGAATAAATGACAAGCAGTACCCAGGGAAAAATATAACTTTCACCTCAGTGTGGCACTTCCATAACATCTCCTCAGATATGGTAATGCCCAGAAACATACTTGCAATTTGGATCTAGCTATGTATTGTCCCTCTGCTCCTGTCCTTTTATATTTCTGATTGCTCAATTGGCTGAATGGTCTAATGCACCTCTTTGGAATAAAGTTGTTGTTGTAGCCACTCCCTGCTTCCTACATCCCTTGCCTCTTTCTATGCCCACCAGTGACTGTTCTCCCAGTAAATTCTCCATTCTATATGCATATAGGGATTAATTTCTCATTTGGAAGAGCAGGATAAGCATCTTACTTCATTGTATGATCTCATAGTTCAGCTACATGGAGTTGAAATTTAGTTCTCCAAATGTCTGATATGTGTCAGACAATATAAAACTCTGTTAACATGGCTGTAGATTCTTGTTGTGCAGTTGAATGGGTATTCTTCCACTCAAACTATCCTGTATCCTAATCTGTCATCAGTAGTATGGTAAAAAATTCTGGGATGCTCTTTCCAAGTAGATAGACCCCGAGATGGAAGCTGTCACAGTTGCTGACCCCTCTCTTCCTAGTGGATATAAAATTGAATTCCTCCACCTAATCCAATGTACATAGTCCTTTGTACTCTACTCCCAAGAGAAGCCAGGAAGAAGAGGTAAAATGAATTGAAGGTTAGCAAATACAGGCTCTGCTAGACCTAGAATTAGAGCTGATCAAAATTTTCCCAAAAAGCTTTTGTCAAAACAAAAAAGAACACAACCTGCCCTTTCATTTAAACAAAAGTTTTCACTAAAAATTGTCATCAGTATCAAAACTTTTTCATTTACTGAAAATTGCATTTTCTTACTGAAAACTCACTTTTTCAGAAAACAAAAATTAAGAAGTGACTTTGAAGTGACAATGTAGTGGAAAAAACAGCTTAAAACATGTCAGTTCCAACCGTGAACATACTCAGAGAAAAATCTTACTTGTAAAGCAAATAATTTCAGTACTTCTGCTGATCTCAACTTCCATGATATTTCACAAGATGGTCAGTGAGGTACCCAGGACCTAAACTGTTTAGATTGTTATGGATTAAAACAAACATTAAATTGCACATGGAAAATAGCTAGAACTCAGTGCAGACTCTGGAGCTCAGATGTAATGTACTTGCTGTCAGAAATATAGCTTAACAAGTGGGCTGCTACATTCTGCACCATGGGCTTGCTCCAAAGTCCATTGTAGTTAATGAAAAGATTCCCATTGGTTTAAATATGCCTTGGATTGAGCTCTAGCTGAGCTTGTCAAGCAGTATTTGTTACATGTTTTCTCCCTAATTTATTTAATACTCCCCCCCCAATAACATAAGAATATCTGATCTTTCTCTTCAGAAGCTGTACCCAGTTCTGATAAAGAGGAGAAATGAGATTTCTACTTTGAAACTCCACTAGAAGTTTTGCTAATTGTGTCTGCACTGGTTGCTCACACATATGCAATTTGGTGTCAAAGATGACGGGCAGAGCAATGAAGTAACTAGAATCTATGGAGAAATATGGGTGGATTTTCAAGTTCTACAGTGATGAGGTACAGATAGGGACTTCTCATGACTCAGTATCAAGTCAAAAACAACATTATTTAGCTTCCCTTGAAATTGCTCTAAGTGCCATAATAGAGGATGCTGTCTATTTACAAATGTGAATAAGGGCATATGTTCTTACCAAAGGTGGATAACCATGTGTAATATTTTCAGAAAAGGATGAACAGGTTCATGCAAATAAACTTATTCTCTACTTCTCCTATTCCTCTAGAACAGGGGTAGGCAACCTTTCAGAAGTGGTGTGCCGAGTCTTTCTTTCTTCATTCTATTCTAAGGTTTCACATGCCAGTAATACATTTTTAGAAGGTCTCTTTCTATAAGTCTATAATATATACCTAAACAATTGTTATATGTGAAGTAAATACGGTTTTTAAAATGTTTAATATGCTTCATTTAAAATTAAATTAAAATGCAGAGCCCCCCAGACTGGTGGCCAGGACCCAGGAAGTGTTGAGGGCCATTGAAAATCAGCTCGCGTGCCACCTTCAGCACGCGTGCCATAGGTTGCCTATCCCTGCTCTAGAAGTTTAATCCCACTCCTTCAAGCAAACTGAGGGTATGTCTATGCTACGAAATTAGGTTAAATTTATAGAAATCGGATTTTAGAAATCACTTTTATACAGTCGATTGTACGTGTCCCCACACAAAATGCTCTAAGCGCATTAAGTCGGCATACTGTGTCCACAGTACCGAGGCTAGTGTCGACTTCCAAAGCATTGCACTGTGGGTAGCTGTGGGTAACTATCCCATGGTTCCCGCAGTCTCTGCTGCCCCTTGGAATTCTGGGTTGAGATCCCAATGTCTGATGAGGCAAAAACAGTGTTGCGGGTGGCTCTGGGTACATGTCGTCAGGGCCCCCCCACACCTCCCTCTGTGAAAGAAATGGCAGACAATGGTTTTGCGCCTTTTTTCCTGGGTTACCTGAGCAGACGCCATATCACGGCAAGCATGGAACCCGCTCAGCTCACCATCACCGTATGTCTCCTGGGTGCTGGCAGACGTGGGACTGTATTGCTACACAGCAGCAGCTCATTGCCTTTTGGCACCAGATGGTGCATTACAACTGGTAGCCATGGTCCTCGTACTCCTGGGTGCTCTTTTAGCCGACCTCAGTGAGGTCGGTCGGGGCGCCTGGGCAGACGTGGGAGTGACTCAGCCAGGTCATTCCCATTTTCTGCAAAGCACCCAGGAGATGACAATGGCAAGCAGTCATACTGCACCATCTTCTGGTGAACAGCCAGGAGATTATGATGGCTAGCAATCGTAATGCAGCATCTTCTGCCGAGCAACCAGGAGATGATGATGGCTAGCAGTCATACTGCACCATCTGCTGCCATCTGAAGATGTAAAAGATAGATGAAGTGGATTGAAACAAGAAATTGGCCTGATTTGTTTTCTGAAATTAATGGCCTGCTAAACCCAGGGCTTTGAGTTCAATCCTTGAGGGGGCCATTCTGTGTGACAGTTGTTTGTGTTTCTCCTTGATGCAAAGCCACTCCTTTTGTTGATTTTAATTCCCTGTAAGCCATGTCGTCAGTCGCCCCTCCCTCCATCAGAGCAATGGCAGACAATTGTTGTGTGCCTCTTTTCAGTGCAGAACCAGAAGCTGCAAAAGCAAAACTAGGCAAGGAGGCGACAGCAGCACAGTGACGAGAGTGATGAGGACATAGACTTCTCACAAAGTATGGGCCTGGCAATGTGCCCCAGAAATGTGCACATCATGCTGATGAGCTCTACATGGTCACCTGTGCTGATCAGCTCACCACGCTGGCCAAACAGGAAATGAAATTCAAAAGTTTGTGGGCCTTTTCCTGTCTACCTGGCCAGTGCATCTGAGTTCAGAGTGCTGTCCAGAGCAGTCACAATGGAGCGCTCTGGGATAGCTCCCGGAGGCCAATACCATCAAATTGCATCCACACTGCCCCAATTTCGACCCGGCAAGATTGATTTCAGCACTAATCCCCTTGTCAGAGGTGGAGTAAAGAAATCGATTTAAAGGGCACTTTAAGTTGAAAAAAAGGGCTTCTTCATTTGGAGGGGTCCAGGCTTAAATTGAGGTAACAGTGCTAAATTCAACCTAAAATCATAGTGTAAACCAGGCCTGAGAAATGCTGAACGATCACCATATGTTCACTGTTGGATATTTCTTTGTCCATTTCCAATTACTGTGTACCAATATTAATTTCAACTAAGTTAAATAAGACACACTGCACACAGTGACCTTGCTAAAGATGAGGGATAGCTTGGTAGTGATGAGTAACATCAGAAGGATTTTGATTCATATTCTGACTTGTTAGTATATCTTCTGCTTGGACTTCTTCCAAAGTCAGCTTTCAGCTAGTCTAAATTTCATCCACAAACCAAAGAGAAATAGATATACTAAAAGAGAACTCATTTAAGAGAGTGACCTTATGCAAGATAGTTACAATTTTCCTTCGGTCCTAAGAAAGGACCTTTCTAATCTGCCCCTCTACCTATTTGTTTTGTTCTGTTGCTTTGTTTTTAGACCATTCCTCTCTCTCTCTCTCAATCGGGCAGTTATTTCTTATTTAGTGTACTGTTGCATCTGTCCCTTTTTCTCTTGTATCGTCTGTCTCTTCGTTTCATGCTTCTCCTTTGTGTCAGCCCAACTTTCATCCATTCTCCTTTTCCCGTATACCCACCAACATACATATGCATGCTTTCAGCTTTACTCAGCTGACAGCCACATGCTGTGCACCTGGCTCGTGATGGGAATTTGCCTCCTAGGTTTGTCATGTACAGAGACAAGTGCATTTAATAGCAGCTCATACCTTTATGTGATAAAGAAAATTCCCATTTTTAACCATAATAGATCAGTACATAGTATATTCATGGAAAGCAAGTCAATTTGACCTCCATTCACCATTGTAAAGGCAGATGCCATTTTTTTGTACTTCCACAGGAAAAACAAAATGGAACTTGTGATGTTATGCTGATTCTTCTACTACCCATATGATATCTTGGTTTAATGCAGACTATGACCGGTGGCAGTCTGGGTCTTAACCCACAAAACAGGAAGCCTCTTCTACTGTACGAGATGGGAGAGAAAAGTGTTGAGTAAAACTGGGCATAACTTGTGAAATATTTCTTTTGTGAGAATTCAGATACATGACACTCAATCCAGTTCATGTAACAACTCACTCTTGTAGCTTCTGAAACACCAGAATGAAGAAAGGGGTGTCCCCTATTTAACAGCCCACACATACACACACACACACTGCTCGTACCATAAAAAGCAGGTGGGCTAATTACAGGAGTAGGAGTCAAAGGCCTGGAAATTCTAGTCTTGACTCTGCTACTGATATTAATGCTTTGCACACTTCATTATAGAAATGCTACTTAGTAGAGAGTGTATTTACACAGGACTTTACAGGTGGTGAAACAAAGTTCACATAGAAAGTCAGTGTCATAACCTGGGTTATAACCCTGGTTTGCTGACTTCTAGTTAGAACTGGTCAAAAAACGGAAAACCTTTTCATGAAAAATGTCTCTCTCTTTCACTGAATATTTCCAACTTCTGAAATTTTTCAGTCTTCTATTCTAGTCCTTTGTCTAATTACTGAACCTTGATAATAGGGTCTCCTTGGAAAGCCACTAAATTGTTCTGTGCTTCCACTTTCACATCTGAACAATGCGGCCAGAGAGTCTGTTTTTTTTATTATACCATAAGCAACATCCAAAACCATACATGGTTTAAGATTTCCCGGGTCACATACGTGTGTGTGAAGTATTATTAGTCTCATTTTACAAATGGAACAACTTTGCAAGATTTATTAGTGAAGATTTCCTAATTTTGAAGAATAAGATAGCTCAGTAAAATCCGATCTCAGTGCTTGTGATCTTCAAATATATTGTCTGTTCTGTGAAGTTAATGATTTGACCTGAGCTGGTATTTGTGAACTACTTATATAAGATAAAATACCATAAGGAAATGACAAAACAACTGCAAATAATGACAAAAATTGAGACTTTCATAAACATAAGGGGAGGGATAGCTCTGTGGTTTGAGCATTGGCCTGCTAAACCCAGGGTTGTGAGTTCAATCCTTGAGGGGGCACTTAGAGATCTGGGGCAAAATCAGTACTTGGTCCTGCTAGTGAAGGCACAAGGCTGGACTTGATGACCTTCTAAAGTCCCTTCCAGTTCTAGGACATAGGATATCTCCATTAACTTATTTTATTTTTATAAGCAGCATAGATAAAATTTGACAATTACTTGTTACAAATTATTTGCACGTCTATAGGATTCAAGTTAAATAACCAATTTTGTACTCATAGCTGTTGACAAATTCAGAGCCGATTCTGACAACAAAAGAAGTAAATAACTCAGAACTAAGTTGACTTTTTCTCCAGAGTAGCAAAATTGATACTTTCCAAAATATAAAAGATAAAACCTGTTTTGTGGACAGGGGAGGAATGTGGTTTTCAGACTTCTCAAAGGGTATTAAACTAATTGAAAACAAACCACTAAATAAAAAAGCTGTAAAATAAGGTCAGATCTTGTGCTAGTGTAAATTGGTATAGTTCTATTGAAGTTGGTGGCGCTGTGCTGAGAAATATGAGCTGAGGATTTAGCCCATTTTTGACAGTCTCAGTGACAAAACATATTATAGATATTTGCTTGACAGGACTTGTAGAATTTAGAGTTGCTTTGCTTGATTGATTCTTTGTGTATGTGCCTGCCCCCTCCACCTACCATGCTGAGGGCTGTGTCATTTAGCATGACTCCATTATATTCAATTGAGCAGTGGCTGCGGGAGGCCAGACAGCATATGTCCTTGGGCCATACAAGTGCTATTTAGCTACAAGTACCCTGCAAAGCCAGAGGCACTCAAGGGACTACAAAAAGAGTCACATTAGTGACAATAGAACTAAATGCCTATGCAGTGTTATGTAAATGCTCATGATGATGAAATGTGTGGTATATCTTCTCAGCTGGTTACAATGTTGTGCTGTGTATAGTAGGTTGTTGCTGCTTGCAGTGAATAATTTATAACTAATATTGTTGGCTGCCTGTCCTGATGAAGTGAGTTAAAAATATATAGTGCCAGATGGGCTAATACCATTGTCTTCTCTTACAGATCACTTTACTATTATCTTCCTCTTAACACTTTTTCAAGATGAAGAAGAAGAAGAATGGAAGTGGTTGCTTGAGGTACCTTGAACTAGTCTCTCAGTTCCTTAATCTCAGGCCTTGTCTAAACACAAATTGTACTGATTTAACTAAATCCCTGCGGAAACTGGTATGTGTGTGAATGCTCTCCTAAACTAATTTGAATGCGTTACATAGTGCTGATTTTGAATGAATTGTAACCATGTAGTCTGCCTTTTTAAAGGCCAGGAGACATGGGGCTAGCCCAGCCCTGTTCAGTCAGTCTTACCTGTGCTTTAACTGCATCCCAAGCTGAGGGGCAGGAGTGAGGGAATCAGGTGTTAGTATGGCAAACACCTCGGCCTCATAATTAAAGGGTCTAAAAGAATGCAGTCAGGAGGCAGCTGGGATGAGAACTGCATAGAGTATTTTAGGTTCCTATGGGAAGCCCTGATATAAGGTCTATAAGAAAGCAGGAGTCCCTGGGAGAAAATTCTAGAGTCCCTAGGCAGGGGAGGCATGGGAACACCTGTAAGTCTTAAAAAGGGCAGAAGCAAGTTTATTGGATGTCTTGTTTGGCTGTTTAAATTTGACTTCTGTTACCCAGAAGGAGAATGAACTAAGCATACTGGGCTGGGGGTTTGTGTCACCCAGAAGAATACCTCTGTAGCAGCAGATTGGCCAACCAAAGCGGGTGGTATGGATGAAGTGCCTGCAATACCACATCCTGGCATGATGAGGGGATTCCAGTGATGAGTGCGCCTCCCCTTACAATAATTTAGGGAAAGATTTTTTTCAAACATGCAATGGGCAACTAGGTGCATAACTCCCGCTGCCTTTCAAACTTCTTCCAGCAAACAGTTACATATATGCGTCCTGATACTCTATATGTAACTTCATGAAGTCAGTGGAACTATTCATGCGCTAAAAGTTAAGTACGTCAGATTCACTCTTCTAGGTAAAAAGGTAGAATGATCAGAGTACACTTCATATTGTACGATCACTTGCATTTTAATTTTCACTTGGCAAAAATGTTTTGTTATAAACTTAATTATTTTAATAAACATCTTTACAGAAAAACTACCTCATAGAGCCAGGTGATATTTTTTTAATTAAAAAATATATTTATATCCTTTATTAAGTATGTACTTTGTTTAGACATAATAGTAAACAAACTTCAGGCCAGATCTTCAGCTAGCATAAATTGGTGCAACTCCACTGACTTCCCTGGAACTACACTGATTTAAATCATCTGGGGTTCTGGCCCTTTATCTGGACTTTCAATAAGATCACACTGAAAACACTATCCTCGCCGCCTGGATATCATGTTGCACTTTTTTTTAACCCTGTTCTATCCCAGTGTTTGAAACAGAGTAAAGGTTAAAGTGGGATTTAGATGAGGAAAAAGGAGCTTTATTCCTCTAGGTACTGAGTTTTCTCTGTTTGAAGAGTAAGGACTGATTTGGTGGTGCTTCTCCCAAAGCACTGTACTGCCAATATGATGGATCAGAGAAGTCAGAGAGCTAGTGGATAGTTGTCTGGGCAGACAGAATTGCACCTCAGTGCACTCTAGTTCTATCTAATCCTAGACGTAAACTATGAATACTGCAGACGCTATTGCAAGGCTGTGTCTGGCTTTAAATTACATCCCAAGACCTACACAATATACCACTTTTTTCCTTTTTTTTTTTGACAGTTTTTCTTTTTCTTCTCAGCATTAGGCGCTTTTTCCCCTTTCTGATCCTTATTTTACCCTATTCACTTCTAAAAGATTCAACAGAGAATAAACAGCTCTGTCATGGAGAGGGGGAAGTTAAATAAGTAGCAAAACCAATGACTTTATAGAGATGTGTCACCTTCTATAGGCTTTCTCATATCTGTTAAATGCTGCAACGTCTCCACAGAAATAGTTTTCAACCAGGGGCACACTTACCCCTGGGGGTACTCAGAAGTCTTCCAGGGGGGAACATCAACTCATGTAGATATTTGCCTAGTTTTACAACAGGCTACATAAAAAGTACTAACAAAGTCTGAACAAATTAAAATTTCTTACAGACAATGACTTATTTATGCTGCTCTATATACTGTACATTGAATATTAATATTCCAATTGATTTTTCAGTAATAGTGGGCTGTGACGCTTTTGTATTTTTATGTCTTATTTTTTAAACAAATAGTTTTTAAATGAGTGAAATGTGGGGGTACACAAGACAAATCAGACTCCTGAAAGGGTACAGTAGTCTGGAAAGGTTGAGAGCCACTGGCCTAGCAGATATTTTTGTTTTTTATGAATCTTAACTAAGAAAATTGCTTCTCATTTTATAGTATTTCATAAGATAACTACAAATAAAGTAGTTTAAAAGGTGGAGCTGAGGATCTCTTCCTGTGTAAATTATTTTCTGATAACTAGGTACACCTCCAACCTCAATATAACGCGATCCAATACAATATGAATTTGAATATAAAGCAGTAAAGCAGCGCTCTGGGGGGGGGGGGGCTGCACACTCCAGTGGATCAAAGCAAGTTCAATATAAGGCGGTTTCACCTATAACACAGTAAGGTTTTTGGCTCTTGAGGACAGCATTATATCGAGGTAGAGGTGTACCATTATAGTTTGCCTGTAGAATGCACACGTCCAACTGTACAGGAACAGGTCTTGACTTTCAAGGACTTCCATAATATTTGCTTAGTTTCCCCCAGCTACAAGCCCTGCAAACTCAATCTGGGTCCTGAAAGTCAAGCAGCATTTGTTCTGACTCATGCATTATAATCATTAATCAAATAAACTACATTATAGGTGCAATTGGGTATACAACTTTTTAACCCTTAACATAGAGATTCTGGAATTTGAACTTGGGTTCTTCATCATCCAGCTTGTTGCTCCCAAAAGCAGCAGCCAAGACTTGGTGTTGTCACTTATCTCAAATAGTTCCTTGGGACTACAGCATATTGTTGGCAGCACTGCATCAAGCAGTGTTCAAGTGTTTGCCCAGGCTCTCCACAGTCATATTTGGGGTTGTTCCTCAGCTTCTACTAGGTCATTTTGTCATCAGTCTTTGCCATCCCAGATCTCATTCAATTTAGAGTACACCCATGTTTTTGTTCAAGGTCAGTATCTGAATGAACCAGTTTCTCCAAGATCATTGGCATTTCTTGCTATTTTGTTACTGTGTAGTTTTCCACTACAGTATTTTAGGGAAAGAGATTTTCAGAGGCAAAGCTCTTTCTAGACTTCCATCTCTCTTGGGTGGTGGAATGTGTGCACACAGTAGCTCATGCACCTGTTTCTGTGTCTCCTTTTTGCTGAAAGCATCCCCCCTCACTGATGATGCTGCAATCCCCGCATGGCAGTACAGCAACTGTGGTTTCAGAATCCCTGTAATGATCCTACAGGATTGATTGAGTTCAGTATCTATTTGTGTGCATGACTCATAAGTAACCAGAATGAGGCACAATACACCACCACTGAGCAGCAAGGTAAGACTGGTATCAAAGAGGTAGTCGTGTTAGTCTGGATCTGTAGAAGCAGCAAAGAGTTCTGTGGCACCTTATCGACTAACAAAAGTATTGGAACATGAGCTTTCATGGATGAATACCCACTTTATCAGATGCTCATGCTCCAATATGTTTTTTAGTCTATAAGGTGCCACAGAACTCTTTGAAGGTAAGACTGGCTAAGCTTGTGCCCTGATCCTGCAACCACTTAGGTATTCTGTTGACGTTGAGCTAGTGCATAGTCCCATTGACGTTAATGGCAAAGGGGAGTCAATGAAACTAATCAAATGCTTAAAATTATGTACATGTTTGCAGGATTGGAGCCTAAATTAATAAGTCTTTTAATGCTATATGAGCCAGAAAGAGTATACTTCACTCTTCTACAGCTTTATTGGCTCTACAGTGCTAAGACGAGGTTGTTATTAAAGTGTGCAGATAGTACTCTGAATACACCCAAACTAAAAAGGAACAGTAGCCAGGTACTGTCAGTAAGCCAGTTCTGTTTTCACATGGTAACATTTCTGATCGTTGCTGTACTTTAGCAATGTCAAACTTAATACAGAACCAAGGATCAGCAATAAGATTCTGTCAAACATGCAGGGTATTGGTGGCTTTAACTTCCAAATTTGTAAATGGCTGTAGCTGCTCTCAAAGGAGCCTCCAGTTTATGTTGTGGTATCTTCATATAGAAATCCCCAATGTCAGTGATGACAGGTAATCTTCGTTCTTTAACTCTCCAAGTTTGAGAATTATACCAGAACATAGTTGTGAAAATTTCATTGTGAATGTTTCCCTTCTAGGTTACTTTATTACCTCTTAAAGAATGCTGTTGGCAGGACTGACAGCAAGCAGGCTAGAAAGTGGCATTAAAACAAGTCCAGGACATGAAAGCTTAAGTAATGGTTTTGATGGGGGTGTTTTATTACTTAGAATACTTGCAAAAACAAGTGCTGCAGAAAGAAAAATAAAGGAAGGGCTGAAGGTGTCTTCTGTACAGGGACGTGGACTGGCTGAGAAGGACTCAGAATGTAATACAGTATTGTCGGTACCTTTTTCAGCAAGAGAGAATAAATAAATTTATTTTTGGTCCATCTTAGTGTTAGTGGCTGCATGCAGGTGGTAGCGAGAAAATATTGGAGGTGGTGGGATATGACATCTTGCTACCAGGCGACAGTGAGAACTGTGACAGCTGAGTTTTAATCTGTCAATAATGTAGAATAATAAAAGGAAAAATAGATATCTCTACTAGGCAGATGGCGAGTTTGTTTCATAGCTAACATCTGGGTGGGGAGGGGGGAGCATGAACATTCCAAAAAACATTAACATCCCAAACCTGGCTTCTTCCAGCATCACCGGTAAAGAGGGGAGATGCAAATATGAGATGAAAGACCTATTATGATGCAGGAGAAGGAAACAGGGACAGGAAACCAGATTGGTTTATACTATAAATGCTATATGCTATGCACCAATCTGGTTTCCTGTCCCTGTAAACTTTATAGGACAGCGTGTATGATGCTGCATGATTCAGATTAAAAATGGACATTGCAGAGGTAATGGGGATAACCTGTTCAGTGAGGGCACTTGTATAAATACATTTTGAGATGATTGTCTAATATTCTAATGGCCAGGATAATATCCCGAAGATTAAAATGTACCTGAGCTATGATGATTCCTAACAAGGACCAGCAAGGTGTGATTGTCCCAATCTGGTTGATCAAGGGGTCAAAGAAAGGGAAGGCTTAGATAAAAATATAACTAACTTCTGTAGAGTAGAAGGTGAGCTATGTTATGTATACCTCCCTTAAGTTTTAACCTGATCTCTCTCACCTTAATACACTTTGTTTTTAATTAGACCACTTGAGTCCTAGAATGCTTGGGAATTTAACTCAGATTATCCATAAAAGAGAAACCTTCATTCTCTGAGGAAAAGTAGTGAAGGGGTAGCATCTGCAGTCGAATTGTCAAGGGTTCTTCCTCAGAAAGGAGTGGCCTAAGGAGTCCTCCTATGTAAAGGGTGTCACCCGCAGCGCTTAGATCTGATGGACACATGGGGAAACCCCAAATGTTAAAGCTAAGTTTGTTCAGTATTCAGAATTTAGCTTTTCTGATCTTAAAAGAATAAGATTCATCCTCCCCACATAGCAGCTTAGTCTTCGGGATGTTGTTGTTGTACATAGGCCTGAAGATAGAATCATAGAACTGGAAGGGACCTTGAGGGTCCAGTCCTCTGCACCCAATGGCAGTTTAGGTTGGACATTAGGAAAAACTTCTTAACTGTCAGAAGTTTTTCCTAATGTCCATTGCTGCAATTTAAGCCCCTTGCTGCTGCTTCTATCCTCAAAGGTTAAGAAGAACAATTTTTCTCCCTGCTCCTTGTAACAACCTTTTATGTACTTGAAAACTCTTATGTCTCCCCTCAGCCTTTTCTTCTCCAGACTAAATAAACCCAATCTTTTCAATCTTCCCTCATAGGTCATGTTTTTTAGACCTTTAATCATTTTTGGTGCTCTTCTCTGAACTTTCTCCAATTTGTCCACATCTTTCCTGAAATGTAATGCCCAGAACTGGACACAATACTCCAGTTGAGACCTAATCAGCATGGAGGGGAGCAGAAGAATGACTTGAAGTGCCTTGCTTACAACACCCTTGTTAATACATCCCAGAATGATGTAAAAGGGAGTCCTAGAAGTGGATGATGTTTCTCACCCTGTGCCCTTTCAGAAGAGGTTCTCCAGTTTCCTTTGGTATGCCACATGGGATGGCAGATGAGGACGATTGCTATCTTCTACAACTCCAGGTCAGACAACCCTGGAAATGCTTAGGAAAAAAGTAAAAATTAAGCATGTTACTTCATTCTGGAAAACTGTGATTATAAATTACAGTTTGACCTCAAAATCCAATTACTTTGGACTATAAATGGCAGAGGGGCAACTCTAAAAGATGATGGACTAGTAGCCATTTTCCAGCACTTTTTACATAGAGTGGGGCTAACTGTCTGAAAAGTCTAACTGAAGAAATAAGGCTAAAGCCCCAGCAAGTGATGGAGGTAAATTAGAGGTCAAATGAGACTGGAAACACTTAGGAAAAAAATCAGAACCAAGTAATGTGCTTAATTTTGGAAAAATGCAATTATTAAGTAAGGTTTGACATCAAAATCCAGTTATATTGGACTACAAATGATTGTATCTGTCATCACCCATCATGCTCCAATATAGAACCCAACCACTGCAAGCATGGGGTTCAGAAGAAACTTGCCCAGAAGTATGGTAGTACATTATTATTTGCTATGGGTATTGTACACCTTCCTTTGAAGCATCTTGTAGTTGGACCACTTGTCTGATCTGATACGGCTATTCTAATGTTATACATGTTCTAGGCTCTGTGCAGAGGAAAAAGACCCTTACAGCCATTGATAAGCAGAAGTTTCACAGGCCTCACGAACTAAACAACTAGGGACTGGTTCTTGTTTTGAAGAAAGTACTTTCTTCCTAGTTGCAACTGCAAAAGCTGGTTAGGCATTGTTGGCTTAATGGTGACTGCTTGGAGAATCCTGCCCTATCTGGTAACCCTATGCTGCCTACTTCCTCATGGTGGAGTCTTCCCTAGGGTAACTATTCTAGTGAGAATGACGTGGGGACACACAGAGCATGCTTTATGCAGTGCTAATGCAGTTCAAACTTCCATAGAAAACTTTTGTTGAATAAAGATGACATCGTAGGCATCACTTTCAAGCACAAGCTCCTTAACAGAACATTAAAATCTTGGGTTTGGATGCTTCAGGTGGCATGTAAGTGTGTGAAACAGATATTTGCCTAATATCTAAGGGTCTGTATAAGCATCCAAATGTCATATTTGGATGACCTGTTAAAGAGCCCATGTTGAAAAATGTGGTCCCCTATTATCTATAAAAGAGATGATGTACATCTAATGTGACTGTGTGTGTCCACTCCTGCAGACTCCAATCCTGAATAAGGCCTCTGGGCAGTACCACATTCTGAATTTGTATAGTACAGTTTTGAAAATTTTTAAATGAAGTTTAATATTTTAAAGGTAAAACAGAGGCACTGCAAGAACAAACTAGGTGGCATTTCCAGCAAGAAGGTATCACTTTTCTTTTGAAAAAGGATAAAATTTTTTGAGCCTCACACCTTTCAGTCTGTGTTTCACACACACCCCCAGTCATTGCCCACTTCTTCCCATTCACATCATCACACATTCTTCCAGGATGCCCCTTCCATGATGCCACACCCTGAGTCAATCTGTCATTTCCCCATCCTCTTCTCCTAAATCCCTTTTGAAAGCACACTGCTTTGAGGATATCAAAGTATTTACTACATAATAAATATGAAAAATTAAGTAGAAGTAACAAGACACACTAGTCATCACTGCTCAGTCTCCAGCTTCTGTTGCATGCCTTTCCTTAGCCTTAGTTTATGTAGAACCTTATCCTGCAAAGACTTAAGCATATGCATAACTCTATGGATTGTTGTCTTGTTCTGTGTTTGTACAATGTCTAGCACAATAGGGTCTTGGTCTATGACTGGGGGTCCAAGGCAGGGGCTGCAAAGCATCATTTAAAGTATGTGTGGGGAGTCATAGATTTGTTCCCACACCTGACTTTCCTCTTCCTCTCCCAGGCACCATCTGCCCAGCCAGCAACCCTGATCCTCCTGGCCCGTGATGCCATACACTCACTGTTTCCAAATGTCAGTGAATGGTATTGCAACCTGGTGCAAGAGGTAACAGCACCACCCAGGTCTGGCCAGGCCAAAAAGTGGGTTGGGGCATAGCCTGAGCTCCCCCACCTACCCCTGGCTTCAGAGTCTATGCTCCTTGATTCTAGCATAATATAAGTAATAAACAATGAACTATGAGTAGTCCTATTTGACTTGGACATAAGGGAATTCTTCATGTGTGTAGCTATTCATGTATGTAATTTTTTGCAGGATTGGCACCTTAGATCCCAGTTCAGCCAGATACTTAGGCCTGTGCTAAACTTCAAGAACATGAGTAATCCTATTGACATCTATGTGGCTTGGGGGTAACAAAGGCTGCAAGGTACAAGGACCAAAAAATTGTTGCATAATACATTGTTCAGATCAAAAGTAAACATGCCTGTGTCGCTTTGATGCTGTTTGAACTACTCGCTTGAAGTTAGACACTAATTTAAGCATTTTGATGAATCAGGACCTTAGACTGTAAATCTTTCATGACCTTAGATTGTGACCCTTTACCCTATTTCTAAAGTGTCTAGCACATTGCTGGCATAATATTTGGTCATATGATATAAAGATACGAAAATAAATGAATCTGTTTCTACTGACTATTTTTAATTAAGTACTTTATACAACTATTTTAAACTGGAAAAACTCCCTCGATGTTCTAGTAGTGAGATTCAGAATTCCCATGATTCTTTCTGATTTAGCCAACAGAGCTTACAATGGGGACTATTGCTTAACCAGAGGTATAAACTAATAAGAACTGAGAAGCATTGAATTTAGAGAGAGAAAAGACCTATTGGGTTATGTAGACCACTCCCCTGCCATTGTAGGATTGCTCCCTATAGTATAACCTGCAGTGCTTTGTTTGGTCCAGTTATAAATGACTTGAGTAATGTGGCTTTGCTAATCTCAGAAGAAATTATATCACAGTCTAATAGATCACATCATTAGGAATTGTTTCCTGATATTCAACCTTAGTATTCCTTTGCTTAATTTATTCTCATTACTCCTAGCAACACCCTTTAGGATACCCTAAACAATTGCTCTCCCTCCTTGGTTTTTTGAACCATCAAGTACATGAAGAAGGTTATCATGTTCTCCCTCAGTTATTTTCTCTGTGTTTAGCCCTTTTAATCTTTTCCTATAAGCTATTCCCTCCAGTCCCTTAATTGTTTTTATTGCTTTTCACTGAATTGTCTCCAATTTGTTGATACTGCGGTGGGGCTGCTCCTTCTCACTGATGTCAATAACAAAATGGAAAGCACACATCCCTCAGTAAATAACAAGCCATAATCTTTCTAGTTTTGGATACAGATTGGTGAACCAGTTCAAATAAATGCAGACCCTCTCCTATACATTTCCTCATTGTTATAAGCAAAATATTTCATTGAGATGCTGAAATATGTTAAATATGTTTTCATTTAAAGCTTCTGTCTGAATCTAGAATTAAGAGTGTCAAATGGTTGGAGAAGAGGTTGTTATCATGGTATTTCTGGCCAGAAGCAGTAGTTCTGGAAATCTCGTGACAGTCTTTCCTCATGAGAGTCCCAGACCAATAGTGCACTCTGAAGAAGTTTGTTTAGCCAGATAGACCTTTGATGAACTGCTGAAGTTTAACATACTTATCCAAAATGAAGTTGCAACATGAAACTTTTGAAGATCTTTCATCCTTAATACATGCACTATTCTAGCCATGGTATCACCAAAATAAATGTGAGTGGCTGTTACCAAGCTGCTCTGTTATGTGTCTTGTGGGTCTCTCATTTTCAGAAGACTGGATAAATATAGCATCAGCCAAACTAGGGAAATTCATGAAAAATGTTCCTTCCAATGTGTCAGTGGTAACAATATTTACTTTCATGAGTATCAGTCATCTTAAGTTTGTGTTTTTTACAGAGAAAAGACTACTTTTTTTTTTAGGAAATATACTTTGCCATGTAGGTTAAGCTGGGGGGGATTAATTTCAGATACAACGGAAGGTACCATAAACTGTTTAACCTTTGCCTAACATACTACCTACTATGTCTAGCAAACACTCAGTTTCTGGGCTGCTGAATGTACCTTCTACTTCCTGAAATCTATGTCCAAGTGAGCAGACATTGGAAATGGGCAAAGCTTTCTGTCCAGTACAAAAGGAGTTAAGGCTAAGTAAAGGGCTGGGCAGGAAAGGAATCTAGACAGAACAGCTTTACACAGAGAGCAGCTAATATGTGCAACAAACTGTCAAGGACAGCAGAAAGAGCAACTTGTATAAATAATTTAAACCCAGACTAGGCAAATATTCAGAGTGGGGTATATTGTGGAGGTATAATTGCTAACTGGGAGAAGAAGGTGGACTCCTGAGCTTATTGGCCCCTTTTTGTTCTAAAATATCCTACAGTCTATTATTTTGCAGTCTGCCACATCTCTTAATTTTTAGTTTTGAGCTGGAGTTTTTAAAGCTTGCATAAGAATTAACTGTACAGCACAGTCTGGAATGTGGCTCTGTCGTGCAATTTGGCTTTATGATTCATTCATTTTTTCCAAACTTTATTTTTCCAGAGTTGGTCTTGGGTTGGCATTCTCATCCTTGCAAAAAAACACAGGGCTGAGTGGAAGGAATATAAATGCTCCACTGGAGCCAGACTCAAGCTGGGACAGTTGCTGTCAATATCCTGAAGCTCAGACACATTGACAGGAGGATGGGGGAGGTGCTCTGCGGTGCCGCAGATACCAGGAATGCCTTGTTTGGAGAGTAAAGGATTAGATTTATATATAAAATACAGAGAGAGAGAGAGAGAGAGAGATTCAGCAGCACGGTAGTTTCTTGGTTCAGTGAAATACAGCTGCAGGAAACGATCATCAGCAGCTTTGCAGCATAGATATGGAAAAATGTACTTAAAAAAAAATCTAGCAAATGAAATTGGAGGGTACAATTTACCAAATATAGCATTGTTCTTTTGTATGTAAGGGAAGTAGAAGGACATTTTCAGTTGACGTGATTCGTTTTTGGTTTTTTCTTTAGTGCATAATTTATGACAACGAATTTAAAATACTGCTCTTGTTAAACCACTCCTGCAACGGATGGGAAAAGCAGAAATCCTTGCAAACGCACCAAAGGGCACAAATTATCCTATTAATCTAGCTATGAAACAACTTTGATTTTCATGTCTACTTCCCGTGCCTTATTCTTCTCTCTCGTGATATGACGATGTAGCCCTATAAAACTAATAATCCCGTGTGGTTTGCAGAGTTCTGTGCCACAGCAGTGTCTATGATAATCTTAGGGTGTTATTTTTTATTCCAGGGTGACCACATCCCCCTAGAGAACAGTTCTCGCTCACACACGCTGTAGCCAGGCTGTAGGCGCTCAGCCTTGCTCTCGTGTAGCCAGGAAAATACAAGCTACCATATTTTCTTTTTTAGCAGACTGTAATAGCAGATTCCTCCTATTCTTTGCTCCACAGAACATCCGATGCAGTGTCCAATCAGCTGAAAAAGTTGCACAGACGTCATTAGCTCTGTGTGTGTGTGTGTGTGTGTATGTGTGTGTGTCTGCGCACAGCCAGCTGCAGCTGCTTTGCTGAGTGGAACCTCCATTAGAGCAGCTCTATTGATTTCTGATTCACACTGCAGCATCGGGGGTAGAATGCAGGAAAGAGCAAGTCTCAGAAACAGGAATTAACTGAAGGCATCTCTGTCTGTGTATGTGTATAAATGTAATATGTACAGAGCTGAAGCTATAGCTTTGCTACCGCAGTACTTGCCTAAGAGAAGTCTCACTCACACAATAGAGAGAGCATATGAAGAGCAAACTGAAGCCCTCATAACACAACAAAGCTGGCCAACTTTAAAATATTAGGCGTGTATTAATATTCTTAATGCTGGAAAAAATCTGATTGCCCCAGAACAGTGTTTTTGTAGTCAGCTGAACGGTGACATTTAAAATGTGCAGTTCAATTCTTCTTTTTCTCAATACATCCAATTTGCTGCATTGGGGAGTTTTCCTAGAATGGTTGCTCAGGCGGGATTTTTCCTAAATACATTTCATATAGGGT
This sequence comes from Gopherus flavomarginatus, assembly GCF_025201925.1. Taxonomy (NCBI): domain Eukaryota; kingdom Metazoa; phylum Chordata; order Testudines; family Testudinidae; genus Gopherus; species Gopherus flavomarginatus. Next base: position 181,614,244 of record NC_066620.1, on the reverse strand, counting down.
TGCAGACCGATGCTTTTTCATGTGCTGCTAGGCATGCTTTGCGATGTAGATAGGATTGCAGGGGAAGGGATACAGAAATGATTTTTTTCCCCTAAAAGCTCCCTTTCAGGATATTGGACTGTGCCTAGATGGAGTTTCCCCCTCTCCCCAAGATCTGTTTTCTACCTAATAGCTGGAAATAATTTATAGCTCCATGTTCATAGGTTGTCTTGGGTTTTTCAGCATATTTGAGGAGAAATTCCCTGCGAAGACAGTGTGTCTTTTCACAATAACTGCATGTCAGTCTGGCAGACTATAACTGTGAGCAATACATAATTAAGGGGGGAGGGGAAAGCCAGCACTGGGGGAGGGGGAAGGGACGATGGTAATACCTTTAAAAATGAAAGGCAGTAAGCCATTATTAGCAAAAGCTATATTGAGCATGCTTGCCAGACAGGCAGCTCAGCTCTAGTTCCGCCCAGACATGTGCCTTGCCATTTTCATTTTAATCAGGCTGCTCAGGATGGCTGCTGATTCATTTTGCGGGGTGGCCCCCTGGGAGCCAAGGTGGAAGCCTGAGGAGAACTGCTATTGCATCAATGCAGCACTCCACATCAGAGACAGGGTGGGGAGAAAGGCACCAGCAGCAGAGCGAGTTCGCAATATCAGCCTCGCTATTAATATATACGCATCCCTGTAAAACCCCATCACCCCCCCCCCCCAAAATCATCCAATAAAACAATTAGCACGGGGGGGGGGGGGAATCTCTCCTGATTATTCCTTCCAACTGTGTCTCAGAATTTGCTCGAGCTGCCATTTCTTTTCACAATCCCTTATTTTGTTTTTGTTTTACATCAGCCACCAACGCGGTCCATTTCTCTATTTACCTGGTAACGACTTGGGGGTGGGCTACCTGGTTTAGCTGGAGACTTTGATTTGTGGGATTGACAACCTTATTATGCAGTGAGCTTATTATTGATATAATTCTGCTCTCGGTTGCCATGACCACCTTGTGAGAGACATTCAATTTTCTCTCTTCCATCATCATTATCTATGAGGCCATCTGTTGTGGAAAATGAATTCAGCCTCATTTGCATGACTGATAAGCAAATTTTTTTTATCTATTTAACAGAAGGTCATATGCCGGGGATTTGGAGCTGGTGAAAAAAAAAGGTGGGGGGGAAGCATATCGAGAGGATGAGTGGGAGTGCGTGCATTAGAGGATGTATGTGGAAGTAAAACAGATCCCTCAGGCCTGCTAGCCTATCGTGCTGCATTTGTCATTCCTGCCAGGGCGACATTTTCCCCCCTAAGCTTCTGCACACTAAGGAGAGTGAGAGAGCTTTTTCCCTGCAGTCTTCTTGAAGCCCCCCTGATTTTTACTCAGTGTTGGTGGGTGTATTTAATTTTTTTTTTTAATCCCTGGAACCTGGGGTATCTTTTCAGTGTTCAGTGAAGAAAAAAAGCAGCCTTTTCTGGGTCTCTGTGGTATGCTTCTTACTCCTCATCCTTTCAAAGTTGTCGTGAGCCAGGGCTGTTTCTTAACCATGCTGAAATGTCGTTCTTGTGGTTAGTTTGTAATACTTAATGGTGTAGGTGAGGGCTGTATTTTATGCAGGGAGCTGATTCTAGGAGGGTGGCTATTGTTTTTTGCAGTTCAATAGTTTATACTATCCATTGTTTGCTCTTTTCAAGTTCTTGCAGTGTTGCTGTGCAGATGCGATTGTGTTGAACTATAGGCTAGTTAGTAATATACTGAAGTCTGATTTCAGTGCACAAGAATGTGTTGCTGCATTAAGCATGTTGTTTATATAAACTTGCTGCATGTTGTATAGTACTTTTGATACGAAGATCCTGAGACGACAACTTCTGATACCCATAAAATACTTGAGAATTACAGATATTCAAACACATTCAAATAAAAGATGCTAAATTGCTATGCTTTTTACACAAAATATGTCTTGAAGGCACAGTGACAGAAAAATAATGGATTTATACTTTTAAGGTAATATTCACATAAAAGTTGCATTTTAAAGATAACTTTCTTAAATATTTCAAATCTACAATAGTTTGACGTGGTATACTATTCCTAACATAGAACCAGCTTTGCAAATAATGTTGATTCATTTAATATACCGTGTTGAAATCTTCATCCTCCCATACTTCAGTTTAAAAATAGTTCAGATAAGGACAGCTTGAAGAAAATATTGTATAATATCTATATAAACTTGGTGAAAATTATAAATATTAATCACTGAAAAGCAGCTGAACATTGTAAAAAAAAAAGGAATCAGAAGTAATTAAAACTTACTCTTTAAGCAGATTCTCTTCCTGTACTTGTATTTGTAACTAGATAAGATTAAACTCATAGAACAAAAGCAAGTCATTTTTTTCCTCTATAATGAACACTGTACACAACCTCAGGTAGACGAACTACCACCCAAAGTTTTGTTGCTTTTGTTTTTAGCGTTCATTTCCACAGAAGTGTTTGTAAGCTTAGTTTGTTTTTGTTTTTTAATTACAAATGTTTCACACGGCTGACAATACTGTTGCTTTAAAAGGCAGAAAGTGAATTATGCAGCATTCCCTTGTTTGCTAATAAACAAAATTGCATTTCAGTTATTTGCCATTTGCGAAGAAGCTTATTTCTAAATTTAATGCTGCATAATAACTCCTTGTAACACTGAAATGATCCTGGGCGCTGAATTTCAGATGAAAAGAAGTTTCACTCGTATTCAGGTCAGTTACAATATGGCAGATCTCTGACTTGGCCACAGAAAGGAAGTTCCACTAAATTATTTAATTAAAATTATTCTTATTTTTGTTATAAGAACCAGTTTCCAATAGACCCACTAGTAGATTATCATGATAACATGTGACTAATATTTTAAAAGGTGCTGTTCCTCTCTCCAAAAATGTATCTTGTACCATAGATTCTTAAAGGGAATGACATTTATTCTGTATATGCCTTATTTATCATGCATATTCTATTTGTGGCGGACATTCGATTACAAAACTAATTTCACACTCAAAGTTGAATACAACGTAGCTCTGATAGTTTGGGTAGATTGTTTGAAATGATAGTTTCCTCAGTGGACTTCCACTGAAAGTAACAGAAAAGTAACACGATCCTGTTTATTAGCAGACTGTCTTGTAGCATGAACAGGTTGAGGTCTTTTTATTTTTTTCCTCTTGAATTGTTAGGATCTTCCAAAGAGAAATGGGTAAACTTCTGAAAAAGCCTAAGAGACAGCACAATTGGTTCTCTCTCCCTGACCCCAAAAAGTTAATTACCAAGCTTGGTTGGATTCCTCCTTGCCACCCTGACATTTGACTACTGCTAATTCACTGATTAATCTCATTAATGTGATTATAGTAGGATTTGGAGTTGGCTGCCATTGTTCAGCAGACAGAGCTATTCAGCCCGAGCACTTGCCACCTCATTCAGTTTTGCTGTGATTTTTCAAAGGCTGGTTGAGTGAGCTATTGTGAAAGAGATTTCTCTGCCTTTCCCTTTCAGCACCAGGAGCTGTCCGCTGCAAATAGCAATTACATTCAGCACTGACTGACTTCCTACTAGTTTACTGGCAATGTGAAAATGACTTACTTTCATCACCTTAATGATTCTGCTCATTGAGGTAAAAGCAAGAGACGCCTTTATGCTTTATAATTAAACAATATGAAGATGGCTGGGGTAAAAATATAAAATCTGTGCTCTTTAATGCTTCTTTCTTTCATTTTAAAAGCTGTCCTTGCGTGCATTTTGTTTAGTTTGTGAAATCAACATAATACTGTAGTTTAAATAGTACTTCCTTGCATCCATACAATTTTACTATCAAGATATAATGGCATTACAGGTGTTGTTATATTCAATAATGCCTCTTCAAAGTATTCCACAATGAGTTAATGCCACTAGTTTTCCTCCTTTTTACACGAATAAACATATATAGTATCAAGCTTAATTCTTCAACATTATGACTGCCCTCGCTGGCACTAGCATAGATGGAAGCTTCCCTGAATTGCAAACCCCAGTTTTCAGGAGTTTGACATTGCTAAGCACTGTTTGACTGAAACTTAGTCTAAAAGATCTCCTGTTAGTGAATACATAATATAAACGACTTAGCCTGTTTTCGGTTGCAATAAAAATACAATCGTTTTCTGGTTTGAGATTTCTAAATCAGACTAGGCATGATTTGTTTAAAATTAGTATTAGTTTAAAACATGGTATTAGTGCACGATCTGCTGCTATGCAGTTTGGTATGTGACTTTTATTATGTAAAAGTTATATTGCTATCAGTTAATTGGCTACTGCGCATGCGCAGTTAACTTCTTTTGTCACATTTTTTCCGTTCCTGTTCTTTATGAACATGGCTCTATATTCAGAATTGAAGCCACGCATTAAACTATGTTGTGTCAAGGATTGGTCATTACTTCAAATAAACTATTGCGAATCATTAAAATAAGAATCCTTTTACATTAAAAGTGCATCGCTGAAGAGCAGTTAAGCTATTAAATAATGCATGTAAAATATCCAAGTAGCCAGTAACACAATAGATTCCAACGATTCCTCTGCAGCCACTACAGGCCATTGGATGGCTAATGCCTATTTTCAAAATTCTCCAAATACAACGCCACAGAACCTACTTTAACTTGTTGTGGGGTTACTGTAAAGCCGAGTTTCACACAGTTCTTAACAGTGTACGTCAGTGAAAACCTGCTCTTAAGAATAAATCTTTTCCTGTCACCTGCCTCCTCTCCTGCCCTACCCCCCGTCCAGGAGTACTTTCACCCGCAATTGTTTTAGAAGGCTGTACCTTTAATAAAGGACATAGAGAGGGCTGTATAGGAACAGGTTCTTGGTGACAGTCTAATTAAGGCTGCTGGTTGCTCCCCGCCCTTTCTAAGAAATACAGGACTTTAATTCCAGCCTAACAGTAGTAAGTTTGTCTCGTGCATGAGTTATGCTTCCGGTAGCTTGCAATAAACTACCACCAGTGAGAAAGTCAATGAAATGGTAGGTTTTCCAGTATAGGTCAGTTGAAATTAGTTCACTTAGCATAGCTTTCAGAAAGAATACAGTGCTCTCTCGTTAACGCCGCGTAACATCTCCTCCCCCGACCCCCACCCTGAAGAGGCCCAGGCTGTGGGAGGGGGAGGCATCCCAGACCATTAACACAATACTCTCACGTCTTAAGGAGGATAATTAGGCCAATGAATCACCAGTCTCCCAGGTTATTTTCCACACTAGTCTTTTTGTGCGTGTGTGCAAATGCTTCTAATTTATGCTGCTAACTCTGGGCTCCATCCTGCTCCCATGGGGTGGTTTTGGTACTGGCTTCCATAGCAGCAGGGCTCGGCCCTTTCTTTGCGCCAGCTCGAAACCTGAACAAGAATGTGAGCTCTTTGCCAGGTGCAAACGTTTCCCAGCCATTGCAGTTTGTAAACACCTGTCAGGAGATATGTGCCTCAGCCTCATGCTAATACCATGTGGACACGGTACATGTGAACATATGGACAAAGTAAGGTGGCATGTCAACTTGTGGCATATGAAAGAGGACAGGTTTTTTGTCGGGTTGGGTTTGTTCCTCTCCCCCTCTCCCAGGAAGAGGAAGCTACCGTAAAATACTGAACCCAAAAGTGATCTCAAACAACAGAAGCATATACAGGCTGTTTTTGGTGACTACCCTTTGGCAGGTGTTTTTACATTTTGATTATTTTAAATGGTGGCTTAAAAAACCCAAAGCCACCCTGCTGCTGCATAAAGCAGCAGACATGGTAGCTAGCACTCGCTTTCCGCCTTAGAGGTCAGGAGAGGCGTTTCTCCTTGAGAAGCTGTCTCTGCTTCCTCTTTACTTTATGGAACAGCTTTCACTGTCTCGGCGTCTGCCCCTGCGTGTCACACCTGCATTGCTCGAGCTCTGCGAATGTTTTCCCCATGGGTGCTCCCAGAGTGTTGCCCGTTCTAGACGCTGGCGTCACGAGGAGTCCTGGGAGTGTAGGTAGATGTAATCGGAGATGACAGAAAAGAATTACAGAAAATATAGGTGTGTGTGTGTGTTGGGGAGGGGAGAGACACACAAATCCTTGCATCCTCCCAATTAATGCAAGCGATGGTTTCGCTTTTGCTAGCATGTTCCTCATTCTGTTTGCTGTGATTTAGCCCCCTTTCTAAAACCCCTCTCCCTTGTCAAAGTTTGTCATCTCTGTGGCTGTGGAGCAGCTCGGATGGCTCAAGATGCCAAGGGCTACTTACACACAGATAGGCTCCCCCCCCCCTTCAGACTGCAGCGTGATTTCTGGCAAGGCTGGATGAGAAGGGAATTGTAACCTCTGTAGCAACCAACATGTCTGGTCTCAACACGTCAGCCAGCAAACTCGGGCTTTAGAGGGATTACCTCTGAGGTTTGCGGGGGGGGGGAGAAGGTGTTTCTTGAGATTTACCCTTTTGGTGTTCAGTCCCTGCTGCTGAAACAGTGGGCAGCATGGTCCCCCTCTGCAAGTCTGCAGTGGTTTATCAGCAGTGGTGCTGCTTGCAGAGAAGAGAGCATCACTGTAGGCAGCAAACTAACAGGGTGGAGGAACCAGGGGGATTGCAATGAATACCATGGCAATGAAGAGGGCAACCAAATCAACCTGCGTCCATGTGCGCCTGTTCATACGAAAAATAGCTGCTTGGCAGAAATTGATTCTGAAGGACGGCTTTTGCCTGGTAGCTGCTGACAATTTTACTGAGAGGTGCTCTACTTCTCTTTATATTGTATGGAGGGCAGGGTGCAGCAGGGAAGCCTAGGCTCCCAGCTGCTAGACTTGCAACCAAGCCCCTTTGAGTATTTAAGGTGAGCTGCAGTTTCTTTACTGTCGTTTTGGTTTGACTTTGTGTAAAGAGCGCTGCAGTTCTACCTAGGTCACAAATTATCAGCCTAGTACGAAAATGGCATTTTTAGGGGACAGATTTAAAGGGAGCTTTTACCCTCCTGATAACCTCATTCAGGTCCCCTGCCCCATATTTCGAGCGTTATACAGAAGTGAAGCTTATTACCATGTTGGGGGAGGGGAAGAGGGTTGAAAAAGGCTGTGTTAGGACAGTGAGTGTTGGAAAGGGGGTAGGGGAGTGTACTAATTTGAGTGTCCCTTTGAGTGAAAAAGACCCTCTCCTTGATAATACAGCTCATTTACTAGCCTGAGTCAGCCAGAGCTACAAAATCAACCTGCTTTTACTGGCAACATTTTTGTGAAAACCACATGCAAATTTAGTCTTTTGTATATGAGATCTTGTTTACATTTGGTCTGTTTGTCAAATGAAAGTTTCCTTGATCAAGTTTATATCAGTGGTAGAACCTTGGTAATCTTTCCAGCTAGAAATAGTTTGTTTCTTTTGTTTTAAAAGAGAGAATATGGTGCTAGCTGGTAAACGAGGCTTCAGAAATTTGAGTTAACTCTATACACACTGGAAGGTTGTTTTAGTGGCAAGCAAATAACATATTTATTTTTAATCATTTTAAAAACCATAAGCATTTAAAAGTGTACAGTTTTGCTGAATTTTTCTAAGATTTCTTTTACCCAAGCTCCATTTTGCCATAGGATCAGTGCTAGAGGAGGTATTTTTAGATGTATCACCTACTCCGTATCTGTTAACAGTCTGGTATTTTCTGTTCCCATCTATTACATTAAATACAACACTGCACATGATACACATTCTGTTCCAGAGATTTAGGGGCCTGTGGGTACAATGCAGGAAGCATTATAGTAGACAGCCCCAATCTTGTCTGACTATTGCAAGCCTAATAAACAGGAGAGTTAAAAAAATATTGGTTTTAAGCCAAAACTATAGCTGAAAAAATATCTTGTTTAGCGGTGAAGTCCCCCTCACGCAAATGGATATGTTTTTGTATTGCTTAAAGGATGCAGACTGAGAGAGGGTAAGTCAGCAATATGCTACTGATTTTATTCTGCTGCAGTAATGTGGTCTCTAAGGGAACTTGTGCTTGATGCATACTATACAGCCTGGGTTTTCTGTAGCCCATCGCCTGTCTGTCTGCTGCTTTTAAATGGAGGTTACAGCTGATCCATCAGCCACAGTGCTGCACGCATGCTCCTCTTTTTTGCATCGTTTAATGGTGTCAATTTATTAATTTCTGTCTTCTACTTCAGGCCCGTTGGTTTCCTGTCTAAAAGCATTATTACTTTTGTCCATGTGGCAAAATAATTAGCATACAGATGAGAAGTGATCCTGTCTCTGAGCCTCGGTAGCAAGAGAAGATGTGCAGAGAAAAGTTGATTGGATGAATGGAGAACAAATGGTGGGCGTTCAAAAGCATTAGAAGAGTTTTGTTGTCTTGGAGCAGGTTTGTCAATTTTCTGGGTGAATGTCTTAAGATGGAAGGCAGGGTGGCTGGTGCTGAAATGATTGCCTGACAGGCTGTGGCCTAGTTTAAGGTGCAGAATTGGACGGCAATGCATAGATAATTCATTTGGACTACTTGGTTTTGCAATTCTTCAGCTTTCCCTTTGACATTCCCTAAAGGTAAATATGCCCTTTTTTCACTGTTATTGTTCTCAGGTCACTTTGCTCTTGTTCAGAAAGTGAAGGAAAGTTCAACTCTCTGGACAGTAACAAAAGAATAGCCAGTTTTGCTGTACTTTTTTGCTAAACTGCTCAACATATTTTCGTATGCAAAGATCTGAAGATTATCTGAACTGTTCAGGGCAAGATCATGCTCTCTCTGAAGTCAGTGGGGAGTTTTAACATTTATTTCAAAGGGAGCAGGATCGAGCCCTTAGTGATTATTGTTTTCTGAAATTTGCATTTGCAAATGTCTATTATTAAATATATTTAATATTTGCTAGTACAATGTCCGTCCAGTAACATTAGTAAATGCTAGAAGTATTTAATTCTAACTGGTATGTATTTTCCTGGTTGGAATAAGATTGTAGTTTATTTACTAGCCAACTCACTAATGATTCTAAAACCCAAACTTAAGTTATAGATCTGCATATTGCTAGTGGGAGGGGAAAAAAAACATGATTTCTGTGTTGCTGAGAGAGGTTCTTTATTGAAGAGCAGGCTGAAAACAAAAACAAGAAAATAAATAAAAATAGCTTTTAATTACTCAAAATTCTGCCAGAGAACACTGAACATGAATAGAATCCTCATTTTCTAATAGACCATCCATCGACATAGATTTCTTACATAATTCTAATGTTGTATATACTACAACATTGAATGTTTTAAAAATTGGCTGAATTTGCTTCTTTCTCTTATAGTCATTTAGGAATAGTTTTATCCTATGTTAATGGTTCTTAATCTCCTTAAAAATGGAGATTTTCATTTCAACTGACCTAATTTTTTTAACTACTGTTAATGTTAGATAGAAATGACTATCTGTGATTTGTCTTTACATAGATTTCTGACTACTGCGGATCAGTTAAAGAATGATTGGCTTTCATTTTAGAGGCTTGTGTTTTTAGGAGTCATCTTTAACTATTTTGCTTTGGAGAACAACAGTGAATATTTTCAAAGGGAATATAGCTTTTTATCTTTTTGGCATTTCATACTTGTTTGGTATTTTATGAAAATAAACTACTACAACAAGCAGAAGAAGTCTTCACTATGCCAAAAACTCCAAACAAAAAATGTTGGAATGAACTGTTTTCTCTTAACAAGCAGTGTGTAGTTGCATTTGATCATTTCATAGTGTTTGTTCAAGTGTTGAATGCTTAGCTTAAACTTGTTTGTTAGGGTGAAGACAAGTAGTGTGTGTATATATAGTTGTATATATATTAAACAAATAAGCTTACATTGAATTGCAGAATAAAATTGTAAACATTAGAAAAACAAAGTAAAGTAAAAGTACATACAGTGAAATGGAATCTAACTGGAAAAAATCATGTTTGTCTCTAATGCTGGCGTTTTTCATTATATTCATTTATCAACTGAAATGAAGAAAAGAAATAAGTTACAACTGGCAGATCCAAAATTCAATACATTTTAAGCTAATTTAGAATCGTGAATTGATTTTATGATTAATTTACACTATACTATCTGGATGCTGAAATATTAAATTATTTGCATTTCAATCTATCAGCATGAACTGGCAACACAAGGAGAATAGTTTGGTTTAGTATTTTCATCTGCAGTGGTTTCTTTGTCTTAGACTGTACTACTCAGGCATATTCCTGCATTTTTAAAGGGGCCCAAATTGCATCACAATAGTTTTTAGTTCATAGCATGACTTTCTTCTTCTCTGCATTACTGCATCTTTTATGAATTGTAGAATCAAACTATTGTACGGATACAAAGAAAAATAAAAGAGGAAGAGAGACTTAAAATATATTTATTGGTTTATTATTTCTCTGGATTTATAGGTGACTAGTTTTATTTTTTTTCCCCTTTACTTTTGGTTTCATTTCATTTTAATGGTGGAGAGCTGAGTATATAAAAAGGAACTATTTTAATCAAACGCAAATATTATTAGCAAAAATATCTAAAATATTGATTCAGGTGTTGAAACTTTGCTACATGAATGGTGGAAAAGTATTCTTCTGAATACTCTTTTGTTTCTGTGTAGCAATCTTGCTATACACTAAGGCAGTGAAAATACAGAATTGTTATAGTTCCATCAGCATTTCAATGAGTAATCTGCATGTACATTATTTTTTAAAATACATAATATATGCACATTTTAAAAATGAAGATTTCCTATGTCAGAACCTATTTCCTGATGAACTCTTGAGTACTGTAGTTGTCTCACTGGTGGCAGAATAATTTTTCAGAATTTTTGTACCACTGAATATTATTGTGGAAATGTTGCATGTAATTTTAATTGATCTGAACTAGATTAATGTTTGCATCACATAGGTCAAATTTGAATGCAGTTGTGAAGCTCTTGATAGTATAATGCAAGAAAACTTCAAGGCTATAAATTACTTGCTGACTCCCCCTCCCCCCAGAAGTGATTGAAAAAAGGCCTAATGATACTAATAAAGGTGGTTTAAATATCTATAGAAGTGCACTTAGATTTTCATGAAGTGAATCAGCATTCAGCCCATGTATTGGTCTATTCTCTAAATAAAGCATGCCTTAGGTCAATAAGTCCATGAGCAAAGCAAATATATTTGGTATGCTGAGAGAGATTTTTTTCCCTATAGAATTTCTACATCATCTTGCTTTGATGAGAACCATCATGACCATCTTACTTGGAGAGAGAGCAGCAAATTTTAATGACAAAGAACTTAAGGAGGGAGGGAAACCTTAAATGGGCTCAGACAGTGGGTTATGAAAGCAGTAAGCATAGTTGTAAGTTTGGGTTTTAAGTCTGATCAGACCTCAGATCAGATTTGTTGTAGAGATACATTTACAGTGAAGCTGAAAACACAGAGCACAGTCACCACATAACAGTCCTAGCCAACTTGGTTGTGGAAGTAATCAAGGCTGCAGGGCACCCCATAGAGAGCCATCAAATCAAGTCTGCTATGGAGCTGTCTGGTAGATTGTGAACATTCAGAAATCAATGTTGCATCTGCCAGTAGACCCTTTGGTTCACTGAAACTCCCACCTGTCTAATGCATCTGGGCAATTGGTTTCTGAAACCAGTTTCCTTCAGGATAAATGTAATACATCTTGAGGGTCAGGCATAAGGAAATTGATTATGAGTTTGCCTAGTGCAGAGATATAAACATCTGTAAGATCACAGATTTTCAACCTACCCTGGGTTTTGGGGGGGGGGGTGCTATTATTTTGTGAGTTATTTGAAGCCTACATTTCTCATACTTCATGCCAGCAAGGCATTTTTTAATTAGGAAGTTGATTAAAAAGGGCATAGTATACTATGTATGCATGTTCATTTGGCAACACTCCAGCTGTTTCGGAGTCTGGGTCTATGGAAAGTGTTGCTCATCACCAGTTGCAGTGGTGGGGAGAATCAAGGTAAGGCTGTGGATTTTTTAATTTTTTTTTTAATTACTTGCTTGGTAGGGTCTGAGAAGGCTGTTCTTTTGTTCTCACTCAAATTAAATCAAAAGAGAGACACGTTGACTTCAATGAATTTTGGATCAGGCCCTTATACATACAGTAAGACTTTGGGCCAAATACATCTGTGTGGTGTGACACCAATGATGAATTTAGCCCTTTACATTTAAGACCTAACAATGTACTATAGCCTCCTGTGTGTTGTGGATAATTAGGCTTTTTAAGGGCAGAATGTATAGGCAAATACTATAGATACAGTAATTCAGATGTTCCTTCAGACTAATCAATGAATGGCCCATGTTGTCATTGGTCTCTGCTACAGGAATAGTTATACAAATCATCACACATTTCACAAAGACTGGGAGAATGGGAATATTTACTTGAAAGAGGGCCAGTTTTTATATAATCCGTGAATGGCTTCCTTTATTTTTCCAAGGGAAGTTCCCTCTTCTCCCATTGTCTCTCATCAGGACAGGAGTATATTACCAAGGGAATAAAATGTTATGCCTAATTTTAGTGTTCTTCTGCCTAATGTGGTGTGGATAAGTGCTATGTTACAGCATTTAACCCTGTCCATCTTTGTCACTTCATGAACATTTGCTCAGTCCGAAACAAAAAAACAAACAAAAAAACCCCAGAAACAAAACCCCCACAATAAAATAAGAAAAGACATCTCAGATTTGTTGTTTGGATAAGCTATGGAGCGTGATCTTTCACTCACAGCAAATGCTCTGGGATTCCTTTGTGCTGCAGCAGAGACTCAGCTTAAGGATCAGGGAATACCTTTTAAAGGGTTTCCCCTGCCCTCTTGTGCTGCTGACTGCCATTGGCTCATCCCTTTAATTCTTATCTCCTTCCCCAGAATGGTTAGCTAATCATATGTCTTAATGTTCTGAATTTAAGAGTAGCTTATGCTAGTTTGGCTGCTAAATAGGGGGTGTCAGAAGATAGTTTCAGGGATGCTGAATTATTCCTCCATTGTCTCAAGGAGTAAGAGGCCCAAGTTTGGATGTGAAGCTGTATGTGCTGCAGGGCTGGGCACAACACTGATGCCAGGGAATAAGTACACCTATAGAGAGCGGTCATGATACTGAAACTGCTTTGGGGAGAACTTGTGTAGATTTCACAAGGAATGTAATTAAGTAAAATACCTTAAACATATTTTAGAAACCATATTGATGAGCACAGACAAGATATGTTCTATGAGCATTTTTAGAACTCTTGACATGTTTGTGGAAGCTATTGGATATTATGGTGTTCAGTGTCGAATTTTTGGTGTGCTTTGGTTATATAGCATATTCTGATTGACAGAAGACCTCTTGACTATGTGTGTGCGCAGACAGAAAGGCTGGCTCATCGCTACTCATCTATGACCTTTGTTTGTGACATTAGCAGCATTGCCACCGTGTAGTCTAGCAGGCCAGTAGAATCTGTTTGTGCTGTCCATGTGAAAGTAAAACCATATAAACAAGACAAACGCAGACGCTTCCCTGTATATCAGAGTATTTAGATTATTATGTACCATAGAGCCAAATCCAACTCAATTTACTTTTGAAATCTGGAATTATCAAATTTAAAGATTAAAACCACTGAGAGAGGAACTTTTGATACACTTGTAGCTGTATATTCTGTCCAACCCTGCCAGGGGCTAAAACTGACTATTTAATGGTTACTTGCCTTTTTGAATATCAGAAGGATCAGTAGTAACTGATCCAGGAGGAGTTTGCCAGACATGAACCTTAGAATAAGGAGACACTTCTAACTACATAGCCATCTTAACAGAATTAAGGTCCCAATCCAGCTCCTATTAAAATAAATACGAGTTTTGTCATTCACGTTAGTGGTAGCAAAAGCACAATCCTCCACTGTTTAAACTTGTTACATTAAAAATGTGTACAATAGAATTCTGAAACATGATTACTTTACCTGTGGTTTATCAATTGCATTGTTAAGAATCAGGTGCTTTCACCGGTTTGTTAGTTTGCCCAAAAATATGAATTCTAACATTGAATTTGAAGTTTCATTACTGAATATTGTTTTTCTGATAAATCGTTATCATGGTTTTAGTAAGTTAAAAAACAATCTTTCCCCGTGAGATCTCAACACCTATAATGCTAGCCAAGAAATGTTCTCCTGTCCTCTCCAGAGGCATGATATTGCACCTGTTTACAAATAGACTGAACCACTAATGATCAAAACAGTGGTCTATTGAAAGGGTTAGTGTACTTGTATCAATAAATCAGCTTTTAATACAAGCGAGTAACTTTTTTTGTCCTTATTAAACATTTAATAAGTGATAGCTATTGAAGACTTCATGGTAATTTCCTGAACCTGGTTAAGATCTTATCTTGCTAGCTAATTAACCAGTACTACCAATCTCTCTCTCTCCCAGGGCCTCATAGTGCTCTTAAACTGTATACAGATGATCCATTGACATGATTAGAACGGCTTTTCCATTACAGATGGCTTTGTAGATGGGCTGTCAGCACACTTCTTTTGTTTGATCCTGATTTTCTTCCTTTCTGTCCCTTTTTTAGGCCATGGTATCTTATTTCAGCATGTCCTTTTTGATGCAGAACCCAGGATATATTCTGGAAATTGATAGTGGCACTGGAAGAGGTCTGCAAGTGCTGCTACCAAGAGAATTTCTAACACATGCTGCTAGCTAGTCTTGTTCTTTTAACAGTTTCTTCAGCCAGCAGGGAAAGGCAGGGAGGAAGGGAGATATGGACAGGCTGCCCTTGGTGGTGTTAAATAGCATGACTTGATTTCTCAGGATGGTGACAAGTACTAACGCTTTTCTTCTGAATGTGTTTTCTGATTGGCAATACCACATGGGCACTGGCCTTAGAAACAAAATAGCATCAGAAGTGTTAGCATAAGTCTTCTTACTAAGGTTTGCCTGATGAACCAAGAAAACCTGCTGAGCAGAGTGGTGTTTGAGACCATTCACTTTCTGCTTTATGATTTCTCCCATTTCCTTAGCTTTCTTTGAGTCCGAAGTCCTGAGTCTTCCTTACAAGGTACGTTGTATAGTCATCTGCACTAGTGCAAAGTGGGTATGGAATGATATTAAACCAGAAGGGCAGCACTTTATACCCACTTTGCCCTCATGTAACTGGAATGGGTGGAGGGCAACTGAATATCTGTCTGTTAGTGCTGCTTTATCTTTATCTTTTTCTTTTCTTTACAGACCAGTAGCTGTCTGGGGCATACGATTTTGCTGAAGTCTAGATCACAAGCACTAGATAAAACATAAATAATATAATGCTTTGTATTTCTTTTGTCTTTCATCTGAAGATTTCAAAGTGCTGCATGAATATGTATTCATTAACTAAGACTCACAATATACCTTTGGGGGTGGTTTATATCGTTTCTACCCTTTTTCGCATGGGTGAGAACTACAGCACAGTGAGGTTGAGGGACTTGCCCAAGACAGGTTCTACGCCAACTGCAATTGGCTTACTTAACTCACCTTTCCCTACTCTGTTTTCTTAGCAGCTTTTTGTACTTCGCGATAATTTGATTATTAAAGCACATTATGATAGGTAGGAGTGTTCCATTTCCCTCTAATATGCCTTAATAATGTGACAAAACCAAACATTTACTCTAGTGTAAGGATTTGAGACTATTACAAATGCTGATGGGATCAATAGTGTAGTTGCCTAGACAACACAGGTAATGCAATATTTTGGGTGGGGTAGATTATTTAGCTGGTATGTCATTCAATGATGCATGTTTTGGGACAGAAACTGTGTCTTTATATGTGTTTATACTGTACCTAGCATAAGGGGCCCTGATTAGGGTGTTGTTCCAATGAAACCAACACAAAGACCTAAGCCTACAACGCAACTATTTTTTATGATCAGCTACCAAAGATCAATTTCAGAAAAAGAAAATAAGCAGGAAAATGCATATTTCTTATTTACCATGTGATAGCAGTATGGGATTTGGTATTGATAAGAGTGTAGTTCTGGATATTGCAGTGAAATGAAATCAATGTCCAATACACTATGGCTTTCTAGTACAGAGGCAGTAGCACTTTTATATTAAACTCACCTAATGGACCCAGACTCAAAATTCCACACATCTACTATGTTATTAAGCTTCCTAATAACAGTCCCGTACCCCAAACAAACACATCTATATTTTTGTGGCAAAATACATTATCAGAAGATAATACTAGTTCATTCTCATGTGTCTCTGAGGTCTGGTCTACGCCTAAAGCTTAGGTTGATCCAGCTATGGTGCTCGGGATGTGAAAAATTCAGAGACATAGTTAAGCCAATTTAAGCCCTGGCGTAGACACTGCTAGTTCAATGGATGGCTTCTTCCATTGATCTAGCTACCACCTCTTGAGGGGGTGTATTTATTACAAGGATGGAAAACCCTTTCTGTCACTGTAGTAAGTGTGTACACTACAGCGGTGTAACTGCAGTGCTGCAGCTGTGCTGCTGAGGTGCTTGTAACATAGATATACCTTGAGAGCTCTCTTAGCCAGCAGTATAATTAATTGTAGAGGAATTATGAGAAACAAATTAGTCACTATTTCTTCTTTTGTTTTTGTGCAGCAATGAGGATTTTGCCATCAGTGCATCTTGTGATATGGCACTGAGACGATATTTGCGATGTTACTATTATCAATTTGAGCATCTTCAAGGGCTCAGCTCTGTACAAACAGAAGGATCCTGTGAAGGGACTCACCCATATTGACACTGATACCCACACATAGTCCCATTGTAATGATGGAAGTTCTGTGCAAGCGTAAATTCAGCATGGGCAGAATTACTTTGTAGGATCTGACCTATATTAGATAGACAACACAGTGCAGACACATCAGGCACTGGGATGCTAGGTGATATTCAAAACTCATAGTGGTGCAGGTATCACCTTTTAAAAAGGTGAAACACAACTTGAGCTTGCAGAACTCCAGGGAATAAAATAATTTGAAGAGGAATTAATTGAAAAGAAGGTGGTATTTTGTTCCACAAAGAGTAAGACGGGAAATACAGAAAGATAAAAGTTGTGATCAGAAGGGTTGTGCCACTTCACACAACCAGCACAAATGTTTCAGTAGATATTTCCTGTACCAAGGTCCAGAATTAAAACGTCAGAATCCCTGCACTTTGCCAATAAAGCCTCAAGCACCATATAGAGTGGCTCTTTAACAAAATGGTTGGCTCATCATTGGCAACAGGGCCAAACTGTATTAGAGCTGAGTTAAAACCTGACTTGAGTCTACTGATGGGCATGTTGGACTTGTCTAAGATGGTTGGACAAAACATGTCAAAACCAAAACTGATTTTTACGGGAGGTTCCCTAACTCTGTATAAGGCCTAGGACCAGATCCTCAGCTGTAATAAACTGACATAATTCCATTGACTTCAATTTGTCCTAGTATGGGTAGTTTTCTAGTAGGTCTAGTAGATCTTCAAACCATCCCTAAAGGAGCAAAGATTCGTAGATAAAACACAGCTCAAGTCCCTCTATATGAAGTGTTCTGTTTTTTACCATGCTTTCTTTCTCTTTTTTCAAAAAATCATCTGGGGAGGAAAGATTAATCTTTTCTATGGTATCTCACATCTACTGCACTGAAAATAATATTGTAGGAATCAATCCTGCATTGGCACGGAGATATTCTGGTTGACTTCATTTGTCTCCTCCATCTTAACCTCCTTTCATGGAATCACAGAAATTAAAGTATAATGAGGCAGTATGAAAAACAGTTTGAATTCAAGAGAGGGATGGAACAAAATGAGCAAAAAACCCCCAAACAAACAAAAATAACCACTAACCCAGTTCTATCTTGTTTGTTTGTATTAAGAGAAGTGCAAGTTTGTTATAAGTCAACCCTGTTGTAGAGCAGGGGAAGCAGGTTAATTCCAGTGCCTCACTATCAAAACACCATGTCCTACTTCTTACCACTTTCCTTTGTATTGTTATTGGTTGATGCTGAGAATTCAAAGAATCAAGTTGTAGGGACTATACAAAACTGCCTAATACAAAAAGAAAATGTAAACAGTATGGTGCTGCTTGATTTGCTGTGTAATGTGTACAGGTAGGTTCATTGCACTGTAGAGAGACACAATACTTGACTTAGTCACAGCTAGAGAAGATTAAGGGCCAAATTCCTCTCCCTGTAACACCAATGTAAACCCAGAGTGTCCCCACTGATATCAGTGGGGTTTCTCTAGATGTACACTGGTGTTACTGAGAGAAGAATTTCACTCTGTGTGGCTTATCAACTCTTGTGGAACAATATTGTACTCTGGCAGAAGGCTGGGTATGAAGGTAAAATAGAGATATATGATATTATATCTCAAGACCAAATAAAAGGGGAAGAAAAACAGGTTTGGGGTTTTATTTAAGAGATTTTATGTTTTGGAAACTAAACTTGGAACCTCCTTAAAAAGAGACAGCCTCTTTCACACAATCCCAAAAGCAGCCCTTCAAACAACTTTCCAATTTTAAAATACTCTTAGATTAAATTTCATTTAGTAGTTTATCAACTTTCTTTGCACACTTAAAGTTTTAAAAATTATTTTTCACCTAACACCCTATGGCACCTGTCTTGCATTCTGAGTCACAATGAAATTGTTTTTGGCACTGTTGGGAAGAAATAAATAAATCCCTTCCCCCTACTAGCATTCTAAGGCTACATCTTCACTGACAAAAAGGGGTGTGGTGTTAGCTGTCTTACTGTAAAAACATAGTGGAAACAATGCATTTTAGGGTAAATTAAAAACCTGTGGCACCAAGTCTCAGAACCCAGGTCAACTGATTTGGGGTGATGGGGCTCGGGCTGCGGGGCTAAAAATTGGAGGGTAGATATTAAGGCTTGGGCTGGATCCTGGGCTCTGAGATCCTTGCCACATCATGGGGTTTCAGAGCCTGGGCTCCAGCCAGAGCCTGGACATCTGCACTGCAATTTTTAGCCCCGGAATCCAAGTCAGCTGACCTGAGCAAGTCATGGCCAGGCCATGGGTCTTTTATTGCAACGTAGACATAACCCTAGTGTTACCACAAGGTCAACCACAGGGAGGGGGTATAGTGCTGAGTTTGCCTAGTTACCTCATGGTAAACACTACAAGTACCTTGTCTTCACGTAGGATTTTACAGTAAGATAACTGTCATGCATTAGTTATCTTGCTGGTTTGTTTGTTTTTTTAACCAAAAAAAAAAAAGAGAGAGAGAACGAACCCCAACAACTCACCCACCTTTGGGTCAGTGAAGACACAGCCTGAGCTGGTTTAGACTATCTGGGTCCAATAACGTCTCATCCTTGTTTTATACCCTGGTGTAACTCTGCTGAAACCAATGGCCTTAATCATGATTCATACTGAAGCCCATGAGAGGAGAAGCAGGTCCATTGTCCAGATTGTCAGTTAAAGCAGCTTTAAGTGCTGGTAGGTGAAGTACTAGTACTTGTCATGTGCTTTGTACACAAGTGGGCAGGTTTATCTGTGTTTGGACTTATGAATATGAGCTCTTCCAAAAGCCATTTCAGCCTGTTATACAGCATGTTTTATATTCTGGGCCCTGCATACTCTGCAGCACATTGGACTTGGTATCTGTGGTAATACTCTTTTGATTTCTGCTGTACATGAGTTCTATACTCCATGGCAAACTGAGAATTCTACAGCAGCATTGGTTGATTATATGTTTACAAAAACGTGTATGTTTACAAAAATAAATAAATATATTCATTGAAATAAAAGTGTAGGAATATGCCACTGGGCCTTTATAGGCTGCAAAAAGCTACTATTATGTGATCATTCTTGGGATATGACGTGCAAATGTTGGCTTTTTGCACCCCATACATCAGATTTGAGCACAGGCAGGAGAAAACACCACTGGAAGGAACATGTGGTTATTTGGTTGTTCATATGGACTAGTAAAAATAATTTGAAAAAAAAAATCTTAATACTCACGAAAATTCCTGGAGGGGATGGGATGATTTTTAAAAGGAAAATGGGGACACGCATGTAGGAAACATGTAGGAAGGGAAAAATCTAAGCCATGGTAGGGGACAACCTCCTAGAAATGTGAATATTCTTTAAAACCAAGGAAAGTTCTGGAGAAATAAAATATTGCTACAAGACTACAAATCAAATTCAAGCCAAACTAAATACAGAATTTATACAACAAAGACACCTTCACTCAAAATTTAAAGGCAGGCTTTGCAAAATTTGATTTTTATTGTTTTATAATTTGGACAGATAATATTGATTATTTTAAAGCTTTTTTATCTTGATTTTAAATTTTCTTAGTTGTGGGAAATTATGGGAGGGGTAAGGCAATAACTATTTAATGACAGTAGTTGAGATTCAAAAAGTTAAAGCTTTATAACTGTTAAAACACAAATTGTCAACATTGCATGTAAAAATACACAAAGTAAATATCCTTAAATCAATAAATTCTCAAGCAGCATTTTTCTTATCTGTAAATTTTGTTATTGATGGAAATATATATATTTGGTCAGTTTGTGTGTGTTCAGTGAAATTGCTGTTTACCAACATTTACCAATACAAATGGAAACCTTCCAAGTCTAGTTAAAGGTAATAGCTAAGGTCCCAACCAGCAAAACCTAAAGCACATTCATAGCTTTTTCCCTGTTAGTGCTCCCATTGAAGTCAACTTTCAAATTAATTCCTTCCTCAAAGCTCATTTGAAGTCATTGGGACTTACCTATTATTTAAGTTTTATATTGTGGCAGAGCTTAGAGACATCAGTCAAGTCAGAGTCCCATTGAGCTTGGCCTTGTGAAAGTATATATAGCAAATGACAGTCTCTATCTCAAAGCGTTTATACTATAAAGACAAGATATGATGAGATAAACAAGTGGATAGAGGGGTGTGTGTGGGGGGGAGGACAGGGTAACAAAAATAGTAGCATTTTAGCATATGCCCAGTTCTTATAGTTCACTACTTGCTGGGTGAACTATGAATGTGTTTAAAGTTACGCACATACTTAAGTGCTCTGCTGGACTTGGTCTTGTATGCATTTAAAATAAAAAAGAGGCTCAGTTTCTGGGACAGTAACTCTGCAGTGATGTGCTTCCAGCAGGGTTCCACTCTGACTGCAGCAGCAGGTAGGGCATAGGCTGTGAGAAGGGGGATTCTGTGTCTGGTGTTTACAGTTTTGTCAGATCCCAATTGTCGGGTGACCAGATGTCCTGATATTATGTGCTTTGTCTTATATACTCAACTATACCCCTTACCTCCTAAAATAAGTGTCCCAATTTTTTACACTTGCTATCTGGTCACCCTACCCAATGGTGAACTTTCACTTGAAACAACTTATGGTAGTAAGTCTACACCCATTAGAGAGTGTTTGCGGGACTGGGCCCTTATTATTTAGATTAGTGGGGAAGAAACGTAAGCAGTAGAATTGGTGGAGAGACATGGAACACAATGGCAGTTGAAATTGTTGCAAATCTGAAAGCACTAAAGATTTCTGCAACAGAAGGAGAATTTCTGTGGCAGTTAAAACAAATGGTAAATCATGTGGCAGATTCTGTAGCTTCACATTTGCAGCCAACAAAAGTGCCTGTTTACATTGGTACTCTAGCAGTATACTGGAGACAAAGACTTCCTTGGAGAAGCTTGTTGTGTTCACACTACAGAATCCTGTAAAAAATTGTGCTGGAATTGAACTGTATGAGCCAATCAGAGTGCAATAATGCTGTATATGTTAACAGTGCATAACTGTAGTGCTTTTTCCAGTTATGCAATTCTCTGCATATTGATTGGTTCTGAGAGTCTGATTTGAATTATCGCAGTACAGCTATTGCTTAATAATCATGCAGCAGATGGGAATCTGTACTCTGATAGTGCAGGCAGCCCAGAGTACAAGAACCTGTATTTACATTACAAATACTTCAAAATTTCTGTACCATGAATTGGCAAATCTCTGTATTTTATTGGCTACTATAAATCCTCTGTTGTGATTGGCTAATTTAATCAGAATTCTTAACCAGTGTGCCAATCAGAAACCCCCACCTCTGCATCTCATTCCCTCCAGCTAAAGCCGAAAAACACAAAATGCATGTGTCACAGAAGGAAAAATAAACCCAAAGAAAATATCTGTCAAATCACTGAAAAGGTGGAAAATTAACCCTTCCACCCTCCCTTGAATCAACGTCACTCCTTACCAACTAGCAAGGCTATTGCTGACACAATAATGGTTATACACCTTTACTTCTGTGTGCTTACACTTGGAAGGTCCCAAGCTCTCTCTCCCAATTCACTTTTGGAACACAACATAAATAAAATCATCTATGTTGCTTTATTTCTTTTCTTTCCACTTAGAATGAACACTACAGCACGTGTACATTTTTATGAGAAAAGAGCCATGCTGATCTCTGGGGAGGGAAGGGGGTAGACTGCAGGAAGATGAGGCAGGATTTATTTAGGGTGAGGGTGAAGAGGAAGAGCTGAAAGCTTTTCAAATGTTTTAAAATCGCCTTTCTGTGGTTTTTTGAGCCACATTATTGGGTTTTTTCTTCTCTTTCCTTTTATTTGAATATTTCATACAAATCTGTATCACAACAATAGCATACGTGTTGCTTCCTGTGTAAGTATGCAGTAACCATGACCAAGGCAACTAAACTCTGGAGGAAATTTTGATCCCAGGGGAGTTTTGTCATTGATTCCAGTAAGGCCAGCATTTTACCCATTGAGTCTAAAGTTCTCAGGGTTTTTCAGACCAGTTTAGTTATTACCTTCTGAAAAGGAAACACTCTTATGTGCTTGTTATGTTGTAAATACTTCTGTGAATTTTCATGTTCAGGTGAGGATGTGGTTTTATGGTGAAAACAAATGAACATGGGGTCAAGACCACTGGGCTGTATTTCTAGATCTGCCACTGTCCAGAGAGCCTATCTTTGGCCTGATTCAAAAGTCCATTAAAGTCAATTGACTTCAACGGACTTTAGGAAATTGAGGTGTAGAGCACCTGGTTCAATCTATAAAAGTTGTAAGGATAATGCTTAGCACAGAGAGTGTTGTGTGGTTTCATTAAGTTTTTTCTAAGTGCTTTGAGATCTTTGATGATAGACAAGAGTCACAGCTATTAATAATAATAAATACCTTGAGTGTAAGCTCCTGTGTTCTGATATAACACAAAATAGTGGATTTCCCCCCCTCCCCGTTTTCCTCTCTTTCCTCCCCTCTATCTACCTTCTCCCTGGTGGGGTGGCTAAGAGAGGCATTCATTTGCCAAATGAATTTCCTCTTCTATGCTTCTTGATAAACATTTTGGGCCTGACCTAAAGCCCACTGAAGACCTTGGAGAGACTCCTATTGACTTCAAAGAATTTCAGCTCTGATCCTCTGTTTAGCTATCCTGGGGAAATGTTTGCCATTATCAATTATCCACATATTTTACTTAAGCTGTTTTTGCTTTTTCAGTAACTTCTTTTACCCATGTGTGATGGCGTTTCTTTTATATGGCAGTGACATTTAACCCCTGCCTATAAGTTACGGTATGTAACACAAGAAAAAGTAATACTGTAAAGTTAAATCTATTCTGTCCTGTTTCTGCCCTGCAGAAAGTCATAAGGTTTATTGAGATGGCATGGGTGTAACTAAGGGCAGAATTCAGTCCTTAGAGCTTATATGATTGCTACCATATCAGCACTTTCTGTGGAGTGGGAGCCAGACTGATCAGCAGAATCAGGGTGTTCACTCTCTGAACAGCGCTTTATGCTTCAACCTCCTGGGGTTGGGGAGGATTTCAGGACAGCAGTTAGGGCACACTACACCAGGGGAAGGATGATCCCTGCGCTCGCCCACACAAGGAAAGTTTAGGCTTCTGCTTCAGACAAAGCTCTTCAATGTTTCCCCTGTCAGGAGCACAGGTGTTGCAGTGACATGTGCATGAGGACAAGGGGCACTGGAAATGTAAGAGAAAGGGCCGCAAAAAAGAAACCATGTTCTTAACATGAGCTTTAAACAGGCAGCATTTTGTAAGGGCCCCTTTTTAAAGAAACTACTCTTGTCTTGCTCTTGCACAATACTGGGGTTAACCGTTGTAGAAGGAACAAATGCTTGTCTCTTTTTATAATGAACTCATCTTTCATTTACCATCGACATTTTAGACGTCAGAATTTCTTTAGAGATTAAAAATCAAATCCTTCCACTGTGTGAAATGTATGTATAAATCATAATGGCTTGCTGTACTCAGATATTCACTGCTGCTCAGTTTTATTTTGAAGGCAGGTACATTTTAGTGGTCATAATTTTGGGAATGATTAGTAGTGGCTAGACTCAAGGCATGTTACAGGTGGAAGCTGTGCAAATTTCCTCTCAAACACCACTAGTGCATCTCCCTGCCATGCCAGACTCCTGCTCTGCTACTTGTAGGCCACTCCTGAGCAGAGACTGACAGTGATTTTGTGATGTAGGGAAAGCCAAGGACTTAGAGCTAGGTCTCCACACTCATTTACACTTTTCTGATAAACTGGATCTGGTCCAAGTCTCTAGAGATGAAACACTAATGTATTAAATCACCCATAGTCTGAGCAACACTGCAGTGCATGCCATCATACCTATACAGAGCTTTGAGGAAATAACCAGCTCATACAGGGTTTTCTGCACACACATGCTCGCTACTAAAATTTGATAGAGAAAGGGGCAGTTTCAGTAGAAAACAAAGGGCTGGACTCTGCAAAGTGAATCACTTTATACAGAAGATTACACACAAGCAGTCCTAGTGGAATTAAAGTTTCAATTGAAAGGGCTAAATCTTCTTCAGAGCCTACTCCCAATGAGGGGAGCTTTCCTCAGGTTTGTCAGACCGGTATGGTAGGTTAGGCAGTCCTGACTTCTGGAGCCTCTGAATGTAGTTGTTCATCTTTCTGTCAGGCCTCCAAGAATCCTGGTTTCTGTGTATGTCCCACACAAGCACAGCAAAAGCTATCATAGCCCTGGGAACAGTAGTTCCAACAGAGTAACCTGATGAGAGAGATGGTAAATTCATTCAGAGTAATCCCTGTACTACAGGTGCAGGTGAGTGGGGGATGGAAGATTAACATAAGGGCTAGCACTAGCCCCAATTGCTCTTGAAGGGTCTTTCAGCTCATTGGACTCCCATCCTTACTGACTGAGAGAGCTCCATTTCTGAGCTGTGCTGGTGTGGGTCACTGAAGGTATGAAATCAGACTCCACCAGTGTAAGGAGCGGATATTGTGGCTCCTGCCCACAGAGACAACTTTCCTCTTCAGAATTTGATTTCCATGAGCACAGAGCCAAGTCAGGTGCAGAGCTCCAGCCAGGAGCTGATCTGGCACGGTGTACTTTTCTTAAAGACCACTAATTTGAGTCCCTGGAGTTGTCTGCCTCCTTAGAGATGAGTAAAAGATGTGTTAGTCAATATAAGCAGACACTAATCACTGGAATGTTCAAATATCAACATTCAGTGACAGGTATGATCTTCATTATTTAACATCCCACACAAGTTTGCTTCAAAAATAGAAGCTCCCTCTTCTCCCCACTTTCCAACATTTCAAATGAAAAATGGTAATTGGTATGCTAAAGGAGTTGTGAGCTCAAACACTGAGTTACAAGGACCTCTCTTTCTACTCAACATTGTTAATGTTAGGTTTGAAAGAATTAGATTTTTATTAGTAAATGTTGGTTAAATATTGATTTCACCACGCACACACATCAGTGGAAAAATAGTTACATTGATAATAGTACAAATTTACTGATAGGCAAAGTAAGAAAAATGCTGTTTGAGAACTTATTAGAGTTTCATTTGAGGAAATTTACTTTGTATATTATGACGTGATGATAACAGCTTAAGCTTTATAACCATTAAAACACAAACTTTTTGAATCTCAACATCTACTGTCATTATATAATTATATGATCTCCCCCCTGTAATTTTCTGTAACTGTGAAAATTTAAATTGATAAAAATCTAAGTTTAAAATCCATAGTTTTGTGCAATTGTGAAAATGTAAATCAATAAATATCAAAAAATTCTTAAAAATATACTATTTTCTGTCAAAATTATAACAAAAAGAAAATAAATTGAGTTCTGCCAAGCCTAGTCAATGTCAACACAATACTGTCAAGTTGGTTGAAAGTACATTACTTAGTTCATTAAAATCTTATCTTTAATGTGCAAGGGTCTTGTTAAAAGAGTTATGTTTTCAGTTTGAAATAACACATTTTCTTCTGCAGCTATGAAAAAATTCACTGATCAATTTTCCAATTTTGTATGTACATTCTATAAGCCAGAAATTTTGGTCCATGTAGAATGGAGGTAAAATGTTTATGAAACATAGACTATTACCAAGATTATTGTTTAGTTAGATTAATCTTGATAATAAAAGAATTATTTATAATGAAGAAACAATTGTCATTAGAGCTGATTGGAAAATGGATTTTTTTCCACAAACAATTTAGATTTTTCAGCAAAATATCAACCTGCTCCCCAAATTTTTTTTGGCTGGAAACTTAAAATTTTCATTTGTAAATGCCACTATGGTGCCTCATGGGAATTGTAGTTTGAGTACCTCATGCCCCTATTCTCCTGGGCTACCAGGTCATACTGCCTCTCCAATGAGATCACCAGTATAAATGCCAATTTTTTCTTTCTGAATACCTGTGTATAAAATGAGTTTTCTGTCTGAAAGTATGACACTCCTTTTTTCTTCCAAAAGTTCAACGCAAAGCCAATGTTCTTAGCTGTTTTATAGTCCCACAAAATGTGATTCCATCTGAAAGGATGATTTTGCTGTCAATTAGAATATTCTCTCTCAGTTTAGCGATTCCTTCCACCCCAGCTCCCTCCCCCCACAAAAAAAAACACATTATGTTGCACATAATGAAAATATTTGTAAACATCCTTTCCTCTCCCGCCCCCCAAATTGGCACTTATTTATGTCTTTGTAATTTTACAGTGTAGTATCCTTAGTGTATTATCGTAAGAACATAAGAGCTTTTACAACTGGAATGATACAAACATACAAGTATAGATAATACTTAGTCCCACCATGAGTGCACGGGACTGGACTAGATGACCTCTCAAGGTCCCTTCCAGTCCTATGATTCAGTGATTCTAAGTGTGAGGGGAAGATCCCTCTTAATGATCTGGATGGGTATGATTGGCAGGACATTACTTAGGAACTGATCCTGCAGTCCTTGCCCACCTGTTTTTGGTTCACATGAAATGCAGGAAAGGGCCTTTAATTAGTTTTCTTGCCATGATGAGATCACAAATTGAGACACACACAAAAGGCCAAATTCTGGCCCGCTGATTTTGACAAGGTTGGATAGATGTAACCAATGGAAGAATCTGTTGCTTATGTGATGTTTTTCATAGTAGCATATTTCTATGGTGAGGTAGACAAGTTTATGAGCAAAATAACGGCTAATCCTAAATTGACTGACAATCCATTGTTGGTCCATATTGAGTATTTGCAGTGAGGAAAATGTTGGCATAAATTCTGGTAGTGGTGGTTACTGGTGGCAGCAGTTCACTGAGGTGGTCATCTCACAGTATAGCTGCAGGCTCCAGGAGAGTGGAGGGAGACTCGGATTACTTGAAAGACTGCAGAGTGCACAGAAGGATGGAGAGCTACAGGTGACCCAGAGAGCTCACCATGGATCTTGCAAGACATACTTAGGGTGGGGAAGGACATTCAAATCTGTTCCTAGAGGCAGAGATTGGGAAAGAACATCTCCATCCCCACTTCATATCTCCTTATAAGGGGCCCTGAATCTACCTGGCCAGCCATGGAGGGGGGAGGGGAAGGAAAAGGGGCCTTTGGAGCTTAGATGGCAGCCAATAGAAGACCTGACTAAAGGTCAGCCAATTAATGGTAGTCTGGGCAGATATTGCTAGATCTCTCCCCTGGTAGCCCCGTTAAGAGAGCAATGGCCAAACATGCCAAGATACAGGCTGCAGCATGCTGGGGCAACACTGAATTAACCTAAATCATTTTGAATGACAAATACACAATTAAACTAACTGTTTGAAAATTAGTTCTTTTACATTTAATTTTCAAGACATATGTTCAGGGTTTCACCTGCAAGGGCTGATGTGCTAACCAACACCCATGTTCCATACGCAGAACATTTTCCTGCTGACTGCTGAATTCAGCCCTTGACAAGTAAGAGAGAGAGGAAATCTCTAAGTATTGTTTAAAACTTAAAAGATAGATGCAGGTGTCATTTTAAAATGTATACATATATTTCCTTATTGGTTTAGAATCTAATTTTTTAAAATATATTTATTAAAGCTTTTCAATTCATCTTTATTTCATGCGTTAAAATCATATAATTCAAACATTCCATTTCCTAATTGGGGCTGATAAAAGTGAAGCAAACCCTGATCTTACAAAGACTAAGAACATGCTTAACTTGAGCCATGTTAGTAGCTTCAGTGAATTCCAGTGAAGTCTGTATGTAAGTCTTTGCAGATTGAGGCCTCACTGACTGCACAGTGATACGCTGAAACTGACCATCCACAAAATTCTGTCAAATGCACAAAATACACTGAAAATAGAGAGAGATTTTTTTTGTCAGTTTCTGAAAGTTGCAGTAATTTTATGTGCTACCTGTAATGTAGTGAGCATAACATTTTCCAACAGCAATGGAATTTTCAAGCTGCTGGTGTCTATATAATGTGCACAATGTTTATACTCTTATTAAGAAACTGAACAGTTAAGATTTAGTAGGTGATGCTTCTACACTCCCCCCCTCTCCCCTCCAAGCTTTATGCTACTAACCTAGTGCAATGCTATTTGCTTCTCTTTCACCAAGGGCTGTTTGATGCAATCTGAGGTGTTCTAGAGGGCTTGTTTACAAGTTACACCTTCACCTTGCTGTATGTGTTCATGACCTAACCTTTTTTTTAGCCATAAACCTAGCTTGTTACTTTTATACACACATGCACAAGTAAGATTGGAACTGCTGCTGCTAAATTGTATATAAATGTTGCTTCACATTGAAAGCATTTACCATTCATACATTGAGAATTAGTGAAGCTGTGCATTCTGGATCTCGTGTTTTCAGCAATTCCAATCCCAGCAGGATGAACAGTCTGGATGATCTGTTTCTGCTGACTTCTGTCCCCTGCTGCTCTCCTTGTTTTAACATTGTCTGACACCCACATCCCACTCCCTCCTTTCCCTTTTTCTGAATGTAATTGTATCAGGGCCACATCAATACCAGAAAGAAAAATAATCACTACCTTATTCCATACCATAAAAGTGTCAATAAATCTGCATTAATCATGAACCTTACAGCCAATCACAGTAAACAATGCGGATGATTTCAGCTCCAATCAGGAATAAATTCCTATGCCAAATAACAGACTGCTCATACTAGGAATAATATCCCCTTCTACCCGGAGGATTTTAATTCTCTTACTAAAACCTATAAGGTGCCACAATTTTCTTTTTATAAGGACTCCTCCCTTTGTGTACATGTTATATATCACACCCCTTACGATTATCTGAGCACCTCACCATCTTTAGTGTATTTATTCTCACAAAACCCCTTTGAGGAAGTGAAGTGTTGTTATCCTCATTTTACAGACAGGAACTGAGGGGCAGAGAGACAGTGGGTATGTCTACACTGCAGTTAGACACCCACGGCTGCCCTGTGACAGTTGAATTGAGCATGCATGGCTCGGACTGCAGGGCTTTTTCATTTTAGGGTAGACTTCCAAGCTCGGGCTGCAGCCCAAGCTTTGGGACCCTCCCACCTCTCTGGGGCCCAGGCCCACCCAAATCCCAGAAGTCTACCCTGCAATGAAACAGACCTGCAGCCCAAGCCTCGTGAGCCCAAGTCATCTGGTGTAGGGCAGCCGTGGATTTTTAATTACAGTGTAGACCTACCCTAAGTGGCTTGTCCAAGATCACACAGGAAGCCTGTGATAGAGCATTCTGTCCTCTTGGACATTATTTCTTTCTATATTATCTAGACACTGTGATTATCTCCTGCAACTGTAAAATTTTAATAACTAGATCTGTCTGCAGAGAGCAGCCCTTTTAAAAACATAACCAGCCATGCTTCATCAGACCAATGATATCTTGTCTTCCGACAGTGGCCAATGCCAGGTGTTTCAGAGGGAACAAATAGAACAGGCAATCATCTAGTGATCCATCCCCTGTTGCCCACCCCCAGCTTCTGGCAGTTGAAGATTTAGAGACACGCAGAGTATGGGGTTACATCTCTGACCATCTTGGCTAATATCCATTGATGGACCTATTTTCTATGAACTTACCTAATTTTTATTTGAACCATATTATAGTTTTGTCCTTCTCAACATCATCTGGCAGTGAGTTCCAGGGTCACGTTATATCAGGGTAGGGGTGTATATCAAACAATTTATCTGGCAACTTTTGTCCTCACTCTCTCTCATTCTTTGAAAATTCTATGAAAACAGCTTAGGTTTTTTGGGTCATATTTTAGTTATTCAGAATTATGTAACAAATATATCATGACAAGATTTTAGCTTATGGGTTGCTTGTCAACTCTGTTTGCGGCATATATTTATTATTACCAGTTGTGATTGGTCACCTTAGTCATGTGGTATTGTTTCTCTTCCCTGCTCCACTCAGGGTGGAGAATCAATATCATGTGACTTATGTGACCACTCAAACTCCACAAATAATTGAACTGTTTGTGAACAATCCACAGGCTAGAAATTGTTGTTCAAAATTATTCAGAGAATATTTGGACATAACAAATATGTTCATAGAAGTCAGGGTCAGTTTGCAAGCAGAGAAAAGGGCTTCCTTCATTAGAAAATTTATTTGCAGTGAATAATTCAGCTAACTAATCAGTGTAAATTCACTTTGGCAGATGGTTGAATTGGTGCTCCATCCCTCTCCTCCACTCTAGGAACTGGTTTCCAGAGAGTAGGCTCCTCTGGGCTGGCATTGTAATGCAAAGGTGTTTGCCTTGCAACATCAAAAGCAATGTAGATGAGGATAGGGTTCAGGTATGCCAAATTTTGTAGCTATGATTTGAAACATAACCCAGACCTGAGCTTTTTAAATTTCTTCCCTTCCAAACTTAATGGTGTGTTTGTAATAATAAGCCTTAATAATAACAATTTTAGGTGGATGTTCATCTAATCTATATATAAAGGGCCCACATTAGCATAGCACTGTATTCTCAGTTTCTTTCTAATTTAGTAAACCTATATTAAGCAAGATTCAAATTATTTTTCAACTTAGGACATGAATCTGTACTTTCCTATCAAAACATGTTTTTCTCTATGAAAGAAATGTAAATTACATGTTAAAACTTCCATTAAAACAGCATTGTCCTTTGCAATTTCTAGCATGCCAGGATTACCTTCCAAGAGTTTATTTTGTGAAGGAGACCAGAATATAATTAATTTAATCTTCCTGACCCAGGCAAACAGATGCTATTGCAGAGGCTGATGTGTTTGGTGTAATTTTTCTACTGTATAAAAGACACAGCAAGGAAAAATATTTCTGAAGATAATATTAAAGTGCCATAAAAATAAGTACTGTATAGAGACTATCAGCATTAGTATAAGCCAGGTTTTCTTCTGTTATAAAAATGGGGAACAAGTCCTTAAAGGAATACTGTTCCTCTCCGTTATGTAGTAGAGAATCATGCTGTCTGGAGCATTTATCCCAAGTAGTCTGAATTCTAGTGGGAGATAAATGGTTGTGACCTGAGTCATTCTTCCTAAGCCAAAGGCAAGGATGCATAATTGGGTCAGTGTCAAAAGTCTCATAGTTAAGCTTGCAACAGATACAGCTAAAGTTATTATCAATACTATTAAAAATGTGCACTTATTTTAAATATCTTAAATGACTGAAAATTGTACTTTTTTTTCCTTTTGAAATAGTTGGTGATCTGTATGTGCTGAGTAGAGGTAACAATAAATATTTTTTGTTATAAACTGAATAATTTTAGCATTATATGATGTTTATAACATGGATTACAGTCAATAGGAAACACAATATGGATTTTCAGTGAGCAAGTTCAAGTATGCATTCTGTATAGTGTACAGATTACTTTACACCTTGGCATTGCTTTTGGGTCGAGAGAGAGAAAATTGGCTATTGAAATTTTGTGGCAGCAACAAGATAGAGAAGACATATATAACAAGGGAGCAATAGTGACAACTGCAGATGAGGTATGTTTCTATTTCTACCTCGCAGCCATTACATTTGAAATTATTGCACTTTTTTTTTTAAGGTAAAAATTTGAAGGGCTGGAGAATTTGAATAATTGGAGACTGAATGGCAGATTTTCACGTTTAGATTCTGGTTCAAATTAGGCGTTGGTGAAGCAGCTCTGATAAAACAAAAACCAATCAAATGTTTGTCCAGAACTCATCCTTTCTTGAGATTAGGTTCATTTAAAAATATAAAATTAATTTCCTTCTGCATGCCTTGGTTGCAACTGAAATCAGAAATGATATGACAGAATACAGTGAGAGAGAGAGAGACTACACATTGTATGATATTTCTGGACCAACTAGAAAAAGAAAGGAATGGTTATCTTGTGAGGAAAGGTCTCATCAGATTTCTTGCATAATTCAAGAGGTTTGGATATTTTACCCTTATGGTAAATGATTACCAAATTGAATAAAGGAAGAGACCAATGTGATTTTATAGAAATTGCTCTAAAAACCTATAGAAAATACTCTAACAATCTACTGAATTGGTAGAGAATTGTGTGTTTCTGCTCCTTTTTTAAATGGCAGAAATTTATTTAATAGAAGTGTCCTCCTTCTATGGAATGCTGTAGACAGCTATTAAATTCTACATTGTTTTTTCATAAGGGTAGATAGTTTGACTACAAATTCAAATATTCAGGTGCATACGCAAACTGCACCAAATCTGCAAACTTTTTTAAAGTTTTACCATACCTAGATCAAATCCAGACTAGGTATCTGTGTCAGAGTGACTGGAGGTTACCATTTGCCAATTGTTTGGTGTCTTATGTGAAATGAATTGATGGTGTCTGTACAATTTCTACTAGATAGGAAGCTATATCACAAAATCCACCACCTCAATTAGCATTAATTGGCACCCTTGTTGGTAGTTTCAGTAGAGATGCCAAGATTGAAAAGGCACGAATAATGAATTTCCCTCTCAGTCATAGAGGTGATATGAACACACATGCAGCACAGAGGTTTAACAGAATGTGTACTGAATATTGAGTTAACAGTGCTCTCGATCCAATACTTTTCATGAGAAAGAGAATCACTTTATGAAAACAAAATGAATGAGAAGGTGATAACAGAATAGTTAAAAACCTACAGTAATGGTTAGACAAATGGGAGGTATGTTAAACCTAACACGAGAAAAATATGTTGAGTTCTTCCTGAAGGCACAAAGGGACAGAAAACAACATGAATTCAAGAATGCTTAATTTAACATTTCGAAAAGGAATACAAAACTGTAAGATTAAATTGGACGAATAAACTACTGAATGCACATATGCACAACTATCGGGCCAATTTTTTTTTTTAAAGAGGTTGTTATGTTGTAAGTTTGTATACAAATACAGCAGCTACATATGTAAATACTGGTTTGCATACTCAGTTAATTTTCTAGGCCCTGAATCAGCCCAGGGTTTTGGTGGGATTTAAGCATGTGTTTTAGTGCTTTGCTGAACTGGGGGCCCTAATGTCTGCAAACTGTCCCCAACATATTGATCTTTGTCCTGCTCTTTATTAAAAGTTTGATCCTATTTTGTTCAGTGTAGCAGTAGCAGATGACAAAGTATGTCCTACTGGGTAGTCACAAACCTAGAGGATACTGAAAAAAATGCAGCTGAAATCCATCTATGCTATGCTATCATGCAGCAAAGAAACTGGTGTGTTCTTCTGCCTTAAAAATGGCTTTTAAAAGCATAGTTACAAAGTGTCCACTAGTTTATGATGTGTCAGTTTTTTGTGTGGCACAGCAGAGATATCTCAGGCCTGATTTTTCAGAGGCGCTGAGCACTCATTGCTCCCATTAGCTTTGGTTGCTATTTTTGGTTTGTTTGTTTTTTGTTTTAATAAGAACAGCTCCCAAATATGCTAATTTAAAAAAAATCAAATTATTGTATAGGTTCTGGGGGGTAGGAGGAGAGAAACACATCAGTGTAAGCGGCTACTTTATAAACCTGTAGATTTTACGGTGCAGCCAACTCCTCTGAATGTCTGTGGGGTGCTAACTTCAAAAATAAATAAAATATTTTAAATTATTTTTCCTGAGTATAAAGTTAGGTAATCGGAGGAAGGATACTGTAGCTAACAAGCTCCATCTGATATAATTTATACTGGATAGCTACCCAGTAGGAATACTACTTGCCTATTCAAATTTACACTTCATCAGCGAGGTTTATTTCTTTCGTTTAGTTAAAATGCACTAATCCAATATTCTGGGTGCATGACCAATAGCAGTAAAACTCCACTACAAATCAGATGTCCAGATTCTGCCCAGTTCTCTCCCCTCCTCCGGCCCGAAATTCAAAGGTCTCAGCCTCTCCTGTTCACTCATCCTTCACATGGTCAACAAATCTGGGCTTTCCTAACCAAGGGGAAAGGCAACTTTAATTAAGAACCCATTCTCACTGACAGTGCCCTGCCTTTAGCTCCCTTATATCTTAAACCAATGAGGCTATTAGTCTGAGCACTTCAATTATTAGGGAATCGTTGTGTCTCTGAGGTCACTAGAAACCCATATTTTTGAAATGTTATGCCAGAGATCATCTTGCCTGCACGGGTGGCTGTCAGCAGAAGGGCATTTGAGGTGATTCTAGCACTCAAATGGTGACCCAGGAAGACCCCCAATTCCCACACAGCCGCAAATTGTTATTAAGGAAGTGTAGGATTCAAGTGCTGTAAAGACTGGTGCTGCATGGGCTGCATTGGGGACCACAAATAACAGGTAAAATGTTCCTGTGGCTGTGACAAATGAGAACATAAGAGCAGCCATAATGGGTCAGACCAAAGGTCCATCAAGCCCAGTATCCTGTCCTCTGACAGTGGCCAATGGCAGGTGCCTCAAAGGGAATGAACATAACAAGTAATCATCTAGTGATCTATGCCCTGTCACCCAATCTCAGCTTCTGGCAAACAGAGGCTGGGGCACCATTCCTGCCAATCCTGGCTAATAGCCACTGATGGACCTATCTTCCATGAATCTATCTAGCTCCCTTTTGAACCTCGTTACAGTATTGGCCTTCACAACACCCTCTGACAAGGAGTTCCAGAGGTTGACAGTGCATTGCATGAAAAAATATTTTCTTGTGTTTTAAACCTGCTACCTATTAATTTCATTTGGTGGCCCTTTGTTCTTGTATTATGAGAAGGAGTAAATAACACTTCGTTATTTACTTTCTCTATACCACTCATGATTTTATAGACCTCTGTAATATCCTCCCTTAGCAACCAGTTTACATTTAAAAGCTGTCTCCACAATGAGAAGGGCTGGTCACTTACATTGATTCCTAAAAGTGGCCAAGAGGAATATACACTGTCTCCAAGCTGACCCCAGGAACCCCAGATCAGTGCATGGCTTCTATGGCTTGCTCTGAAGCAGCATATACATTTTGGCTAAGTCTAACTGATTAAAAGCATCATTATTAATTCAGCTGAATATATGAGCATTGTCTAGATAGCCAGACTGCTATGGCCAGACTACTCTCTTGTTCCAGGAAGCAAGACCATCTCGCTTATCCTCTATCACCTTCATTGGTTTATCCAGCTAATCTATCTCCAAATCCAGTTCAGATTGTCTCCTTTTCCCAAGCTCTCTGTGCCTGCTCTTCTGTACACCTCTGACCTTCTGTCCGCCTACTTTCCTGACAGTTTGCTCAGCATCTTCGTCCTCAGTCTCTTCTCTCTCCTCTTCCTGTGGCTTTCCACAACTCACTTGTGCTACTCCCCTCTATCCAGAACTGTCTCCGTGCTTCCTCCCTTTCAGCTACTGAGTCACTTCCTCTTCCGATCTCGACTTCAAACTTTTCTATTCATCACTTCAGCCTATGGCTGATTGTAAATGTTGCTCATTTAACCCTTTCCTCATTGCCACAGCCCTCCATCCTTCCTCTCTATGTATTTTGTGTGCCAGAATGCTTTACATTTCAGCTTTCCTTCCCTCTACTCTATTTCTATGTGTCTCCTACCCTTTTGGAGCTTCAAAGGGTTGCTGAGGCCAAGAATGTTATTTCTCTCCATTCTACTTTTCTTTTAAAGGGTTTACTTTTGGTACTTTGTATGAAGGACCCTGCATTGTTTTTAATTGAACAGGGCTCTAAGTAAAAATACATCCCAAATATCACTCAAAGCACATTTTGGGGGAAATGAATACTGACTCATTTAAATGGAAATCATATCTGAATAAGAAACGAAATAGAAAGTGGGAATGCAGTTTTCACCATAAAAAGACTAGCTTTCTTTCTAGCTAGAAAAAAAAAAGAAATACCAGAGGTCACAAACACAAAGCCTCTTTGTGGACCTCACAGTCCAAAGTTTCTGCAAAGCATCCTGCAGACCTTGCAGCTGTCTAAGGTAGAGCTTATTCTAATAGCTAGGCAATCAAAGGGACATACACCAACCACAGCAGCCTTTATTGAAACACATTTTCAGGGCAGCACAAATATGAGTTAAGTGAATTTGTGATTGAAACTTGCCTTTTTGGCTCATGGGAGTTCGAGTTCACTGGTCTGACATAAGCCTGACCTCAGAAGATTTCCACCACCCCCCATTTTTAAATAATGTAACATTATTAGCATGAGCTGAGAAGGTGGTAAAGGCTGTAAGGCACCAGCAAACTGCTTTGGTTGGGAACTTGGCTGCAGGGGAAAACAGGAGATGGTGGCATTCTGTAGACAAGAGAAAGGACTTGGAAATGGCACAAAGACCGTATAGAAATTTTGTGGAGGAGAAGGCCCAGGCCTAGGCTTGTTGAACTTCAAAGGCTTCACAGGTCCAGGTCTTGCAAACATTAGCCAGTCGTGGAAGAACCCTGATGCTGTGCTTATTTATATTTATTATAATATTAGTCTGCCATTGAGTCCACATTTGGCTTGCAATCCTGAAAGAGAGCAGAGAATTCGTCCTTATAGGTACATATCTCACATCAGCTTTATATCAGTGTAACAGCAATGGTTTCAGTTTAGTTACACTTGATTTACATTAGTGCTAAGGACAGGAGACTCAAGCCCACAATGTCTCAACGTACGTGCATGTGTAAACACATGATACATTTGAAAGCATTTATATATATATATTAAAAGTATACTGCATGTGAATACATAAATACATACTCATTCAGAGACAGAATTTGTCATCTTTATGCAGAGTATCTCACTACGTGAGCAGTCTCTTTGAAAAAATGGAATTGTGTCTGTGCTGTGCTTAGTGCAGCTCAACAGGGCTGTATGCAAAAGTGGCTTTAAGCGAAATTGTATTCCCCTATCCAAGAGATAATCTGGTCCCTGAAGTAATTGAGAGCAACCCCAGGGGTGCTCTAGTTTATGCTAATTGTCCATAACTCCAAAGAGCCATTCCATACTCCTGTGGTTCACCAGGACATAGAGTTGCTTAGCCATGATTCCTTTTCTGGTGGCCAGAAGTTTAACATGGAAGTGGAGTAAAGACCTGTATGGCAAATCTATTCCACCAAGGCATTCTCCTACGTATGAGAAGTCCTTAGTTGACTGGTTAAGTCTGCTTTAGTGGCTTTTGACCTGTATTGGCACAAAGAAGCCATAAACTACTCGACTATCTGACCTAATGTGAATGAGTGCCAGAATTAGACTCTATTAAAAATCTATCTGCAGAATCAAAATAGCATTCTCTGAAAGTTACCAGATGAATGGGACATGGGTCACCCTTCACTTATTGTTGCTTGGATCAGCTGTCCCTTCTGCATAGAAAAAGAAGGGAATGAGAGAAAGAAAGGTAGAGACTGAAAGAGAGCTACATTCCTGCTCTTCTGTGTAGAAGACTGGTGCCTTGCTAAATGACTGTACACAGAGAGGGGTAAAGGAGATAAATTCACATCAAAGGAGTGAATAATTTAGAAGAAAGTAATTAAAATGGGAAAAACCAAATAATGAAGTGTCCACTATGTGTTGTGGTTATAATACTTTCATACTCATTGCTTTGTCTGACAACAGCCTGGTACTTTTTCTTACCCAGGCCTGCATTTTCTTTATAGCACCCATCTCCCTGCTTTTTGCAACTTAAAAAAAGAAAATAATCCATCATGTCAATAGGTGCAATATTTCAGTAGAGAGAGAGAACATTTTCTAGACTCCCGCCAGATCTTTAGCTGGTGTAAATCAGCTTAGCTCCATCGACTTCAGTATACTTCAATTCAATTATGCCAATTGACACCAGCAGAGGGCCTGGCCCTGAAGCCCAGCCAGTGTTCAACAGAAGGGGAAACTTCTGTTGGCCAGAACATACATCACTAGAAGGTGCTTGGACAAGTGAATGCAGGGGAGTTTAGGTGACATAAGAGGAAGTTAGTAATCCAACATAAAGTCATAAGGCAGACCCTTATGTATTATAAATGTTTCATATTAAGGAAAGTCTCTAGATATTTGCTATTGGCTAAGTACAATATAATTGCTTCTCCATGTCCCCCAATAAACAAATAGGATATGGGTATTACTATTACTTATTATGATTGAAATAACATAATATATGGCTCTGGATTTTGCATTCTCTATATGTCGAACTCCCAATGAAATCAGTGTAAGTTTTGAGTCCCCAAAGGATAAAAGATCAGACCCAAAATAGTTTTGGAGCAGAAAAAGTAATAATGATCTCTAGACACGAGTAGCATGGTCTTCTAGTTTTGAAATACTTGAAACTTGTAGCAGTACTAAGCTGATTTTTAGTAATTCATGGGTGAGGATACCATCTTAACAATATTAGCTGGAAATACATTTAACTCCACATATATAATATGTTTCACTGTCATTTCTGTTTTATTATGATTCCTATCTTGAAAATAATGGCTATTTTTCTTAAAGCTGAATTTCAATTTGTCCATATTGGAGATCGAGCTGCTAGGAAATTTATAAATATTGGATAAGCACATAGCATTTTATTAGAATAAAATGGCATTTAATGGGGCAACGGATCTTTGAAAAATGATCAGGCCTGTTTTAACAAAGATTCCTTTTCAGACACAGTACAATATATTTAATCTGCAGTACATGTAGGAGAGAATATATTGTATGCAGTATACAGAGTAAAGGGAGAGATAAGAAGGGAATGCAAAAGAGCTAGTAAAAGACAAATAAGGGGGAATTTATAGGCATGCAATTGACTAGAGAGAATAAAAATATTGTCAAAAACACTGAAGGGTCTAATTAGGGGGAGGGATAGCTCAGTGGTTTGAGCATTGGCCTGCTAAACCCAGGGTTATGAGTTCAATCCTTGAGGGGGCCATTTGGGGAGCTGGGGTAAAAATCTGGGGATTGGTCCTGCTTTGAGCAGGGGGTTGGACTAGATGACCTCCTGAGATCCCTTCTAACCCTATGATTCTATGACAGTTGGGGTATGAGTGAACCCTCTGTCTTTTAACAGGGGTTGTGTTTGTAACTTTCTAAAAATTGTCCTGCTATCACTCTTAAAATCTCAGTCTGGAGAGCTTTGCACTTCCTCTCAGAGAGTAATCCTCCCCTTCTCCCCACCCCGAAGAGCAGCACCTTTTATCTAGAACAACAGACCCACCACAAAATCGACTGCCTGACAGAGGCTACAAATCATGCCATAGTGCAGATAGGGTTCGTGTGTTAATATGCTGATCTGCTCTGTCAGGGAGCAGCTTAGAATTGAATCTTGCCAAAAGCACAGGTGAAATATATTTCTTGGGCTGAGCAATACCCTGAGTGGATAGAAGTTCATAGCACAAATCCAATAAGCAAGGTCTTGATGTGAGTTGGAAAGATGAGTCAAGAGTGAATTTAGGGTCTAGGGAGAAAAACAGAGAGAAAAGAAATCACTGGTTTTGCTCACAAAGGATGCTGTGTGAACGTCATGCAGTCTGGGAGTTGCGTAAGACTGTTTGCTTTTCATCCACCCACATGGAATTTTGCCTGTGGGTGCACATTAAGATTAAGGCTCTGTGCAGTATTCAGCATTCTGCCTCTCAGAATTAAATGTAACACAACCTCTGCACCAGGACATTCTAAAGACAATATCTACCTGACCTGAACAACAGGGTATGTTCTAAAAACTAAGAGGTTTGCTTGTTTCATCCTTCAGTCTCTATGGAAAGAAATGCTTTTATAGGTGTGTGCTTGTGTGTGAAGACTACACAGGTATGGGGGGGACAAATGGCAGCATGGTGTAGCTGGGTTCCTTATAGATTCAGATGAGCTTTTGAATATGAGCCTTTTGTGGTTTGCCTATCACTAGATTTCTCTGTACTTTGATTAGGCTGGCTTATAGAGGCTTGCTTCCTGAGTGCATTCACATGGAATCTGGCTGTCTTACTGCTTGTGTTTGCATACTTTGCATTTTATTCCCTTTGTAATCATAGTGTACAAGCCATAATGCTGAGGGCGCACTGTAGGGTCCTGGTAGGAAACAGGCTGGCTTATCTGCTGCCACTTCATAACAGTAGCAGCAATAATAACTCTTATGCCCTTAGCCTCAAATTTGCATGCCTTGCTTTGGATACCCTAATTCCAGTTTCAAGTCGCACACATCCTTGTCCAGTTCCCCTTGTGGGAGTCTGAGGCAGGAGAGAGAGAGAATAGCAACAGCAGGACCAATGGGAGAAGATCAGTGGTGATCCAGCAAAGAATTGGCCTATTTAATCTGCTTCTGCCCACCAACTGCCCTACGTGCCCCTAGCAGCAGTGTGGTGAGAGGAACACATGGACAGCTGGGCAGCCAGAGCTCTGGTAATCCAGAGCTCACTCACAATACCACAGTACTGTGCCATGCTGAAAGAGAGCCTCCACAAACAAGAGCTTGCTGTACTCTGCAGAAAGATGTAGCTGCTTCTGTCTCCTTTGTGGCTGCCAGGGCCTCAGCTTGGGTCTGTCTTGGACCATGGTACGGGGGAATCTTTGCTGGCCACAGGACTCACTCCAGATCCTTGATATGAAACAATGCATATATACCTGGCC
Source organism: Gopherus flavomarginatus (assembly GCF_025201925.1). Classification (NCBI taxonomy): domain Eukaryota; kingdom Metazoa; phylum Chordata; order Testudines; family Testudinidae; genus Gopherus; species Gopherus flavomarginatus. The sequence continues at coordinate 181,573,193 of NC_066620.1, read as the reverse complement.
ACTTCTGTGTCTGCAAGACTTTTGCCTGTTTGTTCCTTCTTCTTTCTTTCTCGTGTCGCTGCAAGTGAAGGTTTCCAAAGACAGCTACCGTTTATAGACTCCAAGACCAGAAGGGACCATTGTGAGAATCCAGTCTGAATTCTTGTAACACAGGCCCAAATAATTCCTAGAACATATCTTTTAGAAAAACAATCCAATCTTGATTTAAAAATTGCCGTGATGGAGAATCCTTGCTGACCCTTTACAGTTATATGTATACTCACTATTTACAGACTTACCGCATAATAAAATATGGGTGGTGAAAAAACAGCTGTATGCTCATTGCATCAGAATAAAAAGTAATTAAACCAAGAAAGTGCAGTTGGGTGGGTAGTGGCTAAATTGATAAAGCCTCTGTCTGACTGCAGCCCGTTGAGGGGAGTGGCTTCTCCCCTTGTGGGCAGCCAATTGACCCCACTACGTCTCTGAGGGTCGCCTGACGTGGGAAATCAGTGGGGCAATGGGAGACGTGAGCTTGGACCTGTGATCCAGGCCGAAAAACAAACACAGTTACGGAATCCCAGTCCCTGGTTGGGGCAGGGCAGCAAAGAGTCTGTGGCTCAGGTCTGCACTCAGGTTGAGCAGCAAACAGTTGAGCCTCGTAGCTCTGGCAGAGGGCTGACAAGCACAGGCTTCTTGTCTAAGAGGTGGGGAGACTGCCATGCATGGATTGGGGTGGCAGGAGGGGACACAGGCCCACCCACTCCATTGTGTCCCAACCCAGGGCCCTAGCATTGGCAGAGCGGTCTGCCACTGAGTCAGCAGGGATCCTAACCGCAACATACTGACTTGCCTACTGTCAGCATTGCAGCCAGATGGAGTTGGCTACCCCAGGCCACTTTCCAATTCTCCCTCAAAGTGTACCTGGCTCTGTAGAGGTCATCCTGGTTGTCAGGGAAGAAGGCCTCTGTCAGTACTTGCAGCTCCTCTGTGCTTGGGTCTGTAAATGGCCCTGGCGGTCCTGGCCAGTCCTCAGCTCCTTTGGGGTTTGCAGCAGCCTCCCAGCTCAGGCTCACAGGAGGCATCTGGCTCCTCCAGTGGCTGTCTCCCAACTGAGTTCTCTAGCCCACCTTTTATACTTCCGATCCCACCCACTGACTTCCAGCGGGAGGGTTGAGCATGGCATGGCTCCGCCCACTGGTGTTCAATAAGGGGCTCCTCCTCCTCCGGGTCTGTGGGTGGCCAATCCGCCCCACTACACTGACTCTTTGGGATTTACATTTTATATCTAATTATAGCATATATTTTGAATAGAGAAGTAGAACCAGGGGCTCATACCACAGTATACCAAAAGGAAGATTTATTCTGCATGAAAGGGGCTCCATTCTGAACTGACATCCATGCGTGCCTAGCCCCTGAAAATGGAAAAGCCTCTGCATTTGAGATGCAGGTTGCAGTCTGCACACAAAAAGGTAGTATCCTGGGAATACTCTTGTGCTCTCGAAGGCACATTAGGACAATGATACCAGCCTAATATGCCGGTAATAGAAGATGCCAGGAAAAGGGTATAATGTCCCCAAATTGGGAGATATCAGCTCTATACATCAATTATTCACATGCTCCTGTTGCAAACAAATAGAACTGTGCCACATTTCATGAGTGAAAGTTGTCTTATATATTTGCTGGAATAAACAATGCACAGGAGCCTCCTCAGAGGCATAGACAATAGGGAGTTCTTTGCTGACTTGTGACTTTGTACATCTTTCAGCTAATTCAGAGATCTAAATGTAAAATCTAGCTTTCAGAGACATTGTGTGGATTTGTGACATTTTCTGGATGATTGAGGGTCCATTGGCTTGATCGTATAGCATCCGTATATATAGATATAGCTTTTTCACATGTGACAGATATAATGTGAACAATATTCTTCATGCAGTAAATCATCCAACGGTAATTCAATACTGATTATTGATATAAAATAAAATTATTCCTCCTTTTATTCCTCATTTATTCCTATTTTGTGAGATCAAAACTGAATGGATATCAATGTGTAAGAGAGGAGTGATATGTGTTGTGTTATGTGGGAACAGTCTTGTTGAAAAGAAGGCATGGTACTTTCACAATGAGGTAATATCTTTTATTACACCAACTTCAATTGGTGAGAGAGAGCAGCTTTTGAGCCACATAGAGCTTGAAAGCTTGTCTCTCTCACTAACAGAAGTTAGTCCAGTAAAAAATATTACCTCCCTTTCCTTGTCTGTCTCATATCCTGGGACTGACATGGCTACAACTACACTGCATACTTTCAGGATGGTCCACTGAGGCATGCCACAGCCAAAATAATCAGTTTGTGATCCAACATCAGTGTTACTGAGAGTCGATACATGTGCTGCCACCCTTCATGCAAAGTGCTGAAATACATTTTGATTTTGATGTGATTGCTATGGTCACAAATAAGTTAGAAGAAATGGTGGCAAATATTTTGTGTTGTGTTTTCTGTTCAAACAAATGTTGGCCGAGCAATTTGGAGCCTGCAGTTTCAGCCACAGGTTTTGAATTTGTAACACTAACCCCAGTATTACAGTCTTTGTGTGTAATGTCTTGCTAAAGGAGTAGGAAGCCTGTCCTGAATTGGTCAGACGGAATGTAGTACATGTGGTACATGGTTTAAAAAACAAAACAAAACACAACACCCAAATGGCTCACAAGTTATCAAAAAAAACTGGTGGTTATCATGTATTGCATTCATGTGTGATAGCACAGCATTCCTGGGAGACCGCAAAGCTGAGGAATGACACCTCTACATCTTGCTCCTGGCTCTCATTTTACAGGAGGAAAGAGAAGTGTAGCCAGGAAAGGGGCAAGTTAGACCTCCTGCCATGATCCAAACACACAAATCTGTCAGATGTGTGGAAGAGTCAAGTAACTTACTCCGGCTCTGAGCTGAAATATTGTGGGCTATCATTGGCTCCCTAATGGCCAGCCTTGCTAGTGGATGGAAATAAGAGGCATGTGAAAAGCACTTCCACCAGTGTCAGCGGGGGTTCAGTGGAAGACCTGCACCTCTTGGGAGTGGGAGATGGAAAAAGAGACCAGAGGGCTTGCTTCGCTTGAAAAGCCCCATTTTCTGTCTATATCAGATCAGTTGACAAGGTGAGCAGACAAATTTCCTCCCACCCCGAGTGCATTTCAAACTGAATGATGTTAGCATCTTACCAGCCAGAATGCAGGCCTGCTTTTTCAAAGGATTCCACTATGATCTGACAAATATTTGTATTAAAACATATATATATATATATATATATATATATATGAGAGAGGGTTTGATCCCAAGAGAATAAGCAGACAAGATGTAAGCTACCTACTAAGTTTTGCAGAAGCCCACATATGGAGTCACCACACATGCAACTAAGACAGAGTAGTGGATAATGTTAATTCTGTTGCCCTTAACACTGACAGAAATACTACATCCCTAGATATTCCTTTCTTTTTTTTCCTTAAAAAATATTGCTAGTAATTGAACCCAACAGCTTGATACCCATCTCACATCTACTGATGGATATAAACTGATGTAAATCCAGGAGAATTCAAGTGAAGTCAATGCAGTTATTCTGGATTTACATCAGCATAAGTGAGATCAAATCTAGTCCTGAGTAAAATTTTCAGTTATTTTTTAAAAATTAAATCAGTAGAGTTTTTCTTTAAAAACAAACAATAGTTGAGGAGGAAAACCAAATTTCTTTTGAAAATAAGAAGCAGAAATGTCCAGGATGTAGAATCTGTAGTAATACAGAAGAACATTGACTGTCTGAAAGAGCGTCATGTCCCTTGGGGGTTTGGATAGTCAAGCATCCACTAATCAAAGAACAAATAGGTGAAAGACGCTGAAGTCCTTGTGCCCAAAATGAAGAGGAGCTCAGCTCCTAGGGTATCTACATGAACAACCTACAGAGAATTATTCGCAGAACTTTTTTTTCAGATAATAACAGCTAATCAGTCCTAGAAAAACATTATCTTCTTGCACAGATCTTGTGAACAGGAAAATCTGAAATTTGTTGACATTATGATTAATTTTTTTTAATGATCTGCCAAGCTCTCTGTGTCTGAGAAAATCCTGGAGAAACTGAGAGAGGAAGGGGCACCTTCATTCCTACTCTCTAATCTCTTTGTGATGTTTCTCCCCATACCGCTTTGCTACTGAGGAACTCTTGGGATGGTGTCCACTCAGGGGAGTGGATCTTGAAGTCTGTAGAAAGGAAGGGCAGAATTCTTAGTCTATTGGCTGGATCTCCTTGTTAGCCTAAGATCTGGGGCTTTGTATTGCAGTCTATTTTTTGTAATTGTTGTTAAATTTTGAAAAAGAACATATTTGCTTCTCACTCTGACAGGGTGATCATGCCAGCAACCCAAGTAGTGAAGTAGAATGGAAGAGTACAGGTTCCATAATTGTTCATTAACACATCATCTTAAGCATGGTTGTCAAATTCATTCTGTGGTGAGAGTCCAATTACCCATTCAGTCAGAGCCCATGGGCTGGGAGTGAAAAGTTCCTCAGCTGGCAAAGTGAAATGTGGAATTTAAAGACAAAGACCCTTTTTTTTAAGTGAATGCATCTGTAACCTCCTGCCACCTTTTGTAAATTTCAGAGGACGGTGTGATCTGCAGGAAAGGGTTCGGAGAGCCAGATCCAGCCCATGGGCCATATGTTTGACACCCCGATCTCAAGTAGTGTTGCTTGTTGGGCGGTGACAGAAAGCACATGGCTAGACAGAACCAAAGTGCTTACCGTGTAAAAAGAAAATAATTATGCATTCCAGACAAATAAAGCACTAGCTACCAAAGATGGATTTATCACCAAGTGGTACAGCTTTCCTCTTCCTCCCTTCAACGTTGCTTCTAAATTTAAACAAATATATTTGAGTACTGAATTGACACTGATCAGCTTCATGGAATAAGTGAGTTTTGAAGCTATGTGTAAACAAATGTTGATTACAGTTTCTGATTCCTAGTGCTCTTCGGGCCAAATTCTACCCTGATTAAAACTCTGTTTAACCCCACTGACTTGCATGAGGTTGCCCAAAGTGCAAGTCAGTGCAAACAGAATGTCTCTCTTACCATTTAAGTACCCTATCCCTGCTTTTGCAATATCAGTGAACAAATTCAACCCCACTGAAAGCAGTGAAGCCAAATCAGTGTTCTTGTTTCTGTCTTATGTGAATTGGTCTTTTCTGTGGGTTTATACAGCTGGACAAACCTTTTTCTTGATCCAAAGCATAATGGGAGAACTGAATTAGGGTAATGGAGAGCAGAACTTTGATTATCATTTGGAAATTTTATATATGAAATATGGAAACAGAGGGAATTGTAAAGGGTAGAACAAATCAGAAGGCAGAGCAGAGATAAACCTAAAGGAGGCAGGCTTCTTTGGTCTAGAGAGCTTTGTTGTCCAATAATTCCCTTATTCCTTATGAAGGAAAGCCAGGTTTATCTAGACTTGTTATACCATTCATAGCTAGCTGAATTCAATTCCAACTATTGACCTTTCAGTGACATTAAAGATCCAACATTAAAGACCAGATTCACTAAATCACTGATGCTGATTCTCTGGTGCCACTCATGCTGATTCACCAAGACACACCATTCATGCTGAAAATAGAATATAGAATCTGCCCCCCCTCCAAAAAAATAAATCACTGATTTCTTTCCTATTCTCTATTTCAATTCCATATGTAGAGGGCTTGCAGGTTTGAAAATTTAAATAATCTGGGATCAATTCTTACTTCTACACTCCAGCCAAGCAGCATTGATCAGATTATTAGCAGATGTGGGTCTGACTCCCCCAGGTACCAAGTTGGGAATGTGCCCTCTGTGTATCTATTTCAAAATATGTTTCACTTTTTCCCCCATTAAAAGAGTTATTTCAGCCATTTCACTAAATCCTGGTATTCCAGAAGGAATGAGATATACCATATAGGTCCCACATGCTAAGGCATACACATTTGAACACAGTAACAGACTAACAAGTGTAAAACCATCTAGGCGTCTCTTTTACACATTATTTACATGTGTAAATCCCATTATCATTATGACATAGTAGCTGTGGTGTATGAGGTGTATTAGAAGCAGTCAAACAGGTACATCCTTCTGTTGTGAAATTTACTTTTTTACTGAAATATGGAGATTTAGCTGCTCCATTATGGCAGTACTTGCTCATTACTCCAGCTATATGGTTTATTTCTCAGCTATTGTATTCGTCGAATATTTCTGGACTAATGAGTAAAATTGTATACATAATACAGTTATCATGACACGGGGTCTGCTGCATATCCTCATGCTTAAATTTGGAAGAATCAAAATGAAAAGAAAATGGCAGCATGGCACCATATTGGGACTCGGGCAGCTTGTGCTGTCTTAAAGCTCGTACTGGCTGCCTGACCGCAGACAAGGGACATAACTGTTCTGTAGTTCACTATCCCTCATTGTAAGATGGGGCTAATAATACTTCACATGAGTACTAAATGACAGGGTTAATTATAGGTTATCTGCTTTTGTTAAGCACTTCAGATGAGAAGCGCTGTATAAGTGCTAAATAATAATCTTGTACTTATTTACTGTTCAGAAGTATTTGCTCTGACAGGTATCCCCTTCTTTGGGAGAAAGGGCTTTTTTTCTCAGTTGAGTGCGCCGTGTATTGAGGGTGAAGCCATACAGCTACAATATATAACTACACTTGTCACAGTTACAACAGCATTTAGTAATGAACTAGATCCTAAGTCACTACCAAATACAAACTGGGATGAGCTTCATTTAGGCTCCCCGAGCACAGAATTCAACAGAAAAGTCTCTCTCTCTTTCAGGCAAGGCTGGGCTGCTGTCAAGTGTGTGAAAGCTCTTTCTAAGCTGAGAATGAATATGTGGATGGCCAGTTGCAAACGTGTAAATTGTTACTCTAGAGATAATTTTTGTTCTTAGCTGAACCAAACACCCCCACCCCCATACAACAATTAAAAGAAAAAATATAAAGTCCTTTGAGGACTGAAATGAAAGTGACTGCTTTTGAAAAACACTTCTAAGGGATGAAAAGGAGAGATGCAATAATTATTTATTTTTTTAATTGTCCTGATAGCGTTAGGCTGCCAAATGACAAACAAGCCCAGAGAGGGAGAATAAGTGAGTGCACATGCACGCATCCATATATACATACATGCGCACACACACAGTTAGGAGGGGGAAGGAAAAGTGTCTTTCTAGAATGGCTGCCTCAGTCTGTCATGAATCCGACAATCTCTTATAGTTTAGTCAATATCAAGATTTCTTATCTATAAGCAAGGAATAAACCCTCAACAAGGAGACGCCAGAGAGTCAATATGTTAATATTCCTCCTGGGCTAGAATAACCTTAGTGGCTGAGCAGACACCACATTTCAAATGAAGTGAAATCCTTCATAGATTAATGAAATAATTAGGATGGACTAAAGTATTGAAAAGCTCATGACTAGAATGAGAAATTCAGGTTCAAAAATGTAAGTAGCGACAAGACCTAGTTTGTCAAAGAAGCACGTCTGTAGTCTTTAGTTCCTCAAAATAATTTATCTGTGGGTAATTGCACCAACAGTACAGAACTATGTGATAAAATTTGTTTCTCAAGTGACTTTTCAATTTATCACATAGATATCACAAATGTACATACATGGGGTACGTGTGCGTTTCATAGTAGTCACCCTCAGAAATCTTTTCAGTTGTCTTTGTAACTAAACAGTATTACCAGAGTACAGGAGCGGCCCCAGGGTTTCTGGCACCCTAGGCAGAATTCGGGGGGCGGCATTTTGTGTGCTGCCCATGGGGCGTGTGGGAGCTTCCGGTTCCACTCCCATCGCGCCGCCGAAGAAGGACCCTCCGCCGAAATGTCGCAGGCAACAGCGGCAGTCATTGAGCTGCTCAATTGCCTGCCACTGTTTTCTGCAGCACATCGGCAGAACGTCATTCTTCGGCGGCACGACGGGAGTGGAACCGGAATTTTCTGTGCGCCCCTGAGGAGCGCACAAAATGCCACCCCCCGAATCCTGGCACCCTCGGCGACTGCCTAGGGTCGCCTAATGGAAGCGCCAGCCCTGCCAGAGTATTCACTGTGTTCCCTAGATAAACTGTAAATAATATTTCAAATATGACAGTAATGCTGTATAACCACAGGTAAAATTAGAACTCTTTAATGGTGACCACTGTGTGTATATATGCACATATTTCCCCATGATTTTTAGAAAAAGATTGATATATTTTTACAGTGTAATATTGGTGCAAGCTTAATCACAATTAAAAGTCACCTGTTATATTAAAGCTTGCAGGCCCAGCTACTCCTCTAGAAGCACTGTGCCCTTGGGTTATGAGAATTCTTCCTGTATCAGGATCCTAAAGTCTTAAGGGGTTATCTGTGCTGTAGATGTCTCGCTTCTTTGGTCTTTAGCTTAATGAGTCTCCCTGGGCTGAGTTTCCCCATGACTCCGCCTGCCTCCTGAAGAGTGGAACTCCCAAACAACACCTGCTGAAGTCTCTTGGTGAAGGCTCTCCCCCTCAACCCTTTCTTACTCTTCCACCTTCATCCAAGTAGGACCATGTAAGAAGTCTCCCAACTCAAGGCTTTTCTTTTCCAGGCTGGATTCCAGAAGCTTCCCTGCCTCTCTGCAGGGTCTATGTCACAGTTCTACCTCCTTCCGCTTATAGAAATTGGTTTCCTACTAATTTCACTCCCAAAACAATCCATTTGGGTGAAAGGAAAGGGCTTAGCTCTGACCAAAGCTGCAGGGCTCAAGGGCCTAGTGGAAAGATGGAAATGGATCTTTCAGGGTCCTTTGGAAAATGTTAATTGTTACGTAAATCCAGTAAAGATATGCTGTTCCTAAACAGAAGTTATGGGCTTGGCACAGGAACCACTGGGTCAGGTTCTATGGCCTGTGTTAGGCAGTAGGTCAGTCTAGATCAGTGGTCCCCAACCTTTTTGTCTGGTGGGTGCCAGATGAAGGACCATGGCGGTGGTGGAGCATCCGCCAAAATGCCGCCGAATTTCTGCGGCGTTTTGGCAGTGACGCCTCTCGATGACACCACTTGCCGCCGACAAGTGACGTCATCGAGAGGCGTCGCTGCCGAAACGCCGCAGAAATTCGGCGGCATTTTGGCAGATGCTCCACTGCTGGCCAGGACACAGGTGCGTTTAGATGCCCCCATGGGCACCATGGCGCTCGTGGGCACCGTGTTGGGACCCCTGATCTAGATGATCATAATGGTTCCTTCTGGCGTTAATAGCTATAAGTCTCCAACAACAAGAAGTGGTGAAACAGCATCAGAGGAATTAACCTACTTGGTAGGAACAAGGAGTCTTTCTCTAGCAGCTGAATACATAACAATGAAATGAAAGTAAAACACTAAAGTTGTAAATGCAAAGGAGGGAGAGGAGGTGTTTAGGGTGATCCAAAGGAGTATAACTAAGGGCTTGTGTGCCCTGCCCCGCAGTTCAGACCACAGGGTGGGAATAGCAGTGTGCGAGTTCTGCACTGTAACTGCTCTGTGTGGATGCTGTTGGCATGAACTAAAAGGTTCCTAGTTTGTGTTAACATAGTCCTCTTTATACAGGATTACACTAATGTGAACTAGAAACCTTTAGTTTGTGCCTGTCGCGTTCACACGGAGGAGTTATAGCACAGCACTTTGGTGCATGCTGCTATTCCCACCTCCATGATCCAAACTGCAAAGCAGTGGAAACATACCCTTTGTAATAGCATAAAGTTAAGGAAAAATTAGGAGCAGGAAATATTTCTCAACAGACCTATTAGAATTAAACTGAGGAATAGTTTTCTGAAGGAAAAGGTGGAATTACTAACAGATAGCTTATTTAAAATTGGGCTGGTGAAATGATGGGGAAATATAGGATACAGTTTTGCCCTGGCAGTGGGCTGGAGCTGTTCATCTAAATCTTTTTCATCTCTAGTTTATATGATTGTATTGGTGGAAAAGTCTGAGATGTGAAAAGTATAGAAAAATTTGAAAAGACTTTCATGAAAATCTATATCCACAATATTTTGGGGTTACCATATGTCACAACACATGATTGGCAGAGTATACGTCCAACAGCCCCCTATTCCCATCAACATTAATTGTGATTGTCAAAGATTTTCAGGTATTACCAAATTTTCATCCCTTGAGTTTTCACTTTGAATTTTGGATTTGAATGAACCCAAAAGCTTAAAGTGAGAGTTCTGAGTTTCACCTGCTTTTATTTAGAAACAATGTACAATTGCAAATTTCACAATTTAAATGGAAAACCTTTCGCTGACCCAAGTTAGCTCAAACCTGGACCCAGGTTTGCTTGAAGCATCATGAACATTAGCAGACGTTTGAATGAACATGGACTGAGTTCCAACTTTGTAATGAAACCCAAAGCCAAGGGAGTGTTGTATAGTAATTTTCTGTACGACCCAGTTAATAACATTGATATTGTGCACTCAAGCTCTTCTTTAAAAACATAACCTATCCATGACCACAGCAGTTAGGAGTTGATCAAATTCCTGGGCTGGAATTATTTTCCTATCTGACCAGAGGTGGAAGAGGAAGATATCGGTGTTGTGGGAGGTAAAGGGCACTAATTCAGCTGGAGATGGGATACTTCCTTGGCTATGAAGCGCAGAGTGCCTGCAGAGCTTCAGAGATCCAGCAGTTATGAAGATAATTTAATCATAGACTTAGTGGATAGAATGAAGGAAAATACAACACAAGATGACTTTTTTAAAATTCATATTGTCCTCTGATCTGCACAGTTTTCCTGTAGAAATAAATTTTATATTATGGGTTTCTTTGAATGGCGTGAGTTGTTTACAGGAAATAGGCCTACATGTTTGGAAGCCTCCCAACCATTTCTCCCATTGCCTTCCCTTGCCAATGATGGTGACAATGTTCCCTTAGTGCTGCCTTTCAGTTTCTAGAAATGTGTGTGGATTTGGTCCTTAGTGCAGATCTTCCCAATTTAACCAAGATTGAACTAGGAATATGCTTCAGGGACAAAGTGGGTCTCCAAATATGTCTGCCTTAAAAAAAAAAAGTCATATGTAATTAATCATGTTCACTCTTATACCGGAAGTACAGAATGAGGTGCAAATAGCTGAAGCAGAAGAAGAATTCAGTAGACCAGGTGGCTTACAGTCAGTTCATTTGTACAGAATACAGGATGCGAGGCTAGTCTTCTTTTTCACCACCAGGGCAGACATGGCACTAATCTATAGATCAGGACTTTTCAGTACTCACAAATCACTTGTACTGACTGTCTCCTCCTTTCGTAGTACCCCATACTTACATGATGAGGGACTGTATCTTGGGAATCAGTGACTCTGAAAAAGACTTGGGGTCATAGTGAACTTTAGCTTTTAGTGTGACACCATGGTGAAAAGGGCTAATATGATCTTTGGATACCTAAACGGGAATATCGAACAGGAGTAGGGAAATTTTGTTACCTCATTATTTGGCACTGATGTGACTGCTACTGCTATTCCGTGGACAGTTCTGGTGTCTAGAATTCAAGAAAAATGTTGATTTATTCGATAGGGTTTAGAGAAGATCTTCAAAAATGACTAAAGGATTTGAAATTGTGCGTATAGTGACAGAGTCAAGAAGCTTCATATTTTTATCTTAAAAAAGAGAAGATTAAGGCGCATCTATAAGTACCTATATAGGGTACAAAAATTTGATTAGTCTCTTCGGATTAGCAGAAAAATACCTAACAAGATCCAATGACTGGAAGCTGACACTAGACAAATTCAGACTGGAAATAAGGTCCACGTTTTTAACAGTGAAGGTAATTAACCATTGGAATAACATATCCAGGGTTGTAGTGAATTTGCAGTCACTGACAAATTTTAAATCAAGCTTTGCTAACAGATATGCTCTAGTTCAAACAGGAATTAATTCAGGGAAATCCTATGGCCTCAGTGATACAGGAAGTTAGACTAGATGGTCACTGTTGTCCCTTCTGGCTTTGTAACCTATGAAAAAAAATTATGAATTTATCTGGTGCTGCTTATAACTGAAGTGAAAAGAGACCAAAGGGTTAATCCTACACCGCTGAGGTCAAAGGGAGTATTGATTCAATGAGACTAGTATTGGGGCCCCAGTTCTTTGGTGATACTGCAATAATTATGCCTGAATAGAATTTTCTCTATAGGCAGTTGGATTAGTTAGCAGACGTAAACAAATCTGAAACTTTGCATAGGAAACTGGGCTCTTTTTTTATTCTGTTTTTAGCATATCATTGGCTTTGCAAACTGCATCCACATTTCATAACTATTCTATAATTTTGAGGAGTAAGTATATAGTGTTCTGCCTACTTTGTATATGCAACATTTCCCTCTATTGGATGGAATAGATCAAGCTTGCTTATCTTTGAGAAACATTGGTCTCTTCTTCCTTGGCTTATCACTTCTGTTGCTCCCTTTACCTTCCCATGTCATGGAGAGCTCTACTATTATTGTGGTAGCACCTAGGGACTTCAGTCAGCAATCAAGCCCTGTGACTTGCCAGCTTCCTCCAAATGAGCTGAGCTCATATTGGAAGATACCCTCTCCCATGCCCCACCCCCACACATCTACAGATATGCCCTTTGGGCTCCACAGAATGCAGAGGGCTCTGCTGAAATGAATGTCTGTGTTTCTCTGCTGTCAGTCTTCCTCTATAGCGAGTCACCCTGCTGTCTTGCTCCTGTCTCTCATTTACTCTCTGTCAGATAATGCCAACTAGTTGAAACTGAAACTATTTGCGAGAAAGTGTCAGGTTTGATGAATCTCCTGACTTGAAAAATATTTGAAACTGCCTCCTTTTTTCAACATTTTTTAAATGAAAATTTTTGGGTTTTTAGTTCAAAATTACTTTTAGTTCTGAAATTTTAGTTAACTCATACTAAGAATAAAGGCAAAAAATAAGGTTGAAATTATTGAAATAAAATACTTTGATCTGATCCATTTTTTAAAATTATTATTGGTTTGTGAAATTTTTCAAGATTTCAAGTTTTTGTCCCAGTTCAAGATGGGGAAAGTGTTTGAAACCTCAGCAATTCTCACAAGACAGGAAAACCATTGGTTGCCCAGCTCTACTCTCCATCATCTAACCCTACCATCTGAATAGTGCTTGAGTGAGGTGAGGCTCGTGTTGGCATAGCTATATGGTACATTAACTCTGACTTTTGAGATGTTTAAACATTTATTTTCCTTTTAACGTTATCTCATAATTTCCTGACTTTATGGTGTTTGTTTGTTCTAACCCTTGCTTTTCCTTTTAAGTTGGAAATGGTTTCTCAGCCTTCACTTCCGCTTAACTAGTTTTGATATGAGTATTTTTGTATGTATTGCTTCTGGTTAAGTGAATGATGCTCTACTTGTTTAGCTCACCAATGCAAGTAGGAAGGTGATTAAAATAGGGACTGGATTAAAATAATGAGGTAGATGGATCTTGTAACTCTTTGGGACAATTCTCCTGTTAGAAGGGAGACTGTATGTGTGTGTGAGAGAGAGAGAGAGAAATGCTGAGAAGCAGACCTCTCTGGATATGTCTACGCTGCAATTAGACACCCACAGCTATCCCGTGCCAGTTGACTTGGGCTTGTGGGGCATGGATTACAGGGCTGTTTAATTGTGGTGTAGACATTTTAGGTTGCGCTGCAGCCTGAGCTCTGGGTCCCTCCCACCTAGAGCCTGGGCCCCCGGCTAAGCCTGGACGTCTACGTTGCAGTTAAACAGCCGCGCATCCAAAACCCCGGGAGCCCAGGTCAGCTGGCATAGGCCAGCTGTGGGTTTTTATTTGAAGTTTGTCTTCTTATGAGTAACTTTGGTTAATGTACCCAGTCAGGAGCTAAGAGAGATTCCTAGTTCCTGAATCATACAGATATGCAGTTTGCTGAAAACCATGGTACCTGGGACACAGTTACAGATTTGTGCCAGAAAACACAGGCCTTTGCTCGGTCAGCTAAAGAAGTAGATCCATTTATGCAGCAGGTAGTAAAATGGGCCTATTCCTAATCAGAAGGGGAGCACATAAGAAGATTTAACATATTCCATACAGTAGAGAACATATACATCTAATAAGCCCTGGTCTGTGCTACAAACTTATGTTGGTATAACTGTCACGCAGGGGTATGGAAAATCCACACCCATAAGTGATGGAGTTATACCGACTAACCCTGCCATGTAAACAGTGCTAAGTCGACAGGAGGGCTTCTCCCTTCAACATAGTTACTGTCTCTCAAGGAGGCGGAATACCTATGCCGATGAGAGAAGCTTTTCTGTTGACATAGGTAGTGTCTTTGCTATGCACTACAGAGGTGAAGGTGTGCCATTAATGTGCTGTAAGTGTAGACAACCCCTAAGTTAGTATATTAATATATGCCTGTTAATTTCTGCTTATGTCTAAGGGTTTCTGGTGTTGCTTTCATATACGTATATACGGCATTCACAGCTATATGTATTGTAAACTCAGTTACTGTGTACGGCGGATAGTAGCCAATTTGGCAAGGTACACAGCAATGCGTGCCCATATTTTCAAGAGCAGGACTGAGACCCCAGCCTGTCGAATAAACCAAATATACACATCCAAACTGAAATATATTTGAGGAATGTCTGTGTACTGTAAATACAATAAATATTTATGACACTTCATAGATACTTGAAATTGAAAGCAGGGAAGAGAAATTTTAAGTACTTAAAGTAGCCCTTAAATTTTTTTCATACTCATGCCATCCCTTTAATTTTCATCACTCTGCAGACTTGTAGGCTGATGTTGTGTACTTCAGTTTGTCTGTTAAAACCGTCTGTTAAATAATTAAAATTCTAGATTTCTGACCCTTGGTTTTCAGTACATCAAAGAAAAATGTTTGCTAGCATTGAGACAGTTCGGTGGAGGGATAGCTCAGTGGTTTGAGCATTAGCCTGCTTAAACCCAGGGTTGTGAGTTCAATTCTCAAGGGGGCTGATTTAGGGATTGGTCCTGCTTTGAGCAGCGGGTTGGACTAGATGATCTCCTGAGGTCCCTTCCAACCCTAATAATCTATGATTCTTTAGTGCATGTTGGCATAATGAATTAAGAAGTGTTTATAGATGGTGATCTATACTGACTAATATATATTTAGTTAGGGCAAAGTTCTACCTCCTTTACTCATTTTGAGCTGGATTCCAATACTCTTAACCTGGCTGAGTTGCTCCTTACTACTAGGTGTTATTAACTGCATATAAGGTATCAGAATCTGGCCCTTGATAATATCTTACTCCGTGAATAGTTCCACTGACTTCACTGGGATGAGGTACTATGCAACATGTCTCTTTTTTTCTTTTTCTTTTTTTGCCTGAAAAACGCAGATTTGGGTCAACCAGAATGTTTCATGAATTCACTGAATTGTTTCAATTTAAAAACATCACCACCACAACAAAAAGACCAAAATTAAAAAAAAATATGATTTTGCAAATTTCAAACAACTTTTTACTCCAATTTTATTTTTAGAACAGTAAATAAATAAATAAACCCTCTCAAACAAAAGGAAACATTTCCTTTGGGGGTTACATAAACCATTTTGGTTGACCCAAAACAAACTTTCTTTTTTACTTTTTGGCTCACTAAGAAATTCAAAAAATGTTCATGTTGGGCTGACCTGAAATGATTTTTTTTTCTATTTTTGTTTTCAGAATGGCTAACAACCTGAAAGATTGGTTATTCACACAGCTCTACTGTTAACCCATCCCCCTGCCTGAGACCCAGGATATGGGAGTCCACACAGTGCAGTAAGGGAGCCCTTTATATGTGTGCCTGTACCAGGGGTCACCATTGTGCCCCCCCCAACCCCTCTTTTGCTGTAGGTGCCTGAAACTAAATCAGCCCTTTAATTTTTGTATTTTGCTTTCATGAATCCAGGAGAAAACCCTGGCTGCAAACATAAAAAAAACAAAACAAAGGCCAAAGACCTGCCATCCTTCCTCATTCAGAAATCACATTGAAACCACTGAGCATTTTGTCTGAGTAAGATTGCAGGATCAGGCCCGAGAAAAGACACACATTTAGCATTTATCTGGTGCATTTAATCTTCAAAAGACTTTGCAAACATTAACTAATTAATTCTCACAACACCTATTAGGAGCTAGATAAATTTTATATAATATATGTACATGCACAAAAGATGTAGTATCGATGTATTCTGAATTTCTCTCAGTAATCCAGACTTACGATAATACCCTTGTGCATCATTTTCTCCCTTTGCTAATGTTACCCTGCATGCAGTATCTTTGATAGATTCTGGCGTTCAGATTCTGGCGGCCGTTTATTTATTTATACATATATATTTGTTCCCCCAATGCCTCCTTTTTAATTGCACTCCCCTTCCCCCTGCCGAGAACTATTGCTGGCAGCAGTATCAGTTGTCGATGCTGGGCAGTGCTATTATAGCAGGATCCCTACTGTGTAACTCTGGGTTTCGACCATTATCTAGGAACCTGGTATGCTGACTCTGTTTCAACAGACAGACATTTACAGATATTTAATACCCTCCCTAGTTCTACAGAGGCAACTGTAGCCGGCAAAGGGGGTTATGATCGCTAGGGCAAACCTCACTAAGCAGGTCTAGAATCTGAGAAGCTAGGCTTTTGTTTTATCATTAAAGCGGTAATGCACACAGATTTTCAGAATGGATATTACAATACAACATGGTTTATCTTTGTGTCATTGTTTTATTTAATAAGGGAACATTTGAAGGAGGCTGTGAGCTGGTGTGCTAATGTGACTGTGCCCTCTTTGTCAGATGGAGTCCACTTGGTCTGTCCTGGCGGTCAGTCAGCTCCTCTGGCCAGAGTCCCTGTGGTGGTCCCATTCTGGGCTATAAAGGGTATTAGTCTCAGTCGTGCGGGGGTACGTGTTTCCTTTTGTACTTGGCAGAGTCAGCTTGTCCTGGTCCTCACGGGGACTAGAAACCCCTTTGGTTCTTAAGTCTCTGAGGGAGCAGTATGGAAACCAAGGGCCACCCACTCCATTGGGTTCCAGCTCAGGACTGTTAAACCAGGCAGGCAGAATCAAGCCTCCTTGTCTGCTGTACCCTGAGCTCCTTCCTACCTTTCTTGGTGCTGTGGGATTCTCCAGCCTGTAGATCCAGTCATCCCTCCTTTGGGTTTTTTTTCCCTTGTGCAGCCTCTTACTGGCTTGTGGGCAGGACTTTCCTTCTTCAGCCTGCTTGGCTCTCTGCTTCTCAGCTCTTTTACCTCTCCCGGCTGCTATGAGGTGGCCAGTCAAGCACTGGCTGGTGGTTCCTGCATTAACTCCTTGGTTGCTAGGCCAGCATGAGGGTCTGTACTCCCCATGGTAGATGGATTTAAGGAGGAGTTGACTCAAGGAGAGGAGGGGACAGGAGAAGTTACAGTAACATGCAGCAGCACAAGTTAAAAGGCAACTCCTAACTGAGAAATAGGATTTAGACCTTTTAGATAAAATATGCATAAGCAAGAAAAAAATGTGCTTTGTGAAGAACATAAAGTTGTTTATGGACATCATGGACTATGTGTTCAGCGCTGGCAATTACTCTTGGTCTAATGCTTTTGTGCAAGCAAGAGATATGTTACTAAGGACAAACAAACATGGTAGAATCTTCAGCGCATGTTTGCATACGCTAAGTACAGATGCAAATATAAGCACATGCGTTTCTGCAAATGTACAAGGTAGAGGCCAGGTTTCAAATGTATCCCCAAGTATTTATCGCTTAATGAGAGAGTAGATTCATAGTAGTTAGGCATGAAAATGATCTAATGGATCATTGAGGATTTTTTTCCCTGGAAGGAAAATCTCCATCTTCTGGTTGTGCTACCTCTGGAGCTCATACATGTATATCTAACAAGAATGAAATCTCAGTAATTTATCTTGAGTTATTGGCATTTATTAACCATTCAGCACAAGAGTTTGCTAAATAAAGGGAGGTACTAGAAGAGACTGACTAAAACAAATGGTTTTTGTGTCTGTGTTGGGGTGTTTTTGTTCTGTGTGCATCAAAGTGAGCTTCCCATTTCACAACTGAAATTTTTTTTTCAACACAGAGAGACAGAGAGAGAGAGAGAGAGAGACGGGAAAAAAACTTTTTGATTTCTATAAAGATTCTAATCTGTCACTCATGGTACATCCCTTGTGATACTCCATGATAATAAATATACCACATCTCCTAATCTTTCAACTGCATCGTTCTCTCTAAAGCAGTGGTGCCCAAACTTTTCCTGTCATGCTGCCCCTTGCCAATGATGGAATCTGTCTGTGCCCTCCCATCCCCATTACTGCACTGTTGGCTCAACAGAGGAGCTGAGGCTGAAGGCAGTGCTGGAGGCTGAGCTGGGTGAGGGAGAAGCTGGCCTGAGGGTAGAGACGGAATGAGGGCAGAGCTGGGCTGGGAGCAAGGGGCAGAGTGGAGATCTGGTTGGGGCTTGAGCTAGGTGTTGGAATGGAGCTGGGGCTGGAGATGGGCTGGGGGTGAAGCAGGGAGTGGAATGGAGCTGGAGCTGGGGCTGGAGCCAGAACTGGGTTGGGGCAGAGCAGACCTGGGTGATGCTTGCTCCTCGCCTCCTGGGCTGGGCCTCACCCTTGCGCCTCCCAGAACGTCCTCTGTGGCCCTTTAGGGAGGCACACCCCACAGTTTGGGGACCACTGCTCTAACCCTAATAGTGAGAGCGCGTATATCTTGGAATAACTACATTGAAGGTATGGGTTGGCACATCACACCTACCAATCACATTTTCCCCTTGTACCTGTGCAATTGTCTACTCTGCCCCTGGCCTGTTGTTACTTCACTTGGTTCCATTATTTCAGGTTCAAAGCTTGTCCCCTTTAAATTAGCCTGTCTACTACTCTTTACAGATGTGACCATCCTGCCCAGCCTCCAAGCTCCTGGCCCTTCCCCAGCTGCCTCAGCTTGCTTGCTCGCTCCGCCGCTGGTGCAATACTCTGGGCAGCGGGGCTGTGAGCTCCTGGGGCAGCACAGCTGCAAAGCCTGGCCTGACCTGGTCTCTGTGTTGCGTGGTGGCAGCGGTGGCAGCGGCATGGCCCGGCTGTAGCCAGACGGTGTCGCTGTAGCGCCACCAGCCACAGGTGCTCCAGGCAGCACGGTAAGGGGGCAGGGAACAGCGGGGGTCAGATAGACGGCAGGGGAGTTCGGGGTGGTGGTCAGGGGGCGGGGATGTGGATCGGGGTCGGGGTGGTGGGGAACAGGGAGTTGAATGGGGGCAGGGATCCCGGGGGAGCAGTCAGAAAGGAGAGGGGTTGGATGGGGCGGCAGGGGGAAGTCGGGCAGGTGTTCCGGGGACAGTCAGGGGACAGGGAGAAGGGGTGGTTGGATGGGGCAGGGGTCCCGGGGGGGGCATCAGGAGTGAGAGGAGGGGTTGGATGGGATGGCGGGGGTCCTGGAGAGGCTATCAGGGAACAGGGGAGTTGGATGGGGCAGGAGTCCCGGGGTGGGGGAGATAGGAGGTGGGGGCCAGGCCACGACCCCCTCCCTTAACCGGCCCTCCATACAATTTACGAAACCCGATGTGGCCCTCAGGCCAAAAACTTTGCCCACCCCTGATCTAGATCAACCCTAGACCTTGTGAGTGTTCACCAGGGGAGGGAAAGGAGCAACAATTTCTCTTGCAAGTGCCAAGGTAACAACCTCAGTTCTCTCACTCAGGAGAGCACAGGGACTTCTCTATCATCGCTACCAAGGGTACAAGGCACCCCAAAGAAGGAAAGTGGGCTGGGAAAGAAGCAGTGCCATGCCGTTTCCTTCACTCACCCTCATCAGGGGCAGCTCTCAAAACGATGGTGCTGATCATGCACTCCTCCTGCATGCTAGAGGACCCTGAGAGGGATTTTTGCCTGCTGATGCAAAATCATGGCATTCCTCCGCTGCTTACTGGTTTCAGTGCAGGGTATAGTACAAAGCACAAAATGTGGTCTAATGTGTAACATGGATTTTATGACAGCAAACACTGGGATATGAACACTTGTTACCTTAAGCAGGAGTTGCACTGATGTAAAATTGGTTAGAAATATTAATTTCTTGTCTGGAATATCTGAGTATTTTCAACACATACATTGGATGTAGAGGACACAATTTAGGCCTATTGTAAACAGGAAAGTCATCCAATGAAGTCAATTGGAATTGTGGCCCCTTCTGTTGGGTCAGAATTTGGTTGGATGCGTCTGAAATTTTTGTCTGCTAAAAGGCTAGAGTTTCAGTATAAAATGGGAGCACTGTTGTTGGCTTGTCTGTGGAAGCCAGTGCAAATTAGTGCCATTTGTGATGGATGTTTTTAGTGATGTGTGCACAGCACTTTGCTGGGAACCAGACTGAGACTACCAAATCATTTTCCTTTCAGTAGGCCATTGAACAGTCATCAGATGCTAACAACATTTGATCGTTAGCGACCTGGTCTATGTTTGAATCAGTGACCTGGAGGAGATAGGCCTATTATCAATCCCCTGGGATGATCGTTCTCTGCAATTATAGTAAATTTTCAATTGTGATACATTGAGAAAATTCATTGTTGCATGGCCATCAAACTCATACTTCCACTTACATAATGGCATATAATGATAGTGTCCTGGGTGTAATATGAAGCATCTACAAAGTTATACTAGCTGCCAAGAGTTCTTTTCTTAACACTTCTACTTCACTGGCTTCTATGTACACAGCAATACACTCACCAATATCCTCTGCTAGATAGAATGAGACCTGCTCAAAAGTTGCCAATTTTGTAACTGTCTCACCCTCTAGTGGCTTGTCTGAAAACAGGATGCGAACCATACTTAAGAGAGAGCTGTTTTTGGAGTAGAAAATTTGGGCTTTTTGTTCCTTGTGTGTGTAGCTGGCAGCTGTGGTGTCTGTATATCACATTGGTGCCTCACTGATCTGAGCTTTTGTGAACCCCAGCACTCTTCACTGCCCTTGATGGGATGGGGAGGAATATGTAGTATGCTGTCTATTGGGCCAGTGTGCCAATTTCTACAACATATTATCTGTCCTGCTCAAAAGTTTATACATTTAAGCATTG
Organism: Gopherus flavomarginatus; assembly: GCF_025201925.1. Taxonomy (NCBI): domain Eukaryota; kingdom Metazoa; phylum Chordata; order Testudines; family Testudinidae; genus Gopherus; species Gopherus flavomarginatus. The sequence continues at coordinate 181,552,144 of NC_066620.1, read as the reverse complement.
GAAAGGATCAGGTCTACTGTTATTGAGCCCAGCAGAGATTCTCCTGGACAGGCCTGAGTTTTTGAATTAGGGCCATTAATTTTATTCCCCTGCAGCAAGTACAGTTAAGATTAAGTGGCAACTGTAGGGTCGATATAAATTGTGCCCATGGTTGCTAGACACTGTCTTGTATTTCTTTACTTCACTCAAGCTATGTTTTTTTGTCACACTGATAAAAAGATGTTCTGCTTAATAAGAGGCACCACAGGTCTTACAAGGTAGCTGGGGACCTCAGACTAGCAACGTGCAGGCAAAGGTAAGAAATCATATGTGCACTAAGCACGGACCCTTCAGAATCCCAGTCTCACTTTGGCATGCCCATGAAAATGTGCTAGGGTTTATTTTCACCTGCAATGAATTGCAGGAGTAATATTTAATAACTAACTGATGGTAAGTAAAAATCAGGTCGCTAATATGCATGTAACTACTGACCTTTGCAGGTAGAGGCCCATTTTGTGCAGCAGTATTTTTTGCTTGAAACAGAGAGGCTGTGCTGCAGCTTGTCTTAAAATACGTCCCTTGTGGCACAGGCAAAATTAAGGGTGGTATGATATAGAATCATAGAATACCAGGGTTGGAAGGGATCTCAGGAAGTCATCTAAGTCGAACCCCTTGCTCAAAGCAGGCCCAATCCCCAACTAGCCCCCTCAAGGATTGAACTCACAACCCTCGGTTTAGCAGGCCAATGCTCAAATAATTACATGACTTTTATCCCTTTGTGCACTCGTGCATCTTTTAGTGAGGTATTGTTTTCCTTTCGGTATTCTTAGAGTTGATTAGGTGAACACGTCTAATAAGTCAGACCTCACATTTAAAGAGCATTGCCAAATTTTCTGGAGACTCCCCCAGGTTTTGAGAGAAACTCTTCCACCCAGAACCAAAGATCAGCAGATTCCCTTAAGAACACCCAAATGTCACAATGCCACTTTCCTAAGAAATACGGTAGGTGAATAGATTTTTACACTCCCCTTCTACACTTTTGATCAATCAAGGCCATGTTTATCCTTTTTCTTTTCCTGCAGTTAGCTCTAGAGATATTTAAGCAAGTAAGCAGCTAAGCCTCTGAGTTCAGAAAAGAGAAAAAAATCCTGCAAGATTTTAAAATTAGGAACTGTATTCATATCAAGATCCTCACATGTATTTCCACGTCCTCTGTTTTCACCTCGTCTCCCGCCACCCCTTTCCCACATCTCCTCCCCAGATAACACTGGGACAATCTTTTGCACTAATCAGATAAGCAGACAGGAGTTTCAAGTTTTCTGAAGGGAATTGTTCATAAAAGCCAGGTTTTTGCTCTACTTCTATTGGGATTTACTGTCAGGAAGCAATGGGGAAATGCTCATTAAAATGAAAAACTAGTTGTAGTAATTTAAACCATATGCAAGAATTGCTGTGTGTTGCAGAAGATAATGATGTTTGAAATATTAGCGTTAAAGCACTCGAGTCCTTGCTATACTGTTGTCTCCCAAGTGTTGAGCTATGGTTGGAAAGAGGGTCTTAGGTATATGTAGCAGACACAAAAGAAATTATGTTCCTTTTAATTTGTTTTACATAGAGATTTATCTTCTGAGAGCATTTTGGATACATCTAGCACAGATTAGGCTATGAAATGTTTTACCATGTGTTTTACTAATGCGGATCCTAACAGCTGTGACTAAAATGTGAATTTTCAAAAGCTGTAAATGGAACTGGGAAAAAAGAAGGGGAGGAAATGTCTTCTCCCAGAAAGAAATTCTGTTTAGAGTATGGGAAGTGGTGTCTGGTTTAGGAAAATTAGGGCACTAAAGGTGAGAGAGCTGGCTTGTTACTAATAATAGTTGTGTTGTAACCAGAGCTTCCTTGGTTCATTCAGGAATTTTCAGAAGCTGTGATGACATACTGTATCTATTTGCATCACAAATTCAATTGCAATATTCATACAAATAAAGTGATTACTCTGTCTCTGAAGAACTTGATTTGTCTTCCTGTCTGCATGCAGCAAAAAGCATTCACAGCTTAGCTTTCGGGATGCTGCACTGGAAGATCATGTATTTTAATGGGCCATAAAGGAAGCACTCATTATGGAAAATGTGGAAGCGACTAGAATGGTTGTGGTTTCCAAAAGGAAATTTTGTGCCAAGTTATTTGAGGTTGGAGCTCATTAGAAACATTGTCCTTTAAGAGGTGACTGTAGCAGTAGGGTGTGTGGGGTGATTTTGACTGACAGGATTTTCACTCACCCCAGTTAATCAAACTATATCAGCCGGGCGAAGAGGAAGAGAAGAAAGGCAAAGGAGCAAGTCACTGGTGTGGGTCACTGGCTCTGGGAAGCAGAGCTACAATGGCAGCTTTGGTCCAGAGGTGACACAAGATAAGTAGCAAGTTCAGGAGGTGGGGGATCTTGCAGGAGAAAGGGAGGCCTGCAGCAGCAAAGTCAGACACCTTAGAGAAAAAAAAGGAGGCCTGAAGCAGACAAATGTTCCTGAAAGGGGGGGAGGGAGAGAGAGAGAGAGAGACATACACAGAGGCTCTGAAGGAGAGACAGACAATTCATTGAAAAGGGCGACACAGAGAGCAAGGGCCTGAAGGGGAAAGAAAGGGGGTGGGGAGGACAGCAGTAGAGAGGAAGGGGGAGGTGTGCTTGTAACTGAGCAAGAAGACAGAAGGAACCAAAAGGAATGAAATAAACCCAGAGACATTTTATTTGACGAAAGCAGCAAAGAATCCTGTGGCACCTTATAGACTAACAGACGTTTTGGAGCATGAGCTTTCGTGGGTGAATACCCACTTCCTCAGATGCATGTCATTCACCCATGAAAGCTCATGCTCCAAAACGTCTGTTAGTCTATAAGGTGCCACAGGATTCTTTGCTGCTTTTACAGATCCAGACTAACACGGCTACCCTCTGATACTTTATTTGACGATGCCACCAATTTAAATTAATTTATTAATGTTGTGGGGAGGGGAGTTCCCACATTCTACAATTCTCCTTAAGCAGCATTTTAGGAGCTCTCACATGTTTGCAAAACCTCAGGACCATTTTTTTTGAAAATGGCCATAGAATGTTTGTCAGCACGGATTCCCACACTCTGTTATCCTAGTACCTGATGCAGTTAAGTTCAATAAGATCTTGTAGCTCTAGTGTCTGGATGTATCTACTATAACGTTTTGTAACTTGTGGGTTTTTTTTATTTGTGTGAATGCTTACATTTTCAACATGCCGTATGCTAGCTCAGTCTTATTACTGTAACCTCTGTCCTCCTTCCCTCACCCCCTTTTTGTTGTGGTATTATCCCCTTTACCACATAGGACCAGATGCTCCAGAGAGTTTAGCGTCCATGGCCATTTCATTTCAGCCCCTAAATGAAATGGTCATTGAGGCTTGTGCTCTTTTGATTGTAAAGGTTTAGAGGCCAGGATCTTGTTGTGATGATCCCCTCTGGTGTTGTCTGGATCGGTGATGTGCTAGGTCAGGGGTTCTCAGACTTTTGTACTGCTGACCTCTTTCACACAGCAAGCCTCTGTGTGTGACCCCACCCCTTTTATACATTAAAAACACTTTTTTTCGTATATTTAACACCATTATTAATGCTGGAGGCAAAGCGAGGTTTGGGGTGGAGGCTGACAGCTTGCAACCCCCCATGTAATAACCTCATGACCCCCTGAGGGGTCCTGACCCCCAGTTTGAGAACCCCTGTGCTAGGTCATTCCAATCCTTGACTCTGGGAGCCAGCCTTACCCTGCTCTACTGTGAGAACCCCCACACCTGGGCTGTTCATGCACAGCCTCTGGCATATAAACTGCTCCTTGGATTGTGCAACCAAATGACACTAGCCAATCTCTCCAATCCCAGACACAACCCTAGGAACCTCTGTCTTGCAGTGTCCAATTATGCCTGCTGGATGCTGCAAGCTTATATGAGTTCATCAGTTTAACGAAGAAATTGATATGTTCCAGGTTTGTTATCCCAAGGGGACTCTCTGACACGCTTCAAACCAAATGCACTGCTTCAGGCAGAATAAACAAACAGATTTATTAACTACAAAACATAGATTTTAAGTGATTATAAGCCAAAGCATAACAAGTCAGATTTGGTCAAATGAAATAAAAGCAAAGCAAATTCTAAGTTGTGTGACTGTTTGGTGACTTACTTTGTTCTGTCCGTTATTACTTGAAACTACTTAAATCCTACTTTTTATACTTAATTAAAATCACTTTTGTTTATTAATAAACTCAGAGTAAGTGATTAATACCTGGGGGAACAAACAGCTGTGCATATCTCTCTATCAGTGTTATAGAGGGCGGACAATTTATGAATGTACCCTGTATAAGCTGTATAAGAGAGAGGAAGAGCATGGCAAAGTCTCTCCCTTTTATCAAGTTCTTTCTTCCCTCCTGGCTTTGTCTTCCCCCACCCCCCCGGTGAGCATTACCTCATCGCAGACCAAAGGAAGGGGGGTGACTCTTCCTCTCTCTTCCACCTACATCTACAGACACCACACTAAGTAACTGAAGTGCTGATCAAAGAGGAGAGCCTGCCGAAGAGCAACCAGCCAGCCTGTGGTGAGAAGCATCTAAGTTTGTAAGGGCATTGAAAGTATTAAGATCAACTTGTGACAGGTTCGGTCACAGAGATCCCCTTGGGACTGTCACCTGATGTGTTGAAATTACCTCTGAGCCTGTTTTCCATGCCAGCTTGGGAATTCCAGAACCCCAGATCTTGTGACACCAGTGCTGTTTCTAAGTTTTTCTGTTGCTAAATTCAAAGCAGACTTTGCTAACTTGCTTCAAAAGTATTGAAACTCCCTTATTTTTCAAGCAATTGAAATGCCATAGATAATTTTAAAGCCCGGCTTGACAAAGCCCTGTCTGGGATGATTTAGTTGGGAATTGGTCCTGCTTTGAGCAGGGGGTTGGACTAGATGACCTCCTGAAGTCTCTTCCAACCCTAATCTTCTATGATTGTATGAATAGCCATGTGTTATGGGCTACATTCTGCTCCTGATACGCGTTCGTTAACGTAGTGAAAATTTTGCATACGCATTGACAGAAGACATGTACCTAGGTCACTTAACATGCTTGACTACACTGACAACTTAAGCCACATTTTCAAAAATGCCTCAGCAATGCCTCTAATCCAGCAGGTTCAGCCAAATGCGGCTCCCAGTGGCCACAGTTCACTGCTCCAGGCCAATGGGAGCTGCTGGAAGTGGCGGCCAGTACGTCCCTCAGCCTGTGCCGCTTCCAGCAGCTCCCATTGGCCTGGGGTGGCGAACAGCAGCCAGTGGGAACCATGATTGGCTGAATCTGCAGACGCAGCAGGTAAACAAATTGGCCCGGCCCGCCAGGGGCTTTCCCTGCACAAGTGGCAGAACAAGTTTGGGAACCACTGCTCTAACCTTTCACCTGCAATTGTTTGCTCAAGATGTTGAGTCTGATAGTATATATTTGCAGCACCCCCAGTTATCTCACTGCACTCAACAGGAGTACAAAATTCGATGTCACTTTTGAAAACAGCTTTTTCAATTTTACAGAATTTCAGCTTCTGTACATTTGTATTTTCAGTTATTATGTAAAAAGTATGGAGAGACACTTTTATTATATTTTCCAAAATATACAGATTTTACCATATCATTTGATGTGTTTTAAGCGTGTGTAATTTAAATAGCATCCAGGCTGAATTTTCTGTTCTGTTTAGATCAAATCTATCACTGTCATCTTAACTGAGGCAGAGCTCCCACTGGCTACAAGGAGTTAGGTCTTCAGGTTGCTGGCCTTTATGTATTGTTTATTGTTCCTTTACTTCACATACAGCTTGAAATAAGTGATGTGGCATAGCAACTGCTACAGCATCTGAGGGCCTTCCTGCATAGTGGGAGTCAGCCACTGATCAGGGAAGCATGGTTCTGGCAGCTTTGCACCAAGGGAGGCATGCAAACCTGCTCTAACTCAGCCCAGATCTAGTCCTCAAGTTTCTATCCTGTCTCCCAAGAGCATCCATACATTATGTACACAATAAATCCCAGTTTGATATAGGTGTGGACACTGAGCACCAGCACAAGCATTAAGGCAATGAGAGTGGAGGCACTCAGTCAGCTTCACACTAGCTGATGGTAAGCCTTAAGCAGAGTTAGGCAGTGTACAGTATCTAAGGGTTTGATTTAGGGCTGTTAAACGATTTAAAAAAAAACACGATTAAAAAAAATACAAGATTAAAAAAAAAGTCATACTTAATCACAGTTTTAATTGCACTGCTAAACGGTAATAGAATGCCAATTTAAATGACAATATGGAATACAAAGTGTCAGTGGTCACTTTATATTATTTTTACAAATTTTATTACAAATATTTACGCTATAGAAAGATGAGTATTTTTCAGTTCACCTCACACAAGCACCGTAGTGCAATCTCTTTATCATGAAATTGCAACTTACAAATGTAGAATTTATATTTTTTACATAACTGCACTCAAAATAAAACTGTGTAAAACTTTAGAGCCTACAAGTCCACTCAGTCCTACTTCTTTTCCAGCCAATCGCTAAGACACACAAGTTTGTTTACATTTATAGGAGATGATGCTGCCCACTTCTTATTTACAATGTCACCTGCAAGTGAGAACAGGCGTTCATATGGCACTGTTGTAATATAAAATGAGCACAATACACTTTGTATTTTGTGCTGTAATTGAAATCAGTATATTTCCTACATCAAAATGTAGGAAAAACATCCAAAATATTTATAATAAATTTAAATTAGTATTCTATTATTGTTTAATAGTGTGAATAAAACCATGATTAATGCAAAACAAATTAACTAGATTAAAAAAAGACGGTTACTCACCTTTGTAACTGTTGTTCTTCGAGATGTGTTGCTCACATCCATTCCAGTTAGGTGTGCGCGCCGTGCGTGCACGCTCGTCGGAAACTTTTTACCCTAGCAACTCCAGTGGGCCGGCAGGTTGCCCCCTAGAGTGGCGCCGCCATGGCACCCGATATATACCCCTGCCGGCCCACCCACTCCTCAGTTCCTTCTTGCCAGCTACTCCGACAGTGGGGAAGGAGGGCGGGTGTGGAATGGATGTGAGCAACACATCTCGAAGAACAACAGTTACAAATGTGAGTAACCGTCTTTTCTTCTTCGAGTGATTGCTCACATCCGTTCCAGTTAGGTGAATCCCAAGCCAAACCTAGGCGGTGGGGTCGGAGTGAGAAGTAGCGGCATGGAGCACTGCAGATCCGAAAGCCGCGTCCTCTCTGGACTGCTGGACCAGGGCGTAGTGGGAAGCAAAGGTGTGGACCGATGACCAGGTCGCTGCCCGACAGATTTCCTGGATGGGCACACAGGCGAGAAAAGCCAGCGACGACGCCTGTGCCCTGGTAGAATGCGCAGTCACACGGCCCGTAGGAACGTGGGCCAGCTCATAGCAGGTCCTGATACAGGATGTTACCCACGAGGATAACCTCTGCGAGGAAATGGGAAGCCCCTTCATGCGGTCCGCTACTGCCACGAAAAGCTGGGGGGATTTGCGGAACGGTTTGGTCCTCTCCACATAGAACGCGAGAGCCCTACGGACATCAAGCGAGTGGAGTTGTTGCTCCCTGCGTGAAGAATGAGGTTTCGGGAAAAAAAACCGGGAGGAATATCTCTTGGTTGACGTGGAAGGCTGAGACCACCTTGGGGAGAAAGGCAGGGTGCGGCCTCAGCTGCACCTTATCTTTATGGAAGACTGTATACGGGGGATCTACCGTGAGAGCCCAGAGTTCCGACACCCGTCTAGCTGAGGTAATAGCTACTAGAAAGGCAGTCTTCCAAGAAAGATAGAGTAGGGAGCAAGTAGCTAACGGCTCGAAGGGGGGCCCCATGAGCCGAGACAACACCAGGTTAAGATCCCATGTCGGGGCAGGGGGTCGGACGTTAGGGTATAGACGTTCCAGCCCCTTCAGGAATCTAGTCACCGTCGGGTGAGAGAAAACGGAGCGGCCATCCCCACCCGGGTGAAAGGTAGAGATAGCCGCCAGGTGGACCCGCAGGGACGAGATCGCCAAGCCCTGTTGTTTGAGGGACCAAATATAGTCCAAAATATTGGCCACCGAAATTTCCATCGGGAGGAGTCCTTTCTCCACGCACCAACAGGAGAAACGCTTCCACTTTGCCGAGTATGTCGCTCTAGTGGAAGGCTTCCTGCTGCCCAAGAGTACCTCCCGTACCGAGGTGGAGCAGCGCGACTCAGAACTGGTCAGCCACGCAGGAGCCACGCTGCTAGGTGCAGCGACTGGAGGTCCGGGTGACAGAGAGTTCCGTGGTCCTGGGTGATCAGGTCCGGGTGAAGGGGCAGGGGAACTGGGTCGGCTATGGCCAGGTCCAGCAACATGGGGTACCAATGCTGTCTGGGCCACGCCGGGGCTACCATGATCACGCGGGCCCTGTCCCTGCGCACCTTCAGAAGGACCCTGTGGACCAGTGGGAACGGGGGGAACGCGTAGAACAAGTGGGTCGTCCACGGAATAAGGAAGGCGTCCGCTATAGACCCGGGTTCCCGGCCCTGAAAGGAGCAGAACGCCTGGCATTTCCTGTTCCCCCTGGACGCGAAGAGGTCCACGCGGGGACAACCCCACCTCTGGAAGATGGAGAGGGCGACGTCCGGGCGAAGGGACCACTCGTGCGAGAGGAAGGATCTGCTCAGGCGGTCCGCCAACGTGTTCCGTACTCTGGGGAGGAAGGAAGCCGTGAGGTGAATGGAGTGGGCTATACAAAAGTCCCAGAGTCGCATCGCCTCGTGACATAGGGGAGAGGATCTGGTGCCGCCCTGCTTGTTGATATAGTACATGGTCGTCGTGTTGTCGGTAAATACCGCGACACAACGACCCCGAAGCTGGTGACAGAACGTTTGACAAGCAAGGCGGACCGCTCTCAACTCCCGCATGTTGATGTGTAGCTTCACCTCCTGTGGAGACCACAGGCCCTGTGTTCTCAGGGTTCCCAGGTGGGCCCCTCCAGCCGAGATCTGAGGCATCCGTCGTTAGGGACACCGAGGGCTGGGGCGGGTGGAATGGGAGCCCTGCACACACTACGGACTGGTCTAGCCACCAGCTGAGAGAATCCAACACCCCCTGGGGGATTGTGATCAGCATGTCTAGTGGTTGCCTTGCCGGCCGGTAATGTGCGATGAACCACGACTGGAGGGGCCTCATGCGGAGCCGTGCGTACCCGGTCACAAATGTGCATGCTGACATATGGCCTAACAGGGTTAGACATGTCCGTATCGATGTCAAGGGGGCTGTCAGCAAGCGCTGAACGATCGCCGACAACGCCTGGAACCTTGGCAACGGCAGAAGGGCCCTGGCCACGGTGGAGTCCAGGACGGCCCCGATGAACTCCACCCTCTGCGTGGGGAGCACGGTGGACTTGTCCACGTTGATCATGAGGCCCAAGGTAGCAAACAGGCCGGTGATCCTGCAGACGTGGCTGCAGACCTGCAGCTCCGATGTGCCCCGAATTAACCAATCGTCGAGGTAAGGGAATACGTGAATGCGACTGCGCCGAAGATGTGCCACAACGACGGCCATGCATTTTGTGAATACCCTCGGAGCCGTAGAAAGGCCAAATGGGAGGACTGCAAATTGGTAGTGAAGGCGGCCCACCACGAATCGAAGGAAACGTCTGTGGTGTGGCCATATGGCAATATGAAAATAAGCGTCCTGCATGTCGAGGGCGGCGTACCAGTCTCCCGGATCCAGGGATGGGATAATGGCCCCAGGGATACCATGTGGAACTTCAACTTCACTAGGTATTTGTTGGGCTCTCGCAGGTCGAGGATAGGCCTGAGGCCTCCCTTGGCCTTGGGGATCAGAAAGTAGCGGGAATAAAACCCTTTGCCTTTCTCGTTTTCCGGAACCGCCTCTATAGCTCCTTTGTTGAGGAGCGTCTGTACCTCCTGTCGAAGGAATTGCTCGTGAGAGGGGTCCCTGAAGAGGGACGAGGAAGGGGGGCGGGAGGGAGGAAATGATACAAACTGCAGACGGTATCCCGTCTGCACCGTGCGTAAGACCCAGCGGTCGGATGTTATTTGGGTCCACGCCTGGAGGAAAAACGAAAGGCGGTTGGAAAACGGGGGGGAAGGATCCGTGGGGGAAACTGGTACTGCGCCCTCGGGCGCACCTTCAAAACCAAGGTTTGGGTCCAGGCGGGGCTTTGGAGGAGCTCTGATTCTGCCCCCCTTGGTTCCCCGACTGTCTGCGCCTTCCATTTCTGCCGCGGCGCCTATTAAGGTCCTGCCGCTTGCGGAACTGGGGGTATGGCCGACGCTGCTGCTGTTGCTGCGGCCGGAAGGGTCTGCATTGCGTCCCAGGCGTGTGCATCCCAAGGGAGCGCATAATGACCCGATTGTCCTTAAGACTTTTCAGTCTGGGGTCTGTCTTCTCCGAGAACAGGCCCTGGCCTTCGAACGGGAGGTCCTGGATGGTGTATTGGAGCTCCGGTGGAAGGCCAGAAACCTGAAGCCAGGAGATGCGGCGCATTGTTACCCCCGAGGCGAGGGTACGGGCAGCCGAGTCTGCAGCGTCCAAGGAGGCCTGCAACGAGGTACGTGCAACCTTCTTGCCCTCGTCAAGAATCGCCGCAAATTCTTGACGTGCCTCTTGTGGCAGCAGCTCTTTGAACTTGTCCGCTGCCACCCAAGAGTTAAATGCGTAGCGGCTAAGAAGGGCTTGTTGATTGGAAACCCTGAGCTGAAGGGCCCCAGCCGAATAAACCTTGCGGCCGAGGAGGTCCATACGCCTGGCCTCCTTGGATTTGGGGGCTGGGGCTTCCTGTCCATGACGCTCCCTCTCGTTCACCGACTGCACCACCAGGGAACATGGTGTCGGGTGAATATGGAGGTACTCATAGCCCTTGGAGGGGGCCATGTACTTCCTTTCGACGCCCCTTGCAGTAGGGGGGATGGAGGCCAGTGATTTCCAGATTGTATTGGCGTTGGCCTGGATCGTCCTAATGAAGGGTAGGGCGACCCTGGTGGGAGCATCGGAGGAGAGGATGCTGACGACGGGATCCTCGATCTCAGAGACCTCCTCAGCTTGCAGGCTCAGATTCTGTGCTACGTGCCTGAGGAGGTCCTGATGTGCCCTGAGATCTAGCGGAGGAGGGCTATTGGAAGAAGTGCCAGCCACCGCTTCATCAGGAGAAGAGGATGAGGAGACCCCTGGCAAGAAGGTGTCCAGCGAGGGGTCCGCCTCAGCCCTCGCCTCTGGCTCAGGAGGGAGACCAGGGTCCTGTTGCTTCGATCCATCCTCCCCGTCCGGGGAGGGAGGGGGGCGAGACAACGACGCCTCCGGCGCCCTGTGCTCTGCCGTTGCAGGCCTAGGAGGAAGCTGTTGGGGGCCCTGGGCTTGATGGTACGCCCAGGGTGTCCAGAACCCCCACTGCTGCGGACCCTGGTCCTGTTGCGGAGGGTCTTGGAAAAGAGCCGCTTGTCTGTCGGTGCCCAGTGTGTATACGCTGTCTGCCTGCGATGACACCGACGGCTGTCTGGAAGGCCATGGAGGGGCCGACCGCGGCTGGTAAGAGTCTCCGCGTTTCGGCACCGAGGATGTTCTCGGTGCCGGGGACCGGTACCGGGAGTCATACCGGTGCCGGGATCGGGACCGGGTTCTGTCTTGGACTCGGTGCCGGGATCTGGACCGGTACCGGCCGCTGCCTCGGTGCCGGGATCGGGACCGGGACCTGCCACCGACGCGGTGTCGGGAGGTCGACCGGGACCAGGACCTGCCACCAGCTCGGTGCCGGGAGGTCGACCGGTGCGCTGATCGACGGCGGGACTGGCTCCTAGAGTCCCGGTGCCGGTATCGGCGGCTGGAACCAGACCGTGACCGTCTGGAGGCCGATCGGTGCCGCGAGTACGACCGGTACCACCGAGGGGAGCGGTGCCGGGACTGCAAGCGGCGGCGGGATCTTGAGCGACCGTGGTGTCGGGACCTCGACCGCGAGCGTGAGTCCCGAGACGGCGCCGTCATCATGGGTTTGCCCCTGGACGCCACCCGCACCGGAGGGACCGGGGGTGGAGGCTGAGTTGACTCAGTCAGGGCAATGAGGTCCCGTGCCGAGGCGAAGGTCTCTGGAGTCGATGGGACCAATAGCTCAACCCCAGATCTTTTGGGGGAGCTCGGCGGGACCGGACTCGACGGACCCACCGGGCCCGGAGTCGACGGTGCCGGTAGCGCCGCGGCAGATGTCGATGCCGGGCGCTCCACTCGAGTCTGCCTGGATGGAGTTGCAGACTTCGAGGGTCTTGCTTCTGCACCCGGTGCCGGGGAAGGTCGGTGCCGGGGAGTCTTTCCGGTGCCGGTGCGATCCGGTGCCGGTGTAGAGATGATGTTCTGCGAAGCTGCCGGGTCGAGTGCCGCTTCCATGAGGAGAGTCCTAAGTCTCTGGTCTCTCTCCTTCTTTGTTCTGGGCTTAAAAGCCTTGCAAATGCGGCACTTGTCCGACCTGTGCGATTCCCCCAGGCACTTTAGACACGCGTCGTGAGGGTCGCTGGTCGGCATAGGCTTCTTACAGGCCGTACATTGCTTAAAGCCCGGCGAACCAGGCATGAGCCCGGTGCCGGGTGCCGGGAAGGGCTACGGCCCAAACCGGCTAACAACTATCTACAATATTATTTACACTATTAACTATATAACTAACTACACTTAACTACTAACGATTAACCGTAGAACAAGGAGAGCTAGGGACGTGGAGGACAGCTATGCCGCGCTCCACAGTTCCAACGACCGACACGGCGGTAAGAAGGAACTGAGGAGCGGGTGGGCCGGCAGGGGTATATATCGGGTGCCATGGTGGCGCCACTCTAGGGGGCGACCTGCCGGCCCACTGGAGTTGCTAGGGTAAAAAGTTTCCGACGAGCGTGCACGCGCGGCGCGCACACCTAACTGGAATGGATGTGAGCAATCACTCGAAGAAGAAATAGCCATGATTAATCGCTTGAGTTAACTGCGATTAATTGACAACCCTAATTTGGTTGGGTCCACTCCATGTAGGGATAGTGGAATGCCAGCCCTGTTGAAGCCATCTACAACAAACCACATGACTTGAACAGAGGAACCTTAGAAGGTTCTACATTTTAAAGTACCCTGGGATTTTAAATGTAGGCCCAAATATTTTATGAGACAAAACAGAGTTCTAAAACAAAGACAAAATATCTCCTTGTCTTTTAGGGGAAATTACTCCAAATTTAATAAGTTAGAAAATAACATTTAATTCTTAATAAGTGAGCTTAAAAATAAAAAGAGATTTCATACTTACAACTATCATAAAAGCCTAAAATTTTTTGGAAGCTCTAGACGGGAACATTTTGTCAGGGGAAGGTGGGAAATGGGACACCCTTAACTACAGTGAAATACGGGGATAACTTTCAGGGAAGATACAATGGAGGAAAATGATGCACCTTTTGCTTAAGAAATATATAGGAGACTGGCCCTCCTAAAAGGGCATGGTTGGCATGTGCATACGAGATGTATTCTCTAGGGCTGGATCTGTCAGTGATACTCTTTGGCCATGAATGATTCACTCTCATTTGGTCCTTTCTTCTTGTTTCCCCGAGTGCCCTCCCTATGCCTGCCTCTCTCTGTTTGCTTGCAGGTACAGTGCTAGAATGTATTCTAGGCCTCTGTTAGTGCGTATGAGAATAATAGGTTAAAAAAGTAGCCTAAACTCAGCCTCTTTGAGATGAGGGACTAGCACTTAAATAACATTAATGCGTAGGTTGAAAGATACCTACGGTCATGTATTCTCGTTTGGAGGGCTGCTGTTAGATTGTGTGATTTCTCAGGACATCTTATATCAGCTTGCATTAACGCAGGCTCCATTATGTATGTGGATGAGGTTACTGCATGATAACACCACAAGTAATGCAGATCACGACTGTATGTTCACAGGATATCACCTCTTCTTCCTGTAAGAATGCATAAACACAGAGAGCTCAAGAGGGATTTACACAGGAACTTTTTCTCAAGCACATAACAATATGCAAATATCTCAGGATCAAAGGTAAGTCAAAGAAAAATGGCATTGAGTAGAATAAGTCAGCTCAGCTAGCAGCCTAACTACATGACAGACCCACAGGCAACTTCAGAGCTGTCAGCTTCACTGCCTGTGGAGCCCACCAAGGAGCCAGATGCAGCTGCTGGAAGAGTATTTTCCACAGCTTGGCAGCTGGGTTCTGTGATGGCCTTGCATGTCACGTGTCAGAGCAGGAGCTCTTACTCTGCTGCTGAAGATGGACACAAAGGAAATTAGCATTTTCCTGTATTAATAATGATCAAAATTCATTTGCCAATTTATTTTTAAAGTCAGGTTCTACCTGCCAATATTAAACAGCTAAAATATTGTAGAAAAACAAATCAGCCGCTTTGCTTCAGTAAGAACACACATTTAAATATTGTTTGTTTCTGGATTCTCATAGTCAGTGATTTTCTTAGGAAAGTGAGACTGTCTGTGTGTGAGTTGTTAGTACAACATGTAGGAAATTACATGTATTATATCCTCGTATGCATCCATGCATAGCTGTCAGTCTAAGCACAAAGTTTATTCACTCGCCTTCTACATTGATGATTGATGCTAATGGTGCTTTTAAAAAATACACCTAAATGCTCTTTCACCTGGCCATTAAATCCCTGAGCATCACACTTAAAATGTACCCCTGCATGCTTAGGTAGTTGATAAACTAAAATACTGTGGTGCTATTATAACTAGAAATTGAGGTGATGTAATTCTTTTTATCCCCCCATTTCTTTCAAATCACACAATTTACTAACATAAATAAACAAATTCCTGTTTTTAATTTCACAATTTTTCTCAATCTTCCATATACTGGGAATATCGTAGTGGTTTTCCAACAATCAGAAAACTACTGATCGATCATTACTTACGTGAGATGCGGAATGAGTTACTAAGTCCTATTGACTAATTAGCCTGATATTAATACTACATTGTAATGGGAAAAAAAATGTATCTGTTTTTTGAGTATCATCTCAGGCAAAATAAAAATAATGGCTGGACTCACTGTGGTGACAGGCTGTTTGCTTGGTTGTTTGATTTTAACTCAGAAAGATACTAACTTATGGGGCTACTTTAAAAAACAAAACAAAAAAAAAACATGGCCTCTAATTTGAGGAGAAATCCTGAAATCCATATTCTGATCCAATTTCCTTTGAAGTCAGTGTAATCCAGGGCCCGAGAAAAGGTGACTGGGTTTAACCTTTGTGCATATAGTCATTTGCAGGTGCAATAGAGCACTATGGTGAACAGCCATTATTCAGGCTTGTGAGCACTTATTCACATGAGTAGTCTGCTTCAAATCAGTGGGACTACTCAGGTTGAGAATGTGCTTACCAACAACAGGTGAAACTCACTCCTGAGCAGAGGGCTAGCACGAGACCAATGCCTCACTTAAGTCCCACATGAGTCTTGAAATTGCACATGTGAATGCTGTTTGGACAAGAAAACCTGTAATTTGAGCAAGAAAATTTGTCACTTATAATCAAAAGTTACCATGTGTGTGCAGAATAGCTTTCTCGGACAGAGAGGCTACTTTGAAAAATTTGCCCATCTAATCCCATTTGTTTCCAGAAGCTGGCTTCATAAATTTGATTTATTTTCTATGAATACAAGATATGATTACTTATTTTTGCTGACTCCTGAGTGATTGGAGAAGCACTTATCACATTTCAAAAGGAATTAATACACTACTTAAAGAAACTGAATTAGAAAAAACTATTGAAGTCTTTAAACATGGACAACCTTCAAAATTTAAAGTATCAGCTCGTTACTCTAAAATAGCTACAGAGGAGGAGAAAACAAACAGTGGCTAAAGTGGCACTGGCAAGATATCTTCCATGTTTCTCCTTCTTATTTATGAACACTCATCAGAAATAGAGCTGTCTTCATACTGAAAGGTTTTTTCAGATCCTGGTTTCTTTTGGTAGGTTTGCTATAATTTCTGGATTACCCACACTGTTCTGTGGATTTTTATATTTAGGGATTGTTGGATTGGGAGGTAAAGAGAGAGGAGAACTAAAACATTTGTTTGGGGGCTGGGAGGAGGGGAATGTGATGGAATAATTACATGAATTTTACAAACAAGAGTAGAAAACAGGCCTGGAAACAGACCTTCTGGGTGGAATCCTAGCTCCAATGAAATGAGTCTAGTCCAGCTCCCTGTCCGGAGCTAGTTTTTCATGTAGGTTAGTGCTTCAGGTATTTGATCTCCTATAGGTCCTGATTCAACACCCATGGCAACCTTTCCAGTGACTTTAATGGGAATTGCATCAGGCCCATAGAGACTTTTCCTTCTTTACTTCCCTGGGCAGATTATTCCATCACCAAATAAATAAAATTATGGGTCAAGACAGGGTTCCCTGTAACAGTAGCCAGTGGAATCAGTGAATATTAACCCCTGCCAGGGGACCTTTCATAACCCTGCCCCATATGAAATGACTGGAGCCAGGAAATCAAGTTCAGTCTCTTTTGTGTATCATACTGATACTAAATAGCGTGAGAAGTAAATTAAATCTTTCCCCAAAATGAGGTAAATGAAGCCAGCTGAATCCCTCGCTCTGGAAGGGAACTTGACAGAGAATTGGAGACAGCAGTTTCAGTGCTTACAGATTTTTCTGGTAGCAAATGGCATTGCAGGGACATCATAGATGGTTATCCTCTCCACAGCTACCTGTGACAGTCGTGTGTGTTACACTTTCATTGTATCCGTATAAATCATTGTGGAATTCTGATGTTCATGGAAGGATATCCCAAATCTTTCTAGGCACTTCTCTTGATATTGAAAAATACAGACATGTATTTTAAGATAGAGAGTGAAAAATCATGGTCATGGGGATGATTGGTATATGTTAATATCACTGTCTCACTGTGTGTGTGCGTGCGTAAAATGAAATAAAAAATATTAAAGAAAACATTGAGATTAGCGATTCCCCTGAAGGTTGAAAAGGGGACCCATCTCAGGTAAAAAGAGAATATTTGGTACTTGAGCTTTTACCTGCCCTTGAGGGAGCCACTGTGTTTTTGAGATTTTTCCCAGAGGTTTCATCTCCGAAAGTCCCTGCTATAGGGACTGATGTTACCACATCAAAGATGCTGGCTAGCTGACTCTGACACATCATTCACAGCAGGTAACCCCATCCAGGGTTAGTAGTTTGGAGAATGATGTCATATCACAGTGGGTTAGCAGTAAGTAGGGCTGAGTGAATTATTTTAGACAGTTTGCTTGCTCAAAAATGCAGTTTCGGGTTGACCAAAACTATTCATGAATTCAAGTTGAATTCAGCAAATAGATTCAGCCAAAAACCGAACAATATCAAGAGAAATTTTTGAGGAAAAAAATCAACAAATTTTATTTTCACATTTTCCAAGGGAAACATTTTTGTCTTTCAGTTTTGAAATATTTCATTTTTAAGTTTAGCTACATTAAAAAAATTAACCCTCATCCTCAGAAAATAACAGAAAATGGAAAAAAAACCCCAAACTTTGTTTCGACCACTGAACTGAAAAATCAGTTATTCACTCAGCTCTAGTTAGCAGGTCATTAGTTATTACCTCACTATCAGCTAGAAGAAACAGCCACTTGAACAGATTATTAACATTTGGAGGGTAAAGGGGAAATGGCAACATTTCATCTGGAATTTATCCTGTGTCTGTGGTCATACTTGGTAATGATTGAAGACCTTGTTTAATGTCTTTTTTAACTTTAACTTAAAAGAGAAATACTACACACTTCACCATGATTTCAAAGGTTAAAACAGCTCAAATTCCCTCTTTTTAAAAAGAAATTTAGTAGTACAGATGCCTTGGCTCTGAATAACCATTTGTACATATATAAAATGCTCAAGAGACAACAGATGAAATCTCAGGGAAAAACTTTCTAACTGTAAGAACAGTAGGAGAATGGAACAGACTGCCTCAGGAGGTTATGGAAGCTCCTTCATTTGAGGTTTTCAAAAGGAGGCTGGATAACCATCTGTCTTGGATGATTTAGACACAACAAATTGTGTATCTTGGTAGGGAGTTAGACTATATGACCCTTGCAGTCCCTCCTGATTCTATGATATATACATAATTATATGTTATGTAGGTACCTTTGGGTGCAGCAGCAAGAACTGAACCTCAGATCTTTAGATCTTAATGCCTCAGCTTCTACTGCTTGAGCTAAAAGAGCTTGCTTTCACAGCCAAGGCCGTAGCAGGCTCATCAATCTCTACTTGGCCTAGCCACCATTAGAGGGGAGCAGAGTGCCACACTGAGTAGGTATAGTTTACATGTATTTCTATCAACTAGCTCCTGAGTCTTGATTTAGAGGCAGTTTTTGGTTTAGTCTGCTACGTGTCAGGGCTGGGATGTAGGTAGCCAGGCCTAGTCAATAGTGTGTGCGAGTGGGGGAGGCTCCCTGCACCAAAGGGGGGGGGGGCGGGTTAAGACCCAAGAGGCCTGGACCAAGGTCAGCAGCATAGAGTCAGATAACAGGGATCAGGCCTTTCAGGAAACCAGGAGGTCAGGGTCAGGAGATGAGCTAGAGATTAGGAACCATGAATCAGAGACCAGGAACCAAGCTGGGCCAGGAAACCTGAAGGTCAAAATCAGGAGATAAGGGCAGGTAGCACTGGGTGAGCAGTCTGAAGTAGGGTGAAGCCCCATTGTACAGATAACTTCCTGTTGGTCCTCTTGGCTTGAGTAGGAGGAGCAAGTCAATTGGGAGCTCTGTGTTCCACTAGTTGAGGCCCAAGGGTGGAGCTGTCTGTCTAAACGGGGCTTCAAAGAGTCCTGGTTCTAGGCCAATTTGAGTGGAGGGTTGGCATGTAATGAACTCCCGCCCTCCTCCCAGGAACCTTATGGACCAGGGTTTAAGACCTGAGGCTCAAGACCCTTTGCTTAAGAGACAAAGCAGTAGATTGAGTAACTAATTTAAGAAGGAAAATAGCCAGTGTTCATTTTAGCTGGGCAAAGAGATAGAGGCTACCTTTCAATGTCCCATACTGCTTGACTTCTCTGCAGTTTTTGCCATAGTTGACTGCCAAGTCCTGAAGACCCTCCTGTGTGTCACAGCTGGAATAGATAGCACAGAATTGTAATAACTCCAATCACTGCTTTTCACCCAAAGAGTGGTGATGGCAGTAACTGCTCCTCTTCTCCAAAGGCCCTCACCTCTTAAGGGCCTTTCCTCTCTTTATTTATCCTCTCTTTCCTCTTCTTCAGTGTCTACATAAGACCACTTGGAGAGGAGATATCTGCAACACCCAGGCACATATCTCATTTTCTACAGATGCAGCCACCAACCTCACTAAGATGACATATTGCCTACAAGTAGAATTGTTTGGGCCTTTTCTGACAAATTCCTTTTTTGATGGAAAATACAGTTTCTGCAAAATCAAGGTTTTTGATGAGATAATGTCAATTTTGAAAAAAAAAATCCATTGAGAGAATCTAAATAAAATATTTATTTTCCAGTGGATTAACCCTATTTGAAACATTTTGTTTTGTCAAATTGAACTGTTTTGTTTCAGATCAATTTGACGTTAATTGGCATCTGCCTGAATATGTTGCAGTACCTCAGGTGAACTGTAGTTCTGGTGCCCCCATTCTCTGCTGAGATGGGCTCCCAGGCCGGAACACATCTCATGATGCACAGTAGTCTCTACTCTGGCTTGAGCTAATATAGTTCATTGTGTGAGTTCCATGACCACAATGCAATGCATCATGGGAGACTTTTTAATTTTCAGTCAGATCTACCTACAAGACTTCAGGAACTGGCGAAGAACAACTGGATGAAATTTACCTGGGCAAGACCAGATTAATGCTATTTCCAAAGACAGAATTATTCTTGTCCTTTCCCACAGAAGACAACTTCCTGCTTTCCATCCAAATGGCACGAAACCTTGTGTCTTGTTTGCCAGAAGCTGGGAATGGGTTACAGGATAATTAGCTGTTTTGTTCACTCCCTCTGAAGCACCTGGCATTATCCGCTGTCAGAACACAGGATACTGGGCTGGAGATACCATTGGTCTGACCCAGTATGGCAGTTCTTATATTGAACCCTTCCATAAGCCTAGCTAATTAGGTAGCATAAGTAGTGAAAATGTATTTCTCCACTTTCTGCCAACTAGGAAACTGCCATTTCTTCTGAGATGAGGCACTGGCCAGAGAGATCCATGTATTTGTCACCTCCACGCACACACAGGATGACCAGAACTGTGGGCAAAGGGAAAATTATTTTTAGCTGAACACCCCCCCCCGCCAAACATACATTTATAGCAAGAATGAATATGAAAATTCATTCATTCGGTTAGCACGATACATGCATTTTCCGCTCTTTATCCAAAACAAACCTTAAATGGTAGTCCAAGGAAGAGATTCAGAAACAAGAACTCCCAACCTTCTCTCTCCAGTTTCTTTAACTTTGTGGATTTACATTTGTTTGAACCCATATACTTTCTTATATATTTCTGTCTGTGCTGGTGTCTGAGTCACAAAAGGATGTGATTAGGAAGAAAAGTATATGCTACACTACTAGAGTGTGTGAACTGTCTTTTTTCTCTGTGTTTGTACAGTGCCTAGCACAATGGCTCCTGGTCCATGACTGGGACTCCTGGGCACTATGATAATACAAATAAAGAATAATAAAATAGATTTAAAACGCTGGGAAATTAGTTAGTATGGCCCTCAAGCAACATTAGAGGAAATGCTGCTTATATATGGATGAAGGTATGGGCAAACAATTCAGTATGCTTTATCCTCCACTGCTACAGTGATCAAAGGATGATCATTTAAGACTTCTGCAGCATTCACCAGGATTTCAAACTGTTTCTCTTTTTCCTAGCTAGTGGAAGTATGAAAACGAGGATGGCCTGAGATGAGACTGAAGCTTATGGGGGAAAAAGAGCCTTGTTAGTTATAGTCACATTGTTCTTTGTCCTCTGGGACATTAGTTTTACTCGGTCCCACTGAACCCGTCAAACTTCATCCAGTGCCATCTGTTCAACAAAAACAGCTTTGCCTCTCCCCTAACCTATTTTGCATTGTTGCCATTGTTATGAACCTTATATAAATAATGGAGTATGCTGTAATTATATTAAATACACCCTGTGTTGCAATAGTCAAGATGAAGCATGACCCCCAGAATGCTATCTGATTCTAAGATGTGATGGATGGTATGTCCTTAGCTTGCATCCTGATGGGGGCCAGGGGGAAGGGAGAGAGACAGTTAGCTTTACCCTTGCATTTTCAGGTTTTTGTCCCTTTGTGTTTGAACAGAAGTATTCTCTCTCTCTCTCTCTCTCTCTTTTCCTTAATTTAATTTCCTTTTTAAAACATGTAAAGAGAGGTCCAAATCATGATCCCATTGAAGTCAATGACAAAACTCTTTTTCACCTCCGTTCTATATCTTATAGACACCTTTCTGGCCCAGAGGGTAATTACATACTGAAATTCTGACCTTTAGAACATGAGAGCTCCTTTTGAGTCCTATCATGTTAAGATGTAATTGGGCCATAACAAGCATATACAAATTTGTGAAAGAAACTTGACTGAACAGTTCTGATAGATAATTTTGAAACTTGAATATCTCTGTCATTATACAAAATTTATATTTTTTAAAAAATTCCTAAAGTAATGATAACACAATCTATCTAGCCAATGCTAGAAATTCATAGGAGTTCTTATTTAACTGGATGTTTCTGATATCCCCAAAACATTTTAGGCAAACTTTTCCTCTAGGTGACATAGTGGACCAAAATCTATCTCATCTTCATACCCAAGGTTTTCTAAAGTGGCTAGTGATTTTGGGGTGCTTCAGTTCTTGGGTGCCCAACCTAAGACACTTCAAGGAATTTTATTTTCAGAGGTGAAGCTTGGCATGTTCTAAAACTCCCTTTTAAAGTAACTTGAACTGGGTACCCAAAATTGAGGCATTGAGAATCACTAATCACTTTTGGAAATGTTGATTTTTAAAATTAAATCTGCCTTTGATGTTCAGAAACCCTTTTGCCCCTTTGTATCATCACTCGTTATGACCCGATTCTGCATTCCTTGTGTACTGAAAAAACTCATTGACTTGGGTAGGAATTTTGAGTACCAATGGATGCAGGACTAGTCACTCAATACTTTGTACTTACACAGGGCTTTTCATATGAAGATTTTAAAGTATTCTAGAACCATTCATTAAGCTTCACTTTATTATTAAACCTTCATTGTCCCTATAAAGGAAGATTTTTTTTATACATGTTTTACAGATGAGGAAATTGAATCACAGAGAAGTTAAGTGACTTGCCCAAGTTCTTGTAATTCATTTGTCAGTCTTGGCTTGCTGTTCAAATATGAGACCACACTGCCTCCCAAGTTCCAGTGGATTTTGTTACAGTCTCAACTATAGGAATATACGGCTCCTATAATGTAAACCACATTTCCATGAAAATTATTTTTAGAACAGCAGCCACCCTGTAACTACATTTTTTTTTCAAGTATAGCAGCAATTTTAATGTTGGCTAAACAATATTGCCTCTGTTTTTTGTGTGTGCTGTCTATAGAAATTATATGGTGAAATTTGTGCTTTCTATTTTTGTTTTTTAAGTTTAAACACATAGTGGGTTTTTAAAAGGCATTTAAGAACTATTTAAAAATAATTTCAGATCTGCGTTGATGTGTTTTCACAGTGTTATAATTGGAGAACTACTTTTGTTTACAGCATTTCAAATAGCAATACAATTCTATAACTTAAATGCTCTCTGGTAATATTATTATTAAAATATGTTGTGTGTTGGTTATCACAGGTCTTCTTCGAGTGCTTGCTCATGTCGATTCCATTCTAGGTGTGCACGCGCCCATGTTCATGGTTGTCGGAGATTTTTCCTTAGAGGTATCCGTAGGCTCGGCTGTGGCGCTCCCTTGAGTGTTGTGCTTGTGCGCCGGTATATCAGGAGCTGCTGGCCCTATGCCCTCTCAGTTCCTTCTTACCACCCATGTTTGTTAGTCAGAGTGCATTTCCTTGCATAGCAAGGGCTAGCGGTTTTCATCTTTACGCCTTAGGGCCTTGTAGTTTGTCTTCAGTAGTTAGCATTATGTAGCTGTTAAGTGTAGCTAGTAGTTGGTAGTTAGAGTCCCAGCGAGGATTTCATCCCAGGCAGGGCATTCCCTGGTCTCCAGGGTTTAAGCCCTGCACACACTGTAACAGGCCTACATCTGCCTCAAGTGCTTGGGGGAGTCACACGTGACAGACAAGTACTGATTTTGTAAGAACTTTCAGCTGCCTACGCAGAAAGAGTGAGGTATTCCTTTATGGGCTCTCCTCATGGAGTCAGCTCTTTGTCCGGCTTCTGAGCAGTCTGGCAGGATTCACCGAGCACCTCGGCATTGGCGTGCAGCGTGCCCCGTACATGGGCTCCACCTGGCACTGTTCCCAATCGCCAGCACCCAAGAAGAAGGCAAGAAAGCATGGCTTCCCAGCACTAGATAAGAAGAGCTAGGGGTCATCGGGCAAAGGACAGGTTTCTGGTCACATGGCCACCCTAGAGCCATGTATTCACGCTTCTCTGGTCAGGGCTATTAGCCCCTTTAAAGGTCCTCCACCGACTCTTGGGAACAGCATAGGATCTAAACCCCTGACAGCATCAAGACCTTCACAAACTCGCCCGGCGCCAAGAAAGCAAAGGCCTCCACCTGCACCGCTGACACAGCACGTGCCCCAGAAATTGTCAAAGGCTCCCCATCAGGGCAAGCCAGCCATTAAGACTCCTCAGGAAGCAATGGAGCAGCACTGATCCCCTGAGATGAAGCACACTCTCCACCTCTGCACCGCAGGTCACTGGAGTTGCTACCCAGATCCTCTGGGGCTCGCCATGATTGTGGTCCCCGCCATCTCGATGTGGATTGCCTAGAGGGAGGCGCCGGTTTCCATACTACCGGCACCACTTGCCCTCCCGCCGGTCATCCTCTCGATGCCGGTCCTGGTCACCTACCCCATGGGACCACTCTGTCCCATCTCCGGTCTCCCGGCACTGGCACTGGTCCCCTCAATACCCCTCGCTCCTGGCACTGGTCTCCAACAGTGATGGTCAGCAAACAGACTCAGGCATCTACGGCCCAACCGTGGTCACTGGAAATGGGATTCCTCCAGTTCAGTCCCTTGCCTAGACCCCATTGGCGTGAATGGGCATCCGAGGTCACGTCGAAATTGGTGCAGTGGCAGCCCGGCCAGTGGCCAGTGCAGTGACCTTTTTTGAGCACGTGAGGAGTGCTGGTCATTGTGATGCCCCCTTTACACTGCTCATCTGCCGCTGCCTCAGAGCAACAGCTGACAGCACCAGGCTCAGTGCTAGAGGCATGCTCAGAGGCCGAGGCAGAGGAAACTGTACCCATGTCTAAGCCTCCCTTCTCCACAGTGAAAGATGACCCAGGGATTCCCCTGGGTGATATAGTCCTCATCTTCGTCCACTGACAAGGCGGTCGTGGGACACTCAAGGGCCAGCCCGCCAGATGATTTTAAGGCTCAATTGGCCCTACTTCGTTGGGTGGCTGAGAACTTTGGCCTAGAGGTAGAGGAAATGGCTGAGCAGGTGGAAACCTTGTTTAATGTGCTGTCAATGTGTACCCCACCCCATGTCACACTACCAGTGCATGATGGTGTCCTCAAGATTGCCAAGGTCCTCTGCCAAACTTCTTCCTCCATCCTTCCCACCTCAAAAAGAGCTGAAAAGAAATACTTTGTTCCAGCCAAAAGGTTTGAATACTGTTAGACCCACCCTCCCCCAGACTCGCTGGAGGTTTCTGGCCAATGAGAAAGACAAAGAGGGGCATACCAGCTTGACTCCAAAAAATAAAGAGGCCAGAAGATTGGACTAGTTTGGGAGAAATATTTACTCAATGGTCAGCTTGCAGTTC
The DNA here is from genome assembly GCF_025201925.1 of Gopherus flavomarginatus. Lineage (NCBI taxonomy): Eukaryota > Metazoa > Chordata > Testudines > Testudinidae > Gopherus > Gopherus flavomarginatus. The sequence continues at coordinate 181,527,196 of NC_066620.1, read as the reverse complement.
TGGGTGGCGAACTATCAGACCCTCCTGGGCTGATACAATTTCAATTTATGGGACTCCCTCCATAAGGTTTGGCCCATGAATTTGACACCTTGGTAGAGGAGGGCACTGCGGCTGCTAGGCGGTCCCTCCAAATGCACCTCAAACTCCAGGGTTTGTTCCTCTCATCGATCAAGGTCCACCTGGGGGTATTTCAGCTTTCCATCTTCTGTTCCAAAGCAGGCCGATCTTCACCCACAACATGATGGTACAGCTTCTAAAAGTTCTGGAGTGTCTCTAGCCGCACGCCTGGGATCCAGTCCCCCCGGCTCCTGAATCTCATGCTGTTGAGGCTCATAGGGTCTCCCTTTGAGCCTTTGGCTTTCTGATTCCCTCCTGGAAGGTTTCATTCCTGGTCACAATAACGTCAGCCCACAGGGTGTCCGAGATCAGGGTGCTTACTTCGGAGACGCCCTATACAGTCTTCTACAAGGATAAGGTCCAGCTGTGTCCACACCCAGCATTTCTGCCCATGGTTGTTTCCCAGTTTCACACTTGCCAGGAAAGACGGTTACTCACCTTTGTAACTGTTGTTCTTCGAGATGTGTTGCTCACATCCATTCCAGTTAGGTGTGCGCGCCGTGCGTGCACGTTCGTCGGAAACTTTTTACCCTAGCAACTGCAGTGGGCCGGCAGGTCGCCCCCTGGAGTGGCGCCGCCATGGCGCTCAATATATATCCCTGCCGGCCCACCTGCTCCTCAGTTCCTTCTTGCCGGCTACTCCGACAGTGGGGAAGGAGGGCGGGTGTGGAATGGATGTGAGCAACACATCTCGAAGAACAACAGTTACAAAGGTGAGTAACCGTCTTTTCTTCTTCGAGTGATTGCTCACATCCATTCCAGTTAGGTGAATCCCAAGCCATACCTAGGCGGTGGGGTCGGAGTGAGAAGTCGCGGCATGGAGCACTGCAGATCCGAAGGCCGCATCCTCTCTAGACTGCTGGACCAGGGCGTAGTGGGAAGCAAAGGTGTGGACCGATGACCAGGTCGCCGCCCAACAGATTTCCTGGATGGGCACACGGGCGAGGAAAGCCAGCGACGATGCCTGCGCCCTGGTAGAATGCGCAGTCACCCGGCCCGTAGGGACGTGGGCCAAGTCATAGCAGGTCCTGATACAGGACGTTACCCATGAGGATAACCTCTGGGAGGAGATAGGAAGCCCCTTCATGCGGTCCGCTACCGCCACGAAAAGCTGGGGGGATTTGCGGAAGGGCTTGGTCCTCTCCACATAGAACGCGAGAGCCCTACGGACATCAAGCGAGTGGAGCTGCTGCTCCCTGCCTGAGGAGTGAGGTTTCGGGAAAAAAACCGGAAGGAATATCTCTTGGCTGATGTGGAAGGACGAGACTACCTTGGGGAGAAAGGCAGGGTGTGGCCTCAGCTGCACCTTATCTTTGTGGAAGACTGTATACGGGGGGTCTACCACAAGGGCCCGGAGTTCCGACACCCGCCTAGCTGAGGTGATAGCTACTAAAAAGGCAGTCTTCCAAGAGAGGTAAAGCAGGGAGCAAGTAGCTAACGGCTCAAAAGGGGGTCCCATGAGCCGAGACAACACCAAGTTAAGATCCCAGGTTGGAGCAGGGAGTCGGACGTTAGGGTATAAACGTTCCAGTCCCTTAAGGAATCTGGACACCGTCGGGTGAGAAAAAACAGAGCGACCATCCGCACCCGGGTGAAAGGTGGAGATAGCTGCCAGGTGGACTCTCAACGATGATATCGCCAGACTCTGCTGTTTGAGGGACCAAACGTAGTCTAAGATATTGGCCACCGAAACTTCCATAGGGCGGAGATTTCTCTCCACGCACCAACAGGAGAAACGCTTCCACTTGGCCGAATATGTCGCTCTCGTGGAAGGCTTCCTGCTGCCCAAAAGCACCTCCCTCACCGGTGAGGAGCAGCGCAGCTCAGAGCCGGTCAGCCACGCAGGAACCATGCCGCTAGGTGCAGCGACTGCAGGTCCGGGTGACAGAGGGTCCCGTGCTCCTGGGTAATCAGGTCCGGGTGAAGGGGCAGGGGAACTGGGTCGGCTATGGCCAGGTCCAGCAGCATGGGGTACCAATGCTGCCTGGGCCACGCTGGGGCTACCATGATCACGCGAGCCCTGTCCCTGCGCACCTTCAGAAGGACCTTGTGAACCAGAGGAAACGGGGGAAACGCGTAGTACAAGTGGGTCGACCACGGAATAAGGAAGGCATCCGCTATCGACCCGGGCTCCCTGCCCTGAAAGGAGCAGAACGCCTGGCACTTCTTGTTCCCCCCGGACGCGAAGAGGTCCACACGGGGATAACCCCACCTCTGGAAGATGGAGAGGGCGACGTCCGGGCGAAGGGACCACTCGTGCGATAGGAAGGATCTGCTCAAGTGATCCGCCAGCGTGTTCCGTACTCCGGGGAGGAAGGAAGCCGTGAGGTGAATGGAGTGGGCTACACAAAAGTCCCAGAGTCGCATCGCCTCGTGACACAGGGGAGAGGATCTGGTGCCGCCTTGCTTGTTGATATAGTACATGGTCGTCGTGTTGTCGGTAAACACCGCGACACAACGACCTTGAAGCTGATGGCAGAACGTTTGACAAGCAAGGCGGACCGCTCTCAACTCCCGCATGTTGATGTGCAACCTCACCTCCTTCGAGGACCACAGGCCCTGCGTTCTCAGGGTTCCCAGGTGGGCCCCCGAGCCTAGATCTGAGGCATCCGTTGTCAGGGACACCGAGGGCTGAGGTGGGTGGAAAGGGAGCCCCGCACACAGCACGGACTGGTCTAGCCACCAGTCGAGAGAATCTAACACCCCTTGGGGGATCGTGATCAGCATGTCTAGCGGTTGTCTTGCCGGCCGGTAATGATCGATGAGCCACAACTGGAGGGGCCTCATGCGGAGCCGAGCATAACCGGTCACAAAGGTGCAAGCTGCCATGTGGCCTAACAGGGCTAGACATGTCCGCACTGATGTCAAGGGGGCTGCCCGCAGTCGTTGAACGATCGCCGACAATGCCTGGAACCTCTGCAACGGCAGAAGAGCCCTGGCCACGGTGGCGTCCAGGACGGCCCCGATGAACTCCACCCTCTGCGTGGGGATCAGGGTGGACTTGTCCATGTTTATCAAGAGGCCCAAAGTAGCAAACAGGCCGGTGATCACGCGGACATGGCTGCAAACTTGCCATTCCGACGTGCCCCGAATTAACCAATCGTCTAGGTAAGGGAACACGTGGATACGACTGCGTCGAAGATGTGCCACAACAACTGCCATGCATTTTGTAAATACCCTCGGGGCCGTAGAAAGGCCAAATGGGAGGACTGCGAATTGGTAGTGAAGGGGGCCCACCACGAAACGAAGGAAACGTCTGTGGTGTGGCCAAATGGCAATGTGAAAGTAAGCGTCCTGCATGTCGAGGGCGGCGTACCAGTCTCCCGGATCCAGGGATGGGATAATGGTCCCCAGGGATACCATGCGGAACTTCAACTTCACCAGGTACTTGTTGAGCTCTCGCAAGTCGAGGATAGGCCTGAGGCCTCCCTTGGCCTTGGGGATCAGAAAGTAACGGGAATAAAACCCCTTGCCTTTCTCGTTTTCCGGAACCGCCTCTATAGCTCCTTTGCTGAGGAGCGTCTGCACCTCCTGCCGAAGGAATTGCTCGTGAGAGGGGTCCCTGAAGAGGGACGAGGAAGGGGGGCGGGAAGGAGGAAATGATACAAACTGCAGGTGGTATCCCATCTGCACCGTGCGTAAGACCCAGCGGTCGGATGTTATTTGGGTCCACGCCGGGAGGAAAAACGAAAGGCGGTTGGAAAATGAGGGGGAAGGATCCGTGGGGGAAACTGTTACTGCGCCCTCGGGCGCACCTTCAAAATGAAGGCTTGGGTCCAGGCGGGGGCTTAGAGGAGCCTTGGTTCTGCCCCCCTTGGTTCCCCGAATGCCTGCGCCTTCCATTCCTGCCACGGCGCCTATTAAGGTCCTGCCGTTGGCGGAACTGGGAATATGGCCTGCGTTGCTGTTGCTGCTGTGGCCGGAAGGGTCTGCGTTGCGTTCCCGGTGTGTGCATCCCGAGGGAGCGCATAATGACCCGATTGTCCTTTAGACTCTTAAGTCTGGGGTCTGTCTTTTCGGAAAACAGGCCCTGGCCTTCGAACGGGAGGTCCTGGATGGTATGTTGGAGCTCCGGAGGAAGGCCAGAGACCTGCAGCCAGGAGATACGGCGCATCGTTACCCCCGACGCGAGGGTGCGGGCAGCCGAGTCTGCAGCGTCCAAAGAAGCTTGCAAAGATGTACGTGCAACCTTCTTGCCCTCATCTAAGATGGCTGCAAATTCCTGGCGGGCGTCTTGCGGCAGCAGCTCTCTAAATTTGTCCGCTGCCACCCATGAGTTGAAAGCGTACCTGCTGAGCAGGGCTTGTTGGTTCGAAACCCTGAGCTGCAGCGCCCCAGCCGAGTATACTTTGCGTCCAAGGAGGTCCATTCGCCTGGCCTCCCTGGATTTGGGGGCTGGAGCTTCCTGCCCATGACGCTCTCTGTCATTTACCGATTGTACCACCAGGGAACACGGTGTCGGGTGTATATGGAGGTACTCATAGCCTTTAGAGGGGGCCATGTACTTCCTCTCGACGCCCCTCGCCGTAGGGGGGATGGAGGCCGGTGACTGCCAGATAGTATTGGCGTTGGCCTGGATGGTCCTTATGAAGGGTAGGGCGACCCTGGTGGGAGCATCCGATGAGAGGATGGTAACAATCGGATCCTCGATTTCCGAGACCTCCTCGGCTTGTAGGCTCAGATTCTGAGCTACTCGCCTGAGGAGGTCTTGGTGCGCCCTCAGATCCAGCGGGGGGGGGGCTACTGGAGGAGGTGCCAGCCACCGCTTCATCAGGGGAGGAGGATGAGGAGACCCCCGGCAAGAGAGTGTCTAATGGGGGGTCCCCCTCGGCCCTCGCCTCTGTCTCAGGAGCCAGAGCGGAGTCTTGCTGCTTGGACCCTTCCTCTCCATCCGGGGAGGGAGGGGGGCGAGACAACGAGGCTTCCGGCACCCTGTGCTCCGCCGTCGCAGGCCTAGCAGGAAGCTGTTGGGGGCCCTGGGCTTGATGGTATGCCCATGGGGTCCAAAACCCCCACTGCTGCGGGCCTTGGTCGTGTTGTGGCGGGTCCTGAAAGAGCGCCGCCTGCCGGTCGGTGCCCAGTGCATACCCACTGTCCATTTGTGAGGAGACCGGCTGTCTAGAAGGCCACGGCGGGGCCGACCCTGGCTGGTAAGGGTCTGCGTGGGTCGGCAGCGACGATCTTCTCGGTGCCGGGGATCGGTACCGGGAGTCATATCGGTGCCGGGATCGGGACCGGGACCGGGTTCTGTCTCGGTGCCGGGATCTGTACTGGTACTGGCCGCCGCTTCGGTGCCGGGATCGGGACCGGGACCTGCCACCAGCTCGGTGCCGGGAGGTCGACCAGGACCGGGACCTGCCACCAGCTCGGTGCCGGGAGGTCGACCGGTGCGGCGAGTGACGGCGGGACTGGCTCCTGGAGTCACGGTGCCGGTATCGGCGGCTGGAGTCAGACCACGATCGCCTTGAGGTCGACCGGTGCCGCGAGTGCGACCGGTACCGCCGAGGGGAGCGGTGCCGGGACTGCGAGCGGCGATGAGATCTCGACCTGCCGTGACGTCGGGACCTGGACCGCGAGCGCGAGTCCCGAGACGGTGCCGACATCATGGGCTTGCCTCTGGATGCGACCCGCACCGGAGGTACCGGGGGTGGCACCTGAGTAGGCTCTGTCAAGGCAATGAGGTCCCGTGCCGAGGCGAAGGTCTCCGGCGTGGATGGGACCAATATCTCAACCCCAGACCTTATGGGGGAGCTTGGCGGCACCGGACTCGACGGACCCGCCGGGCCCGGAGTCGACGGTGCCGGCGGCGCCGCGGCCGATGTTGAGGCCGGGCGCTCCAGTCGGGTCTGACTGGCCGGAGCAGCAGACGCTGACGGTCTTGGTTCTGCACCCGGTGCCGGAGAAGGTCGGTGCCGGGGAGTCTTTCCGGCGCTGGGACGATCCGGTGCCAGCGCCGAGATCACGGCCTGCGAAGCCGCCGGGTCAAGAGCCGCCTCCATAAGGAGAGTCCGGAGCCTTTGATCTCTCTCCTTTTTTGTCCTTGGCTTAAAAGCCTTGCAGATGCGGCACTTGTCCGATCTGTGCGATTCCCCCAGGCACTTCAGGCACGCGTCGTGGGGGTCGCTGGTAGGCATAGGCTTCTTGCAGGCTGCACTCTGCTTGAAGCCCGGCGAACCAGGCATGAGCCCGGTGCCGGGTGCCGGGAAGGGCTAGAGCCCCCGGCGAAAAACTATTTACTACACTATTTACACTTAATTACTACTATCTATACTAAACAATCGAACTAACAACTATAACAATAACGAGAGATAACTAGAGATAACAAGGAGAGCTAGGGACGTGGAGGACAGCTATGCCGCGCTCCACAGTTCCAACGACCGACACGGCGGTAAGAAGGAACTGAGGAGCGGGTGGGCCGGCAGGGATATATATTGAGCGCCATGGCGGCGCCACTCCAGGGGGCGACCTGCCGGCCCACTGGAGTTGCTAGGGTAAAAAGTTTCCGACGAACGTGCACGCGTGGCGCGCACACCTAACTGGAATGGATGTGAGCAATCACTCGAAGAAGAACATATACTTACATGTCTTCTTTCAAAAGTCTCATGCATCGGATGAGGTGTGCAGGCTACACACCCTGGATGTCAGGCCCTGGCCTTCTACTTAGAACAAAACCATTCTGTAAGTCAACACAGTTGTTTGTTGCAGTGGCAGACAGGATGAAAGGTCACCCAGCATCTGCTCAGAGGATTTTGTTATGGATTACGGCCTGAATCCGCTACTTCTATGAGGTGATAAAGGTGGATCCATCGGCAATCATAATGGCACGCTCAACTAGGGCGCAGGCATTATCGGCTGCCTTCCTGGCAGAGATGCCAGTCCAAGAGATCTGCAGGGCAGCTATCTGGTCATCTGTCCACCCATTTACATCTCATTATGCACTTACCCAGCAAGGTTGAAACAACGCTGGCTTTGGCAGAGCATTGCTGCAAGCCACACTATCATGATCTCTGAGTCCACCGCCATGGATCCAGCTTGTGAGTCACCTAGACTGGAATCGACATGAGCAAGCACTCGAAGACAAAACAGTTACCCACATTTTTTGTAACTGTTGTTCTTTGAGATGTGTTGCTCACGTCCATTTCGTTACCCGGCCTCCTGCCCCTCTGTTGTAGTTGTTGGCAAGAAGGAACTGAGAGGGCATAGGTCCAGTGCCTGATATACTGGTGCATGAGTGTGGTACTCAACGGGGCACCGCAGCTGACCCTACGGATACTGCTAAGGCAAAAATATCTGACGACCACGCATGCAGGCTTGCGCACACCTAGAATGGAATGGATATCTCAAAAAACAACAGTTATGAAAAATTTATCCTTTGCTGTGGCAGTGCAATGCAGAAAGTTACAAATTGAGGTCTTGCTTCTACTTCATCAAGGTAGTTAAGTGTGTGCCTAATTTCAAGCACAAAAACAGTCTCACTGAATTAATGTGCTTAAAGTTAGATGTATAGTTAAGTATCTTTCTGAATCAGCACCTTCGCCTCCTACTTCCAAATCAACTATGGCGTTAACATACCTATCTCCACAAGGCTTATGTTGCTCTGTGGTGACCCTCTCAGGCAGACACATGAAACAATGCTGATGGGCTGCAGAATGAGCTATATCTAATTCCATATCTCCTTCACCCATGTACGTAGACAATAGAGTTAAAAGGAGGAAAATAGAGCTTCATAAATGGTGAGAGAAATCCCTAGGGGAAAATTTTGTAACACGATAGTTAGTACGCAAGTATTTCAGTAAGATTGTATATTATGTTCAGTTTTTATTTTGGTCCTTTGTTTCCTTAGCTCCCATCCTGTTGTATAACTGCCCTCTCAAAGCAACTCTCTTTCAGTAGGGCTTCACCCCTCACTGCACTTTTAACTGTCATGTTCTTGTCATGTCTTAAAAAACCTAAAATTGGAAGTTTTAATTCCCTCAGCTTAGATTGTTTGATACAAAGTAGAAAGAACACAAATGTGGGTGAAGCATGACTGAAAGATAGGACCTCACTGATGTGGGCAGAGGTAAAGAAAAGACAAGAGAAAAGAAGAAAAGTATGTGTGTGTGTAAGCCATTTTAAAAGGGAAATTATTGGCTTGGCTATGTCTTTCTGTGGCATTTTGATCATAGGCAAGCTGGATTTAATTTCCATCTTGAAATAGGAACAACTGTACTGGGGAAATTAAACACCTCTGAATTTAGTTGTATTTTACACAAGCAGAACATTAATGGTTCAGAAATGGCTTTAAGACTGCTGAGAGCCAAAGCCCTGTAAGTACTGAAGGAGGGATGTCAACAGAAGAGATGTCCAGTAAACATTAAGAAAAAAACTACTCCTAAAAATACATGGATTTTAAAAAAATGCAAACTATTTGGTGTGTTTCTGCTTAAGTGGGAGTTTTGAGTGAGTAAGAAATGCAGAGTGGGTAATGTTTTCAGAAGTGCCTAAGACCCATTTTCGGAAGTGACTTAAGCAATTAGGAGCCTAACTCCCCTTGACTTTCAATGGGTGTATCTTTATTGCCAAAAAAGGTGTGTGTTTTTACAGTGCCATAACTAATGCACATTAGCGATCTCACTGTAAAATTCTAGTGGAGACATGGCCTTGGTAGTTTCTACCTCAGTGTAGATGTGAAATACTAGCATAAGGTGGGGTGTATGGTGTTGACCTGGTGAGCTACATTGAAGTAAAAACTACCTAAGCTTGTCTCTGCTAGCTTTTTTTCTTTTTGTGGGTGGGCAGGGCGTGGGGGCACTGAGAAGACATAGCCAGTGAGATTTAGGCTTCTAAGTGCTGAGGTCACTTTTGAAAATGGGAGTTGGGCATAACTTGTCACAGGAGCCTCTTAGGAAGCCACCTGATGTGCTGAGGTATCACTGAGTCTACCTATTCTGTCAGCATGGGCCCCCTTTAACCTGTCCTGCTGAGCCAGGCTATTAAAGCCTCCTCTAACACACACACAGGCTGGGCCACCCAGCTGCAGATCAGCTCTGCGTGATAATAGCTAATTTAGACTGCATCATTTTATATGTATAATTGGTATTATGTTTTCCAATATGCATTTCTTTGAATTTATCAATATTGAATTTCATCTGCCACTTTGTTGCCCAGTCACCTAGTTTTGGGAGATTCTTTTGTAGTTCTTCGCAGTCTGCCTGGGACTTAGTTATCTTGAGTAGTTTTGTATCAAATCTTTGAAAGAAAGGCAATATATATTAGTATTAATCACAAAAGGCTAGATCAGCTCTGCCAGAAGTGTTGTGCAATATCCAAATAGGGGGATAATTTGAAAGGCATAAATTGGAAGATAGGAATATAAGAACGGCCATACTGAGTCAGACCAACGATCCATCTAGCCTAGTATCTTGTCTTCTGACAATGGTCAATGCCAGGTGCTTCAGAAGGAATGAAAAGAACTAGTAATCATCAAATGATCCATCCCTGTTGCCCATTCACACCATATGGCAAACAGAGGCCAGGGACACTTCATAGCATGGTTTTGCATCCCTGTCCATCCTGGCTAATACCCATTGTACCTAACTTCCATGAACTTATCTAGTTCTTTTTTAACCTTGTTATGGTCTTGGCAAAGAGTCCCACAGATTGTGCGTTGTGTGAAAAAATACTTCCTTTTGTTTGTTTTTAAACCTGAAGCCTATGAATTTCATTTGGTGACCACTAGTCCTTGGTGTTATGAGAAGGAGTAAATAACAATTGCCTATTTACTTTCTCCACACCAGTCAAGATTTTATAGATCTCTATTATATCTCTCCCTACTCATCTCTTTTCCAATCTGAAAGGTCGCAGTCTTTTTAATCTCTCCTCATTTGGAAGTTTTTCCATACCTCTAATCATTTTTGTTGCCGTTCTCTGTACCTTTTCCAGTTCTAATGTTTTTTTTTGAGATGCGATGACCAGATTTGCATGCAGTATTCAAGATATGGGCGTACCATGGATTTATATAGAAGCAATATATTTTCTGTCATATTATCTATCCTTTTCCTAATGATTCCCAACATTCTGTTAGCTTTTTTGACTGCTGCACATGGGATGGATGTTTTCAGAGAACTGTTCACAATGACTCCAAAATCTCTTTCTTGAATGGTAGCAGCTAATTTAGGTCCCATCGTTCGTTTTGAATGCATAGTTGGGATTATGTTTTCCAGTGTGCATTACTTTGCAGTTATGAGAACTAAATTTCATCTGCCATTTTCTTGCCCTGTTTTCACCCCTTTTTTCCAGATCATTTATGAATATGTTGAATGGGACTGGTCTCTGTACAGACCCCTGGGGGACACCACTATTTACATCTCTCCATTCTGAAAACTAACCATTTATTCCTACCCTTTGATTCCCATCTTTTAACCAGCTACTGATCCATGAGAGGACCTTACCTCTTATTCTTCTTATCCCATGACTGCTTACTTTGCTTAAGAGCCTTTATTGAGGGACCTTGTCAAAGGGTTTCTGAAAATCTAAGGACACTATATCCACTGAATCACACTTGTGCACATGCTTGTTGATCCCCCTCAAAGCATTCTAGTAGATTGGTGAGACATGATTGCCATTTACAAAAAACATATTGACTCTTACCCAACAAATCATGTTCATCTATGCTGCCCCTGACCCTTCCATGCAGCTGTCTGCGTCCCCTGTCTGGGGGCATGTGTGCTGCTTGAACACAAGAGCACGACCAGAGACAGCTCCCGGTGAGACTGGTGCCCGCCCTAGTAGGCGGGGCTTGGGGCAGTACAGCCACGCTAGAGGAGCTGCTGGCATGGGGTGCTGGCTCCAGAATTGGTGGCCCCATTTTCTGCTCCTTTCGCCACAGCGGTTCCTGGGAGAGCCCTGTGGTTCTGCGGATATCTGCATCCACAAGTATAAATTTGTATCCACACAGGGCTCTATCAGTTTGTTCCAAAACCTCTTCTACTGACACCTCAGTCTGGGACAGTTCCTCAGATTTGTCACCTAAGAAGAATGGCTCAGGTTTGGGAAGCTCGCTTACCTACTCGGCTGTGAAGACCGATGCAAAGAATTCATTTAGTTTCTCCGCAATGACCTTATCGACCTTGAGTGCACCTTTAGCATCTCGATCTTTCAGTGGCCTCACTAGTTGTTTAGCAGGCTTCCTGCTTCTCATGTACTTAAATTTTTTTTGCTATTACTTTTTGAGTCTTTGGCTAGCTATTCTTCAAATTCTTTTTTGGCCTGCCTAATTATATTTTATACTTCCTTTGCCATAGTTTATGCTCCTTTCTATTTTCCTCACTAGGATTTAACTTCCACTTTTCAAAGGATTCCTTTTTGCCTCTGACTGCTTCCTTTACTTTGTTGTTTTGCCACGGTGGCACTTTTTTGGTCCTCTGTGTTTTTTTAATTTGGGGTATATATTTAAATTGAGCCTCTATTATTCTGTCTTTAAAAAGTTTCCATGCAGCTTGCAGGGATTTCACTTTTGGCACTGTACCTTTTAGTTTCTGTTTAACTAATTTCCTCATTTTTGTGTAATTCCCCTTTCTGAAATTAAATGCTATTATGTTGGGTTGCTGTGGTGTTTTCCCTGCCAGAGGGATGTTACATTTAATTATATTATGGTCACTATTACCAAGTGATTCAGCTATATTCCCCTCTTGGACCAGATCCTGTGCTCCACCTTAAGACTAAATCAAGAATTGCCTCTCCTGTTGTGGGTTCCAGGACCAGCATTTAAGGTGTCAAGAAATGTTATCTCTGCATCCTGTGCTGAGGTGATATGTACACAGTCAGTATGGGGTTAGTTGAAATCCCCCATTATTATTATTGAGTTTTTTATTATTATAGTCTCTTGAATCTCCCTGGGCATTTCCTGGTCAGGTGGTCGATAGTATATCTCTACTGATATATTCTTCTTATTCAAACATGGAATTACTATCCATAGAGATTCTATGGTACAGTTTGGTTCACTTAAGATTTTTAGTTCATTTGACTCTGCTTTCTCTCATATATAGTGCCACTTCCTCATCAGAATAACCTATTCTGCCCATCCGATGTATTTTGTACCCTGGTATTACCAAGTCCCACTTGTCATCTTATTCCACCAAGTTTCTGTGATGCCTATTATATCAATATCCCCATTTAATATACTGAAGCTCAACCATCTTAGTATTTAGATTTCTAGTATTTGTGTATAAGCACTTAAAATTGTCACTTTTTTAGCTGTCTTCCAGTATGTGATTTAATTGAATGGGACTCTTCTTCATTTAACTGTTTCTTATCGCATCCTACCCATATTTTATTATCTTCCACCCTCTCCTCCTTACTAGGACATAGAGAATCTTCTTTAATAGAGCCCCCACCCCACCAAGGGATGTGTCTGCCTGAACCACGTGTTCCTCTGCACCTGTTGACTTTCCCCCAGCCTTTTTTTTAAAACAAAACTGCTCTACGACCTTCTTAATTTTCAGTGCCAGCAATCTGGTTCCATTTTGGTTTTGGTGGAGTCCATCCTTCCTGTATAGGCTTCCCCTTTCCTAAAAGGTTCCCCAGTTCCTAATATATCTAAACCCCTCCTCCCTACACCATCATCTCATCCATGCATTAAGACCCTGCAGCTCTGCCTGTCTAACTGGCCCAGTGTGTGGAACTGGAAGCATTTCAGAGAATGCTACCTTAGAGGTCCTGGACTTCTCTCCCCTATCCTTCCCTATGTCATTGGTATCTACATGTACCACGACTACCAGCTCCTCCCTAATACTACACATAAATCTATCTTGATGTCTTGAAAGGTGGGGGAGGGATGTCCAGAGTTGTAAATTCAATCCTTGAGGGGGCCATTTAAGGTCAGAGGCAAAAATCTGTCTGGGGATTGGTCCTGCTTTGAGCAGGGGCTTGGACTAGATGACCTCCTGAGGTCCCTTCCAACCCTGATATTCTAAAAAAAATTCAGGGGGAGAGAGAGCTCAGTGGTTTGAGCATTGGCCTGCCAAACCCAGGGTTGTGAGTTCAATCTTTGAGGGGGCCATTTGGGGATTGGTCTTGCTTTGAGCAGGGGGTTGGACTAGACGATCTCCTAAGGTCTCTTCCAACCCTAATAATCTATGATTCTATGAAAGATCTACAACCATCAGGCAGTTGTCTTGGTCATCACACACCCAGCTATCTATGTTTAAAAAGATCAAATACCCCATAACTTACCTGTCTCTTCCTAATAACTGGAGTTCCCTACCCCATAGAGTTATCCTCAGTGTGAGAGGATACCATGACATCATCTGGAAGGAGGGGGTCCCAACTATGGAATTGTTTCCCTCAACTGCAGCTGGATGTTCTCCTTCCCTGAGACTTTTATCTTTATTATCAGCATAGGAGGCTGTCAGATGTGGGATAGGACTACTCTACTGTGTCCCAGAAATTCTCATCTGTGTATCTCTCTGTCTCCCTTAGCTCCTCCAATTCAGCCACTCTGGTCTTCAAAGTACGCAGACTCTGAGGGCCAGGAGCTCCTTGCACTGGATGCACACATATGCCACCCACCCATAAGGCAGGTAATTGTACTTGCTGCATTCAGTGCAATAAAGTGGGTAGCCCCCACTCTGTTGCTGGAATTCTGCCTGCATTCTTTTTTTACTCCTGCTGCTCTTTCTTTTATTGTTTTTTTTAATCAGGGGATGTTAATTGCCTTACACTTAATTATCATTCTTCAGATGTATCTAGCCCACCCTCCACCCCCATTTCCTCTCTAATTTCCCTCGCAAACTCCCTTGTTAGCTTTTCCTGCTCACTAGCTCTTCTGGTCACTTAGGAGTGGGCTTTTTTAAACACTTGGTCTCCCTGAGTAGCCCTGCCCCCTGGTTAAGGGCCGATGAGCTCTAGACAGTGGAGGTAGATACCCAACTCTCATTGAATTTCAGTAGGGGCCAGAATTTTAAGTATTTTAAGTATTCACAGATGCATATACGTGCCTAGTGGGATTTCTGAAAACACATAGGTGCCTAACTCTTATTGAAATTAATGGACATTTGGCATTTAAGGGCATCTGAAAATCCCACTAGACCAGAGGTCCCCAAACTTTTCACCGTTGCACCCCGCCTTACCGCTGTCCATGCCTCACCCCAGGAGTCAGGGCCAGGAGTGGGGCTGTGGCTCTAGGGTGTGGCACAGAGACCGGTAAGGGAGATGAGGTGGGGCTGCAGCTGGTGGCAAGTCTGCAGTCAGGAGTGGAGCCGAGGCTGAGGGCTGGACTAGGGCTAGGGCCAAGGCCAGGAGCGGAGCCATGGCTGGGGGTGGGGCTGGGATCGGGGGCCACAGTTGGGGGCCAAGGTCAGGATTGGGAGCGGAGCCTCATCCAGGAGCTGGAGATGCAGCAGTGCAGTGGGTGAAGAGGGGCTGGCCCGTGCCCCTCCCCTGGCCCTCCCAGTATCCCTCTGTGCTCTCCTCGGGGTTGCTCCCCACAGTTTGGGGACCACTGCACTAGGCAGCCATCTACATTAGTAGGCACCTAAAAACCTTTAAAAATCGGTTCTAGGAGCCCAACTGCCCTTTCGTTTTTTGAAAAAAATCATCCCCTTTACTTTTAAAATGTAATTTTATAATAAAGCTATTGAATTCTTATTCTTTTGTCTTTCCTTGAAATATCTTGGGCCATTGTCAATAGGTAACATAATTCCTTGATTTCCCAACTTTTGAACGTTTGATTTTGTATGAAGTTTTGCTGTAGGTAATACGTATGTACAGTACATGATTCAGATCAGACCACCACATTACAATATATAAAGCAACAAAATTATCATTTGACTATCAACATCATCACCTCATAACTTTTTGTTTTGATCTATGTCTTCCCATTTTGTTGATTTCAAACACTTTAATATCCTGCTGGAACATGGGCCACTTAATCTTCAACTTGCACAAAGTGGTGACATGGCTGCAAGAAATAAAATATATAACAGATTCATCTGATGGATATCAACGCAATGCAGGGATCAGAATAAGGACTTTGGACTGTCACCATATTAGGTAAAACACGTTTCCACCAGGTTGATACATAACATTGATAGTAAAATGTTCCCTGACCTAAACGCTTTCTTACTAGCTGCTAATGTGGCCATTCGTCTTAGATATCAAAAGGGCAGACCACTAGGCTGAGCACATATTCCCCCAGTCACATAGGACATGCACAGAATAAGTCAAGGCTTGGGCGGAAATACCCAAAAGATCAGAATGGGATCCAGTGGTTAGTCTAATGCTGCATACGCAGCTGTTCCAAAAATCAGACGTTGCTGTAATAGTATGTTATGTATCATGGCGAAAATTATTGTTATAGAAAGCAGTGAAAAGTAGAACTTTTGATTTTTTTTAAACTACTCTGTAGCTGATCGCTGATATTTCAGTTCAATCAACATAGACCATGCCTTTTGCTTAGAAAATGTAAGGGGTATTTTTGAAACTTCTGTTTTAGTGTTCAATTATCTCATAAAGATGGGGAATAATCTAGTGCTAGTAGGACAATTGTCCAAGGGCATGTGGATATACCTAATCTTACCTCTGTGTGTGTGTGAGAGAGTGTGTCTGTCTATCTGTCTAATAAACACATACAGTTAAATATAAGACTGAATCTGAGAATAATCATAGGAAAATATTCCATTACCCTAAGACAGAACGGGAGCCTTTCTGCAGTGCATTTTGTGAGTGCTACAATGATATCAATAAAAGCAAATGTACTTTAAATCTTGGACTACACAGATTTTCTGTTATATTGGGAAATGTATTTATAGATTTCAGGTGTTTTGTCGTGTCCCCCCCTCAACATCTAATATATGTATTTTAAATGTCTCTGTTTTTCCCTGCCAATCATCTAATCATTTAGTCCCTGTTTTTTTTCTTGTGGGGCTAAACTGGCTTCCTCATTTTTGCAGTTCATCAATACAAAACTGATTTGAAGCTGAGCTGTATAATAATAAGCCTTTCAGCAGCCAGGCTTGACACTTGCCTTGTAATTAAGGCCTTGATGGTTGTGTTGATGGCAAATGAAAGAAAATGGCTTTGTTCTCAATTCCAGAGGCTTGATTGCTGGTTCTCGTTCTCACCTGAATTCGACCCATTCTGCATTGTGCACATGATTGCTGGAGTGTGAGTAATTGCAGCACTGGCAGATGACATTTTCATGAAGCACACTCTGTACTGCTCCAGAGGGAATTTACAGAATTTATAGCTGGGGAAGCTCATCAAACATGGATTTAGGAAATGCCTATGTGAAAAGTGGGAGCCTACAACCAAATATCAGAGCTTTTCTTTTGACATTTGCTTTTACATAAAGGACCGCAGCCTGCAACCTGTTTTACTTTATGGTAGCAATCTTTTCTGAGCCAATTTTGTGATTAAGAAGAGTTGTTTAAGTTAATTAAGACTAAATTTTTGTCATACATTTTTTCTCGTTTTTTTCTGTTTCAACTGGATATCAGCAAAATAAAGGAGGAACTTTGCTTCTCATTTCCTCAAATGTCTTTTCAGATGTTACCGTTTAAAGATCTACTGCCGTTTTCATGAGACCTAGTGACTCAGTGATGGCTTTGCTTTTTTTAACTAATTTATTTTCTCAACCTTTCTGCAGTGTTTCATTTTGTAGAATGTATAGCACATGTTATTACTTTTTTGTTTTAAATAGAAACACCTTTTAAAAAAACCCACATTAAGACTTGTATAATGTAGAATTGAAATATATTTTAGGGATTATAATACAGTGCTCCTTAAGGAAGCAGAACAGAAAATACTTAAATATCTTATCAAGAAGTACCAAGCTCTTAGCTCTCCATTGAAAGCTGTGTCAAAAGTTGTGGTAAATATGCATTGTATGTTAGGGATTTATATTATATGTAATACATGTCATGATATGTATAATCTTCCCCATTCCTTCACCCCACCCCTTCTGCCTTTTCCTTCCCATCTGCTAGGCTTTCTATCTATCTCACATTCTTCACCTTGGTACCTGAGTCCCTGGTTCTCCTCATCATTCACTTGATACGATAGCCCTTGGAGAACTACCTGTAGACTGTTTCTGCTGGTCCAACTGTTATGAATGATGCAAATACAACATTTACACAATCCTGCTGATCTTTTTCAATCGCTGTCTGTTTAGACTCTGTCACCCACTTTGCACTTGAAGATCCATAGCCGCTGTGACTCAGACATATTTTTATACAGCTGTCTGGCAAGTGAAAAGTCTGTGCACTTAGCTGCTAATATTCCCTGAAGCTTCTTAATCATGGAAAATAAGGAGCATTTGCTTCTTTGTGTTTTGTATTATTGAGCTATCCTATACTGTTGCATGATTAAATTTTTCTGTTGGGGTTATTGATTAGCAACTGGAAAATTTTAAGCAACAGCATCCTTTGGGCTTCTGGAATAAATATTCTTTGCTTCAGTAATAATGCTGAATATTTTAAATTCACAGACAAAATGAGAGATCCTATTTAACATTGTTAAAATTGTCTGGGGGTGGCGGCCAGGGGACTGGCTTTGCTTCATTTCAGGCTTAGATCTGTATATCACTTCCAATAATCAGCAACAGGAAGAAGATCAATCTAAACTACTGACAATGGTGCTAATTTACAATCTGCAGGTAATCTAGCAGCAAAAGAAGAGACTTTAAAAGCATTTTACCTGAGTTTATGGGTGCTGTCTTGCTCCCAATGCAATCAAATGGGAATTTTACCAATTGCCATTGACTTCAATGGGAACAGCATAGAGCCTATTAGAAGTATCTCTTGCTATTAGTTGTTAATCATAAAGACCCATTTCACTTTGATTCAAGATTCTGGCCATCATCAAGACTCTTAATGCATTGGGGCCTGGTTACAGCACAGGCAACCTATTCTTTAAGAATTCTGATTCAGCTATGGTCTTCTGGGACAATGCAATGTACAACTCTCCAGAGTTGGAGATAAAGAGTGAGCTTCTTTGCTATGCCTCTAAGAGCTTGTAGCCCAGGGAAGTGGGGCCAAAATGTCTTTGTCATCTTTGTGCCCTCCTGATCCAAAGGTGGAGAGGACCTCAGTGTAACCAGGCCCTCAGGGCCTGTGGAACTCATGGCAGCCTCACTGGGCTGCTGTGTGAGCTGTAGCACTACAGTGAAGTTTGCAGTAATGCAGACCTTCCCCCAGCATGCCCTATGTGCGAGGGCTTGAGTGGGGGGTTTTGCAGGGCAGCCTTACTGATCTCTACCATAATCCTAAGCAAGAGGAATCCTCCCCTAGTTGGAGCTCGGGCTTTTAAAGCTCTTTAAGCAGTGTAAAGGGGCCAGAGTTGGGGTGAAGATCTCACCAAGTCAAGGGTTTCCATGTGTAGAACAACCCTACGAAAGGAGATGAGATCCAGAACATTTTCAGAAAACCGTAATATTGACTATTTCTGCATTTAATTTAGTAGCATGTTGTTTGCCTGTTAGCACTGGGAACCTTAACATACTGTATATTCATGTAAAATAGTCTTGTACTATATTACATTTTCAAAGTGCATTCCCATCAGAATTAAGTGTGGTATGGCAGTTTCTCTTGGTCAAGGACTGCAGAAGCTTGTAACCAGAAAAAGGTGAGTGACAGCTAGGTATCTTGGGATCACCACCACTAACATATCCCTTTTCTTCCCTGTGATGTTCTGGCAGCAGTAAAACACAGACTGGATTTCAACAGGGTAGCCTATTTAAAAAAACAAAACAAAACAAAAACACTATTGTCCTATGAAACTGGATTGCACATTACAGAATGGTTGATGTTAACTTTCTCTATGCATATATAAATATAAAAAAAGCACCATTGATGTTTAGACCTTAACACTGTGAATCAAATATATCAGAGACATAATAGTGCGCAGATAGCATGGTGATGTGTGCTTTAAAAATATGCACAATAATAAGTCCTGTATCAGGTCCAACCAAATTCACGGCATCATGGACTATGAAATCTGATCTCCTCTGTGAAATGTGGCTGTTGTAAGGGAGACCAGATTTCAGAGAGTTGGAGGTTTGGGAACCCAGCTCTGAAGGCAGCGTTGCCGCCAACAGCAGCACAGGAGTGAGGGTGGCATTGTATGGGGGGGTCATCAATTTGTGGGGGGGTGGGCTGGCCTTACAGGTGGGTGACTAGTCAGGCGTTACTGTGGTCACCCTCTCCACACACAGCCAGCCTTAGTGCCTCTTTCACTACCAAGCACTGGGTCTGACACCGGGGAGGGGCAGAAATGAGGGCTAGGGACTCCTACTGTGCGCCAGGTTCCAGCTGCTAGTCCTGGATGGGCTGGAGAGGGACAGGACTTCCTCTTCTCCTGCCCAGGCTGCTCCCGAGGCCAGGTTACACCCATCTTTGAGAACCTTCCCTGGCTGCAGGAAGCTCCACGGCTGCTGGTTGGGAGCCCAGCTCTGAAGGCAGTGCTGCTGCCAGCAGCCGTGCAGAAATAAGGGTGGCCTGGCATGGTATTGCCTCCCATTACCCTGTTTTGGGTCAGGACCCCCTAAGTTACAATACTGTGAAATTTCAGATTTAAATATCTGACTCTGTGAAATTTATGATTTTTAAAATCCTATGACTATGAAATTGACCAGAATGGACTGCGAGTTTGGTAGGGCCCTAGTAATAAATATTTGTCTATTTATTTGGTCTGTTGTCTGTGGCAGAGTATAAGTTTCTTGAAGCAGAAACCATGTTTTCCGTTATGCTAGTATTGTACTGGGGATAACGCTGATGCTTAGGAAAGTCTGTTGTTTTTGGTGGTATGCCATTCGTTTCATGGTACCGTAGCTGAGTTGTTAATTTAGCTTAAAAGAGTACATGGCTGTTAAATTACTCATTATGGGAGTTCCAGTAGTTCATCTATAAAATCTAACTGTAGTTATAAAGATAACACTCTGCCTTGGATAAACATACAAGGGCACATGGAAGTAAGAAGGAGCCCTGCATTTTTCTCCAAGGACAGAATTTAGCTTGTATGTACACACAGAGTATAAATTGCTATAACCAAAATCTGGCACCTTTTAGTGGCATCAGCAATGCATGCCCACTGGCCACATGCACTCTCAATAAAATGCTTGAGCTAAAATTGTTAATGTAGAACTATAAAATGGTATGTCCTAACACTCTGGTAAACCATTTATTGGTGTGTTTTTGTGTGAATTTCTAACAGTCTACCAGCATTTTCTGAAGATCCCTTCATTGTACCATCTAGGCTGACACAGAAGACAGCTGTGTCTGTCCAGAAGGGAGAATCATTGGTATCTCCCTTTGAGTACTCTGGTTTGTTTTCTTCTGCTTTGGCTCTTTGTGCAATGCTGCACTGAAGATGTGAATCTGAACCTCGGAATGATTTTTTTTAACTTTTAAAACGCTTCTAAAACCAAGAGCTTTTACCTTTAAAAGCATTTCCCTGGCATAAAGAGCAGTGTCACAGGATGTTAGATTTCAAGATATAGGGTAAAATTTTGGCCCGCATTGTGTGGGTGGGTTAGAATGCAGTGAACCTGTCTCTCCACTGCTCCCAGTGGACTCATGCGAGAGCAGAGCAGAATATGGACTTGTGCTCCTTTGAATGCCAGGTGGGAGCCTACCTGGCAACACTCCACAGATACTATGGTCAGCCCACTGCAGGATAATGCCATACCCCTGATTGTCTTTCAGGCATGCTACCTTTGGCATTAGGTGCTTGTGCTAGTGGCAGGGTTCGCTGCTCATTTGGAGCAGCAGCAAGTAGTGCTTCAGAGCAATCCCCTGAGCCACGTTGCCAGCGTGCCTCGCGTTCAGAAAGGCAAGATTGTGCCCCTACGTTGAGAAATACCTGCAACCTTCCCCAAAACCCCCTTCAGTGCCAGTTACATTGTTTCCTCATTAATTTTAAATCCTTGTTTGGCAGCGACTGATTCTTTGAACCATTAATCATACCGAAGCTAAGCTTGACATCAAGAAAACACGCCGTTCCGTATGTGCAAGGATGCTGATGCACTGTCTGCCTTTAAAGTTGACAGTCTCAGAATTTCAGAGGTCACTGAATGTCAGCATTGGATGTCGCCTTTTTCAGAAAAAGGGCATTCCTTGCGTTAATTCCTCCTGTTTCAGATTGCCCATTTTAATTCTCCTTTTTCTGTGTTGTGCTGTGTGAGGCTGAGGTCTAGATTTGCCTCAAAATAGGATTGGCAGTAGCTCTGTTTATTGATGGTAAAAGGTAGATAAGCTGCAATGTAAAGACTCACCAGCATTTATAGTCATTGACAGCTAGAAGTGTATTGCTTCTGTGGGCAGGTAGGACCCCAGCAATTCAGTGGAAGTTACTGTTTCTACTCTAAATAAATACTCTGTTTTGCAAATGGATTCAGTCCATCACATTCTAACTGAACAATAAGGCATCTGACTCCTTGTCACTTCTTATGTAAAGTATCCTTATATTTGTTTCCAGAAGTGAAATTCTCTGGGCTTGATCCTGTGTCTGCTGAAGTAACTGGCAATCACTGATGTCAGCAAGAGTAGGATTGGCCACTGTGTTTTGATTCAGGCAGTGGCTGAGTAATCAAAGAGTTTGGATTTTGGTATCTGTAAATGTATATAAGCTGTCTTCTTCTGAAGTCTACTTGTAATCACAAATACCGTATGCATATTAGTATTAAACCTATTGGTTCTTTTTAATTACTTATCTTACTGGAAATGGTTTCAATTATTTCACCTTTCCCCACAATAAATATTAAGCAAATGAAAATTACTACAATAAACAGTCCAAGTAACCACTATAGCTGAGTGACTTGTCTACATTGAAAGGAGGCACACAACCCACTCAGGTATAGCAGGGATCCACATGAGATCTGTGTGCTACTGAACATATTCTGTTTGTTGCTTTGTTTCCTTCCTTCCTTCTCTTGATGAGAAATGAACACCTGCAGCTCCTATTGACTTCAGTGGGAATTGCAGCTCATCAGCATTAATCAGGATGTGGCCCTTTCAAGAGAGGTTTTCAAGGCACATTGAGACCTGAGGCTTGTGCTACTATTTAAAAAAAAAAAAATCTCTTGCTTGTAACAATAGATATCAAGGCCTGGTGTTTTCACCATTCTTAGGTTATTACATCTCAGAGGTCATGTCACTTAGTCTAGCCTTAAACATGCCTTTCTTAGGAGCTAGGCAGTACAGATGGTCACTGCACTATAGGACACATTCTACACTTACTTTTACACAAGAAACCTCTGTTTCTACCTCTGCAGAACTAATTTAAATTGTGTTTAGGTCACTGGAATGAGTGTTCAGTTCAGGATCAGAAAGCATTAAAAATGTATGTGCCAAGTTTTCAAAATTGCCATGCACAATTGCCCACCTACACTTGTATGAGTATTCACCAAGCTGGCATCTGGGTGTGTACCTGAATAATTATTTCCGCATGGAAATACTTGCTCTGCACACACAGTTAAAGCAACTGCACATGCAAATATAGATAGTCACTTAGAGATAAGGCTTGAAAATGTCTGGCCAACTACACAAAAGTCAGTGTTATGAGCCCCTTAGCTTCATGAAAACTAAATTTAAACTGTGGTTTGATTTTCAAAGATGTTAGTGATTTAAGCAGCAGTCATGAGAGCTTAGTGCCTTTGAAAATTAGGCAATATTTTAAGAAAAAGGAAAAAAAAGGGTTTTGTTTTTAAAAGAAAGCAGTGAATTCTGTTTTATTGATCATGTGAATGATTGTTTATATTTGTAATGGAAAGAAAATGCTTTGGAGATCAGTTTTTGCTTATAAGGGATATAGAGAGTGAAAGAAAGAAAGTGAATACTCACATGTTAAATTTTGCTGCAGAAGTCAAAGTTTAGCTGTCTGCTTTCTGCTTGAGTTGTCAGTAGTAATGAATAATGGATGTCATAGGGGGGTTGCCTTTACACTGCTATGGTTACAGTCGCTAGCTTTGGTGCTGAAGTGGAGCCCCAACAAAAAGGGAAATTAATTCACAGCATAAACTCTGTAATGCCTGATCAAAAGTTGTAAATGATAAATATGCATTTCCTATATAAACAAAAATAAAAAAGTAGACAATACAAGCCATATCACCGAGTTTCAATACTGCATTTATTGTATAAATATAATTTTTACCATGAGTTGAGAATATAATTGGACTCATATGGCATGGTATTGTCATTCTCAGCATAGCACCACATCAGTTTAAAAAAAAAAGCCGTGTTAGGCTGAATTCTGCGTACATTACTCTGCTTTTACTTAGAAAAGACTCTCACTAAGGTCAGTGTGTAAAGGCTGAGTCAGGTTGTCATCAAGGCATTGTTATATGTAAGAGATTATAAACCTCTTTTTCTTAATGCAGTAAACAAAAATGTTGAAATTAACAGTATTTTTATTTTTTAACAAAATATAGCTAAATGCTAGGGTTAATTTTCTATCCCAAAATGACGTTTTAAAAATATCCTGTGAGTAAAGACTTTAGGGATCTCATAAATAGTCCTTGCTCTCACGAGTAATGCTGAATATTCAATTGAGCTACTTATCTGACTGATTATTTGTGGGATCAGGCCTTTAAAATGTAATTGCACTTATGAAGTAAATGCTGACTCTTTTGTGAATAGGACTTTCCCCTGAGTGAAAGGCAGAACCTTTCCATTTATATATATTCCTCATTTTTAAAGCACTATGAGTCTTCTGTTTGTTGTTATTTATGTAACTCCCCCCACCAATAGGAAAATACTAAAGCTTGTTTTTACTATATTTTATATGCAGCCTGTTTTGTTTATGAAAGAGTATTTTATCTTAGTTTAAGTCCCAACTTTTAAGCTCTTCGAATATTACCTTGACTGAGAAGGAATATATAAAAAGTCTAGTACAGTATCTTTTAGAGGATTTATGGTAATACTGCTGAATTGAGCTGATCATAAACAGCATGGTGAGCCCCTTAGGGTCTCTTCATTTTCCTGACACACTCCACTGCTGCCCCATTAACACTTCGTCTGTTATTGCCGTATACTCAATTTAATGAGTATCTTTGAATTTGGAGCCCAACACAAGAAACAATAGCTGAAACAACTGATGCATCTACTGTAGCTTTCAATACAGTTTGTAATTCCTTCTCCTAACTTTAGGGTTTTTTTAAGCAAAATGAGTACATTTTTAATCTTCAGCAATATTTCATTATATCATGAGTTTTTCTTTAATTCCAGGAGACAGTAATGCCAAACAATGAATAATCGCTTCAAACATGACACTATATCTGCATTATAGCTGAACACATACTGAACATATGCTAGAGAAGGTATTTTCTTATCTTAAAATTAGTCCTATTAACACTAAATCTTTAATGTGAAAAAAGATTACTAGAGTTATATTGTCAAAACAGAATATTATAGTGATACTAAGAAAACTTTAAAAACAACAGCGTTTGAGTCTGATTTCTGGTACCAGTGTGAATCCAAGAAACTTGTGTAAAAGGTAGAATCTGGTTTATGCCATTATTAGATTTGATTTTATAAAACTGAATTTATCACACTGTTCTAAGTGCAACACATGTATAATTAACAGTACAATAAACAATAAACACTTTTTCAGATAAAGGACTCTCCAAGTTTTAAAGCTTGCAATGCCTTATAGGATTTAAATCCAATATTTTAATTTTTGTACTGGCTACTAACTGATCAGTTAAAGCAGTAAAATATTACGAAAGTCACCTTACATCCTTAATTTTACCAGATGGTCATTACGGGGCACAATAAAAGGCTTGAATAATTGAATAAATGTTTAGACCATTTTTATTCCAGTAAATTGTCTGCAGAAATCAGTTATCTATATTAAAAAAGTATTCTAACATGTATTTATTATAAACTTTAGTTTAGAAGATAAAAAAACACACGAGATTATCTGCTGTTTTTTTTTAAGCTTGCTGCCTTTTAGCAAAGTGTTTTGTTCTTTTTCTTTTAGAAAATGAATCTGGAGGAAAATTGGTGAATCCAATCCAGTGGACCTACAAGCACCCTGACAGGCTCAGAAAGCAGAGTCTGGACCAAAGAGCAATTACCCCACCAAACGATTTCAGGTACAATTGACCTAAATATACCACTCTCTTAAGATTAGTGACAAGAGTTCATTTCCTGTAGTGCTTTCCCCATTTGCTACTCCTGGTAACCACTGTGATCTTATCTGCCTGGTGCTTCATGACTTCTGGGATGCAGTTAAGAGTTCTGTTGTGCATTCTTTTTAAACAGACAACTCATGCTAAAAAGAGCCATTTGCAGTTAAATTAGGTGATGCATATATTGTTCTTGCTGCTGAAGTTATATAGAGCAGGAAGGAGTACCTGAATCCTTGTGGACCTGACTGCAATATAATTCTTTGATCTGTCAAATAAAAAAAGTGGTGCTAGTTATCCTAAAACAGACACAGATTTAAAAAAAAAATAGAACTGAGGATTCAACTTGCAGCAATGAATGGTTAGTAGTGTTTGCTAATTGTGTTCTTTTTATATTTATCAAAAGTGATCTTCTTTAATGTCATTTCATTTAGAGCCTTCAGACAATCCATGCAGTTTTCCCAAGGAAGCAAAAAGTCAATCCACTCTTCTAACTTAGCTTATGAATATACATGGATGCAACTGAACTGAAGTTAGACCCTGGTAATGTTACAGTATATTGCAATATTGGTGCTTTAGGCATCAGTTTTTAAAATCTGTACCTCTGGACTTGTGCAAGATGCCAAATAAATCATCATCCCCCTGATATGGAATATGGAGAAATATATGACAATCCCTTTAGAGTTCATTGGGGAAAAGAAAGTCCTAATTATTTTGTCTACAACCTACCCCAATTGTCTTTTTATTAGTGAAATCCCTGGAGTATATGGAAATTTGAGAAGTTAGTGTCAAGTTCCATGCACTTCAGCTTTTGAGAGTTGCCTATGTACAAAGTTTTATGAAGAAGGTCACAATTGTTCTAATTATTTTCTTGTGTATTGGTTATGTTTTCCCAAGAGAACACCACAATACTCATATGCTTTATATGGGGAAAATACTCTGTTAATAGTGCTTTTCCCAGAGCTGTAAAAGGACCTCCTCCCCTGGTGTGTGTTAGAGGCCTCACAGTTTACTTGGAAACAGAGTAATGTTTATGCTCATAAATTCAGTTGGTTTTGTCTGATGCCAATGGGCAGCCCTGGTGAACATAGGGAAATAGTTCCAGGACTCTTGAAAAAAACCCATGAGAACTGTAAACATCATTGAAGTTTGTGAATTCAAATTAAGCAGAAGGGGAGTTACATATTTTAACTTTGTAAAGAATGGACATAAGAATACTTGCCACTGCTATAGTGCTTTTTATCCATTGCTCCTGTGGCCCTCTACCAAGAAGTGTAAGTGTTGTTATCCCTATTTTACAGATGGGAAACTGAGGCACAGAAAGATTAGAGGTGGGATTCTCAAGGTGGACTTAGACACTACAATTCTTTCCCCCTTTTAACTTTTAGCCCAGTGCTTAGGGCACTCAAGTAGGATACAGAGATCTGAATTCAGTTCTCACTGCCACCTAATGTGGAGAAGGGATTTTAACTTGTCTCCCACATCCCAGGTGAATACTCTAAGCACTGGGCAATAGGATATGGTGTGGTGGAGGTTTCTCACTTTCCTGTTTAAGCTCTTCCATTTTTCATAAAGTACTTAAATATACATTGGGCCAGAGCAAGAATGAGAATGACTCTATAGGCCAGTGGTTAAGGTCCTCACCTGAAAGGGAGGACACCAGGTTCCAGTTCTCCTACTTCAATAACAATTTAATTAATACACAATAGAACAGCTTCAACGGGAGAGACTGAGAAAGACCTGCCCAGCGTATGCCTCAGCCCAGTGTTTACGGCTCTCTTTTGGGAAGCAGTGCTCTAACAATTGGGCTGAAAGTTTGAGGGGGTAACCACCTCCTCCTCCAGTCTTTTTGTGAGGGTTTAGATTTGCTCTGAGCACACCTACTGGATTGGACTCCAAAGGGAAGACAGGCGGCGGGAATGCCTATTTCGTGAATCCAACTGGGGCTGAGGCATGCACTAGGTATTAAGCTATTAAGCAGAATTAGGACTGACGTGTCTGGGCCCATGTGGCCAGGTGCTGAAATTTAGAAAGCTAGGGACTTTAGGCATCTCCAGGGTTAAGTGGCAGCTGAGTGGACTTAGGTACTTTAAAATGGCAGTTAAGGTGCCTACATCCCCCTTGTGAATCCCACTCTGAGTGACTTACCCAAGATCATATAGTAGGTGAATGGCAGAACTAGGGATAGAATCCATGTGTCCCAACCTACATTATGGTACCTTACCCACTAGAACAAACTTAAACAGGGTTTATGTTTACAGGAGGGACCTATTAATTAGAGTAATGTTTTTGAATAAATAAGCAAAGTAGCTGCCCCTCTGTACTATGCTCTAGCTAGGCTTCAGTTGAAGTATGATCAGTTTCGTACACCACATTTTAAAAATATATATGGATGCAATGGAGGGAATTTAGAGGAAGGCAACCAACTACCAATAAATAAAGTTTGGAATATAAAAACTTTAGGGAAAGGTTAGGAGAACTGGATTATTACAGTCTAGAGAAAAGACAAATGAAATAAAAATGGATCAATTATTTCTATTAGTCAGTGAGAAAAGAACAAGTGGTAATGGGATTAAGTTAGAGCAAGAAAAATTTAGATTAAATATTGGGAAAAATGTACCTTGTGAATTCTCCTCCCATCTACACTGGTGTACTGGGGATACACAGCATATCAGAGAGGAAAATTTACCCTTTGGAATGTAAACATAAGAAGAGTCAGGCAGTAGAATAGGCTGCCAAAGAGTGACCAAACTAGTCAAGGCATGACTAAACACCCTCTTTGTAAGGATGGGTGAGGACAGAAGTGCTCTTTAGATTGCAAGTGGTCTGTGTCGTCCATCATGGTGGTCTCCTGAATTAAACATTTTGAGAACCAAGCAATGGGAGACTGTGCATTGGAAAGTTGGGTGGGTTAATGGGGGATCTCTCTGTTTCAAAGTGATCCACAGAATAAAAGCTCTAGAAAACCACTGGTTTAAGGAGTGAAGGACTTAATCCTGCCATAACACCGAGAAGACCTGAAGAAGAGCTCTGGGTGGCTTGCAAGTGTCTCTCTTTCTCACCAGCAGGACTTGGTACAATAAAAGACATTATCTCACCTACCTTGTCTCTATAACTCCAAGGGACAGACTAGATGACTCACAAGTTGCCTTTGGCTCAAATGAGGTTGTATTGAAATATTTGTTTTTTTTTCCCCACTGTCTCAAACTTGCTTTATGTATTTTACAAATGGAGCAGGTTCAGCATGTCTCTTATTGACTCTGTTATAATTTTACAAGGGCCCAACCCTGCAACAACCCCACAGAAATATCAGTTATTATATTTTTGCCTGAGTAAATAGCACTGCAGTAAAACCTGATCTCTGCAGTGCTACATCAGACACCCATTTTGTCATAAAAATTGTTTTTAAGTTAAAAATATTTATGAAGCTTGAATACAAACAATGGATACATAAATACACAAATGAACAACAGGCTAGAATGGGAAAATAAATCAATTTAAAATTTAGGAATCAGCTCCTGCAAACCATTGTCACACAAGTACTTCTTACAAATGTAGCAGCCCCTTTGAGGAATGCTCACTAAATAATGGGGACCTTATTTTGAAGCTTATATTAGGGCCCATCTTGCAAGATGCCAAGCTAAGTACCTCCTGAAAAGTGCTGACATCTATATATCCTTTGATGATAATGTTCAGGAGGTGCTCAGCTCCTTATGGAATTATGTTCTTTAGAAAGTAAAGTCATGATGGCAGGAACTGTGGGCCAACTACAATCCCTCTCCCTCCTCACCCCAGCTACATCCCCTTTGTACTGTCACAGTGTATAAAGAGACTGTTAAGCTACCCTAAATGGGCTGCTGAGGATTTCCTAGAGTGCCACTCCCAGCTAGTGGCACTCTAGGCTCAGTGCCACTCCCAGCTAGTTCCCAGTGTCCTAGGAAATAAGCTCAGTGCCACTCCCAGCTGGTTCCCAGTGTCCTAAGAAATAAGAGGAAGTGGGTAAGGTGTACCAGGAGTCAGGGGATTAGTCTAGTACTTAAGAAACCTAGGTTTAAGTCCCTCCTATGCCATATACTTCTTGTGTGACCGCAGGCAAGTCACTTAGCCTCTCTGTATCTGTATAAAATGGGGACAAAAGTGTTTCCCTATTGTGTTGTAAATGTGTATATATGCATTAAGTTATGAAGCATTCAGATATTATGGGGGCGGGGGGCTGAACTGATCCCTAGCTGCCCTGATGATTGGAGAGAACACAAAGGTTTAGCCAGCTGCCTTTGCCCCACCTCTCTAGGGAAATGTACCAAACAAAACTTGGACAGACTCAAGGATCACAGCTTTTGACCATATTTTTATCTGTGAGACCTTTAATTCATAGAGTGCTATATAAATAAATAAATTAATAAAAAACAAAATGGCAAGAGACCATCAATATCATACAGGGTCTTTCAGTCAAGTAATTATAAATAGTCTACTACCAATCGCAGTATCTATACATAATGGTGTACATTCTCACTTTGTGGATTCCATTCACCTCCCTTTGAAATCAATGGGAGTTTAGTCAGTTTTCAGTAACTTCAGATATTTCATTTAATAATCCAATCATCATCATTCTTCACTTCCCTCCTGCGCAGGGATGAATGGTGTATACATCTCAGTCACACCATGCATGTATATGGATAGCGATAGAAAAGTATGGCGGCAGAAAGCAAAATATTGCATTGAGTTAGGTTAGCCAGATTCTTGCAAATATACTATCACGATGACAGGTTCAATTAGCTGTTGGAAGGATGAGATAAGTCGCCTTAATATCACCTTCTAAAAAAAGTGAGCATTTAGTAATCAAAACATCACACATTTCTAAATTTAGTGTTTATATATAACCACTGTAAATTTTAGTAGAAGAAATAATGATATAAAAACTGTATTTCTTTCTCTCTCTAAATTTCATTGGTTGCAAAAATGAGACACCACAAATTATAGTTCATAGACACCATCTCTGCTTCCATGGACAGGCATAGCTGTTTAGATCACATGAGCTAGTCAACTGTGATTGATCACAGGCTGCTGCTGCTGTTAGCAGGCTAAAGAGAGCAGTTATGTTGAAGCTAAAAACGTCAGGGAAGGGTCATATATACCAATAAGAATTAGAAAAGAAAATGTTTCTAGTATTTTCAAGGATATATAGCTCAGCCTGCTAGAAAACGTAATCTTTAAATCATCCTGAAAATTGTGTGGGATATAAAATCAAATTAAACCCAATATCAAAGGGTATGTTGCCTCACTGCATCTGGAAATATGTGTAAATTCCCACATATCCAAGTGAGAGCATAGCCCAAGAATACATTTTTAAGAACGCTGATGATGATAGTGCTGATATTTTACACAAAACACACTTAGCATATTTTTCAGTGATTTTTTATTTTAAAAAGAAGAGATGAAAATGATTTAGGTTAGCCAGATCCATACAGTTTCATAATCTCTGTCCAACTAGCTCTTGCAGCGTGATCAGACAGCATGCATTATACTATCCTCAAAGGACTCTTCTACTTTTATAAAAATATTATTTGTATTATATTGATTTTTCAGTGAACAAAAAAATGCACATTTTAATTGCACTTCAGGTGAACTATCTCGTGCTGCATGACTACTGCACCCAATATGTTTATTACAGTCACAGCAAATATTACAGGCCTGTTCTAAAACATATCAAAGTCAACAGAGAGACTCTCATTGATTTAATGGGCTTTATCAAGATGTTCAAGGAATGCAGGATCAGGTCCATAATATATTGTTGACACACTGGAAAATTCATGTTAGTAGAATGTGGGACAACTCTCACTTATCAGAGACACCTTTTCCTGAGGAGCTCCTGGATCTATCATACTGGGAGGCCTAACACCCTCTCCCTCTGCCCTCCACACCAGTCCCAGAATCCACTGACTTTTAACTAATCACATTACTAGCTTTTAAGTACAATATCTCACAATGGTCTGCATGTGCCTCCTAAACAATTTCACTAACATAGTCTTGTGATTTCATTTCTCAGTCCCCAATCCCTGCTAGTAACTACAGAAATAAAGAAAAAGAGAATTAATTTACACTAGTAGAATAATATAAAATCGGTTTGCCTTCATCTTTATTATTAACATGAGAGTTTCACTCAGACCCCTGAAGGACAGTGCTGTGCGAAGTGTGAGCAAATGGGTCTCATAAAACAGATATCTGTTCAGCTTCTTTGCTGTGGTCCTTTGCTTCACTTATCATCCACCAGCCGATGCAAAGGGTGATCAGGGGAAGAAGAATATTGTTTGTTTATTTACTAAATTAAATCTAAAATTAACAAGTGAAGGCCAGTATAAAATACTTGAAGATAGAATTGGATTTTTACACACACAGGGGGAAAAAAACGTTTGCAAAACCCCAGAACTCCACACACCAACCAGCCTTTGTCAGTTTCCTATGTGGGACTCTGGGTAGCACAGGAATCACAGCCTGGAGTAAGCAGGATGGTAGTGAGGCTAGAAAGTGCCAAAACATGCTGTTTTATGACCCACTGTAAAGATGCCAAAAATAATCTCAAACATACTTTAATAAAGAAATGCAGAAAACCAGAATTTGTAAATATGGGAGGCAGCATTGTCTCAAGTAGAGCAGGAAACTTAAAGCCAGGCCACCTGGGTTTTAATCTCTGCTCTGCCACAAAATTATTGTTGTTGATGTGGACAAGTTGCTTTGGCCAAGATCCATATTTAGGCATCTGAATAAATGGCCTGATTTCCACAAGTACCTTCCATTCACAACTCCCATTGATTCCTCTTATTTAAATGAGGATTTAGGTATCGAACATTAGACACCCTAGTTGCTTGCAAATGTTGGCCTTAATTTCTCTGTGCCTCACTTTCCTGATCAGTCAAATAATAAGTATAATACTTATCTACTTTCATTTAAAGTGCTTTGAAATCATTGTATGAAAAGTGCTATATTAGTGCAAAGTAGCTAATTTTATCCTACTGTTAAGGGTAAGGCAAATTCACAGTGCTGGAGTGTTTGTTTCTTTGGTCTGAAAGCAATTTGCTATAGATAAAGTGTGCTTTGGATGTCTGTGTTAAGCAGTAGTATTTAGCTTTAAAGATAGTGATACTGGATGTGTGCTAAGTGAACTAGAACTTCCAGAATGCACTGCAAAATTATAAGGATCACTGAAGCACGATTGCTACTGCGTGTTTAGTCTGTAAAATAAGATTAGTGAAATAAAATACATGGCTGAAACTGAAATGTAAAGGCACAGGAATGGGAATAAGAAAACAGGTGTGAAAGTTTATTCCGAGTTAAGTATATTATTTAAATTTGAAATCCCTTTGACATTGTGGCTCTTTTGTATGTCTTCTATTGAGTATGTTGTTGTTTGAGATAGTTAAAAGTTGCTAAGAAATAAGGGGCTGCAAATCTGACAGAGGGGTGATGATTGTTGCAGACTGCAGAAATCCAAAGAAAAGCCCGTGTGAAGAAAAAATCAGGGTGAAAAGATATTGCTATGGCAACCAGTATTTTGTTGCTTAAAAGTGAATATGAAAACAAAGCCGAGGTATCCCCAGTTTAAAAGGCAACATACAGTACATGATGCAAACAGACAAGACAACAATTTAACTTCTGGAGTCTGTGGACATCTGTATACAGTATTTGCTCCCAAGCAACCACTCAGCTGTCTCTGTGGAAAATGTCAGTGTTCTTTATATGAATAAGAGATGGAAAAGCCTTGTAATATTAGGTCATTCTACCCATCCCTCCATGAGCAACATACATACTTTTGCTGCCCTTTTGCACACTTTTGTATGCAGTGTTGTTGCAGTCATATAGGTCCCAGAATATTAGAGAGCAGGAGTGGTGCCAGGGTTTCTGGCACCCTAGGCAGAATTCGGAGGGCGGCATTTTGTGCGGTCCCCATGGGGCGTGCGGGAGCTTCCAGTTCCGCTCCCATCGCGCCGCCGAAGAAGGACCCTCCACCGAAATGCTGCAGGCGACAGCGGCAGTCATTGAGCTGCTCAATTCCCTGCCACTGTTTTCTGCGGCATGTCGGCAGAAGGTCCTTCTTTGGCGGTGCGACGGGAGCGGAACTGGAAGCTCCTGTGCGCCTCATGGGGAGCGCACAAAATGCCGCCCCCCAAATCCTGGCACCCTAGGCAACCGCCTAGGGTCGCCTAATGGAAGCGCCGGCCCTGTTAGAGAGGCAAGGTGTGTGAGGTAATATATTTTATTGGACCAACTTCTATTGATGAGAGAGACAAGGTTTTGAGCGTACACAGAGCAGTGACACTTTGAGTTATTTTTCCAGACCTGAAGAAGAGCTCTGTGTACGCTTGAAAGCTTGTCTCTCTCATCAGCAGACGTTGGTCCAATAAAAGATACTACCTCACCCATCTGTCTCTCTTATGCACATTTGTCCATTTAAACTCAAATTGAAAAACAATCTTTTACAATTTATATTTACCTCAAACATGACTAAACAACAAAGTTAAAAAAGTAGTTAAAGGCAATTTAAAAACTGGAAGTTAAATTCCACTGAGGAAAATAGAAAGGAACATAAACTCTGGCAAGTCAAGTGTAAAAGTGTAATAAGACAGGCCAAAAAAGAATTTGAAGAGTAAATAGCCAGACTTAAAAAAACTAACAGCAAAAATAATTTTCAGCTACAGCCGAAGCAGGAAGCCTACCAAATCATCAGTGAGGCCGCTGGACAATCGAGGTATTAAAGGAGCACTCAAGGAAGATAAGGCCATTGTGGAGAAACTAAACAAATTATTTGAA
The DNA here is from genome assembly GCF_025201925.1 of Gopherus flavomarginatus. Classification (NCBI taxonomy): domain Eukaryota; kingdom Metazoa; phylum Chordata; order Testudines; family Testudinidae; genus Gopherus; species Gopherus flavomarginatus. The sequence goes on along the minus strand of NC_066620.1, from coordinate 181,493,172 downwards.
TCAGTGTTCACTGCAGAGAATGTGAGGGAGATTCCCATACCTGAGCCATTCTTTTAAGGTGACAAATCTGAGGAAATGTCCCTGATTGAGGTGTCTGTAGAGGAGGTTTTGGAACAAATGGATAATTAAATGGTATAAGTCACCAGGACCAGATGTTATTCCCCCAAGAATTCTGAAGGAACTCAAATATCAAATTGTAGAACTAATAAGTATGGTATGTAACCTATTATTTAAATCAGCTTCTGTATCAGATGACTGGAGCATAGCTAATGTGACACCATTTTTTTTTTTAAAAAGCTCCAGAGGTGATCCTAGCAATTACAGGCTGGTAAGCCTGACTTCAGTACCGGGCAAAGTGGTTGAAACTGTAGTAAAGAACAAAATTATCAGACACATAGATGCACATTATTTGTTGGGGAAGAGTCAACATGTTTTTTGCAAAGGGAAATCAGGCCTTACCAATAGATTAGAATTCTTTGAGGGGGTCAACAAATATATGGACAAGGGTGGTCCAGTGGACATAGTGTACTTGGACTTTCAGAAATCTTTTGATAAGGTCCCTCATCAAAGATTCTTTAGCATACTAAGCAGTCATGGGATACGAGGGAAGATCTTCGCAGGAATCAGTAACTGGTTAAAAGACAGAAAACAAAGGTAGGAATAAAAGGTCAGTTTTCAGAATAGAGAGAGGTAAATAGCAGGTTCCCCGAAGGATCTGTACTGGGACCTGTTCTGTTCAACATATTCATAAATGAATTGGAAAGAGGGGTGAACAAGGAGGTGGCAAAATTTGCAGAAGATAGAAAAGGTAGTAGTAAATTACTCAAAGCAGACTGAAGAGTTACAAAGAGATCTGGGGTGAAAGTAATATAAAATTATTACCGGTACAGGGACCTGGAGCAGGCCCCCAGCAGGCGTGGCCTCAGGTGGAAGGGGTGGGGCTGGGGAGGGTCAACGTCCCCCAGCCAGACCATTTGCGCTTCCTGGCCTACGCCGGCTGGGGCTCCAGTGGCGATTTAAAAGGGCCTGGGGCTCCGGCTGCTGCTGCAGTAGTGGCCCTTTTAAATTGCCGGCCCCAGGGCAGCTGCTCCTTTTGGCCCCCTTGCTCCCCAGTTTGGAAGCCTGGAGGGGGGGCAAAAGGGGAAATGAGGTTAAAATGCAGCATACAGGCCAGTACCAGCTTCTTACTGGTATGCCAAACCGGCCCACTTTCACCCCAAGGCTATTAGCCAAGATGGCCAGGAATGCAACCCTGTGGTCTAGGTGTCCCTAGCCTCTGATTGCCGGAAGCTGGGAGTTGACAACAGGGGATGGATCACTCAATGATTGTTTGTTTGTTTTGTTCATTCCCTCTGAAGTAACTGGCATAGGTCACTGTTGGAAGATAGGATACTAGACTAGATGGACGACTGGTTTGACCCAGTATGGCCGTTCTTATAGAAACATTCTAGGGAATCTAATTGGCCAGGTACTCAGCCTGTTTATATCACCGTACCTCTGACTTCAAAGGAGCTACACTGATTTATGCCTGGTGAGAATCTGGCCTAGTTGTTTTTGAAAGTGAATGTAAATACTTGTGAAAGAGGCCACTCTGACACCTTTTGAGTTGTGGTGGTGGTGAGGGGGGCTCTGTTTATCCACAGAACAAATACATCCTGGTAAGATGCCTGAACTCTGATTCACATGGACCACCACAAGACATTTCCAGATGCCAGACCATATTCTTGGACAGTTGTTTTTGTCATACTGGACTTCCGTAAATTGGGGTGAAACCACACCTTCATTTTACATAGGCCATTAAATGCTTTTCTGATGGTAATGGAGTTACCTGGGTTGGACTTGAGCCAGTGTCCGAGGGTATGTCTTCACTACAGAGTTAGCCCAGGCTCTCACCCAGGTATTGCCTTTCCCTCCCCCAATCCACACACACGCCCTGTCACCCTGATTAGCTGAGATGGCTGGAGGTATGAATTAGAGCCCAGGTTCCAATTTCATTTGGGCTGGTAACCTGCTCACATAGTAGTGAGGAATCAGGCTAAATTACTTGAGTGCTAATAGTCTTCTTGTGCCTTCCCACTATTCCCCCCACCCATGTGCCCAGAAGAAAAGACAGCTTCCCCCACAATTCAGTGAGAGAGAATTATAGAGTAGCTCAGTTTGCTGCAGAACAGAGAATCATGGGATGTGCCCCCAGAAGTCCTAGTAATACAGATGGAGGAGTGCAGTAGCAGCAAGGACAGAGTTGCTCAGGTATGGCTTTGCAGTTTGGCTGCTCACACCTGGGCTAGGCTAATCAGGTACTTAGACCTGGAAGTTGCTCACTCTGCAGTGGAACACTAGATCACGATCTCTTCTCCATCAGGAGGCCCATAAGGGCACAGCATATCCCCCAAAGTGGGTGGCACTGTCCTGAAAAAAGCAGTAGTGCCATCAGTGAGGCAGTAATTAACATCATCTCTTTATAGGCTGTGGCAATCCCAATGGATCTGAACACTGCCTTTGACTAGTAAGCCTCTGTGGGAAAATGATGAAAGAACCATTTCAGTGCATTCCTTTTTAGGTGAAGGGACTGGCTAGGGTTGATTTGGCCTTCTGTTTTCAAAGAGCATTCTTAGGCCTGGTTTACAAAAGCACATTACGTCGGTATAGCTGCATCTCTCAGGGGTGTGAATTTTTCTTCAGTTGGGTAGGTGGATTACCTACGCTGCTAGGAGATAGGCAGTGTGTACACGGAAGCGCTGCAGCAGTGCAGTTGCAATGGCACAGCTGTGCTTCTGTAGTGTTTTAAGTGAAGACATATCCTCAGACAGGTGTAACTGTGTGCTGTGACCTTTAAAATGGGGTTATGTCTTAGCACAATAGTCAGAACACCAGGCTTTGTGAGCCTTGCCATCTAGAAGGACTGATGACAGTCAGAGGCTTGGCAGAAGTGAATGTTGGAAAAAAAGTGAGCAGGTATATTGAACAGCTTCCATTTCCACAGTAGAGTTCAAGAGTAGGAACCTGTTTATTGATTAGTCTACCTTTCATTCTTCTCAATCAGGCAAAAAGGTTGTTCAGATTCTCAAAGGACTACAGCTCAGAGAGGGACCTGGAACTGGGCAGAGTGGCTTGGAAAAGCCACTTTGTTTGGAATAGAGCTGGTCAAGCATTTTCCATTGAGATTTTGTTGAACAAAAAATGCTTTTGCCGCAAAAATGAATTTTTTTGTGGGAATATTTTGATTTTGCTGGAAGTTTTGATTCTATGTTGGGAAAACTGCATCAAAATATTTCATTTTGGGTCTGTTCAACCTCAACTGAACCAAAATATTTTGGTTTGTTGAACTGACCTGAGCTGTTTCTTTTAGTGTCAGTTGAACATTAAGCTGCATCATCTTATGACATCACATTGTCTCATGGGAGTTGTAGTTCAGGTGTCCGATGTCCCCATTCATTCCCCTGGGTTCAGCTCCCTAACCATATGCATCTTCCACCAGGCAATGCAATTGCCCTTCTGAGCAAGTCATATGGTACATAGTGGGAGTCACATGACTTCACATGTGTCATAGGAAATGTTGTCTATCCAGAGTGCTCAGCCTATAAGGGAGAAAGGAGGCATCAAGCACCTGAATTACAATTCCCATCAGCCAATATAGCACCATAGAGTGATTCAGTTTAACATTAAATTGATTCAAAACAAAACATTTTGGGACGGTTCAACAAACCAAAATGAAATGTTTCAATACAAGAATATATTTTGTTTGGACTGAAAATGTCAAAATAAAACACTTCTCTATTTCCAAATAAATTTTTTTCAGAACTTTCCAGTCTTTGAAAAGTTTTGATATTTCAACTCTTCATCATGATTTGTGATTAAAACAATATTGAAATTCTAGTATTTCCCATAGGATGGAAATTCATTTTGATTTTTGCTCAGCTCTAGTTTGGACTTGCATTGGTGTTTTGTTTACCATAGAAAATGGGGAATTTTCTTAATTTAGCTGCAGGATGATAGGGAAACTGGCAATAATTGCTCCTGGTGTCTGAAAAAAAAATACAGCTGTGACATGAAAGGAATCTGAAGCAGTGACCACCACATCACTACAACATCAGGGAAAAGCTCTGTGACACAGGTACCAGTGATAAGATTCCTGAGATCTGCTCTCCTCCAGGGAAGGGATCATGGTGGAAGTAACATGCCTCATAGTGCAATGCAGTGGCTGATTGTTGCCATCCAGGAACAGCAGCTGCTTGCTGTGGCCTACTTATAGTAGACTACAATCTTAGGAAAGTAGTAATACAGGATCTAGTTTGTTCTGCTTTGGTTACTACAGAGCCTGCAGGAGGTCTGATTAGCTGTCCAGCAATGCAGCAGATGTTCCAATATGGCCAGAAACAAAATCTGCTGTTTCTGGCATGTTTACCACAGCTCACCATGTAGTAAACATGCCACTTTTTGGATCTCCATAGGACAGCCTGAGTTATAGGATTCTGGATGAGTCATTGAAATTTTGGCCTCTAGTAGACTTAACATCACATGCACCCCTCCACACAACTAGTTGAAAGCCCACTTAGAGGAAAGAGGGAAGTTCTGACAGTTTGCTTTAGGTGGAGAAGACACAAGCACCAAAGATAGGAGTGGCTCATCAGAGGGTGTGACTGTGACGCGGTTTGTGAACTGAGGGTCACGTGGTCTCGATGATATTTTTTGTCCAGCAGAAGGAAATGCCCAAATTCAGTTCTCAGCACAATAGTATTTTGGATAACTATTGTAACCTACCTGTAGAACCAGGCCAGGCCCAAGAACCCAAAGCCAAACAGTGGGAGGTGGAAACAGACCCGTCTGCAGAAAGAGATGGATGACTTGACTGTGGGCTTGGATCCTCCAGATGCAGATAATTTCCAGTTTGGAGAATGAGCAGAAAGAGTTTGCATAGGTGCCTGGCAGAAGAGAAGAACCTCTCAGCAAAGAAGCTGTGCTGAAGTGAAGATGCAAGAGGAGGCAAAGATTGCCTCCCGAAACAGAACTCTGGTGGAGGAAGCTCTTGAGCGGAAGGTGGAGATGCAGCAGTTCAGTAAACCACAACAGAGGTTGTGGACCTAGTGAGTCCCAAGGACAACACTGGGGAAAGCATTTATAAGATGGAGAAGTCCAAGTTTGCCCTGGAACAGCAAGTAAAGGAGATGAAGCAGAAAATGGATCCTGAGGCCAGCTAATTCACAGAGGTTGATGAGGAGGGAATGTAGCTGTACCCCCTGTTGCAGGAATAAGAGAGTCAGAGAAAAAGGGAGCCTGCCCAGCAGATGACTTAAGCTGAAAGGATCCTCAGTGAGAAGTTAGCTGCCTGTGGTGATGTCTCTGAGCTGAAGACAGAGGTAGAAATAGAGCTGTAAACTCAGGCAGAGGGGATCAAGCAGCAGCAGAAGTTGGCCCAGAAGGAGGCAGGTCATTTGTGAAAGCAGGTCAAAAAAGTTCAGCCAGTAGGTTGTGGAGCTCGTTCAGTGAATGTGATTATCTGTATCCTTCAGCATAAACAGAGGCTGCACACAAAACAGAATCTGCAGTTACGGCAATGCTCATGTAGGTAGCCACAAAACCAATGCTCTAATAAACAGGAAGGCCTGATTGACATGGCCAATAAGGATTTGCTCCTTCTGAGAGAGCCAAGCACCAAGGGCTATAAGAAGAAAAAATCTAGCTGAGGAAAAGCACCACTTAGATTTCCATGTGGCTATAACAGATGATGATGATTAGGAAGACCTTTGTATCCACCTTCAGAACATTCAAGGAACATGGGAAGAAAGGTCACAAGATGCCAGCTTGGAAGTAGGCTGGAGGAACTGTGAACAGAGACTTGGGATACACAAGGTAGATGGAAAATATGATGCTCTTGCAGAACCTGTCCAATGTTTATTAGGGTAGTTCCTAGGGAATAGATGTCCGTTCAGGTCTAATTTTACAGCCCAACCAGAACCTTATAAGTCCACAGCTTACCCAAGACCGAGAGTGTCGTGATTTTCAGACCCAACCTGACCTGAACCCTACATTTCCCCCTTAACCTGTGTCAGCACTGCCGCTGCTGCCTTGTCCTTGAGTCTCAGCCTTAAGGCGGGCTTACTGTGCTACCCTGAAATACATCTCTGGCTGCCTCCTGCCCATGGCGTCAGCATGGGTGTGGCTGCATGCCGTGCTCCTTCCCGCCACTGCTGTCTTTGCACTGTGTGTTGTGGAGCGACAGGCACTGCACCTCATCGGCACTCACTCTGCAGCACACAGTGAAGCGAGGTGGTATTGGCTGAAAGGAGTGGGCCATGCAGCTGCAGCGAACCCACGGGCAGAAGCGGGTGAGCAGAGAGCAAACCCGAGAGCGTTGGGTTGTTTTCAGACCCTAATACTTGTATTCGTATCCCACTGGGTTTGGGTCAGGTTGCGAGGCTCCACTAGGGACCAAATGAGAATGGGATCTCAGTGCTAGGCACTGTACAAACATGGAATAACACAGTCCCTGCCCCAAAGCGTTAACAATCCAATAGGACAGACACAGATGAGGTGAAAGGGGTAGAACACACAAGCAGAGTGAACAGTGTGATGGCTGCAAAGATCATGTTAGTTCCATGATTTACTTATCTGATTGTTTTTTGGGTGGGTTTTGGGCTTGTCTACTCCATTCAGTTGAGATACTAACTGCACTGATGGAAGGGGTTCTCCGATTGGCATAGGTAGTCCACTTCCCCAAGAGGCAGTAGCTAGTCTGACAGAAGAATTCTCCTATCAGCCTAGTGCTATCTACAAGGGGATTTAGATTGGCTTAACAGTGCTGCTCAGGAGAGTGGATTTTTCACACCCCTGACAGACGTAGTTAAACCAACCTAATTTGCTAGTGTAGACCACACCTTAGTTAGGTGAGGATAAAGGAAGATAAGGGAATGGAGAGGACAGAAGAGTCAGGACAGCTCAGGCTGAGATGAAGAGACTGTGTGGGAGGGGGCACAATGGCATTGGAGCTCATGCAGACAGTCAGCACAGGGCCAGAGGAAATCCAGTCAAATATGCAGAAAATACTCCAGTGACGACATCAGGGTCCCTGCGTGACCTGATTCTGCAGTTGCTCTGCTGGCTTGAGTGAGTGTCTGTCTGGCATTTTCTGTCCCCAAGGCCAGATGGCTGAGGAAAGAGTTGATGCTATATAGGGGTTCTCCTTGCACAGTTCTGGGTCCAGAGGTTTGGAGGCCCTGGCTGGGCCCCATTTTATCCTCTTTCCCCATCCCTCCACAATGCAGCAATACCTGCTTTAGCTACTGCTGTTGCAGATCCTACCAGCTTCTTTTGAACCTTAGTTTACCCTGAAAGGGATGGAATTTACCTGGTATAGGTTGAGGGTCAAAGCCACACCTGACAATGGAAAGAAGGTAAACCACTGTAACACAAAAGAAAATGGAGGCAGGAGCCACAGAACCATAGGATGAGGTAAGATCTGTGTAAGTAGGCTCATAAAAAACTCATTTGTAGTTACTTCCAGAATTCAAGATGACAGCATATACGTATCATGTGAAGAAAGCTTACTTTATTCATTATTTTAAATGTGTGACAGATGCAAAGAGCAATCATAGTTTGTCTGTCAGATTCTTGTTTTTTAGTTAACCTTTCAGGACAAAATATACTGTGGAATTTTGCTGAGATTAAATCTAACATGGTGCAACCTATATTGGGCCAAACCTGAATTGTTCACAAGCAAGCGCATGTGCAACCAAAGAAAATGTTTAATATTGATTAAACTAGTGCATAGTTTGATTCCTGTTTGTTTTGTCTGAACATCCCTCAAGGTCTCCTTGATTATTGGTCTGTCTCAGCACCATTCTCCAACAGTCTCATAGTAAAAAGGCCTATGACTGGTTGATGCGATTCAAAACTTGCAGACTTCCCTCTTGTAACATCACTATTAGCAAAACTGCAACTTCTCTGAATGGAGAAGAAAATGTTAGACCAAAGTAATTCTTCCCAGTCCTTCCGCTCCCATATTTGGAAAGTTTTGTGAGCCTTGGCAATACTCCACTTGGTGAGAAGGTCAATCACTACACCTCCTGTAATCCATTCAGTGAGATAAATGTTTGAACTAAAGGCCAGATTTCAAAGGTATTTAAGCAGCTAAAGATGCAAATAGGTGCTGGATGGGATTTACAAAAGCAGCCAATCAGTTAAGGTGGCTAACTTCCATTGAAATATCAGTGGGAATTCAGTGCCTAACTTGCTTAGGCATTTTGTAAACCCCACTCTGCACCTATTTATATCTTTAAGCACCTAAATGCCATTGTACATCTAACCTTTGGTCTTATATTTAAAACGGATTATTTTAAGCCAAGGAAATTTTGGATTCTTTAACTGTTACTGGTGAAAATGATAAATTTTTAGCTGGAGAACCCCTAGGGTGAGATAGATATTCCACAGACTTCTTGAAGCCTTTTGCAGATAAATTAATCATTCACTCCCCTTCAAAAATTTAATTTTTTAAATTTGGATTCCGCTCTCTTCCATTCGCTAGTCATAAGGCTTACATAGTGGGAGTACCTAGAAAAGATCTCAGTTTTTTTCAGTATCCCCCAGCCTATCTTGCTAAACAACAGTAATGTGAAACATATTGGCTAGGCTGCAGGATAAAATTTTTCCTGGCTTCACTAATCCAGGCCTTGCCAAGCTCATTTTGGGTAGCAAAGCAACAGGCAATCCCTGGAATCTTAATAGATATGAGTCAGCAGGTCAGTAACAAAACTGTAGAAGCACTGGTCATATTCATGAGCAGGACCACATGGAGTGGCTTTTAGGTTTGGAGAAAATGGACTAAGGGACAAATGTGACACTGTGTAAAATTGCTTCCTAGGCTCCCTCCAACCCTCATCAAAGGAAAATTCTCTCTTTCCCCACATTGATGAGGTAGTTGCTGAAGTTGTCCATTTTTCACTTGATTTTTGATTCAATTTTAGTGGCCTGACTTTCAGAGGTGGTGAGCAATTTTTTGAAGTTAATGGAAATAAATTGTGTCCCATACTTCTGAAAAGTCAGACCATAAATTCCTTGCTAATCTTACTTAGTTTGAATGTATTAAACAACAATGACTTGCAATAGGAAGCACAATGTCACGATATATATGGATGTTCTTTTTACTTTACCAGTATATCTGTTCCTAAGCTTATGACAGTTCAGGAAAATCTGGATATAAACTATATTTAACACATAAACAAGTTGTCTTTTGAATTGACTCTGGATGGATAAAATACAGGGTGCGTGAAATTAAATATTCTGTCAAATCTTACAGGGATCTTAACCTACTGACTATTAAACACAAAAGATTTACATTTTAAAAAAAATTAAGGTTGTAAAGTCCAAGCACTCTAAAGTCAGGAAACGCCAGAATTAAGGGTGCCCATGTTGCCCATTTTGTCCTCTTGTGCATGTGCATTATGATACAGTCTTTAATGACATGATTACATACTATTTTTGTTACCGGACACCTGGCCTTATTTAGTTCACAGGATGGTTCTGCTCTGGGGATGAATCAGGGTTGTACAGTGAAGGAGACTTGTCTGTGGGACCTCTGCTTCATTTGTTGCAGAAGCTGAAATTAGTGTGGTGAAGGAGGCAGGGGACTGCAGGAAGAGAAAGGATAGTCTCATGAGAAAAGCAGTGGACAACTGGGTTCCATCCCTGCCTCTGCCACACAGTTCCTGTTCTAGTTGTGGGGAAAAAATTGAAAACATGAACCCTTAAGGCTCAAAAACTCAGAGGGTAAATTACATTTTCTTTCTTTCTTTCTTTCTTTTTTTATCTCATGATTTTTAGGATCTGACTCATGATTTTGAACACTTGGGTTTGGGAATATTGTCGAAGCCCACCTACTGAGATCAATGAGAGCTTCACTTATATAGTTGAGATCAGAATTTGGCCCTTACATTTAAGGTGCAAGGTACAAGGAGCCTCCTTGCCATCACTTGTATGGCCCATGTGAAGGTCTGGCAGAGTTGCTATTCCTTTACCACGCCTTCTCTAGTCTGGGCTAGCCCCAACAGGCTCTTTCTAGCCTATAAGGTACTTATATATTCTTTTTTTGGGGGGGTGGGGAAGAGGGGTGTTTGGTTTTTTTGTTTAAAAAGCCTCACACCTAATTTTTTGGCCATTTGACCTGAGTCTAGAAAGATGATTGCTCTCATTAAGAAAGATGGTCCTGATGCTGCAACTGTTACTCATGTGAGTAATTCTTCATTGGCTGTTCCATTCATCAGTGCCAAGGAACCTCTGAAATTCAGCAAACTCTGTCCTTGTATTTCCTGAAGACTTGGAAGACAGAAATATATTTCTAGTTCATAGTGTAGCTGTAGGATGCTTTGGGGTTAGTCCATCAAAAATGTTGTTTATCTGTTTTGTTTGAGTGATGCATACACCTGTACTTGTGTTGCACACAAACTAAACTTAAGTTGGAGACAATAAAATGAAACACCCACCCACATTTGGTTTTACCTTCATTCAAATGGAGTATAGTTTTATTGGAGACATTTTCCATACCATGCATGGCTTTTGCTGTTCATGTATATGTATGGATTTAAACTTTTGCAAGGCAATTAATCTTTTTTAGTCTGATCCGGTGAGAATGATTCCCTTGCATGATCAGGAGTCAGGCATTGATTACTGTGTTGTGAAGGGCAGAAGCTGCTAACTTCAGAAAACTGGCCATTTTTTACCTAAATAAACAGCTGGGATTTTTTTTATGCTAGAGATATGTAAGATAGCATTTTAATAACTAATCTGTGTGCCATTCATTTAAGGTAATCATGAGCCAGTGGGATATCATTGAAAAGAAATCTTCACTGTACTACAATTGTTCCAACTCTGTTTTACAACTTTACAACAAAATTTACTTTTAAATATTGAGTCAGTAAAATACTTGCTGATATTTTATCTGCGATTACCAAACAATGTGGTTACCAAATCTGATCAGAGTCAGAGATTTAACATGTTTTGTTTTTAACTACTTGAAAGAAGAATATTCTTCTTTACTTCTCAATTTATATGTTATGGGGTGGATCTATATTTAAAAGTTGCAGTAGCACAGAGAGGCGGTAGCTGAGTTGACAGGAGAAGTCCTTCCATCAACATAGCGCAGTCTACATCGAGCATTAGGTTGATTTAACGGAGTCACTCGGGTGTGGATTTTTACACCTCTGAGTGATAGAGTTATACCAACCTAATTTGTCCTGAGCCCCACTCTAGTGTCGTGGCACAAAGGGAACAGAAACCAGCTGGATATCCCCAGCTTGAGGTTCCTCCCAAGGTGTAAAGCCAGCTCCAAATACCATTTCCCCTGCATATCCCAGTGGTTATAGTGTGGAGGGGATGAGGCTTGTGTGAACTGCACTCCAGTAATCCCCTGATAACTATAGTTCTTTGGTGGCTGCAGGCAGCTGGCATAGATATGAGCAACTCCTACACTGTTCTTAGCTGTGTCAAGGTTGGTGCAGAACTGGCCCCAGAATCAGGGAGCTACCATCAATTCCTTACAACCTCTCTGATGCATACAGCTAAGAATCTGGGTCCTATTTTTATTTATTTGTTCTTTTTGAAAATGGGCAAAAAGAAGTTTTTATATAGCACTGAAATTATAAGAGCCCATACAGATTGAATGGAGAAGCCAATGAAATCCATCTATGAGAACAAAGATACCCAGCTAATTAATATATCAGGGACAATTAGACCTTCTGCTATAGTAGGAATGCCAGTCTTTCCTTCTATTTTCTTCTTGAAAACAAATGTATTCTGCTGCTAACTGGGAAATTTCACATTCTGTTATTGATGTCATGGCACTAGTACCATATTTCCTTTCTAATGACATTCTAAGATGCTGGCAGAATTTGGGATTTTGATCCATGCTCACATCGCTATGTATTGTGTGCTAATAAGAACTCTCTCTTTGTTGGCAAACACTGAATAAAAATAGTTGTCTCACCTGAAAATTTGCCCAGGTTCCTTTTATTTATTTCTTTTAAAGAGGGACCACTTACTTTGTATTTGAAATCTGAATTTATACCTAGATGGTCAGCTTTGTATGGGCAACAGTATTTTGGATGTCCTGACTGTTAGGATCTAGCAACTGAGCGCAATAGTCTATTTCAATAGGAGTTATTTTCCTCCTCGTGCATGTGATTCCCTTTGCTGATATGCTGCACTTTGGAAGAATAACTCCCCAGTGTAAAAATAAGATAAATCTGTATCATACATTTAAGAATAGAGGCATTAATTGTTATCCACAAACCATCTTTACATTGAGGACTGTTCTTTAGAAGCATATTTAAGATTACATGGACTCCTCATCTGTAACATGCTTACACATCTCTTAACTATTAACCATCATAAACCGTACCTTGACATTAAGAGTGAAACAAATATTAAATAATCACCATTAATTTACCTTGGTATGGCAGAATTCTAAGTGTACCTTTTCCTATTTTTTTTATGAGGAGCCTCTTGCTTTGGTATCTAGGTGCCAGAATTTTAAAAGTATTTATGCACCTAAAGAAGCAGATAGATGCCTAGTAGGATTTTTCAAAAAAGAGCATACTCATCTAATTCCTAACCCGCTTAAGCACTTTTGAAAAATCCCACTAGGTGCCTACCCTGCATTCTTAGGTCCCAGAATATCTTTGAAATTCTGGCCCAAAGAGACCAGGTTTCACACTAAGAGAGGACATAAATGGCAGTGTAAATTACAAATCATCATTAGCATAAGATGGTGTAATTTATGGGCCCTAAAGGAAAGAACAGGTTTGGCAAATAAACTAACCTCAAGAGGCTTCCATTATCTTAAATTTTCTTACACCATCCTGAGGTTACTTTTCCAGCTCTATCTTTGCCCTTCTGCTCCGCTCAGCCTGTTAAACATATATTCTCACATTCACATGAACTTACAACTATGGTGTGGCTTAACCACCATTTATGATATCTCTGAATTTGGCTCTATAAGTGTTATCGTATGTGGTTGCACAATTAGATTAGTTCAGGATGGACCCTTCACATTCAATGTCTTTGCTTTGGTGTATATGAATCAGTCCTGTAATGTAGTGTTTGTGCTGTCATATTAAAAGATGCAGTAAATATTCATCCTCCCTGGAAGCTTGTATACTTGCGGCTGTTTACCTGGTGTGTTCACTCTTCATCACAAGCTTGAATATGCTTCAGAGGATCAGGCTGAAGAACAAGCCTAGCAAAGTTAGTTTATGCCAGCGATATCATGGGAAATTTCAAATGTTTCCAAGTGCAGAAGCCAATGAAGCTACTGAAACATAAGCAAATACTCAGAACAAATTTCATTGTATCATGATCTTTTTCTAAACATATGCGTGTGTCAATCCTTGGGCCAGACTGTTGGCTGGATGAGAAAAACAGAGAGGATCAGACTAAAGAGGACAATGAATTCAGTTTCCAAACCGCTTTTTTATTTTGAAACGCTTTTTCTTATTTAAAAAGCATCTGAGTGTCTGGCATATGAATCAAATTCCCCAACATCATTTTTTTTTAAGTGCTTTACTTATTTTTTTCAAAAACTGTCCGAGAAACTGAGACCAGAGAGATGGGGCAGTGTGGGCTGAGTGATAAAACTACCACAAAGCAAAGCAAGAATCTCAAACAGCAGAATTCCGTTTTTTCTTTAAGTTTTGTGAGCCTTTAAAATGGCATTTTTAGTTTTATTTTTAATCCACTGACTATAATTAAAGCTCATCATATATGTTTGTATTTAAGCCATATTTCTCCTATAGCTTTAGTCTTTTTTTTTTTTTTAAACTGGTGGCTTTAAAAAAAATCTGTAGGGATTTTTAAGGCAATCCTCTGATGTGGGACTCGACTCATTTGGAATAAGTGGTTTATCTCCTCCTAGCGTCAAATGTGGCAGTGTTGATCCATGAATTATCTGGCACGATACTGCAAAGCTATGAGGCTGCTAGCTGCATACACTCTTTTCTGAGACAGAAGTCACAGCTTCCTATGAGTAAAATACATTTCAGAATTCCAGGCTCTGTAGTGCAATTTGCTGTAGTGTTCTGGAAATGTAAAATTAGCCTGACAAATCTGGGTGAAATTATAGGTACAAACACACATTGACTTTGTTTCCCTTTTTAAAAAAGAGTTGCCTTCGTATTTAGTGTTTGGGGAAACTGGTATACTGAAAGCCTTGGAAGATGGACAACATGCAGGTATGAGGGCCAAAGGCAGAAGAGAAGGGTTGTAGCATAAAACTAACCGCACTGAATAGATTTGATTGTACCCTTCTGCCACTCACCATCTGTATGTCCTCTGTCTTAAACTGTAACTTTTTGAAGTAGGAATCATCTCTGTATGTGCTGATAATGGAGCCTTCGTAGCACTGTGGGTATAAACGACAGTAACAGTCCAAGTTAGCCATACTGTTCCACCAAGATACTTCAATCCTACTGTACTCTGGAGGAGCCACTTCTAGGACTGAAAGGATTGTTAAGTTTCCATGCCCGTTATTTTCTTGCCCTTTTCACTAAAGTTTGAACAAGCATCCTAAATGCAGTGAGAAGGGGGAGATGTGATGTGGAGCCAATCCAGAGGGAACTATTATCACATTCATTTCACATAGGCCACTGAACAGCTATTAGCAGCAACTTCCAGTTGTTACTTTATCTGAGTTGGATTTGAACTGCCAACCCAAAGGTGAAAGACCCTATGGACCATTACTAATCCCCCACAGTCATGCAGTCCTCTCTTGCTTGTCTCCTTAAATATGTTTCTAGCATGAAAGCAACCAGAACTTTTTGTCTATTGCTTGTAACTGTATAGACCTTGTAAAGTACCTACTTAGGTACAATAAATTTGTACAGTGAAGGAATTTGTCTTTATCTCTCAGAACTCATTTAAAGTGCAACCTAAACTTAATTTGTATAAATGTGGCCCTTAAATTTTCCCATTACTACTTTTATTTCCTCATTTCTTCTTTGTGATAACATTTTTCTGGACCAAAATTAAGTTGCCTGTAAGGTCTTCTCTCAATATTTTTTTAATTGAAATCTTACCTCTCCTTCTCTGGACCATTAGGACACCAAAAAAGTGGCAAGTTCAGAAGCAATAGACCGGATGATGAGATTATTTTCACTATGCCTCTTCCATCCATGTGGCCTTTTTTGGGGTGGGGGTTCATTACCTCCCTGATATGGATGGAATGTTAACTCTGCATAGATATAACTTTTAAATACTAGCTTCATGTCCATTTGCATACTGGAGTCTTAATTATTTTATTGCCATAATACAATCCCCCCAAAGATCAATTGACAAAGGACATAAGGGGGGTTGAGGGGAGAACCGTGCCATCTGGTCTGACCACACTCCAACTGAGCTACAGTTACTGCCATCAAAACCAAGTGAAATCCTTCTTTCAAAGACTGCATATTATTGCTTAAAACCTAATTACATATACATGATGGGAAATGAGTTAATTATTTGTATCTTTGTGAGGCCTAGATAACATTTTCCGTTGAAAACATTCATAATGAAGAACAGTATCTTATAGGAAAACATTGATCATCAGCCTGCATTTCAACAGGGTTCTCATTAATAACACAGAATACAGAGACGTTACAAATCAGTATCCCTCCTTATTTCTTAGGGGGGTTCCATAAATGTGGAAAAGTGGAATATATTATGTATGTATTTCTTCCACATTTATGAGCTCAATTAAGGGCTTAATTCAATTAAAAACATTTTGTAGCTTTGTGGCATGGAAAGTCATGTAAGACTTGGAAGCTGTGAAAATTGGCTCCACACCAGTTAGCTCATGCAGCAAGGAATCAGCTGAAACGTGGAAGCCAATTAACAATAAAATTCTTATGCAGTGCTAAGCTGTAGGTATTTGAGTAGCCAACCAGGAGGTGGAGCATATGCAAATGAGATTTCTCAGCCCACACTAACCAGTTCTATAGAACCTAGTAAATCCACCTCCTGTCCCTATCCTACCACTTAAAATTCACGCATTGGCACATTAGCATGAGAGTTGATATGGAGAATGAGCTAAGTAGTCACCCTTCAAAGGGTACCAGTCTCTCTGTATACGGAGTCAGTGCAACCCATGCCTGCTTGGTGTGGCACTCTGTCCGCCCTGCTAACCAGACCAGCTAGAGATTGATGAGCCTGTTACATCCATGGCTAAATGATGTGTGTCTTTTAGCTCAGGCATTAAGCTCCAGTGGTCCCGGATGATGACGACGATCGGGGTCTGTCAGTGTTACACTAGGTAGCTATAATGAAAGGGAGATGGAAAAGTACTGATTATTATATATTAAGATGATGGCTGTTATTAGTATTAGATAGCAATCTTGTAGCAAAAGTCATAGGAGCAGGAACGCTGAACTCTACCTGGCTCTGTCACTGATTCATTGTGTGACCTCAGGCGAGACATTTAGCTTCTCTGTGCTTTAGTTTTGTGAACTAGAGAATGGGCTTAATATTTCCCCAAGCACTGGGGCTTGGGAGTGCCAAGCCCAAACAGCCACGCTTGGTAACATGGGGGTGGGTGGATGGAGAAACCTATTTTCCCTAAAGCCACAGATTGGTAGCAGAGTCACTCCACAGTCATTATTGCAGCCCCAAAGATCCAGAGAGATTCAGCAGAGCTGCACTCTACATGGCTGTCTTGGTTCCTGGATCTTGCCCCCCTCCCACTCTTTGCAGTTGAAGTTCTGTCTGGGCCCTCTGTGGCTGTGGAGGAGGAGGCAGGACCTGTCTCTCGACATTTGTGAGATCCTTTGAGCCTCTCAGATGAAATGTGCTATAACAGTGCAAAGCGTTACTCTGAATATTCAGTAATTCTTTTACTACTGCTCTGGATGATAACAAGAAATAATGTAGGCCTCGATCCTGCAACTGATCTATGTCAGCACAAAGGTCCTGCACAGATCAAAGTGCAGGACGCGAAACAATGACATTTTAAAACAGCATTTTAAGATACCTGAAAGTGTGTTTCACTCCACTGATCTGAATTTAGCAGCAGTGTAATCCCAGGGGGCTGCCATTTCAATGATAGTTCCAATTGGAGAACCAGCCTATGACCTGTATCAAAGCAGGAAGATCAGTGCAGCAACCACACACAGAGAAAGTTGCCACCACCTGTAGATACTAGGAACTGCAGCCGGTTTCCAGAGCCATTTTTAGGTCAGCTCTGTATTTTATCTAAAGTTTATATTTTTTTTAGTATACAGCAAACAAACCAGGGAAGAAAATACAGGACTTGAAGGAGAGCTGTGAAAATCTGCTGCTCCCTGCCTCTCTGGCTGTAGCTTTGATCTCCTTGTCTTGCTAAATCTGATCAGGCTGAAAGAATGGCTGGTTCATGCTTCTTTATTTCAAGTTTAAATGTTTTAGTTTTAGGTCATTTAAAAAAAATCAGTAGCTTAGCTCTGAGTGATTGGAATATATTGTATGTTCCACTGCAGCTTTTCTTTAAGTATGATAGCAGGGTGAAGGTTCCGCTATCAGGACTGTTTGATCTCTAAAGCCTTTTTTGCTTACCTTTTGGACATTGTCCCTTTAAAGTGCTTCCCTGGTTGACTGATACCATACATCCCTGGGTAGTAGGGGAGAGAGGCAAATCTCTGGTATTAATCTCTCTCCCTGGATGATATCCGGAGCTGATGCATGTAGCAGCCAAAGAAGTCTATTTGGGGAATTCCAGCCTGGCAATCAGTCTGAGTGTAGTAATGAATGTTTTTCAAGATAGCACACAGCTATTTTGCCATCCCTCAGTCACTAAATAGAGGAACATTTTTGGATTTAGGACTTGTCTACACATGAAGGTTAATTTGGAAAAAGGAAGGGTGTGAATTTAAAGTGGATTAACTGTTCTTGATTAGCTAATTATTCCAGAACAGGGATATCTACACATGGAGTTAATCAGGAATGCTATTGCAGAATAATTCCCACTGTAGAAAAGCTCTTAGTTTTCACTTAACATGCATTTACATCTTACTGTGTATAAATGATAACACAGTACAAGCTCTTCATATATGCTGGATATGTTCAGGTGAAGCATAAATGAGCGTGGTTGTAACTGCCTGAGGAGTGTATGTATTCATAAAACTACAAAACTGGTGAAGTGTGTTACTGCCATTATAAAGTGATTTTTGTTCTGGTCATGAGTTGACTGTGTGTTTATATGGGATGCTGATACAGTTGGTAACTTTGCTTTTCAGACCTTTCCTTTCATAATGATAATAATAATGGCATAGAGAGTACACTTATATAGTTTGCAGATGATACCAAGCTGGGAGGGGTTGCAAGTGCTTTGGAGTGTAGGATTAAAATTCAGAATGATCTGGACAAACTGGAGAAATGGTCTGAAGTAAACAGGATGAAATTCAATAAGGACAAAGGCAAAGTACTTAGGAAGGAACAATCAGTTGCACACACACAAAATGGGAAATGACTGCCTAGGAAGGAGTACTGCAGAAAGGGATTTGGTGGTCATAGTGTATCACAAGATAACTATGAGTCAACAGTGTAACATGGCTGCAAAAAAGCTAAACATCATTCTGAGATGTATTAGCAGGAGTATTGTAACCAAGACATGAGAAGTAATTCTTCTCCTCTACTCCGTGCTGATTAGGCCTCAACTGGAGTATTGTGTCCAGTTCTGGGCACCACATTTCAAGAGTGATGTGAACAAATTGGAGAAAGTTCAGAGAAGAACAAAAATAATTAAAGGTCTAGAAAACATGATCTCTGAGGGAAGATTGAAAAATAATGTGTTTGTTTAGTCTGGAGCAGAGAAGACTTTGGGGGATATGATAACAGTTTTCCAGTACATAAAAGATTGCTAACAAGGAGGAAGGAGAAAAATTGTTCTCATTAAACTCTGAGGATAGGAGGAGAAACAATGGGCTTAAACTGCAGCAAAGGCGGTTTAGGTTGGACAGTAGGAAAAACTTCCTGTCAGAGTGGTTAAGAACTGGAATATATTGCCTTGAAGTTGAGAATTTCCATCATTGGAGAATTTTAACAGCAGATTAGACAAACACCTATCAGGGATGGTCTAGATCAGTGGTCCCCAACCTTTTCGTCTGGCGGGTGCCAGACGAAGGACTGTGGTGGCAGTGGAGCACCTGCCGAAATGCTGCTGAATTTCAGCAGCATTTAGGCGGCGACACCTCTCGATGACGTCGCTTGTCGGCGGCAAGTGATGTCATCGAGAGGTGTCGTCGCCGAATTTCTGCGGCGTTTCAGCGGCGACGCCTCTTGATGACGTTACTTGCTGACAAGTGACGTCATCGAGAGGCGTCGCCGCCGAAATGCTGCAGAAACTCGGCAGCATTTCGGCGGATGCTCTGCCGTTGGCCAGGACCTGGGCTCATTGGCGATCCCTGGTCTAGATACTATTTAGTCCTGCCATGAGTGCTGGGGACTGGATTAGATGACCTCTCAATGTTCTTTCAGTCCTATGTTTTTTATGATTTTTTTAAAACAAGATTTTCACACAGTGGTGATATCACTATTTTAAATTATTAAAGGGATAGCAACTTGAAATCAAGTACATTTCAAAATGGAGTTAAAATAGTTTTTACTGCAACCGAATCCCCCATCACTTTTTATGCTTTTGCAATTATATTTTTCTATTTCTTTAAATGATTTTCTTTCCCTTTAGATGTCAGAAAGAGACACATAAACAGGGAAAACTGACTACACATGAGAAATTGTATCAGACCTGGTTGCCAATGCATAAAGTACACAAACCAGGGGAAGAAAAGAGAAATAACCTTTGTAATCCCTTTCAATTATGGTAAATTCAGATGTAATGTGTCATAGCAATGGACAAGTAATCATGAGAGCAGTGATTTTTTTAAAATAATCACTGGTGTCCCTTAAATTTTGGTGGTGGTGTCAGTCATGAAATATTACTATTTGTATAAGAGAAGCCGATAGTGGGTTTTTTTATGTATTCCTATATACTGAAAGGGATTTTCCCATTATGCGGAGTGATACTTTAATATCGACTTACTTACTTTTATCATTTGATTTCACATTTCCCTCCCAAACATTCTGAACTGCAGAGCCTCAGCCCTTCTTTAGCTGTGGTTACAAGTGTTGGGGACTAATCTGTTCCTTCTTTCAAATGCGGCTTCTGTATTCTCAGACCACCCTTAAGTGATAAATCTTTCCATCAGATCCACAGCATGGATTTGAGATAAGCAGCTTAAATGAAGCATTATCTTGCCTGGAACTTGTAAATGGGCCTCCTTGGGATGCTTCATCACTCTGAACTGTGTTTCACACTGGATCTGCACCGCTTAGTGTGGAGGCTAGCAGGTCTTCACAAGATGGCATGTAGTTAGTGATGGGTGAATAGGTTGATGATCATTCAGGATTCCAAATCTGGGCCCTTTTCAGATCCTAAATAAAACTCAATCCCAATCTGAATATCCTCGTGTGTCCCCTTGCTGCTCTATCAGTAGGATCTACTCTACACAACAAATCCAACTTTCCCTATCCCGCTTCCAGCTTTCCCGAATACAACTAGACCAAGCAGAGCTAGAGGATTACCAATCAGATCGGGGTCTGCTGCTTGGTAGTTTAGGCTCCATACATATTATATCATTCTTCCCATCATTGGTCTTTCTGAAGCTACCATGATAAGAACCAAAGTATCGTTTATTGTGGTGAAGAGACATTGCTGATATGGACTTCCTATATTCAAAGTTTCTTCTGTGCAAAACAGCAGCCAAGAAAATGTAATAGGTTGTATTGGAAGAGGGATATAATATAGAACAAAAGAGGTGATACAATTTGTTTCTTATGTCTAGAGATAGGCCTAGGTGGCTGTATATTGTGTGTAGTTTTGCAAAGCTTTGTCATCTTAGTTTTTGCTTTGTAAAACCAAACCAAAAACATAGGATTTGTTATAATAAATTAGATCAATGGCCCACCAACTAGCCTCAAACAATGGCATCTAAACTAAGTTTTTAAGTATGGCGATACCTAGGCCATCCCGAGATTCTTTAGTAAGAGGCATAAAACTTCCATAATGGACAATTTTGAAATAATACATACATGGGTAAAGTTTATACCCAACTCCTGGAAGTTCATAATTGGCCTATGGCTGAATATTAGTAGCCCTCAAACTTTTATTCTAGGAGACCACATTTTGGGTGCTTGAAAAATACAATAATAAATAATCCTAGTGTTTGTAAGTGTTGATTGCATTCTTAATTATCACATACAACTAATACTTTAACCCTAAAGATCACAGGATCATAATATCTTGTGGCAGACAGTTCCAGAGGTAACTGGAGAAAAACTGCTGGGAAGAACCAGTTAGAGATTCCATGCAATTGCCGAAGCAGCCAGAGCAGGGACTGCTGCCCTGTGAGGAGGGGGTTAAAATGGGGCCCAGTTGGGCTACCTCCTCACAGTGCTATCTCTGTACCCAGAACTATTCAGAGTAAACCTTCTCCTACACACACTATGGGGACACTCAAATCAGGGGAAAAACTGCAGGGAGGAACCAGAAAGAGACTCAACCCAGTAGGAACAGAAGCAGTTAAGACCATGAAAGGGTTTATAGAATATATTTGTGTACATCTTGAATGGCTTGGAAAATATTGATGCCTCATGGGAAGAGGTCACTTCACAATGTATGAACAGTGTTTGGTACCGTGCATGGCCAGATGCTGCCCACAGCTTCATGGGATTTGATGCCATTCCTGCTCTTGAGCAAGAAACTGTCAAGTTGGCGAAGCATGTTGGCGTTGAGGAGATGGAGGAGGAGGATGTACAGGAGTTGTTGGAGTCTCACGCTGAGCAACTGACAAATGAGGAATGGATTGAGCTGGATCAACAACAGATAGCCGAAGAAAACAAGGATGATGATAACATAGGGCAAAAAGTCAGGAGTCTGACCACAAAGAATCTCTCCCATTTCTTTGGATTGTTGGATGAGGTGATGGAAACCATAAGAGTGGTGATCCTTTTTGTGAACGGTCTGCCAAAGTCTCCAGGGCTCTCAATGATGCAGTGGCTTGTATGGGGAGATCTATCATACAAAGATTCATGCAGGAAAGCAGACGTTGATAAAATCCTTTTTTTAAGACTTTTGCAACCAAAACGTGAGCCACGGAAAACCCAGCCGCCATGCCTACCCAAGTTTAGCATGATTGACACGGTTTTATACTGTATTACTGTACTGTATTTACTGTAGTAAAATGTTCTATGTGTTTGAACGGTGTTAGGGTTCTACATTATTTTATTCAATGTGTTGTTGTAAATACTATTGAGGTACACTGTTTAGGTGAAAAGAGCACTGTCATAGGCAAGTGTGGTGAAGTTGTGAATGCATCCCCTCCCTTATTCCAATATTTCCTCTGGGTATCAGTTTTGGTATCCATTGCCCTTTTCAAGAATGCAACCCCAATGTATACAGGGGACCCCCTGTACTGAGAGAGGAGGAAAAGTCCCAAATTGTTTAGTTGGTTGATCATAATTAGGTGGTCTGAGCTGACTTGGGGTGTAGTGATCAGAAGTAATTGTTTGGGGGTAGATATGTGAGGGGAGGTAGTGTCTAATTGCCAGCCCCACCCCATTTGTTTTGGGCATCAGTTGCCATTGGTGGGAATTGTGAACTCACCATACATGTTAGCAGCAGGGTTTCTTAGCCTGAAAAGGAGCCAGGGAAAGGAAACTGAATATATTAATCAAATCATAAAAATTTAAAAACTAGGGAGTGAGAGCTTGCAGCTATATGTCAATAGTGCTGAAAGGAAACTCATGGGAAGCCCAAACCTGCAACCACTAATGCACATAAACCTCCTTCCCCTGTTCTCCACACAGAGGGATATTTTTCTTCTTGGTGGATGCAGGCAAAGTACCCTTATTTTTTCACTTTCAACAGCAAAAATCTGGAGCCAATTCTCCACTCCATTACACTAGTGTTTTTTGTAGGTGTAATTCCACTAACAGCAGTGGAATTGCCCCTGCTTAAAACTGGTGTAATGAAGTGAAGAATTGGGTTAGTGCTTCTTGGGGGGTCTCTCCAGAGAAAGAGGTACAGTAAAAGATATTTGGCACTTCCAGTTCATTACAAGTTCACAGGCTGTGTGTGCCAAAATGATGTATTTTTTGTTTTCTGATCGAATGTGTGTGAGTTCCAAATAAATGTGTACTGCTCACTCATATGTAGGCTGAGTGCCATTTGTGCCAGGCAAAGGAGGGCTGCTCCTAGTTCACTGACTATCAAGCCAGCCAGCACTTGGGTGGTGTCGGGTTCCTTCCCCACTCTAATCTTTAGGGTACAGATGTGGAACCCCGCATGAAAGACCCCCTAAGCTTATTTTTACCAGCTTAGGTTAAAAACTTTCCCAAGGCACAAATTCCACCTTGTCCTTGAAAAGTATTCTGCCACCACTAAGTGAGTTAAACAAAGATTCAGGAAAAGGCGCACTTGGAGTTCCTGTTTCCCCAAAATATCCCCCCAAGCCATTCATCCCCTTTCCTGGGAAGGCTTGAGAATACTCTACCAACCAGATAGGTAACAAGGTGAGCACTGACCACACCCTTGGGTTTTAGGACACTAAAACCCAATCAGATTCTAAAAAAACCCCAGTCTTTATAATAAAGAAAGAAAAAGTAAAAGAATCACCTCTGTAAAATCAGGATGGTAAGTACTTTACAGAATAACAAAAGATTCAAAAACTCAGAGGATTTCCCCTCTAGGCAAAATTTTAAAGTTACAAAAGCAGTGATAAACCTCCCTCTTAGCACAGGGAAAATTCAGAAGCTAAAATATATAATCTAACGCATTTCTTTGCTATTACTTACTATTTCTGCAATACTAGATGCTTAGTCCAGATATGCTTAAGGAGATGTATTTTTCTTGCCCTGGTTCCTTTCTGACTGGAAGAGAACAAAACAAAGACTCAAACAAAAACCTCCCCCCACAGATTTGAAAGTATCTTCTCCCCTTATTGGTCCATTTGGTCAGATGCCAACCAGGTTATCTGAGCTTCTTAACCCTTTACAGGTAAAAGAGGAATTAACCCTTTACAGGGTAAAGAGGGATTTTATGCTACCCTTGACTGTATTTTATGACAGGGTATAGTTTTTGTGACTATTCTATATTTGTTTGAGTAGGGAGCCAAGGGGGTAATAGCACTTCTAGTTCAGTACACATTCATGAGCAACCATAAGGTTTGCTCCCCCCCGATATTGCTAGTGACCAAAACCAGTAAATATGAATCAAACCAAAACAAAACTCACTCCCAAAAGCAGCAGGTTGAAGGGAAAAGAATTGGTGATGTTTGTAGATGTTTCTAATTAAAATTGAGTGATAATTAGAATGACTATTTAAGTCCTTTTGTTAAATCTGAACTCATTGAAAACTGTACCCCATTTTGGCTTCAAAAAAGTCTGCAGTTTTTGTTGAATGGGTTGAGGTAGACAAACATGGAGGAGAACTAACCCTCTTTGTAGTAGACTATAAGATCCATGCCGTGCTAAAAAATAATGACATTAAAACTTGGAGAAATTGATCAAATTCTCTCCTTGCTTTTATATTAGCATAAGCCTGGAGTAACTCCACTGACTTCAAAGAAGTAGTCCTGATTCTCAATGGCAGGAGAGGGAAATTGGGCCCAGTATGTGAATGAAGAAAGTAATAAAAATCAAGAAAAGCTCCTACAGGCACATCACGTTGGCATTACTAGCTTGACACAAATTCAGGCTAATCTGTTCAGCTGCAACATCCTTTCTGAAACAGTGTATCTAATGAAAATATTGAACAAATTTCCCTCCTTCCTGCTCCATGCCCCCTCACTGGATCTTAGAAGCACATTGCCAACTGGGCTCTCAATCCTTAGTATAATATTTCTGTCATTCCAGTTTTTCTTCAACCCCTTCTGTCAAATGACTTCACCACTTCCTCTGGACCGTTCTGTTCCTCAGAACTATACCCTCTGCTCTTCTTATCAGCCAATGTTTCCCTTAGATATATGATGCACATTAACCCAACGTCTTCAGAAACAAAGTAATGTCTACTAAAAATATGGTGGTGTTAGGTAAGTGGCAGGATATTTAGACCAAAGCTCCTAAAAGTGCTAGATTTGTCTCATGATTAGAATAAAAAGATTTTTAAGTTGACATCTGCCCAGTTCATATACCTGCCCTTTATAGAGTAGAATGAACTTCATAGAGTTTAAAAAGATGATGCAAAAACTGGGTCTTTCTGCAGCAATCGTTCATCTCTCATGATAGCGGGAGCTAGTGTCTAATCACATTTATATCTTTGGAGCCCTGATTAGAAATGGAAATGGAAAATGGAAAATATGGATATGAACTTCTCAATTGATAATGGAAGACTATTGGAAGTGATTGCTGGTGTTCAGTAGTCCTTTTGATAGGTATAAGTTTATTTCTGATAGTGTTAATTGAACTATCCAACAAAGTAGTGTGTCCTGGTGGGTTTTTTCTTTTAAATTTGATAAAGTAAGTGAAAATGGTTGAATGCTTCATATTTAGGCTTTATCTGAGTATCTGCTGTGTTTTAAGACTCCTTCAAAAAGTTAGGGACCTGTCTCTGATGAAATCACTTTTGAACAGATTTGTCTGGTTTATAGTCTGTATAATTGATGTGGACATAGGTTTGCCTTTTTCATGACTAGAATTAGTTTAAATTTCTCCTTTCCTAAAAATGCTATTTATTTCCCAGAATAAATACTGACTTCAGGCTGATTTCTTCATCTCCCAAAAAACCCACTTTGGCCAAAATAGTTAAAACACATCTGGATAAGGCACCTGCAATTTTGGTGGCTCCTCTGAACCTTTTTCAGTATCCCCATGATTAATGAAAAAAAAATCTAAATTTCACTTCAGTATGTATGTACACAGGAAAGCATCAGACAGTGATCCACTCAATTAAATTTGAAAAAGGTATTAAAATGTTACATTGCAGAATCCCCCAAAATGTATTTGTCATGGTATAATTCCCCACTCTGAACCTTAGCATCCAAAAGATGGGGTACCAGCATGAATTCCTCTAAGCTCATTTACCAGCTTAGTACTTGTAGCGCTGCCACCAACCAGGAATTCCAGTGCCTGGTACACTCTGATCCCCCCAAAACCTTGCCTGGGGACCCCCAAGACCCAGACCCTCTGGATCTTAACACAAGGAAAGTAAACCCTTTCCCTCACCGTTGCCTCTCCCAGGCTTCCCCTCCCTGGGTTACCCTGGAAGATCACTGTGATTCAAACTCCTTGAATCTTAAAACAGAGAGGAAAATTCATCTTCCCCCCTCCTTCTCACTCCCCCTCCCAGACTCTCCCTGAGAGAGAAAGTAATCCTAACACAGAGAGAAAATTAACCTTTCTCTCCTCCTTCCCTCCTTTCTCTCCACCAATTCCCTGGTGGATCCAGACCCAGTCCCCTGGGGTCTCACCAGAATAAAAAAACAATCAGGTTCTTAAACAAGAAAAGCTTTTAATTAAAGAAAGAGAAAACAGTAAAAATTATCTTTGTAAATTTAAGATGGAATATGTTACAGGGTCTTTCAGCTATAGACACTGGGAATACCCTCCCAGCCTAAGTAGACAAGTACAAATTAAAATCTTTCAGCAAAATACAAATTTGAACTCCTTCCAGCCAAATACACATTTGAACTCCTTCCAGCCAAATACACATTTGCAAATAAAGAAAACAAACATAAGCTTAACTCGCTTTATCTACCTAGTACTTACTATTCTGGACATATATGAGACTGTATCAGAGAGATTGGAGAGAAACCTGGATGCACATCTGGTCACTCAGTACCCAGAGAGAACAACAACCAAAATCTAACAGCACACACAAAAACTTCCCTCCCTCAAGATTTGAAAGTATCCTGTCCCCTGATTGGTTCTCTGGTCAGGTGACAGCCTGGCTCACTGATCTTGTTAACCCTTTACAGGCAAAAGAGATATGAAGTACTTCTGTTCTATTAACTCTTACTTATCTGTTTATGACAGTATTCTATAAAGTACATACATTTGCTTTCTTAAATGTTTTACAATGTACTTCCAGACAGTTAAAACAAGGTCGAATACCTCACAAGGGCTAATGTACTGGAATTTCTAACATCCCTGGATAAAGGGTACTGAAGGATCTAAGCTGGAAAGAAATGTCTGTCACTTTCTGGACTATACCAATTCCAGAAAGTCATTGATCCTGGCTCCTAGCAAGCCATCCTATTCAGACAAAAGGTCAATCTGTCACCAAAGTCTGTAACTCAACAAAGCCAGAAACAAACACCTCCAGGAATGTAAGTTGTAGAGCTGATCAGGTGGTGAAGAAATCATGCATAGAAGCTCTCCTTTCTCATGCAGCTCACACCAGTCTCTGTTCTTCTTAAAAATACATCTGCCTGTGGTACTGCAAGCAAGAGATATTTCAGCTCTAGAATGGGGTGTCTGTCACACATGGCGGTGAGGGTAGGGGACGGAAGTAGAGTTTGGATGGCTAGAGCACAATATATCCATTTATATTATAAAATGATGCAAAATTTAAAAAAATAGCTTAAGGGAGAAGGATGAAAGTGTTGCGTAATGGTCACTTTCATTAGATCTCTTCTTCAGCCTCTTTTTTTGGTCCAATTCTAGTTCTTCCTTTGACATGCTAACTCATAATTTTATTTAGCAACCAATTTTTATGACAGATTATTAGCCACTACTTTTTTTTAAGGTAGTTGGGTAAGAAATGACAAGCAGCTCCAATATAAACTTTCCCTGGCTGATTGTAGGAACACACCTGGGTCAACTAAGGGAGGACTCAACAGAAAACTGTAGCCCATGATCCCGTTTAAATTCCCCCACACTCACCATGACATCAAGTCAGCTGGAAAAGAACTCTCTTCTCTCCCTCCTCCCCCCCCATGTTAGGGGATTTACAGTGGGTCCCTTCTAATGATTATGAGCCATTGGCCAGATTTTCCAAAAATGCTCCCATTATACATGGCAGGATTTTCCAAAATACTCTGCCTCATCTCACTTAGTTGCCTAGACTGTAACTGAGCTTTTTTGAATTCTGGGCTCAAGAATATTAAAATTGCTGTCTAAAGAAGTAGTAGGCCTGGATTGCCTATGACCTCTGAATGTAGGGGATTTCCCATAAAGAGTCAGGACTGACAGCAGCAGAGCACAGGAAAACCTTGGAAGTTCCATAGACAAAGGTGAATTTCTGCTGAATTAATCCATATTATCAATAGAAAGAGTAGAGAGTAAGAGTGCTACTCTACTGTTTCTTTTCACAGGAACAACACTGTTCCAAAAAAGACATCTCCTTTTCCAACCAGGGCTTCACTTTACCACTTCCCCCATGCCTTAAGCAGCATCTTTGCATTGTTTCCCAGAAAAGCAGGTGTACAAATTATTCTTATTTACAGTTTCATACCATAAGCTTTCAGTATGTAAACTGTGGTTCTCTCAGTGAGACTAATCATATGATGTCAGGCATACTAGTAATATTGGATCTGGTTAGCCTTGCAAGACAGAGTGGAAATCAGACTGATTGATTGCTTTTAATTTGCAAAGGTTCCTATTTGATATTGGATTAAATTCCACTTTCCCCTCCCCTCAAGAGTTATATTACCGAGTCATAAATGTTACTATGTTTAAAGGCATCCAGAAGAGGTGATTTAGTGACCTAAAACTTGAGTTGAAATACTTCATCTCTCTGCAGAGCTGACCCTGCCATTCATCCATCTAAGGGAGACTGAGTTCATTGTGTGTGTAGGACTTTTGGAAGTTACTTTAAAAAACAAAGTTTTGTCTGTTCTGTGTAGACATGAAAATCCCATGGTATTTTTTCTGAATGCAGAGGTTTACGCTAGTATCCTGGATCATAAGGGTCCTGTCTCTTCCACTGTTGTGCAGTATTCACTATGTCATTTGCTTGCCACCCTTCAGCCACAGATATGGTTGCATTTGAGTGGCATTATGTGCATATAATTGGAAGTGTTCAACAGTCCAACCGGATGAAAGGTGCAATATAAATGTAAATTACTATTATTCAGTTTAACCCCTATATTAAAATGCATAGGGCTCCATTTTCAAAATAGAACATGGGAGACAGACTTAAAAATCCCATTTCCATTCCATGTCATTTGTTAATGGGATTGTATATTTAGATCCAGCAGAGTACTTTAACGATCACCCCACAGTATCAGTGCATTTTGCAAACATGAAGTCTGGCATGAAAAGTGACTTATAAAATACAAAATACTCATGAGCATGCTGTACTAGCCGCTTTCACAGTAGGCTTGGAAAATACACAGAGAAAAAGAGGGTTTTATAATCCTCTCTGTGCTCAGAGATTTACATGCCCAACCCCCACCAACTCTAGTTCTTTAGTATTTGCTGCTTTTATTAAAAATGTGTCACAAGGGGAAGATCTGACTCTAGGAATGAGAACATATCAAGCATTGAGATACAGTGATAACTCATACCGTTGATAAAATCTGTAGTGGAAACAGATAGTAGTGAAAAGTTTATCCATTCTACTGACAAAGTTGCGGATAACAAAGGGGAAGGGAACAAAATATATCCGTTCTGGTGACAGTCTGAAGATATTATTTATGGCACTCCTCAGATGCCATGGTGGGAGTAACAGCAGCTCATGATGTGGAAAATAACTTTTCTTCCAGATGCTTTCTGACTTCTCACCATTGCCATTTGCTGATTTCTGTACTGTTTAGGCAAAGTACAGGGATCCTACAATGAAAGATGCTATGGGTGATATCAAATTCTTACCTGTTCCATTTTTTTAGGCTGTATCTTTAATTATGCTAATATGCCGGACAAAACTGATTTTTAAAATAAAAATATATGCTTTTTGAATAGGTAATAAATCTGACTAAGGAGTCAGACAAAGGACTGAGCAGCACATTGAAATATTTGAAAATGTGGGGACTAACAACTAACTGATGATAAAACAAAAAAAAAAAGTGAAAACAGAATATATCTTACCTAAAACACTGCATTATTCTATCCTAATAGCTTCAGTGCTATAATTAGGCTTGGAAGGATTAGATTTTTATCAGTAAATGTCAATTTCACCATTACACACAAACTGATGAAAAGTGGTTTCCATTGATGATGATTGAAATGTACAGATAGGCAAAGTGGCAGAAAAAGGTGCTGCTTGAGAACTGAATACAGTTTGATTTAAGGATATTTGCTATGTTTATGTTTGTTTTAAATTACAGATTTAACTTTTTTAATCTCAGTATTTGTCATTAAATAAACATTGCCCCTACAATTTCCCACAACTGTGAATACTTAAAAAATAAAAAGTTTAACCCATAATTTTGTGAAACTGTGAAAATTTAAATTGATAAAAATTGGGAAAAAATGATTTAAAATAATCAGTTAACTGTTGAAATTATTTTAAAAAATAGAATTCTGCCAAACCTACCTGTAATTTACAATAAAGTTATGACAAAGCCAGATTAGTCTTTAAGGCACTGGCCAATATTGGAAGTGGTAGGGATCCCACACCACTGGGGGTGGAGCAAAATCAGCAGATATTTTTCTCCAGATGAGATAGTGACTCCAGGAACTTCATGGCACACATGGACATTGTGCATACTGCACATATCGTAGCAAGTTACAGCATGCTCTCCTCTGTGCATCCAGGACCTGATGCAGCAGGTCACTTAAGCACATATTTAACTCAAAATATTGGAATAGTTTCACTGCAGTCAATGATATTGATATGGATTGATGCCCCAGACTACTCAGGTGGCTGGTGCAGGAGGATAAGGTCATGGAACGTGGACTACAATTATGGTTTCTCCATGAACTCCATAGAATCTGGCTATGGACAAGGGCTACTAGATCCATGCTCATGGAGAGCTAGTGAATGCATACCCCCATGCAGCTGCTTTGCCAGCCCATAGGACAGATTTAGTGGCTGAAGAAAGACTGCATTGTGCCCTGTCCAAAGATGGGCATGTGTGAATTCCACCTTCTCACCCTCACCTATTTCTCTGCAGCTCTGGCTTTGTGTGATCAGGAGTGGGTTTCTCCCTGGCAGAATATTGTATTTATGGAGGCTTTGCATTTACAAATAAATACAAATTTTCAGTCTCTTGGTTAGTGGTCACTGTATCTCCCATGTCTACTTCAGAAGGGTGTTGGGAGGCTAAATTCGTAAGTCACTCTCTTAGGTGAGAGTTGGTATGCAGTCACAATGTGTTTTACGCTCATTATTAAGGCTTTCAGCCATTAAGTCAGTTTATGAAATTTAACATTTAATTCTGCTTTATATGGACTTAGCTGAGATTGAGGTATATAGCTAGCAGGGTTGCTTAACAAGACTTTGTTTCTTTTTTCCAGAATAAGGGCAACATCCTCCTCTCCAGCTCACATTTTGGATTTACATGGCGTATTCTGCTTTTGAATCCCACACAACTCCCATTCGCACCTGTGGGCCTATGTTGTAGGGATCGATTGCCCAAGAGTCAGATTCTTCACTTATCTTTTTAATTACTTTACTTCAGCATATAGTGAAAGATCTAAGCCACCAAATTTCATGTATCTAAATTAATGAGTATTGCACTAAGGAATTCATTATCACTGTATGTCTTTAACACACTCTCTCTGACTGATAGGCATGCTATGCATCAATCACAGAAATCCTCCCTTCTGTCTCATCCCACTCATCATGCTACTGACACAATGAGAGTGCGCTTCCCCAGTGTGGGTAGACAGACACGCTAGTGGGGCTCAAGCTAGCAGGCTAAAAAGAGCAATTTATCCAGGGTAGCCCGGGTTAGCTGCCTGAATACAAACCTGCCCAAGCTGCCTGGGTATGTACTCAGGTAGCTAACCTGAACTGCTGCCTGTGCTCCCCTGCTAGTTTCAGCATGGTAGCTTGATCAGATCTAGCATGTATCTGTCTATCAATGCTGGCCAGCACATTCCCAGCTGCAGTGTAGTCATACCCACTGAGACTCTAGGCTGCATTGCATGTTTGGCCTGAGCAAGATTACTAAGGGGGTGTCAGAGGGTACATCTCTCACCACTTGAGGTATCTCCTGCTGGTTGCTCTTGGGATTAGCTTTTTCAGGCGATGCCCTCTTTTACAGTTCCCATGCGGTCATTCCAATTCTCTGATGGGCCTCAGGCCACTCTCTCTGTATCAGGAACCACAGCGTCCTTCCTGTGACTCAGCCTTCCGGCTAGGTCACTTGAAGTTGCTTCTTCCATGGATGGATGTATCTTCTCAATAGTCTTAGGCAGTCTTCCTGCTCACTGCCCCAGTGCCACTCACCCAGTGGTTGGTAGGGAAACACAGGCCCTCCCTCTTCTCCTGGTTCTCTCCCTAGGCTGCTTCCTACTACTAGTTCCCCTTTTCTTCCTAGGGCTACCAGTTCCCAAAGTCTCCTTCCTCTTCTCAGGGAATGACTGCAGCCTCCACCAAGTCATCTTCTCCTGGGATTGTCTGCTTTTTCCCAGCCACTGCAACCCACTATTTGCAGCCGGCTACCTGGCTTTTGTGCCGAACAGGCGGGGCTTGCACAGTGAGCCTGTTCTGTAATTAGGGCTCTTCTCTGTCAGCATTCTGTCTATTAGATTAATTGGCCCATCTGGCCTCCATTAACGCTTTCCATTCCTGTGTGGGTGGACACCCCAATACAGGGGACATTAGCAAATTTAGTTGATTTGGAATTCTGCAGCACCAATTTTTTTGGGATGACTTTTATGACAATAATCAGATTTTGGCTCCAAATCCATCACAGGCATCTTATTTTGGATTTTGAAGTAGGAGCTTGATTTGTGAGTGGAGCTAAAGAGAGCACCACTGCTTCTGCCTCACAAAGTAGCTATATACATGATTAAAAGTAATAACTGAATCTGGAGCCTATGATTTCTAGCCTGTTGATTCAAGGCCAGCCTAGGTTGGCTGTTACTAAAAGCTTGCTTAGCATCCTGTGTGAAGTGAGTTGATCCTGCTCATATCTCAACCCACACCATAGCTTGATTCCTTATTGGTAGTCTAGCCTGGTATTAGATCTGGTAAGTCTCTTGATTTTGCTGGGAGGCTCCTGCTCCAGTTGCTGTCTGAACTTCTTCAGAGTAGGGGCTTAAATAGCCTGATTTGGAAGGCTGAGCAGATGCTCTAGGCTGTATCACTATGGTTCAGGGTGCTCTAAACAGGATCACTCTGATTAGAGCAATCTAACCAGAGAGACATAGCTTAGAGCAGGGCTTCCCAAACTTTTTACAAAAGCTGCCCACCAACTGCTTATCTCATCTCTTTTGGGGACCCACCATTATAGATATAGAGAGAAACTACTTTTTTTTAAAAATTCAAACAAGAAAGAAAAACACAAACAAAACTGTGTGTTTTCCACACTGCTAGCACTCTTCCCCAGTCCCCTCTCCTCTCTCCAACCCACTTCCAAATCCCCAACTTCGCTCTTCCCACCCCCCTGCTCTTGTACTCCCAGGCCTGCCCTCTCTGGTGGCTAAAGAACTGTGGTAGGATCCTGAAACACCCCCATAGTGTGAGGCCTTTGCTCCTTTAAAAGGGGGTGGAAAACAGGCTACAACAAGTCAGGCTCTGCTCCCACGCCCACGCCACCTGCCCTCTCCAGCTCAAACTCCTTGTTTGCTGAGGAAGCCTTGAGGAGAGAGATTTAGAGAGTAAGCCTGCCCACATTCACCCAGCAGCCACAGCTCCTGTCCCATGCGGCTGGACCCAGCTCCCCACTTGGGGACTTGGAATCTGATGCATGGGGTCGCAGCACCATTCAGGTTTGGCCTGCCTTCCTTCCGTTGTGACAGAGGAGTGGTCGGGCCAAACCTGAGTGGTGCTGAAACCTTATGCACCTACCATTTGGGAAACATTGGCCTAAAGTACAGTCCCACAGCTCACCTGTGGCTGTAGCTGTGGAACCACAGGGTAGCTCTAGCCGGGGCCAAGCCTCTTAAGCCAGGGAGCAGCAGCCGGAATCTTCCCACCCAAGAAGTAAGTAGCAAGGAGCAGCCTGAGTTAGGTCATGAGCCAGCAGCCCAGTCAGAACATCCATTAGCTGGTGGAAGCAGTCAAAT
This sequence comes from Gopherus flavomarginatus, assembly GCF_025201925.1. NCBI lineage: Eukaryota > Metazoa > Chordata > Testudines > Testudinidae > Gopherus > Gopherus flavomarginatus. Next base: position 181,459,068 of record NC_066620.1, on the reverse strand, counting down.
CTTCTTCCTAGCCTAGGGCAAGCAGCAGCCAACACAAAGGACTAGCAACCCAACCACCAGTTTCAGAACAAGAAGCACCAGGGTCACAGCCTGAAGGAGCTGCTAGAGTTACCTGGACATAGCAATTTTCATGTTCCAAAAGCCCGTTTGATACTACAGCTTTGTCAGGTTTAAGAGTTGTTAATTGGGACATTTGTGATTACTTATGTAAATAAAGCAGTGCATGCTCAAATATGCAAATAAGAGTATTGGGTCATTTGCATTAAGTCTCCAGACCATTAGTCTTAACAAGGATTGAATGATATGGAGACTGAACTACCTTCTCACTACTATATGTCATTCCTCCAGAACACAGTTGAGGCACATTGCTCTCTTCATTTTAGGAAGCCTGCAGGGTGCTGCCTTGGCAGTTCTTATTCTGTGAATAAAGATGGACTTTCATTCTCTAGATCTATTAATCTGGTACTTCACCAATAACACCCAGTCCCCAAACTGACCAGAAAAAAAACCTCTGGAGTACAGATTGCAAAAAGTCAGGTTTTATTTTGGTGCAAGCAGAGATGATTCACAGACATCCAAGCCTGGCTCTGAACAGCATTTTGTGAAGTCGTGAGTGCAAAGCACTAGAAACAAAATGAACATAGTAGATTTCTGTGTCATCTCTATAACAGTAATTTAAAGCATGGTGAGTGATAATTTGAGCCAAAGGAATCATGTTACTGGTAAAAAGAATCAAAGAAAAAGGTTTCAGAGCTTTGGAATAAAATCAAGGTGCTACTTTACTTACTTGGAAGTATTTTCTTCATCCCCCCATATCCCTAACACTTTAACCTTCTGCCTTATGGTGTCAGAGCTCCCTGATGGGCTTGCATTTGTTCCCTAGAAAGGCAGAAATCTAGTTTTAGCCTCCACTCTACCTGCTAGGAGAAAGTCCTTGTCAGCATCTTCACTTATGTGCTGTTGGTATAATTGTCCAATGGTGGATCTAGCCACTTATCTCCAAGGAAACTGTTGGTATCACATATGTGATGTATCAGCTTCCACTGGATATGAGAAAAAAACCTACATTTATGACATAGTAGTTCAATATAACAACAAGCCATCAGGTCAGCCTGAACTCTTGCATTATAAATAGTTCAGTTTTATATACTCAGTTGGCTAACAGAATCAGCTCCCAAATTTGAGACTTTTAAAATGCATTTCAGAAGCATCAGTGTATAAGTATGTTGATACGTCATATTGTATATTTAAATTGTAACTGCTTTGTTTAAACATAGCAAGACTTGTACCTCAAGAGTGTTTAATATGGTGTAATTCATCTGAACTATATCAAATGATTTTATTAGGCCAAGATATAATTTTAAGTGCCTTGTGGTTTAAGACTGTAGTAGACAAGGAATTTAATCTCAAAATCATAGTCTGTGCTGTACCTCCCTGTTGTAAGGACAAGTGAAGTCTTAGGCCACGTCCAGACTAGGGGAGGAAAATCGATCTTAGATACGCAACTTCAGCTACGTGAATAACGTAGCTGAAGTCGAATTTCTAAGATCGAGTTACTCACCTGTCCAGACGGCGTGGGATCGATATCCGCGGCTCTCCGTGTCGATTCCGGAACTCCGTTCGGGTTGATGGAGTTCCGGAATCAATGTAAGCGCGCTCGGGGATCGATACATCGCGTCCAGACTAGACGCGATATATCGATCCCCGAGCAATCGATTTTAACCCGCCGATACAGCGGGTTAGTCTGGACGTGGGCTTAGCATTGCAAGAGGAGTTAGCTACCACAACCTTCCATCCAGAGAGGAAAGACACAAAGTGTGTACTAACAGTCAGTAAATTGTTAGACTGGCCTTAGGGCACTTTAAACAACTAGCTGCATGAATCACCTATGCAGAAGGGTCACTCATAGATACACATGCTGTGAATTGTCTCCCTTCCTTAAAAAAGCCACCGCTAAATTTTGTCTGCTTAAATTTTCAAGAGCCATATTGCAAAAAGATCAACCACCATAATTGACATTACTGTTGGCAATTTCCGTGCAGAGGCTAAGGACTGAATGGGCAATGTTCGAAAATGACCTACTCTTTCACTGCTAATGGTCACCCCTTCAAGTTAAGGTTGGATGGGGAAGCCTCCTTTATCATGGGCTTTGTTGTATCTATTCTGTGGATAGAGGATTTTGAGTTAGAGCACTTGGCACTTTTCATGAACAGGTAAGCTAATTAAGGGCCTCTCTGCACACTGTTGCTGCCTTCATGCCTGTGCTTTTAATCAGAGAGAGGTAGAGTTTGGATCCTCTGTTACCTGTATGTACATAAAAGACACTAACACCTCTGCTTACCAGTACAGCAAAGGCTGTTTTAACTTTTGCTGGCATCTTTACTTCAATGAGAAATCAAAAGCTTTTTGTTAACAAGCATCCCTCTAAAATCTCCCATTTCTGAATGTATCTGTAGCCTTATAAATTTGTCTCACTTAGGGCACCAAAAACTTGGTGAAGAACACCCATCTTTTAAGCAGGCTGTAAGTGGCATATACAGTTGCTTAATTTGCCTCCCTGTATGAATAACTTGTGAGCAAGTGTGGTATAGTTATTTTTTCTCCAGAACGTTTAGAACTTGGTTCAAATGTCTGGGTAGTAAACTAATTACATTTTGTGCCATGTAAACAAAGTTGTAGAGAGCGATGCAGTACAAAATAGATCCATTGCTAGTGGCATAAAGCTAATGTCAGCAAATGAAGGAACAAGAAAATAACTTGCATCCTCTTTCTAGTGTGCAATGAACCTGAGAATTCCTAAAATGGGCAATTACCTTAACTGTCTGCCTAAAGCAGCAGCAAAGTTGCATGATCCGTTCACTTCACAGAGTTATAAATCTCCACTATGTGATGAAGTCCACATTCTGCAGTGCTAGCTATTGCACAACCCAGTGTATTTTTTAAAACCTATTGACAATAACTAATAAACAAACAAAAACCCACCACACACACAACCCACACTGTGAGCAAAGAGTAAAAACCTGTGTTTTTCATTGAGTATTCCCTTACCAGAGAAGTTATTGTAACACATAGTGGTACCATGGTGGTGGTTCAGCATCTATTTGGAGTTGTACAAAAGGAACACTCTTTGGATAATTCATTTTCATTTAATGGATTTGACTCTTTTAAATTGAAAATGGCTCAAAATATATTGTTTTCAGATTTCAAATATTTTCTTTTATAATGTAGTAAAAACCCATTTCCAACACTCTAGCAAAATGAAATTGTGAGCATTCCTAATCCTTTGTTTGAGTGAGTGCAGTTTAGTAATCTATAAAAGAAAAAAAATCAAACAGCTGGCATTTTTTAGCAGCTAGTACTAGTTTTCTCCTATGGCTGTTTCTGTTAAATGGGAAGGATTGCCTAGTGGATTTAAACATAGGGCTGAGTGCTCACATTCTAATCTTATCTCTGACACTAACTCGCTCAATTACACTTAGCAAGTCATTTGCCTCTTTGACTCACTTTCTCCCCTCCTGTGGGGAAATCACTCTAAGAATACTGTGAGAATTCGTTAATGTTTGTGAATTGTATTACGGTATGCTTTATATGCATACTGCAAACGATATGCAAAATATTACTGTTTTCCTTGGATTCCATGATTTATTTTTAACATTACAAATTGTGGCCGGTAGGGATTACTGATATCAATCTTGTTTCCTTTGTTTGATAGAAATTTTACAGCTATTGAAAACTTTCAAACAACCTTTGAGTGACACAGCAAATGGTGCAAATAATGTATTCCCATTCTCCTTCCCATATTTTCTCCACTTCTTTTGTTACAGCCACTTGTTGCATCTTATCTTCATTTAAAGGAACAGATTCTGCTACCACTGCTCATGTGGAGTAGTACTTCTTCCTGGAGTAGATCCATTTAAATCAATGGGACCATTTGAGAAGTAAGCTATTACTCCACATATCTAAGGGTAACAAAGGCTGGCTGTTGGACAAAACTCTTTTGGGAGGAATGGTCTATTGTTACAATAGTTACGTTAGTGTAATATTTCAGGATTGATAGAGCTACAGGATCCATAAGGGCCTCTCTACATATCTGTCTGGCAGTGGACCACATGATGCTTGTTCTCTTTGGGTACTCATCTCCTCTAGATTATTTTCAGGGTTGCCAATTTTACTTCTCCCTTTGATGGTCAGATCCACAAATTAATATCTCTGTGCATAAAAGATGCTTCTCTATTTTCACTAGCACCAAACCCTTCCTTTTAGCTTCACTTCATGTGCTCTCGATTTTAAGCCTGGTAGTTTTGTTCCATTCACCTTCTCTGACTTTTGTACACCTTGGCTATTACCCTTCTTGTGTTCATATTTATTAATGAATATAGTATCCTAATTTTCTTAATCTCTCTTCATTACTGTAGTCTCTAGAGTCCTGTTATTTTTCTGGTTGCCCTTTTCTGTGCATTTCCTAATTCTTTCAATCCTTGCTTTAATATAGTGCCAAATATTGTGCTCAATAGCCTTTTGAGCAGTGCCATAATGATCTCCTCTATTTATAGATCTTTTTTGTTTTCCTAACTCCCGCAGAGATTGAGCTGATGGTTTTAAGTTTCTGTCTCTTATTATCTCCCAATATTTTTATTCCTCCACAAGTGCAGCAACAATACCATTTGCCATGTTCAACCCAGTCCTCATTTCATGACTTTTTTCTGTGCTATTTTCCTTAACCCACATCATAGCCCACGATATTATTCTTCCAGTTTCCTTAAATGCACTCTGCATTTTGATATTGATATAGTCTCACAGTTTAGTACAGTCTTCAAATATCCATACCTCATGCATACCATGTCCTCTATAGTCACTGCAATGTAAATTGGTTAATAACAGAGTCGTACAACACCATCGTCTATTACCGAGCCAAGTTATTTATCTAATTTGAGTATTTTGCCATCAATACCCTATTAACAAAATAAGGCATCAGATTGGTTAATATGTAATACTCTCCCACATAAGGCTTCTTAAAATCCAAAGCCAACTATCAATGCCCAGGACATGGTCAGAGCAGGATTTGGCAGCCAGGAATCAGAGCCTAGGTCAGAATCATGGTCAGAGCCAGAGAGGAAGGTCAGGAAGCAGAGATGAGGGTCAGAACTGTTACCTGGAATGGGGGCAGGCTGGGAACAAGCAAGCATAGGAACTATTGCAGCTATGGGCAAATGCTAGCAGCCACTATTGCTGCTGCTGCGGGTTTTAAGAGCCAGTCTGCTGACCTTTCTAACCAGCCAGGCAGTGTAGCAAATCAGGCAGCCTACTACAGGCCAGCTGCGTTCATTAAGTTGCTGGAGACTAGTTCTGCTGCAGACCCTGTTTCCCTAACCAACTTACATGCCTAAATGTTGACACCTCAGCACATAGTTTGGTACCTGAATAAGTGGCCTGGTTTTCAAAGGTGCTGAGCACCCACATTCTCTCTGAAGTCATTGGAAGCTGGAGGTGCATAGCACCTCTGAAAATCAGGCTACTTTATTCAGGTGTCTAGATATGTAAATTTAGGCACTCAAGTTCAAAAACGTTGACCTATTCAGTCTAAGCACCTGATCCAATGGCCAAATCTTGTGTTTTGGTCCTGACTGCTTTCAGTGCACCTATGTGCAGCATTCCAAATTGCCTCTCCGATCAGTGCTTCTAAAATCGTACCCAATATGCTGGTCAGATTAATAAACCGGGAATCATCTGGACCCCCAGTGAGCTTGTAAAATATGGCACACTACACTAGCTGCTCTTTTAATCTGCCTCTCTTGTTTCCAGTGAGGTGTTAAAAGCCCAACTAGATGAGATTTTTTTTATTTTCCAGTTTAATCTCTTTCTGAATGCTGAGATGCAGGCCTTCCATTCTGGAGTTTTAGCTCCCTTTTTAGTTGCTCTAATTTCTTTTTACCTACTCTGGTGTCACCCTTTCTTTCATTATTTTTTTATTTTTTGCCTCCAGGAAACTTCTCTCTGATTCTGGCATATTTTCCTCACTCTCCCTGGTGAACGTACTGAGAAAAAAAAATCATTTAGCTTCACAGCAATCTCTGCCTTATCTGTCACCAAGTTCCCCTCACAATCACACAAGGAGACTATAGTCTTACAGTCCTCCTGATCCATATCTGTTTGTAAAATCTGTTGTTGTTTGTCCTTCTCACATCCTTTGCAATTCTCCTTGTTTCTTGGGGTGGTTTTTTTTCTTTTGTTACCATTTCCTTGCTATTTAAAAGTCAGATGTATCTCTTATTGTAAAAATAATAGAAGTACTGTGTAAATGTCCTTTCTATGCAATGTCCTATTTACAAAATACATAGTAGCAGCTACAAAATATGAGCCATTCCTTACTGTAAATGTTCATTGAGAACTCTCATTGACTTTCATGCAGTATGAAAAGACTTACTTTTTTCAGTGTCAAAATAAATAGGCAATACCCAAAATTAATATAATATTGAAGACCATATCTTCAGCTGCCATGAACTGTCATAGCTGAATTGAAGAGCATGTCTCCAGTGGAGCTTATGCCATTTGAGGATCTGGCTCCCAAAAATCTTATGTAAACCAATGGAACTGAAGAAATGTTGAGTTAAAGCTGTCAATAATGTTGGACAGAACTGGAATTCCAAATTATGACTATCAAGTTTTGAAGATATTCAAAAAGGTGAAGTGGTTTGGAAACCCATCCTACCTGTGAGCCATTGCAGCCCTCTAGAAACACTGCCTGATATTTCTAGAAGTGATATTAAAACACTGCAGCTTATAATATACCAGCTGTTGTAGCTGACTACATTACTGCTAATACTGGGACAAATTCTGTCCTGACTTACTTACATGCAACTCAGAAACTATCTACGCTAGAAATGTTGTAGCAGGACAGCTACAGCACTGCAGCTGCATCACTGTAGCACTGTAGTGTTGGCATAACAGCAAGGGAAGGGGTTCTTCCATCGCTGTAGTGAATCCATCTGTCCAAGAGGCTGTACTATAACCATTAGATTGATGGAAGAATTCTTCTGTCGACCTAATGGTATCTGCACTTGGGGCTTAGGTCATTTTAACAACATTGCACAGAGCATGAAATTTTGCACAGCTTTGAGTGATGTCATTGAGCCGACCTAACTTTGTAGTGTAAACCAGTCCTGAATGAAAAGGAGAAAGCTGAGAATTTGAAAGAGATTGAGAGGTAATAGTATTAATACAGCAAGTTAGATATTAATTTGTAGCTCAGGGGAAATACCATCATCACCAAGGTGGTTTCCCTGGGGTGAGGCTTATCCATTGCCCTTGGGCTGTGCTGACTATTGTGATTTCCCCAAATGTGGGAAACTTGACTGCATAGTTTGTGGTAGTTGGGGACTGCATTCATATTTCCTCCAGCCCCATGCTCAGACTCTCAATGTGCTGTGTCTCTGCAGCCACTTCATGTGTTTTTCCTGTCTGACAGCCCGTGCACTCCTCCTTCAAGTGCTGTGCCCTCCTCCAATCAGAGGAGAGCTGGCGACAGAGTGCAGGGGTGGGATTTCCTGCCAGTTCGCTAGCCAGCGAGGGTTTTTAGGATGGGGTGTTGGTCCTTTCACACAGTTGATTTGTGGTGTGTGGTCGCCTCAGCTGCAGTGAATTACATATACAGCAGTGAAATAGACCCCATGTGTAGCGTTTTATGATTTGATACCTTTGCTAAACATAGTTTCTGGCCCAGATTTTGCCACTATTAGCCATACTGGGTAATTTCCTGCTGCATACGTAGTCCCAGTGAAATCAACAGGGCTCAATGTAAAGGGAAAAGAATGTAACTCTCTACTGCTGGACAAGTCTTGCCTTTGGCAGATCCAGTTTCCTGTTGTATCTGGAGTAAGAGATCTTAAAAGAGCCCCTTTAATTTTTTTCCTTATTTAAATAAGGAAGGAGTGATAAAGTTAATGCTTCTGTTGATACCTACTGCTACAAGAATTTGAGAGTTTCCTTTTTTTTTCTGTTGTTTAAATGTCTCAAACTTCTCTCTCATTTAAAAAAAATGAAAACAAAGACATGTTGGGGCTGCATACACTGAGGCATCACATCATGGAGCTGGGAGATGATTATCCTGTCTCTAAATGGCCATTGTGAGTTAAGTTTTCCAAAGTGCCTAACTCCTATTGACTGTGAGTACCATTGAGATAAGACTCTTGCACGCCTTTGAAAATTTTACCCTGCATAGTCTCAGCTGGAATGTTGCATCAGTTCTGGTCAGTACGTGACAGTACTAGGAAAATATGTCAAATTAGAATAACTAACATGATCCAGTGGCTAGAGGAACTGGTTTATGGGAATGATTTAAAAAGTTAAATAGGTATACTTAGGCTATGAGATGACTAAATGGGTGAGAGGACACACAATAGTTTTCAAATATGAGGTGTGTAAATACCAAAGTTGGGGAAGAATTATAAAAAGTGGTACATAGATTTATAACTGGAAGCCTTGGACTGGTATAAGAAAGGCAGAATATCAGGAGAAACTTGGTAGATAAGGGACGTTGTGGAATTTTAAAACTACCCTGGGCAAAGTAGTAGACAATGTTAGGAACAATCCCGCATTACCAAGGTGATGAACTGGATGTACTCAATGTTTTTTTCCATCGGTAACTGCTATGACCATATTAATTACATCTATCTATATTCCCATGAGTGCAGTATCTGAGTGCCTTTTTTTGTGAATTTTATGTTTTCATTACAAGCCTCCTGGAATTCTCTGAGATGCTGGGTAGTAGGTTTTGGGGATTACCAGCAGGCATCTTGGTGGGTCAGATATTTGTACCCCTAACCCATTGCTATCTGCCAATTTATTCTTAATTCACCCCCCTTTGGTTACAGTCAGCTGCACCTGTAACAGTACATACCTTTTATAGGACCTCAACAATACCTACACACTGCTCCATTTTTATATAGGTATTATGAAGACCTGTAGAAATATGTATACCACAATTGACATAAATGCTGCTTGTGCTACAAAGACAGAATTTAAGGACAAGGAAAAGCCTTAACTCTGAATGTTTGTTCAGTGGTACCGAAAGGCTTTGTCCTTAACTCCCTTCTGTTTTATGTCATCTTATTTCTGGTTTCAAGTACTTAAAAGTTTATGGAATTAAGACTCACATCTCCATGGTACAGGTCAGCTGTATCACCATTTTCCAGATGGGGAAAACAGAGCCACAAAGGTAAGTGGCTTTCCCACCATTACATCGTGAACTAGTAAACTGCTAAGAAAACCACTTAGGCATCCTAATTCCCAGTCCCTTCTCTAAACATTAGTTCTTCAGTCTTTCCCTACAATTAGTGTTGAACCTGGGGGTTTACTTTACTTTTATTTTCTTCTTTTTCTTTCTTTACCTCCTTCAGCCAGTATCAGCAGTAAAAGTGCAGCGAGTCAAAGTTTGGGACTCTGGGGATGTTCCAGTTGAAGTAGAAATTGGTAATAGGTTTTCATTGATGCAGTTTTGTTTATTTAGAAAGATGTACAAAGCTCTGAAGACAAAAAGAGCAGTTTTTTAGCTTACATCACCAAGACTCTAGTCCAGGGTTTCTCAGACGGGGTCGCCGCTTCTGTAGGGAAAGCCCCTGGAGGGCTAGGCCGGTGTGTTTACCTGCCCTGTCCGCAGGTCCGGCTGATCACGGCTCCCACTGGCCGCGGATCACTGCTCCAGGCCAATGGGAGTTGCTGGACATGGCGGCCAGTAAGTCCCTCGGCCCACGCCGCTTCCAGCAGCTCCCATTGGCCCAGAGCAGCAATCCATGGCCAGTGGGAGCCGCGATCAGCCGGACCTGCGGACGGGGCAGGTAAACACACTGGGCTGGCCCGCCAGGAGCTTTCCCTGCAGATGCGGCGACCCCTGTTTGAGAAACCCTGTTCTAGTGAAAACCCAATCCTAAAGCACACTCTCTCCCTTTTTCCAGGGTCACTCTGTGCTTACAGCTCCTGCCTGGCTTTTCTTGCCTCTTTTCCTCTTTCTTGTTTGTGACTTTAGTATCTGTGTGTTTTCTCACACATTTTCACATACCTACCCAAAGCAGTACTTAGCCCCAAAGCTTTTGGGTGAGTTCATCACACATACTTTTTGTCTTAGGTGTCTCTTATATTTACAATTATGTTAACTGAAGGGTGAGGTCATACCTATCAACCTCAATAGGGTTTCAACCTAATCTATAACAAGATTTCACCAGGTACTAACAATGCATTTGTATGATTGCTAAGACATTATCTTGAGTCAATTAAACGACCCACATCTCCCATAAAGAAAATAAAAACATCAAACATAGCCAAGGCAAAGCAAGAGTGTTAGAATTTATGATGGTCAGGAGTTGATTCCCTGAAGAAGACTATTGGACTTTCAGAATGTGCCCAAATTAAACTCTGCAGTGATGGCAATACTGCAGAGTCCTTAAGGGGGTTCAAAGAGGCAGCCTAGCAGGCTTCACTTTTGCTGTTCTGTGTCTCCTCTTTAGATCTTCCTCTGTTGATGTTAACTGCTTAATTCCCAGTCGAAACACTGAGATTCTAACCCACATACATGATTTAAAATGTGTAATATCAATCTATATGATATACATTCTCTTCATTAGATAGGATGGTTTTATCATATGTGTTCAGATACCATGGTGATAAGCATATAAGATTAATTACCCAGATCGATAAAAGCAATTATTCTAGCCAGTTTTACCTCTGCTGAGAAGTATACTGAGAAGTTCTGTTCAAAAAGCATTTGCAAAGCTGTTGTGTGCTTAGCTTTAAAAATATTTGCCTCTGCACACTCAGGATGAGAGGTGTTCACTTATTAATAAAAGAACAGGTTGGTTAGGGCACTAGCCATTGCATAGTAATAATAATATAAAGTTATTTTACTATCTTTTCTACTTGAATATATGCTTGCTGTAAATGATTATTTATTTATAAGAAGCATTGAACAGCTGTGACCAAATAAGTGTATTTGCTAATGTAAACAAGCTATGTTAACACTCACTTGATTTAGGCCAAAACAATACAGGCAGTAGTAATACAATGGTAGATAATTGACAGGTTTCTTCTAACTCACTCCCAAAGGCTTAGTATAAACAACCTTTTTCTAAATGGAGATTGGTAAAGATTTTTCCAAGAAAACAGCAATTCCAAAAACAAGTACGAAATACCCCACTCAAGTTTAAAGTAACGTCTCTCTACTCTTGGTGTATGGATCAATATTAGTCTTTCAGGTTCTTGTGACTTTTAGTTTAGATTACTTCTTACTCCCTTAGGACTCAGTCCTATGGGCAGTTGAGGGTGGTTAACTTCTTGCAGGATCAGGCTCATGATGATTAATCTTGGTGCTGCACATCTCCTGTTAAATGATGCAGGTTCTGATCTGTAGTGGAGTTTCAGATGACAGGGGTTTGGGAGCAGATTAAGCTTCTCTGTGGGTGTAAAGCACACGCACTTGAATAGCAGGTAACAGACAAACAAGGTCTGATGGCCCAATTCTGGAGTGGCTCGCTCGTGTAACTCCCACTGAAGTCAATGGAATTTATAGATGCTAAATAAGGCTCAATTTATTGTAAACTGGTGCATCTGGCATTACCATTGTCTAGTAAACTGGGATCACTGCCTAAAAAGACAAAATAATAAAAAAAGGATGTAAAAGTGGAAGAAATATTTTTGCATATCTTGTCTGTTTAGGGAGTTATTTTTTCAAGTGACTTAAGCTCTGATCCTGCAAACACTTATGTGCATGCTTAACTTTACTGATTTTATTTGATTTTAATGGTACTACTCAGAATAGTAAAATTGAGCATGTGCAAAAGTGTTTTCAGGATCAGGCCTTAGAATGTATTTCCTCTTGTCAAAGTGTTAAACAATCACAGACTTGGAACCACCATAATGTTCTGCAAGGTGATGTAATACTTGCAATTTCCTGTTCTTGCTACAATCAATCTTACAAATAATGGATTAACTTCATGCCATTTTCTCATTCTTGTTCTAATTTTTGTCATAGGAGCCAGAATATGTTATCAGAGACAGAGAGAGATGCCAGCCATTAAATTGTGGTGATAATTCATTTTTGTGACAAAAATTGTTACAAGAACAGAAAATGGCATAACATTTCCCCACAGTTGTGCAATAAATATATTAATATTGTCAAAAATTCTAATGATTACTGGAAATAATACCAATTCAATCTGTTTGATATTTTGCTTGACACGTTCCTATATTGTTTCATATTGTGTGAAGATAAAATGTTCACCATTAAAAGATTAGTGTTTTCTTGCAGTTATCACACATGATATTTGAAATAACAAAGCATAGAGTAGGAAATAACTGCGGTAACTGTTAGCAAATGTTGACTTTTTAATGGGAACCATTATAAAGAGAGGCTTGATGCCAATGTAACAAGTATCATCTTGGTGGTTATCAGGACCTCCAAAACTAACATGACCCCTGACAACTTGAACTAAAGGACTGAGGACATGGTCCAGCTCCCAGGTAAAAGAGAAGATTCCCATTGAGTACAATGGGAATTGGATCAATCCCTAAGTCTCTTGCCATCGATTATACCTAACTCAGTCTAGAAGGGGGACAGAACACATGTTGAACAGTGGGTTACAGCAACACCCTTATGAAATAAATACCTGGCTGACCAGCTGTAGCATGGATAGAGGAGAAGGAAGGGTAAGAAGAACAAAAATAAAAGAATAAGGAAAAGAAAGAGGGGGTGAGAGCAAGGAGTAGGAAGAAAGAACGAAGGGATGGAGAGGTAAGCTTAATAGGTGAAAAGGGAGGGAAAATTTAAGAGCAAAGGAAGAAGTAGAAGACCGATATCAGGAAGAGGAGAGTAAAAAGGCAGCATAAAATGGAAGAGGACAGCAGGAGGAGAGACAGAAAGCAGAGATGAGAGGAAAAGACATGGGGGGTGGGGAGAGACAGAGGGAGAGAGAAAATGAAAAAGAGAGAGAGATTGAGAAACCCTTCCCTGCGAGAAGCAGCAGCTCTTCTTAGGCAGTGACAGAAATCATGGTTTCTGGAACAACCGATTGAAATAATAGGAGCTGGCAGGGGATGCCAAGATCACCTCATGGAAGGTAGGAGAGAAAATCTGGGGCAGACTGCAGAGGTGTGAAATTTTTAGAGCACTTCTTTTAATGCTAAGTACCAAAATTACGGTGCTCATCTGGAATCGCCAGTTGCTGAGCTTGTTAAAAAATTTGAGAGAACAATGACCAGGAGCACTCTGCAGGCTACCTTCCTGAACTTCATCAGCCTTCACCTTAGCTCTGCTAACTCTTTGAGGTATAATACATGACATCTCTGTGTACCTATGAACAGAGAATGCTAACTGCTGATGACAAAAAAGGGCCAGATTTATCCCTCGTGTAACTAAAATGAGATATACCAGAGATACATTTGCTGCAGTATTTCTAAACCAGACAATTAGTGCAAAATCCTTTTTCTTTTGACACTGCTGACTCTAGTTTGCTGCTGGACCACACTGGATACTGTGGGCTCCAAAAGTCGTATGCCCTACTCATCATTTGTAACTCACGTATCTGTGAGAACCGAAGTCTCTGTCAAGCCCTGTGTATAATGCAATAGATTAGACGTAAATTATCCAGCAGAGCCCCCAAATTTATGTAGCAGAGCTGCATGAAATTATTAAACAAACTGGGACTTATGTGGCATTGTTAACTGATAGCAGCTGAGCCTTGGGATAAAAACAGAGAGACAATCAGTAGGGAAATTGGAGGAACCAGAGTGGAAGCTTGGAGGAGGAAGTAGCTGGTATGGGAACTGCTGCTAGATGGGAGCTCTAAAACTATGCAAATCAGTAGCTTTGCATGGCACCCACTTTCCCTTGCTGCACAGCTCATAAGCTGGGGGAGGTTGCTGACATGGAGAGTTAAGGTGCTAGGGAAAGCAGAACTCCTTTCCCACTCATTTTAGGAGATTCTGTGGCATCTTGAAAATAGGTAATTACACAGCTATTTGTATCCTCAAAGTTGGGTTATTCACAGGGCCCTGTTCATGCCCATATGGTCTAATTCCTACAACCCAAATACAGCCTGGGACCAGGGAAGGGTAACACTGGTCTACAATTTTTGAGAAGTCGTCTGCTTCAGAGATAAAATGTGATATTTATTATGTATTTTGATGTGCTGAATTCAAATATGACAATTATAACAACTGATTGGCTACTGTTTCTAAGATATTTAAGTTTTTACATTTTATGTCTATGTATATTGTGTAGATAGTAGAGTTTTAATCATAAATTGTAAACCTAGGTCTTTTCATGTGTTTATGGTTGCTTTACATGATAATATTTCACCTGTCCTGTTTATATAACACTTTAAAAATCAGCAAAAGGGTTCTATAAATACAACTGAGTATGAAACAAAAGGCAAAAAACTATTATGTACATAGTTTAGTCCTATTCAGTGTCTACTCGGCGCTTCTTGGCTTGTCTCTTGTATTCATGAAATGGAGCATCTTTTGTCACTGTCCAGCAATAGTCTGCAAGCATTGATGGGCTCCATTTGCCCTGATAGCCTGCCAGGAGATTCCACTGCTGTAGTCTGGAGCCCAACAGCTCTGCCTTACTCTTGGGTAGTTCCAAATCCCTGACAAGGTTATTCAGTTCACCTTGTGTTATGAGGTGTGGTTCAGAGGAGGAGGATGGGAGAAAATGTGGGTCCTGTGACATTGATGGTTCAGGACCAGAAGTTTCATCCTCTTCCTCGTCTGACTCAAGTGAGAGTGATTCTGGTGCATCAGGAACCGGCAGTCCTTCTCCGTGGGGTACTGGGCGTATAGCTGATGGAATGTTTGGATAATGCACAGTCCACTTTTTCTTCTTTGACACACCTTTCCCAACTGGAGGCACCATGCAGAAGTAACAATTGCTGGTATGATCTGTTGGCTCTCTCCAAATCATTGGCACTGCAGAAGGCATAGATTTCCTTTTCCTGTTCAACCACTGGTGAAGATTTGTTGCACAAGTGTTGCAGCATATGTGTGGGGCCCACCTCTTGTCCTGATCTCCAATTTAGCAGCCAAAATAAAGGTGATAGACTTTCTTAACCATAGTGGTTATACTGCACTTTTGTGATGCAAAAGTCACTTCACCACAAACATAGCAGAAGTTATCTGCACTGTTCACACAAGTACGAGGCATCTCTGCTCACTTTGGATAAACAGAAATGTGTCCCTTTGCAAAATAAAACACTGACAAATAAGAGAGCACGACACTGTATGATTTCTAGAGCTGATATAGGGCAATTTGTTCAGCAAAGTGATGTAAGCTTCGTTATGATTGCATCATCCATGACTTCTAGGAATAACATGATGCAATTCATATCGTGAATGACGCAACACCAGCTTCAGATTGCATCATTCATTGTTTTGCCTAAAAAGCAAGTACTGTCCGAACCCAGTCATAGATTTATTCATAGATCCAGTCAAAGATGTATTTTAGTCATTTCTGGTTTAAATTGAGATCCCTTCCCTTTATAACTCACTTATCCTCCGCCATTCCCAAGTCAAGGGTAATATATACTGACCCAATAGCATATCTTGAAAACTAGAGCCAATCAACAATTTTAAGCATCATTTTCATTCTCAGTGACCCAGAATTAGTAAAGTTGGACTACATTTATTTCAGAAGCATTTTGGCTGTAGAGCAGTGTAATTACACACAAGTTTTTTCCATCTTTGGTTGTGTCTCCTTCGTCCCCCTCTTACTCCAGAAGTATACTAAGGGGGTTTGCCCACCCCACTACTTCTGCTTTCTAGAGGGTTGCATTGGGAAACCTTGACCTGTACTCACGATTATTCTGAGACATCTTCCTCATTTCTGATGTCTTGTCTAGGTAAGGTGGGGTTGGGTAGTGTAGAGGCACAAATTCCTGATATATCTTAGAGAGACAAGGTGGGTAAGGTAATATCTTTTATTGGACAAACTTCTGAGACAAGCTTTTGGTCTCCACATATTTCTTCTTCAGGAAAATGTACTCAGAGTGTCACAGTTAAATACAAGATGGAACAGATTGTTAAGCATAAGGAGTTGATAGAGACCAATCAAGGTGAAATGGGCAGGTAACATCTGTGCAGTGATAGAAGAAAGGAGGGTTGTGTAATGAGCCATAAATCCAGTGTCTTTATTGAGTCCATGATTTTTAGTGCCTAGCAAAGTTATAAATAGGCATATCTGATTAAACCAAAGACTATACAAGAGAGGAAGCCAGGTCAGAGGCCTGTCCAACTTCATTAACTTAAAATAACACGCTGTGCATTTTTCATTGATGATGGGTAGTGGTCAGATAGATTCTGGCCCTGGTGGGCACTGGCTGACAAGTAAAGGTGATTAAAAGTAATATTTTCTGTCTTGTTAGAAATTCCAATATTAAACAACTATTTTTTGCCCCAAATCTGGACAAAAAGTCGAAACACCAAAATGTTTTGTGGAATGGAAAGTTCCAACAATTTCTGATTTGAAAAGGTCAGAAATTTTTGTTTCTTTATTTTTAATGTAAACAGAACGTTTTGACCTTCCGATATTGAACCGTTTTGGTCTGGCTCAGTTTAACACCGAGCTATTGTGGTGCCTTATGCAGGTTGTCATTGAGGTGCCTCATACATCCAATTTCCTGCATGGGTCAGGGTCCCTGATCAGACTTCATCTTCCATGATGCGTTGGAGTCATAGTACTCCCAAGATACACCATGAAAGATCAGCCAGAGGACTACAACTACACCTCTCATGAGGCACTATAGCAGCTCACGTGGACAGAATTCAATGTCAAGCTGGCCTGAAATAAAATATTTTTATTTCATTTGACAAAGTAAAAGGTTTTAATTTGGGTCCACCAAAATATTTCCCAAAAATAATAATAATAAAAAAATTGGAAAAATTCAGCAATACTCAGAAACCCAATTTTCCCATGGAAAAAAATAATTTTGAAGAAACCACAATTTTATTAAATAATTTTTATTGAAAAATTGAACAGAAAATTCCTGGCCAGTATTATTGATGAGTATTCTGTGGTTTTGGATTTGGCAGCTGGTCTTAGGTTTTGATCTCATGGGGATTTTTTTTGTTTTTTTGTTTGTTTGTTTGTTTTGTTTTTTTGCCATTTAGTCTGTGGATAATGTCTCTGGAATTTATCAATGACCTCAGCACTCAGCTCAACACTGGGAAGATTACAAAGCCTGGTTAACTCTGGGAGCTCAGTGCATCTTCCATCTCCATTCCATATGTGTTACTGGCCTCAGCACCTGTGGTTCCTTGGTTCTGTCTTTTTCTTTTTCTCACTCAGACACCTCTCCTCCCCCAACATTTACTAGTTAAGTGCCAGTCTTTCTTTCAGGATACACATTACATTTAACAGTATTTTACAGCTGCCTGCCTATGTACTTGAAACATGTATAAAACTGAACACTGTGCATACACACACACACATATATATCGCTAACTGGTTTTGGGGGGAGGGCTAGCTCAGTGGTTTGAGCATTGGCCTTCTAAACCTAGGATTGTGAGTTCAATCTTTGAGGGGGCCACTTTTGATCTGGGGCAAAAATTGGTCCTGCTAGTGAAGGCAGGGGGCTGGACTCAATGACCTTTCAAGGTCCCTTCCAGTTCCAGGAGATTGGTATTATAGGTACTGCAGCATTTTCCTATATTTAAATTATGAGATAACTATGGTAGCAATTGGAAAATGATGATTTTTATTATCTTCTAGTTGAAGAAGCCAGTCTTATGATGGAAGAGCACCTAGTTGGAATGATGGAACATACTCCATCTTCTGTCTGAGATAGAGGAGGCTGATAAGTCCTCACACACCAAGAATATCACTTCAGGGGAAGGGGTTATAGTTGGGAGTATACATATTTGGGTAGGGGATTTTGAGAACGATTTGTAGGCGTGCATGCTCAGAGCAGAGGTGGTGAATATCATGAAATACTTAGACAAACTTCTAGTGGGAGTTGAGGAGGAGCCTATGGTTCTGGTGCATATTTGTAGCATGACATGGGGAGATGTGAGAGAGGTATCTTGGAAATTAAAGTTAGACTCCAGGGCCTCTATGGTAGTTATCTCTGCAATGCTTTCTTTCTATACCCAGGTCCAGCTTGGCAGGGAGAACTTCAGGGTCTCAATGCGTGGTTTAGATTAAAAAGGTGTAAAGAGGAGGGATTTAAAATTATTAGACACTGGGGAAAAATTCTGGAGACGAGACATTCCCTGCAAAAAGGATGGAGTCCTTAATCAAAGTGGAACCAGATTGCTGGCATGTTAAATTAACAAAATTTTGGTTGAGTGTTTAACTGGGTATTGTGGGAAAACTAACTGGAGCTGAGAAGCACATCAGTCAGATAGACATCTATCAAAGATAATGGAAAGGCATACTATAATACCTTTCTATAAGCTATATAGGCTAGACTAGGCTGAAGAGGTGGGGGAGCAGCACTGTATCTAAAGGATTCTAGAGAATCTAGCAAGATAAAAACTCTCAGTGGTGAAGACTACACAATGAAATCTGTATGAATACATATCTCAAGCTGTAAGAATGTAAATATATTAGTGGGCTATACTATAGGCTTCTCGATTAAGAAAAGGAAATTGAATGCACAATATTGAAAGAGATCAAAGAGACAGCAAAGTCTAACAAAATTGCAAGAACAGGGGACTTCAACTACCCACATATATACTGGTCTAATGACACACTGGGCAAAGTTTAAAGAAGCAATTTCTTGACACTTTAAGTGATTGCTTTTTGGAACCACTAGTTTTAGAACACACAAGAGGAAAGGCTATTCTCCTCTTCGTCCTTAAGAAACATACAGCAGTTAATTCAAAAATTGAAAGTAGCTGAGCCTCTCAGCAATAGTGACAACAGTATAATTAGGTTCAACATCCAATGAGCAGATACGGTATCAAAAACTGACATAATGACACTAAACTTGATATCAATAAAGTGAGAAGGTTAGTAAGAAAGGACCTAAAATTGAATATAAAGGAAGTAAAAGTTTTAGACATAGCATGAATGTTAGTTAGAGGAAACCATAATAGAAAACATGGCTTACAACTGTAAAGTCAAGGAGCTTGATTACAGTCTATAAGGGGAGCAAATATTTAATAATGGGCTCTTCAGTCTAGCAGAGAGACTTATGACATGATCCAATGGGGCTGAATTTGAAGCTAGACAAATGCAGACAGGAAATAAGGCGTACATTTTTAACAATGAGAATAAAAAGCTTTGGAATACTTTACCAAGGGTGATGGTGGATTCTCCATCACTGACAATTTTTAAATCAAGATCAGATTGTTTTTCTAAAAGATGTGCTCTAGGAATTATTTTGAGGAAATTTTATGACCTGTGCTCCGCAGGACGTCAAAGTAGATGATCACAGATTGTCCCTTCTGGTCTTGGGATCTATGAATGAAATTGAAAGGTGGAAAATTTAAAACTGACAAAACTAAATACTTCTCCACACAACTCTTAATTTGTGAAACTCGTTGTCACTGGATTTCATTTAGACAAATCAGTTACCAAAATTCAGAGATATCAGACATTTATATGGATAACAAGACTACCCAGGACACAGGCAAAAAACAAAAAATTACGGCCCAATGACCTGTCCATGACTTTTACTAAAGATACTCATGACTGAATCTTGGGGGATCCTGCTGCCGAAGGGGAAGCTCCACTGCTGCTCCGTCCACTGACGGGGGAGGAGCCCGAGGAGGCCCGCCACCACTCCGGCTGAGGCAGGGATGGGGAATCCCAGGCCAGCCACATTGCCCACTACTGAAATCACAGAGGATTTCTGTTTCACAGACATGGAGCCCTAATAATGGTTACTAATGGATAGCAGATGCTGGACTAAATGGACTTAGCCTGATCAGAATGGCAATTGCTTTGTTCCTATTTTGCAGCTACCATTGTGTATAAAATGTTCCTACAATGGATGAATAGGCTGTTTTGTAAATATACAGATGTATGTGCTATAGCTATATATAAATAATTTATTAATTATGTAGAATATATTTAAAACTTGTGCAGAAATCATAAATTATGTGAAATATATATAATCTATGAAGAATTAATAAAAGCTGTATAAATATATGTGAATGAGATATATAACTACAGATGTGTGTATATGTACAAATAAAATATTCCTAAATAAATACAGTGAAAGTGGAATCACCACTTCTTACATGTGGGAGCGATCCACGGTATTGTGTATTATTCTGTCTTGGATATCCTCTCAAGCTATCTTCCTTAAACATATGGAATATCCTTCATGAAAAGGAGGCAGTGATATTTTTAAATACAAACGTATACAATAAAAGGTTTAATGGAATACAGTAGGTTTGAGTCTATTTTGAGTGTCTAGCTGAAGACACAGCTGTTAGTTTGAGATTTGGGGAAGACTGTAAGTAAATTTATCTTATCACTGTGAGATTACTTTATAGGGGAGTATAAAGTATTTGTCACTCAGATAATAAAGAGAATGATTATATTTGGGGGTAGGTACAGTGGTTGAAATGTAATCTTTCATGATCCATTATGCAGCATAAATTGTCAAGTCAACCTGGAGCAGGTCTATGAGAGTGGCAAGATTGGTGAGATAATATCTTTTATTGGTCCAATTTCTGTTGGTGGAAGGTACAAGCTTTCCAGCTTCACTGAGAAGTTCTTTATGTATAGAAAAGGAAACCAGAGTGTCTGAGCTAAAAAGAAGTTGGGAAAGATTGTTAAGTATAAGGGATAAACACATGTTATGGGAGACCACCTGAAATGAAGTGGGCAATTGAAAGATGGTATTTGGATTAGAGGCAGCAAGTGGCAAGTACTAGTTGGCTTTGTGAGGGAGAGGCACACCCTTGTGTCACTGTTTACCCTCAGTCTAGGATTGTCCCAGGCGTTTTCCATTGCATACACAAAGGATCTTTCAGACCTGTTGCTAAATCCTGGCTCATTGGCGGATCTGTTGGCTTACTTTTATGTGGTCTGCTCATGAAGTGTCCATTTTACCACTCGGACCATTACAAAGATATGATTGCTTGCAAGACGATGGAAAGCTTGAATAGCTCTGAGATGCCCACCTGGCTTGATGGAATTCAGTAACAGTTGGGATATAGTGAAGCTGGACAGGTAATAGCTCTAGCACATAGCAGAGAGATCCTCCTGTTCTGTGCTGTCTTTATCCAGAATACCTAGTAGTCATCGCTTATACTAATTATGTGAGGTTATCTTTATTTTAGTTCTGGCAATAATGAGACTAATGAGAACCCTTCCTTGGTGCGACAAGGTAGAGAAAGCATAACCTCACCTGGGCTTTGGATTGTGTATTTTCTAGCTGTTCTAGGAAGGTGCACAGCACATGACGGAAACAGGTCCTGTCATTTGTACCTGATCGTAAACTACAGGATGCAATTACACACCTTGGCAAAATGGATGCACTTGGCAGCAAGAACTAATGCTGGCCTTTTCATCATGATTAAGTGGAGTGGATGAAATTGATGCAACTTTTACCCTGATCCATTCCAATATGGTCTGATGTCCATCCAGAGTGCAGTTCAGGGGAGCCAACAATACAGCCATGATGGCCAAAACTACAAGGATAACATTATTTAGGAAATATTCGCTCAGGCCATCTCCGACTTGTGCTGATGAACTCCTTATGCCATATAACACCATCATGTAGTTCATATACATATATGTATGTTGATAGGTATAGACAAATACAGAATCTCTAACTAAAACAAAAGACAAAGCTGCAGGCTTTCTGAGACTTTTTAAATTCAGTTACGTGCAGTGTGTTCACTCGAACTAGAGCAAGTTGGAACATTTTTGATTACACGTATTTTCAATTAAATATGCTATTTTGTCAAAGGTGAAACATTTTGAAGAGAAGTATTGATTTGGATGAAATTTTTGGCAGGAAGGTTTTTGAGATTTAAGGCTCCCTGGTCATTTCTGAAAAGAGAGTGACCTGAGTGGAAAACTTGCACAATTCCATTATGCAAAAATGTTTGACGGGTCTTGGTTTCACTCCAGTATGCAACAAAAACAAATTCTGACACTTCAAAAGTTGGGAAAAGAAATTACCATCAAAGGGTGTATTATTGTGTCTATTATGATTGTTTTAACATTATAACTGGAAAGGAGCTGCATTGTTTGTACAATGGCTAAAATTCACACTGGCAAGCAGCCTCTTTTCACACTAGTTACTCTAGATTGCAAAAGGCTATTGCTTCGTCAAATGTTTTGTTCAGAAAGTATTTTAATCTTTTCAGATAGGAATAAATCTTATTAAGTGTTTCCAAATAGATTTCTAGATAACAGTGTGATAGCGCTAGTGAATACATAGCTAGAGAAACAGTAGATCCACATTTATTTTCTGTCTTAGTCCAAGACACTTTATTTAGGCTATTCTGGAAGAGTAAGACAACTTTAAATTAAGGATTTATACATTAATTTAATAGAGGAACTGGAGATGGTTCAGGTGATTGGTTATGAGATAGAGCTTTTCATCTCCTGGAAGCTTGTTTGAATCAAATCTGCTTTCTGGGAGTGGAAATTACCACCACCTACTAGCCGTCCAGTGGCTTGTCTTAAATGAGGTGGTGATTTCAGCCCTAGTGTTGAGAGGACAACTGGCCTCAACTGGAACCTTCAGTACAGGAGTTTAGAACTGAATGGCAACTGAGCTACTTTCTCACCTTTACAGATTGCCCCTCTGCTTAAGGCCCATTAAATGAGGCTGAGGGCTTTCTTCTGCAGGGCTGTCAATGTGGCAGCTTTCACAAAAGCTAACTTAAGAAAAGTGAATAAATAAAATAATTTAGGAAAAGCTCATGGAAGAAAAATAATTTGGAACTGTAGAGAGGGGCAGTATCCATGGAAATCTTATATTTTATGGGGAGGGGGCTCTTAAGCAGCTTTGTGGAATTCAGCTGTCTCTCCACAACTCTTTCTGTGCTGGCCTGACTTCCCACAGGATCAATAAAATCATTATAGGGTCTCCATAAGCAGGAGTAAATACACCTGCATAAGAATGGATGGGGGTTTGGGCCATACAGCTGTAAATATATTTTATTATTGAGCCTAATGGTCATTGCTGAATGCAATTTTCATCACTTAGTTAATTTCTTAGCACAGTGCCCAAGGAGCTCTTTGTTTAACTATTGCATTAATGACAGCTTTATGCATGTTGTACTGAAAATATATACAAATAAACCCAAATTTCAAAACCAGCCTCTGTTATTTCAGGTTGAATTATTTGTGCCTGCACGTGGAAGACATTTGGAAGCGCAACTAAGGCTGTGATTCAGGAAAGCATGTACCTAAGTGGGACTTAAGAATATCATTAAAGTTAACCTCATGCTTAAATGGGACTTAAGCACATGCTTAAGCACTTTTCTGAAAGTAGGAGGAGTAGAACTATAAATGGGTAGTTAGGTATGTGTGTGCAGTTTAAGGTATAAATAATTGTATGCGTAATTTTGAAGCCAGAGATAATTGCAGGAGTCAAATTGCACCCACAGTTTGGGAGGCCAGATTGAGGCCCAGTTAAAATATAGGGCCAAGATTTCTGCCAGAAGGTGTGCCATTAGTGGCTTACACTTTGGTATGCAAACTCAGATTATTAGATCAATTGTTATGAAGTTAATAAAATATGAAGATATTTTTGTTCTGTGTTTATGAGTGTTCTTAATGGAGATCACTTAGGACTGTATTGTGCATGTTCTTAAGGACAATGCTAAGCAACTCATATTACTAAGAAAGTGAGCATGAGATATGTAGAAAAGCTGTCACAAGAAAAGGGTAGTAGCTGTGAAAGAAAATGTAAGCAACTGATATATTCAGACTTCTAGGTTTAGGAAAATGGGAGTCAAAAAGGGGTGGGAAGAGAGAAAAAAACTTATTTCCACAGAAATGTTTTTGTAGATAGTCTAGTTGCCTTAAGTTTCAGGAGAAACTGCTTTTTATTTTGTGAAAATGTGATTAATTTCACAACAGAAATTCATTGTATGATGTTGATGATTTTTCTGGCATGTTATTTATACTGCAGTAGCATCCAAAAGCCAAAATCATGATTGGGACCTCATTGTACTAGTGCAGACATATATGTACATATGTCATGTGTAATGGGGTGACCTGCCTCTTTAAGGGCTGGGGGCCTAGAGCCGACCAATCCAGTCAAATTAGCCTTGCCTACCACACCTGGGACAGAGTGTGGGGTTTAATTAGTAGAACCAGGTGGGTAAGGATGAGGGGGTTCTCTTGTAAAGAGGAGCAGGAAGCTGCAGAGGAGCTGGAGTAACAGACTTCAGTAGAAAACAGTCACAGCAGGGAATGGCTGCCGACTTGAGGAAGATTCCTGAACTTTATTTGGGAATGATTTTGTTACTTTAATAAATCCATCCCCAAGGAAAGGTGTTGCTGAACCAGAGAAGAGTTGTTTGGTAGCTTGATTGAGATAGTTGTTGACACTGGGGAAACTGAAGCAGGGCTGTTGCAGAATGAGCTTTCTCATACTACAAGAATAAGGGAATATCCTATTAAATTAAAAGCACCAAATTCAAAACCAATAAGAGGAAACGTATGCTCTATAAATACATAATTAATCTGTGGAACTCTCTAACACCAGATATTAATTCAGCAAATAGCACTCTAATATTCCAGACATGAATTAAAATAATAAAAATATTATGAACTTTTCTAACTAAAATGAGAACATATGAGGGAAAGCAACTCCCATGCTTCAGCACATAAGCCAGTAACGAACTGCCTAAAGCTTAAAGGAAATCTTTCTCACATCTATCAAGTTTCCATATTACCTCCATCATTTTAGCTCACTGTTGAGCATGTTGCTTCCATTATGGTGATATTGCACCTTCCTCTGAACCACCTGGAAGTGCTCACTCATAGGGCAGATAGTAGACCATTGGTCTGATCTGGTATTAAAATTCCTGTGATTCATATGCAAGAAATATTACCAAAACACTGGATAACATACTGAAATAAAGTCATTAAATAAAATTGTTTTAATATGACATTATGGTCATTTTTTCTGAATTTGCAACAAATGCCGTGACATTTTCAGATTAGCAGGTTTTGATCATTGATTTTTTTTAGGTTAGTGTATATCAGCAAAGAATCAACTTAACTCTCTGCAGAATTCTGTCAGGTGCCCATTCTCAGCTCACAGAAGCACTTAGTTCATTTTTTTCCCCTGGACCTCATTGTTCCTTATTTTTTAAGCGAACAGTTCTATCTTTGGACACTTGTAGATGGAGAAGACCATCTCCTTGTCTAACCAATTTAAACGTGGCTTTTTTTATACATGACTTCGAGGCTCACTGAGACTAATTTCTTGATGTCTGGGGTCAATCAGTACTGGACAGTCCTCTCCTGCAATGATGCCAGTGGATTTACTGATCATGTTAAAATCTGAATTCATTTTTACAGCACAGCTACTGGTTATCAACTGATTGTCTGTATTTGACTGTCCAAAATTGCATTGATTTTTATATTGCTTACTATCATTATACACCTTAAGAGATATGTGCTGAGATACAAATCCTGTTAACTTCAGTAGAAGCTGGTGGATACTCAGCACCTCTGAAATCAGGCTGCTTATTAAGCTGAAATATTAGATCTAGGTGCATCAGTGTAGACATCCATGTCTGAAAATATTTGCATTAATCTCTCTTGCCAGAAGAATTTTCCTGACCCAGTTGAGAGCACCATCACCTTAACTAGCATTTGCATCTTTAAATTTTAACATTCTTTCTTTTTTACTGCCTAACACTTCCACAGTGTTTTGTCAGAAGGAGGTTTTCATCTTGTGCATGCTCAGCCAAGTGTAGCTGCTGTTATTAAATGTCACAATCTTCTATCTATGGTATCATTAGGGAAGGAAATGTAGAGGTTCCATGGAGGGCAGGCAGCAGGAGCCTAAATACCAAGCTCAGCAGCTAGGGTTAGGGGAGATTTGTCTCAGGGATTATAATCAAATTCCATGGGTGCTGAAATGTGAACATCAGAGGAGATCCTGCTGGTGGAACAGTAAGCAACCTGAATTCCTGCTGAATAGAGCCCTATGAGGAAGATCATGCACTATATTAAAGTCTCCTGGCTACAAGAAAAACAAAGTGTGCTTTAATATGGTTTACTATTGCAGAGGAATATATGATACAGTGTAAGGCACCTGAAAATTTTGTGTCATTTGAACTCTGGTAAGCATTTTAGAATCTGCTGAAAAAGAATCTGAAGAGTCAGGTTTCAGATTTATAAAAATTGGTACTTCTCATCTGGAATGAAAAGGATATCCTAATACTGTGTAAGGTAAGCTTCCAGCAGGATTATCTTTTTACAGAATAAAGTCATTTTTGAATTGGTGGCAGGCTAGTTTTGGGCCTTCCTGAATCAAGTTTAAAAGAAAAGTGGGATGGATGCAGTACCTTATTATTGTGAAGTATTAGCTTTCCATGCTTTGATGTCATCTAAAAGACCTCCCCTGCCGAGCTTGTCTAATGGTTCCAGACACAGGCTTCCTGCAGAATAGCTTGGTTGAGTGTGAAAGTATGACCTGTAATATTCCTCACTAAGGAAGACATCAGAGTATTTTTTACTAAGTAGTTACGTTGTGTATTGGGACTTCTATTTATTTTTTGGAGCATCTCGTTCTTTGTTTAAAAGTAATTCTTAATGTTGTGTTGGCCCATATTGATCTGCTTCAAGGAGCTGATCTTGAACCCATTAAAGTAAATGGCAAAACCCATATTGACTTCAACAGGAACAGAAGCAGAACCTGTCAGAAAAGAGTAGGGGACCCTAGACACCATACTCTACAAAGAATGATGGTTATGTGCTGCTTATGTCCAAAAAGTGGGGACCAAAAAGTTTTTAATGGTGCCTGTTTTTCTTTGATATAATAATTCCTAACTCTTACATATGTAACTCTTTCCTCACTAGAATTAAGCCCTTTACAAAGGAGGCCAGTATCCTTATCCCATTTTACAGATAGGTGAAGTGACTTGGTTACCCAGCAGGCCAGATCTCCTGAATGCCAGTCCAGTGCTTGATTCATTACACTACACTGCTTTCATGAGAAACAAGAGTCTCTGTTCTTGATCATTTCCCTGGTTATCCAACATTTCATCATTCTGTTTCCCATTTGGGAGCTGATACAAAGCCCACTGAAATCAGTGGGAGCCTTTGGTTGGATAAAACCAGATTGATATGCAGGTGGTTGGATGAAACTTATAATGGTTAATGACATATTTTTATATAACTTATTGTGATGGAGTTATTTCCCTTTACATGAATGTGTCAGAAATTATATACATAAATATTGGATCTCAGGGATATTGTTTGCAATAACCAATATATCACAGGGTTTCAGTAAATTACAATCTCATTTCTACCTCATAATCTATATGGTGGATATTGCAACATAATTAGGGTTTGGGGCCTGATCCAAAGGTCATGAAAAAGGAACCAATGTAAGAGGAGCAGATAGAAGGAAAAGGTCAGAAATCAAAGGGAAATAAGTAGGTATACAGCCAAAATGACAGACAATGCAGCTTTAATTGGGTTTTATTTTCAGCCTGCTTTCTTCCTTACCTCCACCTATCTCTTCATCCTCAGTAACCATGAAGTCAAAAGAGCTTTTATATTTTTGAAAATACATTTAACTCTTTGGCTACAGCACAGATTTTGTACCTAATTCCCTAACTGTCTCGAATCATTCCAGAGTAGTTCAGTTTTTTTCAAGATCTCTTTTTAGGGCCTCATTTTTGTGGGTGCAATTCTGCTCCTACAATTAATCAGGCCTGCAGTTTTGCACCCATAGCAAATTGTAGGTGCAAAAGCTTCCCACTTTAATGTGGCTGACAATATTTTAAAAATTCCTTAATCCTGGCAGACTAGCTCTTCCTCATTCCATCAACTATTCTCACCTTCTCCCTGAGAATGCCAAAGGCCTCATGAATTTACCATACATTCCCCTTTTTTGTTATGGTTACACGCATCCAGTTAGGGAATTATGGTGACCAACTATATAACAGAAATAATAAATATAGTGAGCTTAGCTTGTGAGTACTCCATATGGTGAAATTTGTTCACATTAAATATTCATCAAATAATTTCAAATAACATTTGCAAAAATTAAAGTCTGTTTGTGAAAAAATCTAAATCAGACACATGTATTGCTGATTATTCATAGTTTCTATCCAGAGCTTAATTTGTGTCAGGCCTTGCGGGGGCTGAGCCCTGGCACCTCTAGGCTTGGCAGTTCATAGCCCTGGCACTCTGGGCTTGCTGCATCAATTATGAAAGTAAAAACTTGCTTGAGCCCCAGCACCTCTTTCATTAAAAATTAAACACTGTTTCTATCCATATCTCTGTAGTAAAATTCTCCTGGAACTATGTGGGTTTAAGTGGTGGCAGAGGTGAAAGTAAGCCGGTACGGCGTACCAGTAAGAAAGTGGCCACCGGTACAGGCCAGTACACAGCCGACGTTAAAGTGCTGCCATGGTAAGGCCTCTGACGGGGGAGCAAAAATGGCAGCTGTCCCAGGGTCCAGCAATTTAAAAGGGCCCGGGGCTCCCAGCCACCACCGCTGCTACTGCAGCAGTGGCCGGAGCCTTGGGCCCTTTAAATTGCCACCAGAGCCCAGGGCGGCACCGGCTGGGCACTACTGAAGGGCTAGCTAGGGGAGTCTGGTCCCAGGCCCACTCCTTCCACCCAAGGCCCCACCCTTTCCAGAGGCCAAGAGCCACTCCCTCACCTTTCCAAGAAGTCTGGCCACCCTGCGTACCAGTAAGTCTTTGACGTTACTTTCACCCCCAAGTGGTGGCATCTGTCTATTGAAATGAAGAAGAATTTGGCCCTGAATTAGGAAAATAGATTTAGAAAGTTGGGCTTAGTGAATCAAATATATTCCTGATGTAGCCCTATTCACTCTAACGGAGCTACACCAGGGATGACTTTGACTCAACATCATTAGGAAAGAATAGATTTCACAGACACCTGTTTGATGTCTTTGACATCATAATAGGGGTATATAAAACCTGATATTAACAGACTTTCCACTTAATAAGAAAATCAAACTAATAGGGTATGATTAAAAAATTAGTAGACCTTCTATGCAAAGATTGGGGAATAAATGACTAAAACAGTCAGATTGAAAACAGGCACATCAATGAGTTCAAGGGATGACTAGATGAGATGCTGAGACAGAGGCAGCAGAGAAGCCTGTGGTGAAATTAAGTTAAATGATAAAAGAAACAACAGTCAAAATATAAAATTAATTGGAATTTGATAAAAACATTTTCAATCACAAACATGCCTGTATTACTCTATAATATTGTGGTTTTAAATACACATTTTAAACTATCACATTAAAATGTTATTTTTTAAATGTCACCATTAATACATTTAAAATAATTTCTGAGTATTTTTCATTTTAGGTCTCCCATTGAAACATTAATAGATACAAAGACCTTATGACTGGAGTGGGAGGGGTATTTCATCTGTCTGTTAGTTTAAATACATGTTTTATGATAACTTTTTGCATTTCTTTTTTTCAGGGGGTGCTTCCTCCCACCCCTTCTTCTCAATAAATTCATGTGTAGGTGCTGCTCATTTCTTAATTCTGAGACTACCACCACCCGCCTGCTGGTGGCTGCTGCTCTAGCACTTTTGCTTTGTCTGGCCAGGCAAAGTGAATCCCAGTGAAGCAATATATCAGTTATGAAACTCCCACCAGAAATTGTAATATCTGCACCTGTGATTGATGGGGCCAATTTTCCCATCAGTGCATGGGGGATTTTAACACATAATTTTCATGGTGTTAATGTGAACTTTTCACATAAATCCTCCACCCAGTTTGGGGGAAGAGGGGAAAGAAGATAAAATCCAAAGTCTATTTTTTAAAATGTATGCATCCTTTCTTCTTCCAGTCTTTCAGGATTCCTCTCTTGTGTCATCTTGCTCTGTACAATTGTAATATACCTATATGCTCATGAGTCCTTCTATACAACCTATACCTATCCCTATGAATGTACAAGTCAATGTGTTACATACATAACCCTTTTGGTATTTTTCCTTGAACATGTTCACACAGAAATTGACTTGAGAGTAGGGTTCTGAATCTGCCTGTACACATGGTCCATATTTGTTCCAGTATTCTAGCAAATGCTATAGATCCTATTACTGAGGCTGATCCAACAAATTTCCATGTGTCAGTTGTACCTGCTGCAAGTGTCATTCTGTTCAGTGATAACAGGACTTGCATGCTAAAATAGAAAGAAAGCAAGAACATCAGGTCCCTGTTGTGATCTGAATTGCTTTTTCAACCATCTGCTGACCAGTCCTTTGAAAGAAAGTCTGTGTCCGGATCGGCACCTTTCCACTTTTTCTAAGCCAATAAAAGTAAAGTTCTTTTAGATCCCTATCGCTGCTGCCTTTTTGAAAAGAGCCAAAATCTACTGAACATAATGTACCAACAGAACTATATGCTACACTTCAATATACTATACAGGAACTGATGGAGATTTACAGTTTGATAGTATATTAGCGTCAGACATACTTATTCCTCCCTTGAAGTTTATTGATGTGATTTAACTATATATACTGTTACTTAAGATGATAAAATATTTGTAGTGATAAGAAAAGAAGTAGATATGGAGAAAGGCCAAATTAGTCTATTAGTTTTCCTAGGTATAATAGTGAGTCAAATAGTTTGGTAAGAGTCAAATTTGAACAAACATATCAGTGGGTGCACCATCTAAGCTAAAATTAGAAGAGCAGTCCCCATGCTTTAGAACATAATCTAATCACCACTAGATGAGGTCAGTAGAAACATCTCCTTAATATATAATATTGCATAATTATGGAAAAGTATAGAGGTGCTCCCTTACTCTAAAGCATTTGGGATTAGTCACAAAGGGAGGAAGGATTCTGTATTAAATGGACCATTAATCTGTTCCAGTATGGCAACATAATGGAGTGGATCAAACCCCTCCCTCCCAGGTCTGGGTCTCCTGCTTTTGGTGTATCATTGTTTCATCTCTCAGTTTTTCATTTACTTGTGAAATCACTTGTCAGCTAATGTTAAATTCCTTTTTGCATGTTTTCAACTCAGGCACAGTCAACCAATCAAACAGAGTCAATCTTGTGTCTCAGTCCAGTCAGATTCCTTCTTTCCATAAAATGTTATTTTAAGTAAAAATATTTGATTTAAAACCAGAGGGAAATTATTATAAATTCTTTTGGTATTCACTGTAATATTAATATGAACTATTTTCTTCCTGATGTGGAAATAGTATGTAATTCCATCATAATTTAGGAGTTCCACTGTAATTTGGAATTAATAAATCCGCTTACAGTGAGTTACAATGGAATTCTAACAGAAGCACATACACCCTCTGCTTTAATACAAATTTAATTTGTTATGATTTCACAATGTGATTTCATTCAATACATTGACCTCTTCGTGTATATATATATATATATATATATATGGTATGAAGGAGCTAAAGTATTAGATTCAGTTGAGTGTAGCCTAGTGGATTGAGCATTGGACTAGGGCTCAGAAGATCTGAGCTCTATTCATGCCTTTGCAACTAGCAAAATCACATGAAGATCTGCTGATGAAAAGCTAGGTATTTATTTTATAAATCTTGTCTCTGATAAAAAAAAAATCACTCTCTGAAAAAGCTGTATTGATTGATATACCAAGGAAAATGATAAAAATATATTATTTTAATGTTAAAAGACTGTATTAAAAAGGCCATCATCATATAGACTATATAATGATGTGGAGTGAGACTCTGTGCTGTGCCTCTAAACTCAGACCTTGCAGCCCAGGGAGAAGGGTGGCTACGGTGACTTCAAGCTACCTTAGTGTCCTTCTGATCCTGGGCTTCTCTGGAGGTTGGAGAGGCACCTGATGTAACTTAGACAGCTCTGTTGGGCTGCTCTGTGGGCCTCAGTGCTGCCCAGAATCTCCACTGTCAGCAGTTTGGGTGGCTATGCCCTCATTCCCACCCCATCTTGTGTCCTATGCTAGGACTTGTGAGGGGGTCTTGGGAGGCAGTCTTACAGTGGTCTTCCACAGTGCCTGCATTGGGGAAACCCTCTTTTTGGCTTTTTGGCTCCTATACATCACATAAAGGGGCTGGGAAAGGGTTCTCACTTATGGGACTTTAACATGAGTTCAGGATGACTGTGTTAGGAGTGAGTTATGCAGCACTCACCAAGCAAGGGATGTTGAACGTGGCAGCACTCCACATTACATCATTTGCAGAGGCTCTATATTTAGTTTTGTTGTTTGTTTTTGCTTTTTCATCACTATTTGTCACATGGAATGCCTAATATGCAGGGAGCAGCCCCAGCCAAGTCTAGCCAAACTGGCCCTACTTTGCTCCCCAGAAGGTAGCTGTAGCTACTCAAGACTTGGAGACACAAATTCTTTTTTACATCTCCACCTATAGGATTGTAGCATCTTGCCCCCTCTATTTATTTCTCTGCTATACCTGAGTTGTATCTGCATAACATTTGCAAAATCTGCAGTTAATGTAGATACATTTGCATATCAAGTCCTATCAGGGGAAAAAACTTGTTTTCATTTGATCATCTTAGAGAGTAGACAATGTCTTGGTGTCTTGACAGGCACTCCCTCACTTCCCTGGGGGCTGAATCTTCCTGTTTCTTGTCATGCATGTAAATTCTTCCAGTCCTGTTCCGTAACATTTATAAACTGCATGTAATAGAAAATGGGTGCCATGCTATGTAATTCCTCTCAAATCTACATATTCCCCCACCACAAAAATATCAGTCCTTCCATTCTCTCCACCCTAGCCTCTTCATATTACCTCAGCTCCTAGTCTATCTGCTCCCATCCGCCCCTGTATCCATTTCATTCCCTTCTCTTTTCAACGGCTCCATCCATTCCATCCCCGCTCCCTCAGATATTTTATTAGCATGAATGCTTATGGTAAGTGAATTTTATGCTTACATGTTCACATATTCATAAAAGTGAATTCATACTAGCAAAATGATTGTACAAGCAGTACTTGAGCAATTAGTGAACAGAAGCAATATCATGTGACTTATTTGACCAACCACATGTCGACTTTCAAATTGCAAGTCTTTGAGTGAAAACACTGTGAAAAAAATCATTGAATAAATTTTGAATAAAAAATACATTTGAAAAAGTCATGATTTGTTCATGGATATTTTCTAGGAAAATAATAAGCAAAACTTGTTGAATAAGGTATATCATAAGTCCCTGATGTCTCTATAATCTGATGCTATTATTAACTATTAATTATTATTACTATATTCAATACTTATTTTATGGTAGCATCTAGAGCCTCCAGTCTTCACCAGGGTCCTTCTGCTATACAGCCATAGATATAGCCACTCCTCTCTACCCCCTCTCCCCCCAAAGAAATTACAGTATTAGAAAACAAGCAAAATATGAAGGTGGAAGAGGAGAGAGAGACACACAATCAAATATGTACAAGGTATATAAACTTTTTATACAAGCACTGTTTGGGGTTGTACTACAAAATTGTGTAAATAAACATTAACTTTCTCTAGTTTCCCCTCAGTCTAGCGATCATGTATATTGTTAGTACCTGTAGGTGTTGCAGTAGAAGTGGGTCTTGAGAAGGGATATGAAGGAGGTAATAGCTTCATGTGACAGTTCAGAAAGAATGTTCTGAGGATAAAGGTGGTATGGAGAAATTATAAAGAAGTTTGGGGGAGAAGAGGACAAAAGGGCAGTTTAGGCTGCCATCACTGGTGGAGCTGAACTGAATGAGAAAGGTGATGCAATAGAGGTAAGTGCAGATAAGTAGCAAAGGGCAGAGCTGCAAAGGACCTTGAAGAAGGGTATCTCAGTTACCTGTTATCTATGTACGTGTATATTTATAAAATGACTTGGATTGCTTGAATTAACTGGCTTAAGGAATGGGGATGTGAAATTACAACATTGTAATATGAAATTACATCCACATGAGTTGTAATGTTCTGCACCTGCCATTGAAGCACCTCGTATAGGCAACCCACTCCATAGATTTGCAGTCATAGACACCATTCCTGTTCTTTGCTTAGCCTGCTCCATCTTCAGACCACGGTGCTGTGTACTCTGAATGGTCCCACCATTCTTTGGCCCTCCACCTGAGTTCTAGGAACTTCATAAATTTTCCTGCCATCTGCCCCTTTACATAATGTTTAACTCTGGGATGGGCAAATGGTTATCAAGTGCAAATTGTTTTCTAACCCAAATGGGGAGGAAGTTCATTTAAAGGGTGAAATAGTTTATACTTCAAAAACAAAACTAAACAAATCAAAAAGGCTAGACTTTTACACTAAAACTGTGCTAAAAGTTCAAGATTGTTTGACTAGTGAAAGGAATTTCTGAAATGTATTTTAGAGAGAGCTTGAGATGCTACATAAAATGTCTATGCCTTCTGCATGGTTTGCTGCTTTTTCTCCCAGGGATATTCCACATCGCCATTGGCCTGTAACTGCACAGGTGCATCTTGCATTGAATAAATTATGTGTGTTAGAGAACTAAGAACAAATGGTAGGGACATATAGAACCAAAGCAGTGACAGAAGTGATGTCACATGCTGCCACCAGAGGAAAGGATGTCCCAAGATTCGCCCAGCTCTGATTTGCAGTGGACAGATTTCATTCTGTTTGTTTGTTGAGGCAGACAGTGAAATGTTTTCATTCCTGGGGCTCTGTTTATATTTTGTACATTTCTTATTGATGTCCTGTCTGTTTTAACTCTTATTTGGTGTTTATGCATATGCTACTAAGACCAGGGTCGGCTCCAGGCACCAGTGAACGAAGCAGGTGCTTGGGGCTGCCAATGGGAAGGGGTGGCATGTCTGGGTCTTGGGCGTCAATTCAGCGGCGAGTCCCTCAGTTCCTCTTGGAGCGAAGGACCTGCCACCGAATTGCAGGTGAGAAATGAAGCGGTGCAGTTGAGCTGTCCCCCAAGTGCCGCCGGTCACGGCCTTTTTTTTTTTCTTCACCTCTTGGGACAGCAAAAAAGCCTGAGCCAGCCCTGACTAAGACTAAGGCAATTGTTGGAGAAAAAAATTTGCTTTTCTGCTTAAATACATTTTAAAATACTTTATAAAAGTCCAAAAATGATCTATTTTGGAAAAGTAATAAAGTGAGGATGAATGTGTAGCTTTTAAGGGATTTCATAAGAAGATTAAAATGACCATACTGGGTCAAATCAATGGTCCATCTAGCTCAGTATCTTGTCTTCTGACAATGGCCAGTGCCTGATGCTTCAGGGGGAATGGACAGGACAGAGCAATTGTTGAGTGATCAATCCCCTGTCATCTTGTCCCAGTTTCTGGCAGTTTGAAGTTTAGGGATGCCAGAGCATGGAGTTGTGTCCCTGACTATCTTGGCTAATAGCCACTAATGAAGCTATCCTCCATGAGTCTATTTACATCTTTTTGAACCCACTTATACTTTTGGCCTTCACAACATTCCATGGCAATGAGTTCTGCAGGTTGATTGTGTGTTGTGTAAAGAACCAAACAATTTGTTCTTATGACTGTGATAAAAGCTCTATAGGTCAATGGATAATCTGGAATGCAAAGATAAAATCCAAAATAGAGAGAGAGAGGCAGAGCTATAGATAGGGAAGGAGAGGAAGAAAAGGTAAAAGCACTCATGTTTCATTTTAGAATTCTAAAGACAGGTAACTTGTTCTACAGGCTAATATGAGGTTCTGTGTTTAATTTCCTTATTTTAATTTATTTTATTTAAAGAGAAAAAAAGAATTAATACTTCTTCTGATTTCTCTAGCTTCAGAGTGGAAAGTTTATGCCCCTACAGTGAAATAGTGTAGAAAAATCATACCTACATAAGTAAATAACATATTTATGTTAATCTATAGTTCTATAAATACTTCAGTGTGGTTATTATAAACATGGTTGACATTTTGTGCTGTGTACTAGATTCAGACCTGCTTTATACTCAATCTAGATTATGCAGGGGTGGGTGCTGGAAAATCTGCTAGAAGTGGGAAGGACTTCCGCAGCTAGCCAGTGCAGAAAGTGGGTGGCAATAGACAGAGTGGGCTGTGGTGGGGACATATTGATTCAGCTCATTCCTTGCCACAACCAATAGGGCTCCCCTGGAGCTCCAGCTGCAAGTTACAGATACTCTTTTCAGTGGAACCTCTGTTGTAAACAGAGGCGTAGCGAGCGCCCTCTGTACCCTCCGACCGGAGGGGGCTCCGCAAGGAAGGGGGCCCCTAAAAGTGGCAAAAAAAATGTAATGTATAACTAGATAAGTGACATTTATTGACGCTATTGCACAATCCATGTTGGTTTTACTGACAAAACCGTGAAGTCATTGTGATACATCATAATGCTATTGGCTACATCAGTTGTCTGTCGGTCAGTTTCGAATTTTAGTTGGACCCATTCAAAGAATGTGTATTTGCGTTCATAATGGCGGCCGGCGGATAAATGTTATTAATTTAGTTGTTTAGTTTTTTATCGTTTCCAATGCAGAAGCGTGCTTTGTGATGTCTAAGAGAATGTATAAGAGCGGAGCTAGTAAACGAAAAGCAGCAAAAGATGCCGAGAAGGAACTTGAGAAAATTCCAAAGTTGTCAACATATTTTGCGCTGCAATCCAACGTACAAGTACAGGCACATGAAACGGACAGCGCTAGCAGCGACGAATCATATCCAGAAGTATACAGAAGTGCTTCAAGTGAAGTTGAAGATGAAGCCAGTTGTTCTACCAAACAAACTGTGACAGATATTCCAGCTGCTGCCGGGAAAGAAGTATCTGAATCTGAACCACTGACTGATGATCCAGGAGATTGGCCGTCTATAATATCGGACAGGCAAGTGTGTGGCATTGTTGCATGTGGCCCACCGCTGCAGAATGAAAGTTACGAATTTCCATTTAACGAGGAAAGACGGAGGTTCACAAGTACTCATTTCTATCGAACCATGGCAAATGGCGAGAAAATCAGACGTTCATGGTTAATGTACTCAGTTCAGAAAGATGCCATTTTTTGTTTTTGTTGTAAATTATTTGGCACTGGAGACATACCGCTACGTCGTGGAACATCTGCTTGGAAAGCACTGTCAAAAAGACTTCAGCAGCATGAAACAGGCAAAGGTCATCAAGACTGTATGGTGAAATTGTTTGACCTTCGGTCAGGCATAGTAAACCGTACATCTATTGACCAACTCGAATTGCAGGCTTTTCTGAAAGAAAGAGATTTCTGGAGAAATGTTGTCAAATGCATGGTTGATGTCGTTATTTTCTTGTCCGAAAGAAACTTGGCATTTCGAGGAAGTAATGAAAAGCTCGGCGATCCTTCAAATGGCAACTTTTTGGGACTGTTTGAATTGCTTGCAAAGTATGATACTGTCCTCAGCGAACTTTTACAGAGGATTAAGAAGGCAGAGACACATGTTCAGTACCTCAGTCCACAGATCCAAAACGAGCTGATTCAACTTGTTGCCAGTAACATTCAAGAGGCCAACATAGCGCAGCTTAAAAAAGCAAAATATTATTCAGTTATTTTGGACTGTACTCTCGACGTGTCACATGAAGAACAGATGTCTGTGGTGTTACGCTTTGTTGAATGCTACGGTGAAGATGGTGTCAATACTCGTGAAGCGTTTGTTGGTTTTCTTAATGTTCATGATATAACTGGGCGAGGGCTTATTGGAAGCGTTTCTTGAAAAGGCAAACAACTTAGGAATAGACATTGCTGACTTGAGAGGCCAAGCTTATGATAACAGCACAAATATGAGAGGAAAGAATAAAGGAGTTCAAGCCCGCATGCTAGAAATAAATGACCGTGCCTTGTATGTACCATGTGGAGCTCACACTTGGAATCTTGTGATCTCAGACGCGGCAAAGTCATCGAAATATGCCTTTGACTTTTTCGGTCTGATTAACAGAATATACGTTATCTTTTCTTCTTCACCTTCACGTTGGGATATACTTCAAGAACATATGCCAATATCTGTTAAAGGGTTATCGGAAACTCGTTGGGAGTCGAGAATTGATGCTGTGAAGCCATTGCATTATCACCTTGAAGAATTGTGCAATGCTTTGTCATCTTTGCGAGAATATGCGCTCGAAAAGAAAGATGGCAATACAGTAACAGAAGCCGGTGCGCTTTTAGACCATGTTACTACGTGGCCTTTTGTTCTGACTGTGTACATGTGGTACGATATACTATTTCACGTCAATAAAACCAGCAAATTAATTCAGTCACCAGATGTGTCAATTGACGTACTGCAGGCAGAAGTCGGTGCTACAATGAAGTTTTTGGAAGACTTTCGAAATACAGGATATAACTCGGTGGTCACAAATGCACGTGAAATAGCAGAGCATATGGGTATTGAGCAGGTGTTTCCAGGAACCAGGGTGCAACGTAAGAAGAGAATGTTTGATTACGAATGTGCTGATGATTCGAGTCGTCTTTCTGCCGAAGAAAAATTCAAATCGCAGTTCTTTCTTGTTCTCACTGATCAGGCCATATCTTCTGTTTCGTCACGATTTGACCAACTCGTGGAGTGGTATAAGTTGTTTGGATTTCTGTACAATGCTAACAGCCTGAAACAGTGTCACAGAGAAAATGAACTGGAGAATCACAGCAAAAATTGTGAAAGAAAAATGGGAGACATTGATGCCAACGAACTCATAATGGAATTGAATCGTTTTATTTATGTCATCGAGAAAGAGAGAGGACTTGTCACGGCAAACAATTTTTTAACGTACATATACAAGAACAGCCTTCAGGAGACATATCCGAATCTTTGCATTTGCATCAGAATTCTTCTGACCACACCAGTTACTGTCACTGGTGCTGAAAGGAGCTTCAGCAGAATGAAACTGATCAAGAATATCCTGTGCTCAACCATGACAGATGACAAGCTTTCTGCGCTTGCAGTTATCTCAATCGAAAACAAGATTGCCAGATCTCTGGATATGACGCATTGATTAACCAATTTGCGGAGAACAAGGCTCGAAAGAAGCGCTTTGCATAAATACGGAATACATGTACACTGTAGGCCTATGTATGCATAGTATGAGCCCTGTATATTGTATAAAATAAATACTGCATTCCAGTTTCTGCATTGTAAGGGGCCCCGGACATATGTTCGGAGGGGGCCACGTTCTTTGTTGCTACGGCCCTGGTTGTAAACACCTCTTGCTCTCCCCAGTGGTGAGTCCTCCTCCTGTGCAGCTACCACTGTTGGTGCAAAGGCGTTCAACTTATGCCACAGTAAGAGAATCAGGCTCAAGGTTTGTTTGTTTGTTTGTTTGTTTTTTAAGAAAACTGGTCCTGTATGTTGAAAAAGTAACTGTCAGTGAGGAATAACATTAATTTCATTCTACCCTGTAATGCCCTGGTTGAGCTATAGGTTTCCTAATCTCTGCTAAGGCTTCTCTCTTTCATCCTTTTACTCATCATTCGCAGGAGGACATCATAGCATATGTCCAAGTTTGGATTAAAGGTCGCTGTCAAAGGGCTTTTTCTCCTAAATTGTGCATCAGAGCTGCCCCGTGCAGAAGTTTCTCTTCTATGCATGATAGTTTACATGGTTTTGTCTCAGTAATGGTTAGCCCGTGTAGGGTTTTTGCATTATATAGTACTAATCAGTGAGTTTTGCACTATAGCCCTTGTTAAGAGGGCACATGGCATCCAGTCAATTGGACTGATCAAATTATTTGTTATGAATAATGGCCCCAATACAGGAAGGTACTTGCAGCCTATTCAAGACAGCAGTTAAGCATGGGCTTAACTTTAATGACATGTTTAAAGTTAATCACTTCTTTAAGTGTGTTCCTGAATAGGGATGCTTTCCTGAAATTAATTTAGTCTCTTTTTAGATTAGAAATTTATTCAGAAACTGAATCTGATGTTTTTTTCAAATGTGTTCACATGCCATTGATTCTGTTCCCTGATTGGATAAAGGAAGCATTTAAAACAGGGAATAAATAATAATGAATAGTAAACAACAAATAATAGACTTCCTTTAAACAATTCAAGAAAGTTCTTAGGTTTTCAGACATTTGCACAAGTAGTGAATGGCTGCTTGAACACTTACTAATAAAAAGTAAGACCACAGGAATCATAGCAGACCAATCTTGGCATTCTTAATAACAATGGTATTTACAAATTGGAATTTTGTTGTTGTTTGAAAAGATCGAATTAATAATAATTACACACGCACCCAAACAAAAATTTTCCTAGTAACAAGACCCAACCCTGTATTGTATGGAAGTTTCTTAATAAGATCTCCAGGAAAGAAGAATGGTAGATGAAAGTCAGATAAGAATTTATTTTACACAGTTTAAAACAGATTGTGAATTTTAAGTATGTAATATCATTTTTCACATTAGTCAGTTTTACTCCATACTAAAACTTAATAAGATATTCAGTGGTTAGCTAGTAAAGTTCTTGTACCACAAATTATTGCATTATCATCACTCACATAAGCCTGTTTCATGCACTTGGATGAAGACTGACAATCCAAGAGCACAACAGTTGTTTTACACATGTGATATGTGAACTATTTAGTGGTTTAGATAGCGTTGAACCTGTTTCCACTGAAGTCAATGGGAGCTTTGCCATTGATTTCAATGTAGCCAAGTTTTGGGCCTAAAGTCTGGATAATTAACTAAAGCTTATACTTGTCCATTGATGTCTCCATCCTTCACACTGATGTTCTTATTCACAAATACATCCCTCCTTTCTCTAGCCCTCAAGTTCCTTTATCCAAAGTTTCATGACCTTCTTTCCTCTGTATAACATTTAATAGACTCTCCAAGTACCCTCATTTCACTTTTTGTTTTCCAAAACCTTCTGCAGATAGGGTGACCAGATTTCCCGATTTTAAAGGGACAGTCTCGATATTTGGGGCTTTGTCTTATATAGGTGCCAATTACCCCCCCAGCCCCTTCCCAATTTTTCACCCTTGCTATCTGGTCACCCTATGCAGATCTCATTATCCCCAACTTATTTTCTCTCCTTAAGACCCCAAAAGACCCTGTAATCCTCCTGATTTCTCTTCTCTGCAATGTGGCTGACAAAACTAATGAGTAGCAGAAGATATCATCGCAAGGTCTGCCGATCTGTCTGTTGGGCTTAGCATATAGTTCATACATGCCAAGGCTTCCTGCTAAAAAATGGGCCAAATACATTGAGTGCATCTCAGATACATCATGTACATAAAATTTGAACGGAACAGTACGGTAGGTCCAGCAAAGAGCCTAGAGCAATGCTAAGGGAACCAACAAAAGTCAGAGTGCTTGGAGGTTGTTAGGTGGAGGGTAGAAAACTTATCAAAACAGATCCAAACTTTAAAATAAAGTCTGGATTTGTTTCAGATCTGGCAGGAGCTAAGGATTGGATTAGTTCTGATTTTTAACAACCAATTTATGCATAGGCCCACACATATATTATTATTACACTCCAATATGAATATCTGAATAGCACAGACGTCTTAACTTTGTAACTTTTTATGAAGAAAAGAATAAAAAAACCACATAAATCCTATTGCTGTAGCATCACAGCATGCATCTCTGTAAATGTAACACACCGTTTTTAAAGAGAAGATTGCACAGCTGTTG
Source organism: Gopherus flavomarginatus (assembly GCF_025201925.1). Taxonomy (NCBI): domain Eukaryota; kingdom Metazoa; phylum Chordata; order Testudines; family Testudinidae; genus Gopherus; species Gopherus flavomarginatus. Next base: position 181,417,377 of record NC_066620.1, on the reverse strand, counting down.
ATGGGCCTTTGGACATAATTACTAGTAAGATTTTAATATTGCACATTGTTTAAATTGCAATTTAAGCAGGTAGATGCTTTTTAAGTCTCCATCTGTGTAGTGAAATACTAGGAAAATTAGGCTCTGCTTTAATTAGACATAACCTGGTTATTTAGTGTCAGAACACTCTATACAGGAACTGTAACAGTAAGTAAGTCTGATTGCTTCAGAATTGTGTAATGGCTGATTCTTGCAAGATTTTGTATATGTAATAATGTGTTCATGTATGTTAAGACAGGATTGCTATTTGTTCTTTTTGGTCCCAGTGTTATCTTTATTTATTTGTAGTATTGTACATGTGTATTTTTTATTCTCTTGAAAACTGCACCATGTATCAGCTGTTAAGAGAGCCAGCACCATGGTGTGAGACGGATAGCCTGTTAGTTTTTTCCTTGCGTTGGGATTCCCACTCATCTCCATGGAAACCTGAAACCCCAGAGGAACAAAGCACTAAAGCTATTGCTGTATTTTAATACTGTACTGTTTGAAAAAAGCAGACATTACCCTGATGCCTGTGAACATCACTATAGTGAAAGATTTGTCTGTGTTTCCATCTTAAAACCATATTCTAAAGGATTTATATTCTGAATGTAAATCATGGTTCCAGGCCTAGTTTAAATTTATTGTGAAGGAATGTATATGTTCCTTCTTATATATCAAACTTCATTAATATTGATAGGAGTGAAGCACATGCAGGCAGGTAAAAAAATATATTATCTTCCCAGAAAGCAAAATTGAAAAAAACACCCAAAAAACTGGAAACAATTAGTCTGATAAAGAGTACAACTGACTCACTGTTCACAAATTAAATGTGTTGATGGTAAACGCCAAAGTTTTTTCTTAATTAAAACCAAACAAACAGAAAACCACAACTCTTTACTAGGATTTCAGACCAATACTAAAATATATATGTACATGAATAAATTTAATTTCAAATGGAATATCCTACAATATTTCTCCTTCACTTACCCTGCCACCAGAGTTGTAGACATTGAGTTTTCCTCTAGAACAGCTGGTGACACCACAGATATTGTAGCTGAACACAGAGACATCCAGGTGGAACTGTTGCCGGCACAGAGTGCCCGAGGGTGGCAACGGTTGGGTCCGTTGCCCGGTGTGCTTCGCAACCAATTAAACACACCAGGGTGGAGAAGTAACCAACTTTATTTGAGCTCAAATAAGACGCCTGGAGCCACACAGGACTCAGATCAAGCGCGCCAAACAAACAGCTTACCTAACTATTTATACTGGAACCAAAACTGATACACATTATAACATGATCTGTCACTCACACAGTCCCCACCCAAGGCCAAGTCTGCCTAGTAACAGTTCAGTTTCCCGCCCAAAGGTTAAATCTGCCCAGCAACAGAGGGAGTAGGAGTAGCCCCTCCCAACAAGGGCAACCTGAGGTCAAACATGGAGGAGTAAAACTCAAAATGGAGGAGCTGGTATACTATGGCTCAGAACAAGAGAACTTCATCGGCTCTCATGGCCTTCCATTCTCCTGAATTCCCTGGGTTATTCCAAATGCATCCCCAACAGAACCATGTGGAGTGCCCCTAGCCGTTCACTTTGAAAAGCCCTACACTTTCAAGCCCTGCTGTTACTTTATACACCCACCATCAAGTGGGAATCTACTCATTTTGTGAGTCTCTGCAACATACACTAGCAGCAAATATTCCTCTTTCTTACTCATTGTTGTGAATAACTGAGTAAATTTTAAACTAGCCTGTAATGTAACACTACCCATTGTTACTGGTTTTTTTGCCAGGGCACATTAGAACACAGAGTCCATGTGAAAATTTAAATTGGAGATGCCTGGTGTGATGTTTATTTTGTATTGCTATAGCACCCAAAGGCCCCAGTCAGGATCAGGACTCCATAATGCAAGGCACTGTTCATACACAGAGGGAAACACATTCCCCCCTGCCTTAAGCTGATTGCATTCATGAAACAATCTGATTCAAGATAAGGCACAACAAATGAGTGTGACAAGGAGGGAAGAGGGGAAGAAGGGCAAAGATAACAGATGTATGACTATATGGTGGCATAGACTAGCTATGTGCATATCTTGGTCTTTCAAATCACGTAGAAATTGATGTTTATATAAATATCTGCAAACCTCAATGATCCTTCTGCCTACCAGTGTCAACTGGTGATATCCTGTAATCATTCCAGTAGCAGTGAATCATCTTCAGGAGGAATTTGAAAGAGGGAATGGTTGTGATTTTATAGGCAGAATCTTACTCTACAGCCTGAGCATGAAGAGGAGACGGGTTGCACAAAAGGAGTAGCTGATGAACTGCTTAGTTCAGTGTCTCCAACTCTTGCAATGTTATGAGTCTCACGATATTTGGTATTTTTCTGAAAGCCTCACTCCTGGAGTCATGGAACCACATGAGAATCTCAGCTTTCATTTTTTTTAAAGTAGTTTTCTAGCTCTCATAGTTGGAGACAGAAGCTGGAAAGAGTGACTCTGGAGGGCTCCTATCCCAGAAGGGACATACAAAAATGCAAAATTCATTAGTTTTAAAATCTTATGGTTTTTAAGCCACTCTCTTGAGTTTTGGAGGCCTAACTCATGAAGAACATTTAGGCAGGCTGACAAAGGACTTTGACACTTATGGTGAAATCCTGTCTCCATTAACATCTGTGGAGCTGGAACAACACATTTAAAGCCCAATCCTGTGAGTTGCTGAGCAGCTTCTGGATAGGTATTGAGCACCTATTATCTCCTACTGATTTTCAGGGGAGTTGAGAGTCAGTCAGTACTTGGCAGAATCAGACCCATAACAGCAGAAGAAAGAAAAGATTGAGAAAAAGGAAGACAGATAAGTTTATGACAGAGCATGGGGGGTAGGGAGTGGGGAAACCATGAAGCCTCAAAGGCAGAAGGTTGCAAGTGTCCCTGGAGAGAGGTGGTTTGATAGTTCCTTTTTGGGGAGGGAGCTGGATAGATTTCTCTGCATGTTACATTGCAGAGATCCTTGCACAAACTATGGCTGGTTCTGCCAGAAATGCTTCTCCATAACTAACAGTTGCAGTTATCCAATATTCCCCACTCCCCAGAAGGCTCTCTCTCAAAAAAAAGTCCAAATACAACCTCCTGACAGCTGCTCTCGGTCTATTCAGCTAAACCAGCCAGGAGAATAGGCGAGAACAAGCAAGCAAAAGCAAAAATAAAAGCAGTGTTGCTTTGGCTGTCCTGTACCTAATGTTGGTTTGGCTGTCCCCACCAGTGAGTGCCTCTGCCTCCTTCATCCTGCTGCTCCAATTTTCTGCTGTAGACATCAAACTTGCAGAGTAAATATTTGAAAACATATTGTTTAGGTATTACACATAGTAGTATATTTTTAACAAGTCTGGAGCTGTTGTGCTCCACTCTCGTTGAGAGGGCCCCAAGCTTACACAGTTAAATCTGGTGACCACGAAAAACTTTTCAAAACTTTTTTTCCTCCAGTATGTCTTTTATAAGAATTTGCAAGGGTTAGGGGGCACTGTGCAGTTCAGTGATTCGGTATGGACATGCACCTCCTACCTCTTCCACTCATAGAGTTTAAAAACGATCATTGTTTTCCAATAGTTCATCTTGTCTGTTATCTTTCCATACTTGGCTCCAAGATTTATTGTAATTTGGCTGTGTCCAGTTCTCTGGAGTAAACTAAGAAGGAAATGGTTAAATATATTTCATTTTAAAAGATATTTATTTTTATTTTATAAGTTCAGATTTTTTGGTTTATTGATTTAATTCGGATTTAAAAAACAACAAAACAAAGTGTGTCTACCTGCAGCTGACAGTGGCCATGCCATTAACTAAAAAAATGCTACAAAAATACTTACCTAACTAAAACAGCAGCACGGTCCTGCTCGCTCTTTCTAACTATATAACAATCATTAACCAGTATACCCATTTCAGATCAGAGCTTCCACCCCACACGTTCTCATTTGATACACACATGCCACCCACCTGTGCTGCCGCAGCCCTCCCAAATATCATCTCAAAGAGACAAGGACAAAGGGCAAGGCAAAGAATTCAGGTTGTTTCAAACCAAGGGTGGGAAGGAGCACATTCGAAAGGTTAGGTGCCCTTACAGAGTTTGCTCTACAGAGGGCTCTTCAGTTCAAGTACCTCTGCAGAGCTCAATTGCTTCAGCGTGGGCAGGACCGGATTAACACAGCAGTTTTAGGGGCTGCAGCCCAGGGTCTCGGGCTGAGGGGGACTCTTCAAAAATAAATCTATAATTATATACAATTCAGTGGTCACCAACAGGTCGATCATGATTGACTGGTTGATCCTGGAGCCTCTGCCAGTTGATTGCGGTCGCCGAGCTGCTAAAAGTCCAGTGAAACAATGAGGAGTCCGGTGGCACCTTAAAGACTAACAGATTTATTTGGGCATAAGCGTCTTTAAGGTGCCATCAGACTCCTCGTTGTTTTTGCAGATACAGACTAACACAGCTACCCCTCTGATAAAAGTCCAGTGGCGCAGCAGGGCTCAGGCAAGTTGCCTGCATGCCGTGGCCCCACGCTGCTCCCGGAAGTGGCCAGCTGCTGCCATGTTTCTGTGGCCCCGAGATGGAGGGAAGAGGCAGCTCTATGCACTGCCCTGCCCCCAGCACCATCCCCCCCCCGGCTCCCATTGGCCAGGAACCAATTGCCTGAGCCCTGCTGCACCGCTATCCGGAAGCCGCCTGTGGTAATTGCCTCCTGGCCAGAGCCTGCACCTCGCTCCCCCTCCTGCACCCCAACCCCCTGCCCCAGATCAGAAGCCCCTCCTGAATCAAACTCCCTCCCAGAGCCCACACCCCCAACCCTTTCCTGCACCCCAACACTCAGCCCTACCCTGGAGCCCCCTCCTGCACCCAAACTCCCTCCCAGAAAGAAACTAATATAGCAGCTGTTCCAAGGTAAGAAGTAGGCTATTTTGAATTAACTTAACTATATTCTACATATTTTAAGACTGACGTGTAACCACCGAACAGCCTTATGTTAATTAAAAGGCAAGTTTAGTATAGCGTTAATAGCCTCGCTGCCATAATTGTGATCATTTTGTTTTAAATTAGGAAAAGACATGTATATAAGGGCTCCACAAAATCTAATAGCCCCTGGCCCAGAGGGGAGTTAATCCAGCCCTGAGCGTGGGATAGGAGGAAAGGCAGTATTTCAGGTAGGAAAGTCCCAATCATTTTGTTCCTGTGTGTGTTTTTATTTGATTTGGAAATGGTTTGCATTTCATAGAGCCATAAAATCATAGGAACTTAGAGATGTGGAAGAGCTATTAGGTCATCTTTCCTGTCCTCTAGCCAGTGTGGGATTGTCCCCTACAATCTGTTCTTGAATGCTTTGTCCAGTCTAGTTTTGAATGACTCAATCAATGGAGCTTCCACCACTTACCTTAAGAGATTGTTCTGCTGATCTTACAGTTAGGAAATTATGTTTTATATATTTAGCCTGAATTTTCCTATGTTTAATTAGTCCTAGTCTTTACTCCTTGGAGTAGTCAGTGGGATTTCTTATGTGAGCAACAGATTTGCAGAATTAGGCTTTAAGTAATTACTCTTCATCCATGATGTTTCAGTCCTCAAACGCCTTCAGGGAGGAATCATGTCCCTCTTTTGTCACCATCATTAATCAAAACTATCCCTGCATGTCCACATCACATAATTTTTCTCTATTTAATGGATACAGAGCATTTCTCAGTAACATTTTTTTATCCAAAATATTTCTAGGGGAAAACTTTTTTCTAAATTTTTAAAATGGTTTTGGGGAGTCTCTTAACTTCAGATGTCTTCATATCACTCAGGTTCGGCTCTACAATTTTTGCGCCCCAACCAAAAAAAAAAAAAAGTCGCCTAACTGCTGAAGCAAAAAAAAAAAGCACTCAGACTGTGCCACCCCAAGAATGGACATAATGCTGCCCCTTAGCATGTGCCATCCCAGGCACGTGCTTCCTCTGCTGGTCTCTGGGGCTGGACCTGATAACACTTTCAAAATATAAGGGTTAATGTGCATATAGGAGGCAGTTTGACACAACAGGCCTTAAGACCTTCAAATTATTCTGAGGAGGGCATTGTGGTCTATGAAATATTTAGATCTTTTTTTGCCTCTGATAGCAGGGGACTGCATTCAGTCACCCAGGAGGTACCTTCCAGTCCTATGTACTATATGCCTCGATAGAAAAGTCACAAAATGGGCCTCAGAAGATGGTAGGTCAAGTAAATGCCTTTTATATTAATATAAACAACTATAAGCAAGTAAGTGATGGATTTTGAATCCATGTTCAGATCTATTCAGTAAATTTTTTTTGCAAAAAATATTTTGAGGGCATAAATTTTCCTACATTTTCATAACGGCAAATTGACCGATTGTGGTTGGGTATTTTCAACCAATGGAGCCTGCACCAGGGTTCAAGTTCAGGGTGAATTAAAAAAAATATTTAAAATTTAAAAATGAATATTGTATTTAGTCTTTTAAAATTGTTTTTCTTTTTAAAAATAAACATGTTTAAAATGAAATCTGAATGTAATACAAAATATGTGAGGTCTACAATTATAATCTCTTAGAACATTTAAATAAAAAATCAATATGCAGAATCCGTGAGCCTCTATCAAAAGCTTTGAATTAAAGGCTCTTTTCTGTATAAAGGAAGAATTGGGTGGGGAGGGAGGGCCTATATTTTGAGGTCAAGATTTATCAATATGGCACAATAGATCACATACTGTATTAAGGGCTGGTTTTGTGTAATAAAAATAAATGTTATATGCTGTTTTGTGTGTTTAATTACCATTACCATACTAATGCAGCTTGACACAAGTCATGAGCAAAAAGTTAATTATCTAGTAAATAAGCAATATATCATGCACCATTTTCTAACATACTAACAATGTGCACTTAATAAGAATCTGAAAAATATTAAGCTATATAATTTCTTAAATGTACATCGGTATAGTGTACCCTCCTAGGTAGGAAAAAGATGTACCAAATCTGGTGTACCGGCTCTATTTAGTTGTAAATCAGCATGTTTTAATGATTTTATCAACCAATGAGAATGCAGAAAATAATTGAAGTACAAGTGGACAAGTTAAAATCAATAATTTAAATGGAGGCTTTCCACTTGGTGATTTAAATTGCCTTGACTTAAATCAATCCACCCTGCTCGGGTTCAGTTTCCACCAGCTGCTCTTCATCCAAGAGCACTGGGCCATCTTAATATTAGTGGTGTGGTTACATATGGTGAAGGATGAGGAGAGCTGTGTGTCGTCTGCATATTGTTGGTCCATTTCTTCTGACCAGTTCACCTAATAGTTGGATGTAAATGTTAAAAAGGACCAGAGAGAGAATTGATCTTTGTGGTACTCCACAACTGAGGGCTCAAGTGGTGGAGGTGCACTTTTTCCATCAATACTCATTGGGTGCATCCCTTCAGGAAGAACTCAAACCATTTTAGCTCATTACCCTGGACCCTTGCCACTTCTCTCAGATGAGACAGCATAATCCCATGATCAACAGTGTCAAATGGATGTCTGTCCATTGATCGGAGATCATCCATTAGTGCCATCAAAGCAGTTTCAGTTCTGTGTTCTGCTGAATCCAGATTGTGCTGGACCAGTGGATCTAGAATGTTAGCTTCAGTTAGATGAGCTTGTAGCTGGTCTTTTGCTAGCTTCTCTATGAGGTTTCTCAGGAATGACAGGTTTGACACTATGCAATCGTTGGCTAAGGCTGATGTATACAGAATGGGTTTCTTTGGTGTTGATCAGACTATTGTGTGTTTGAAGGAGGAAGAGATTTATTCTTTTGAGTGATATACTGGCACTCAAGTTTCTGTCCTTCTCTTTTCACCCATCACTGGGTATCAGAAAACCAAGGAGATCTGTGTGGGCAATCGGGAGAAAGGAGTTAGTTGGGAGACAGTGTGTCAGTGGCCACCAGGGTAAAATGGTAATGATTTACCAAATCTATGAGTCCTCATCCTGTTGGTGGGATGCTGTTGTCCTTGATCAGGCTCTGGAATTTGTTGGAGTTCTTGAGTCTTCATGGCTGAAGCAGGATTGTTGGTCTTTCTCATTGCCAGCATGGTGGATTGTCTCTGATGATTGCCCTAATGAGGTGACAGTGGCTGGGTCATGGTTTCCTCTGTTTTGACATCTAGACCGAAAATCAGGTCCCAGATGTGACCAGCTGTGTGGGTTGGACCAGAGATGACCTGTGAAAGTCCTAGGGAGGCAAGTGATGAGATGAGTTTTGAGGTTTTGCATGTGCAGTCTTATTGATATGCATGTTGAAATCTCTCAGGACGATAAGCCCGAGAATTTCCCCGCCATTGCTGACAAGGTATCCATGAGCTCCATTATAATTCTTTAGTCTCTGGTGGTCTGTAAATGAGCATAAAATGTATGTTGGCTTTTGGCAGGTCTAAACTACCGCTTATGTTGATATAACTTACGTCACTCAAGTGTGTGAAAAAGTCACTCCCTGAGCAACACAAGGTACACTGACCTAAGTGCTGTCCACACTCTCCTGCCGATATTGTTTCTGCCTCTTGTGCAGATGGAGTAATTGTGCCAATGGGAGAGCTTTTCCTTAATTGGATTCAGGAGTCCCTAGTTGACCTGAGGTAACCCCTTTTCAGCCTATCGGGAAAAGGGCCTTTATCATTCTAGGGCTAATATACTTGCCTTCCATCACTCTCGTATAGCTTTCCAGCCTGACTTTGTCATGATGACAGTAATAATAGATAGGGCTGAGCCAACAAGAGGAAGCGTCTGTGGCATCAGACATCCATTTCCTTGAAATAAGCTGTCCTTGGTGTCACAACACTCCTGTTGCTCTTACCAGCTTTGAGAAGGAAGTGGAGAGTTGCGGGGAAGATAAATAGCACTTACTGTTTGGTTTTGTCTGAGTTAGAGCTGAAATGTGGCCTCCTGACCAAGAGGTGGTTGTGAAATCTGGGAGGAGCAGGGCTGAGGCTCAGGGCTCCTTCTTTATAAGATGGAAGAGCCCTCTGGCTCTCTGTGAATATGTCTGTCTATCTAAAGTGTTTCATAAAAATTTTGCACCAGCTGTTAGAGTATGCAACACAATGAAATACCTTTGATATTGCAACAGATAGTGCTGATTGAAATTTTGCCATTGAAACTTTTTTTTAATTAAAATTTTCCTTTTTCTCTTAATGTCCTATATAGACTTGGCAATCATCCTCAGCCCATATAAAGTGGACTTCTTGATCTGTGTTAACCATTCCTGAAGTTACTTGCTACATGCTAACCACTTCACTATTGTCATCTGCTATTTTCTTTCCGTTGCTTATTAAGTGCTAATAGCACTTGTTTCCACTAGAATTTTGTTACCTTTCAATCTGCTTATCATTGGCCAGCACTGGCAGAACCAGTCCCTAGAATAATGACAGCAGGCACACGTTTACCAAATGTAAGAAACAGGTGTGCAATATTGCCAACCCGAAGATTTAAAAGGCATGAGTTAGGCTCACAGAAAATCATGAGATTGACTTAACCGTCAAAAAACAATACATTTCAGGTTTTTTTTTAATTTGCCTTCTGGTTTAGAGCCTTTAGGCTGCATTTGGATCACATTGTCTCACTGTGTGTAGCACTGGTGGGCCCACTTTGCGTAAGTTGTGGACAAATTGGAGAGAGCTCAGAGGAGAGCAGCAAAAATGAGAAAAGGTTTAGAAAGCCTGACCTATGTGGAAAGGTTAAAAAACTAGGCATGTTTAATCTTGAGAAAAGAAGGCTGAGGGGGGGAGGGGGCAACCTGATAACATATTATGGAGTCTTATAAACAGGACAGTGATCAGTTGTTCTCCATGTTCATTGATGGTAGGACAAAAAATATTCAACTCAATCTGCATCAAAGGAGGTTTAGGTTAGATATTAGGAAAAGCTGTCCAACAGTAAGGATCATTGAATGCTGGAATAGTTTACCAAGAATCATAGAATATCAGGGTTGGAAAGGACCTCAGGAGGTCATCTAGTCTAACCCCCTGCTCAAAGCAGGGCCAATTCCCAGACAGACTTTTACCCCAGATCCCCAAATGGCTCCTTCAGGGATTGAACTCACAATCCTGGGTTTAGCAGGCCAAAGCTCAAACCACTTAACTATCCCCCACTCTTGAAGGGATGTTGTGGAATACCTGTTATTGGAGGTTTTAAGATCAGGTTAGACAAACACCTGTCAAGGATGACTAGCTGTTTTTGGTCCTGCCTCAGCATAGGGGGCTGGACTTATATGACTCCTTGAGGTCCCTTCCAGCCCTACATTTCTATGATTCTATAATGGATCTGATTTTTCTCTCATTTATACCTGTGCAAACTAGGGTTGCCAATTTTAGTTGGCCATATTCCTGGAGGCTTCAGCAATAACGTAATCTTTAATTAAAGATTAATCTTTAATTCCTGGAGACTCCAGGACAATCCTGGAGGGTTGGCAAGCATAATGCAAATATGAGGTGGTACTGATTTAATCAAGAGCAGAACATGGTACGTTTTACTTGTTTCATTGTCTTAACTTATTCAAAATCAAAATATGCCTTCCTAGCCTGTAGAAATAATTTGTTTCACACAATATTTACCTCAGAAACAGGACTGGATCTTTTATGGTTAGTTTAAGATAATTTCAATTTGCATTAATTTGTAGTAGTTTATATATAAGGTGAGGGGTGGAACTGACTGATCCTCCAAATTATATATGACAATCATCAGAAGTTCGAGAGTCGGGTCACACTTCCTGGGGCTTAGGGCTTCAGCCCCACAGGAAGCACCTGCTGGGACTTGGGGTATCAGCCCTGCTCCTCCTGAAGCCCCAAGCCCTAGCCCTGAGACTCCACTCTCTGCTGGGAAGAAGCCCCTACCTCACCACCCAGCTGCAAGACAGATGTCCCAAGCTCCACTACCCAGTCTGGTAGGTGGAGAATGGGGGGATGAGGGGGCTCCATGAGCCACTCTTTAAATATAGAAGAGCCACATGAGGCTCACAAGCCACAGTTTGGCCACCCCTGTTATATATAATGTTAAAATTGAAAATGCTCAGTTATCACACCAATGGATGTGGTACATTAACAAAATAGAATAAATAAAATATAGCAAAACAAATAAATATGTTTTCAGATATAGAAATAAAAACACACCCAGACTGACCTTGCATTCCAGACTTTTTATTTAAATGAATTTATTTCACATCTGTGGAAGTAAGGGGCTGCAGTGGAAACATCTGTGGTGGCCAGACTGTGGTGGCTGCTTTAATAGAGTACATTTGTAAATGCCTTGCACAGATCTCCAGGTCTCTGATGTAGCTATGCTTGCTCTCGTCTGTGCCCTTGGAAGATGTTTGGTTTTTTGCTATATGTATGAAGCTACCAATTCATATGCATCTATTTTTCTGATTTTTACTGGCGATGTTTATGTGCTGGTCTTGTGCAGAGACTTTGCAATGAATATTTTATGATTACTTTTGAGTTTTCGTTTATTCTCTTTTGGGCATTGTCTAATATAGTTTTATTGTTAACAAAATACAAGCCAGCAAATGAATAAAGTAGGTGCTCTTGTTTTATACAACAGCTGCACTAAACAGAAAATCTGTGATGCTATTTAATTTATGTTAATTATGTTAGTGGTACCATGATTCATATTTTGCTTGTCTCTTATTAATTTATCATTTAATTGTTGTACTTCTAAACACTATAAGTTATTTATAACATAAGACTCTTGATAAGACAAGTGTAATATTTAGTAGAATAATAGCAACAAACACTTCTGATATCATGAAGTTCTGAAAAACCACCTATGCAGTCTCCTGCACTAGATAAGAACTGGAAACAAACCCAATTTTCAAATGTTGTGAAATAGTGAACCAGGCAGAGGAGATAGTATTCAGTATACTTAATGACAGCAGTAATCAACGTGTTTTAAATAAACCAACAGGCTGTTTTTCCATCCTCTTTTTTTAAGTCTGAGGCATGAATGTTTTTCAAAATTAAACAAAGGTTGATAATAAAGCTTTCCTATATTTGTACTGTTTGTTTTCTGAGGGAATGTCTATACTATAAAATTAGGTCGATTTTATAGAAGTTGATCTTTAAAAGCGATTTTATACAGTTGATTGTGTATATTCCCACGAAGTGCATTAAGTTGGTGGAGTGCATCCTTAGCACCATGTCTGGCATCGACTCACAGAGCAGTGCACTGTGGGTAGCTATCCCACAGTCGCTGCAGTCTCCGCTGCCCATTGGAATTCTGGGTTAAGTTCCCAATGCCTGATTGGACAAAAACATTGTTGTCGGTGGTTTTGGGTACATGTCGTCAGTCTCCCCTCCCTCCCTTCCTCCGTGAAAGCAACGGCAGACAATTGTTTCATGCCTTTTTTCCTGGATTACCCATGGAAACGCCATAGCATGGCATGCATGGAGCCCGCTCAGCTCACCGCTGCTGTTGTGAGCTTTGTAAACACCTTGCACATTATCCTGCAGTATGTGCAGAGCCTAGCTAGGAGCCACCAGCACGAGGATGATTGTGAGGAGAACATGGACACAGACGTTCCTGAAAGCATGGGCTGTGACAATTGGGACATCCTGGCGGCAGTGGGGCTGGTTGATACAGTGGAATTCTGATTCTGGGCCCAGGAAACAAGCACAGACTGGTGGGACTGCATAGTGTTACAGGTATGGGATGATACCTAGTGGCTGCAAAACTTTCACATGCATAAGGCTACTTTTCTGGAACTTTGTGAGTTGCTTTCCTCCACCCTAAAGCGCAGGAATACCAAGATGAGAGCTGCCCTGACAGTTGAGAAGTGAGTGGCAATGGCCCTGTGGAAGCTTGCAACACCTGACTGCTACCGGTCAGTTGGGAATCAATTTGGAGTGGGCAAATCTACTGTGGGAGCTGCTGTGATCCAAGTAGCCAGTACAATCATTGACCTTCTGCTAACAAGGGTAGTGACTCTGGGAAATGTGCAGGTCAGAGTGGATGGCTTTGCTGCAATGTGGTTCCCTAACTGCGGTGGGGCGATAGACGGAACACACATCCTTATCTTGGCACCGGACCACCTTGCCAACCATTATGTAAACCGCAAGGGATACTTCTCAATTGCGGTGCAAGTGCTGGTGGATCACAAGGGATATTTCACCAACATCATGTGGGATGGCTGGGAAAGGTGCATGATGCTCACATCTTTAGGAACTCTGGGCCGTTCAAGCAGCTTTAAGAAGGGACTTACTTCCCAGACCAGAAAATTATCGTTGGGGATGTTGAAATGCCAGTAGTTATCCTTGGGGACCCAGCCTACCCCTTGCTCCCATGGCTCATGAAGCTGTACACAGCCAAGCTAGACAGTAGTAAGGAGCAGTTCAACTATAGGCTGAGCAAGTGCAGAATGGTGGTGGAATGTGCCTTTGGAAGTTTAAAAGTGCACTGGTGCTGTTTGCTGACTAGGTTAGACCTCAGCGCAACCAATATTCCCATTGTTATTACTGCTTGCTGTGTGCTCCATAATATCAGTGAGAGTAAGGGGGAGACATTTATGGCGGGGTGGGAGGTTGAGGCAAATCACCTGGCAGCCGATTTTGAGCAGCCAGACACCAGGGCGATTAGAAGAGCACAGCTAGAAGCACTGCGCATGAGAGAGGCTTTGAAAACGAGTTTCATGATGGTGCGACAGTTGTGTGTGTTTCTCCTTGATGAAAACTCACTCCCTTTGTTGATTTTAATTCCCTGTAAGCCAACCAAAGCCTTGATTTGCAGTGTGGCTACAATAAGCAATGTAGCAGTGGGGCTACAATAAGCAACTCTGGAGTGGAGTGGCTGGGTGCCTGGAGCCTCCCCGCCTCCGTGTTCTTGGGCATCTGGGTGAGGAGGATATGGAACTTGGGGAAGAGGGCAGGCGGTTATGCAGTGGATGCAGCGGTGGTCTGTGCTCTTGTTGCCTTTCCTTCAGCTCCACCAGATGCCTGAGCATGTCTGTTTGCTCCCCCATTAGCCTCAACATCGCCTCCTGCACCTTCTGATTCGTGCTTACTTAATGCTTTCCTGGCCTCTGTCACTGAATGCCTCCATGCATTCAGCTGTGCCCTATCAGTATGGGAGGACTGCATGAGCTCAGAAAACATGTTATCATGAGTGCGGTTTTTTCACTTTCTAATCTGTGATAACCTCAGGGACTGAGATGCTATGGGGAGCATAGAAACATTTGTATCTGTGGGGGGATAAAAAGGGAGCATAGCCGATCAGGCAGCTCTCTACAGACCAGATGCATTTGTTAGGTTGCCCAGACTGGCTCTGCTGTAGGCACTGATTCCTGACATATGCATTTATCTGACCTGTTCATGTATATGCTCATTTTTTTGGAGTGATAATCAGGACCCTAAATACATATTCAATGTTTGTTCAGAGCTGGTCTAGTTTTAATTGGGCTTTTGGGCAATATTTTTTGTTTGTCCATTCCCAGTCATGGCTAGTAGGTGAGGCCTCTATGCCTTTACTGAGTATGGGTAATTCCAAATAAAAAAAGAATCTGAAACGCAACATGATTGTGATTCAGTAGTTTGAGAGTTTTATCTTTAACTTGAATCTTTTAAGTTGTGACCACTCTGACCTGAATTTACCATTGCTTTACCTTGGCTTTTTATTTCATGGTCTGAATTCTGTGTATGAAGTTAGGGGCTGTACTGCATGTTCCACAACACCTATGGTTATTTAAACATTCTATAGTTGGTTGGTTATCCATTCTCTTGGGACTTTTTAACATAAAAATGTGTTGTGTTAATGTACTGTGTGAGAGTCGTAGGGAGAGTGTATGACAGTCCTTCAGAAATAGTTACTTTTCAGCATATAAAAACAAACACACACACACACACGTAAATAGAAAAAGAGACATTTCAGTTAAGTGTGCGGTATCCAAAAGACCATAATGTCTACTTAGAACACATTATTTTTATATTAAATAAATTTATATTTAGATATGTGTACTAGTTTTGAACATGTGTATTTTACATTTAAGATTGTTTATAATATCTTGGATGTAAATCTGTACTTTTGGAGCATATTTCCCATTACTATGTGCACATAACCCAGTTTGATGTGAGTAAGAGTTACATGTGCATAGTGAGGGGTGGATATACAGTATCCATTTGTACATGTGTAAAATTTTCACCCACTGATCCACCCACTGACTTTAGCATTTCCCATTGTAGCAGCAGTATTTAATTTAACTATGAGCCACCATCTGCAAAATTTTAGTACTCTGCATTCCTGCTTTTGGAGAAGCATGAGCCTCTTATGTCAAACTTAGGCCAAGGGATCGCACCTGCAAACGGACAAGTAGTATATTTACAAGTTATATTGCTTCTCTTATATTAGAGTTACTGGAACTCTGTAAAAGCTATATGGCAATGCAATGACCAGTGCTTAGAAAAATTTACTAACATGGAAAGTATTTGTACAGATTCATAATTTTTTTGAAATCTTCGCAGATTGTGAAATATGGAATTAAATGTTTTGTGCCACATGGGTCTGATCTTGTTTGTTCTGAGCAAGTTGATAGGAGTTATGGGCCTTCAGCTCCTAAGAAGGCTCAGAACATCTCCCATGATTGAGCTCAAACTGTATAACACTTTTAATTCCCATATGTCACCAAGCAAAGTTGATAAAAGCAAAGGTTAAATCAGTTTTAGTGTGCCAACATTTGAGGCTTGCACTGGTTTAATTAGATCTGTTTTAAAATCAGTTTAGTTAAAGGTGTGCACTTTTATACTATAGACAAAGCCTTAGGAGGTGCCTAACAACTTGCTGTTTTACAGTCTAGTAGAAACAAGAACAGATGAAAGTACAGGAGAGGAATACAACATTAAAGTCAGTGATCAAGATGATTACTGGCATCTTTTGAATGTTGCTCTAATTTGGACTGAGGAATAGCCTAGTTCTTCCATGCCTGTTCACCAGGGCCGGCCCACAACATTTTGGCACCTGAGATGGGGAGCTCAAATGACGCCCCCATTCTCCCTTGCTTGGGCCAAAACTTTGAAAGGTCTCAATTCTGCCTTCTTCCTGTTCTACTCCTCTCATGGTACTGCTCTGCTACCTATCCCAATAAAGGAGAACTAACAACTTAAAATGCGTTCTTCAGAACTTTCAAGTAACACTTAACTTTCAAACTCCTTAACAGCAAATGTAACTTTTCTTGTATGCATAGTAAACACTGGCATTTTTATCCATTTGAATAATCAAAGTGGTGCTTTCTGTGCCTTCTTGGTTGCAAAGATTTGAACTGCTTCCTGAAGGTCCACGGTCTTGGCCAGCTCATGCTCTATTGAGATGGTTGCAAGGCTGACCAGCCTCTCCTGTGTCATTGTGGAGCGTAGATGTGTTTCTATTAACTTCAGCTTGGAGAAGTTGCATTCTCCACTGGCAACTGTTACAGGAAGTGTTAGAAGTATGTGCAGAGCAACAAAAGCATTTGGATAGAAGGTGGTCATCTTATTTGTGCACATATATTCCAGAACAGCCTTTGGAGTTGATCTTGCTGAAATGGGCTTTAAGTTCATCAACTAAATCACTCACATCAATATTGCGCATGTCATCATGTATCAGCACTGTCTCTAGTGCCCTGTATTGCTGGTGTAGGTCTTCTTCAGGTATAGTGAGGAGTTTTGGAATATCATACAACATCCCAAATATACTACTGGGTTCCCTGAGCTGCATGAAATGTTCTTCAATTGACTGTATTGCACAATCTAGCACCTGGTTAAAGAATTCAACTTTGAATTGTTGTTTGGGGTCTCTTATGGGATTATCCCATGTCTTGTAATCAAAATGTTGTCTTCTTCAGTGACTCTTGTATTCTTGAATGGGTGGGAAAATAGTTTCAGTTTGAAGTTCCTCTGCCAACTTCTGTGCACTCTTCATAACGTTTTGAAATCCCTCATCTGACCGGTAAGGCTGTAGGTATGACTTTGCTTTGTCCAGTTATTCCATTGCTCCAGATACATCAAGGTCAACACCTTGCTTACAACATTTATTTCAAACAGTATGTCATGCTACAACACTAAGCCACACAGAAATTTGAAGTTATGTATGTTTCTGGTGATTCCATTTCCCTCTGCCACTGTTCTCCCACGAACAGTTCCTGTCATAGTATTATCCTCCATAATGGCAACTATGACATCATCTATCTTCCCAATTTGGTATTTGATAGGTTTTTCACCTCCACTCGACTTTCCCATTGTGTGGCATTCAATGGTTTCAGTGTCAGAGAGGATGTTCCAAGACGTTGCTTCAGAATTTGCCATTGATGAGATGCAGAGAAAACTTCATAGACGTTTTGAATTACATTAAAAAATTCAGCAGCCTCAATAGAAGCTGATGCTGCATCACTGACCACCAAGTTCAATGAATGAGAACTGCATGGGACCAAAAAACCACACCATTAAAGTCATTTGTTCCATATGGCTGATGTCAGGTGTGCAGTCCACAAAAACAGAGTAATATCTTGCTGACTTCAGATCTGCCACAATCTTCTGTTTGACTTTTGTTGCCAGTAACTGTATGATCTCATTTTGAATTGTTTTTCCAAGGTAGTGGTGTGTGTACATTTTTTGGGTGGTGACCCCTTTTAGATGCTCCTGGAGTACAGCATCAAACTCAGCCATCAGCTCCACAATTTTAAGGAAGTTTCCATTGTTTGGCACATAAAGCTGGTCTGGAGTGCCACTCAGTGCTAGATTTTGGTAGCAAGCATTCTCACAATGGCAATGAGCCTTTTCAGAACATTTTGCCAGTTAAGAGACTCTGATGCAATCTTCTCTTGATGCTGATCATGTATGGTGGCCTTTAACCTTAGTCTCATCTCAAGCTCTGGAGATTTGCAGCCTTCTCATGGCATGACAGATTTCTAGCCAGATTTTTCCAGTCCTTTGTTGATGTAGAAACCAATGTGGCTGGAACATTGGACTCGAAGAGTTTGCAACAAATACAGTATGCAACATTCTGGGTTTTTGAGTGCATAAGCCATGGCCTCTCCACTTTGTCACCATTGGGGATTTCACGCCAGTAATGTGTTGGATGGAAACTTCTATTTTCATTGTCTTTGGGGAACATGAAGTTTTTCACTTGCTGTGGCGCATTCAGTACAAGGAAGTCATTCAGGCTACTGCTTAAGTGGGTCCACAGTCCTGGATCATCTAGACTTAAGGAACTAAACTCAGCAGCAGCTGTTTCTTGCGCCTCTACCACACTCTTCTCTGTTCTACACTTTTCTTCAGGAATGTGCATGATTACATCCATTTGAGATCGAGATATGGATGCTGCAGTGCTGACAGGTCACCTGCAGTCTGACTAACGGGAAGTTCAGGCATCTCCTCATCACTCACATCCTCACTGGGGGTGGAAGGCTCACTGTGAACATTTGTGTCTATGTATCTCAGGAGAGCTCCTTCCTGCTTAGATAGAAAAGCTTCCTTTTCTTTCTTTCTTTTTTCTGAGTGCTGCCTCAGAGGGGTGTTTTCTTCTTTCACTCATGACTGGTGTTCTGTGCCAGCTTTAGTAGCTCTCACTCAGTTGAAGGGGACAAATAAGCAGGCTGGTAGCAGGGCCTGAGTGAGGGAAGATATCAGCATGCTAAGGGCCTAACTGGCTCCTGCTACTTCAGTTGACTTCCTGTTCTCAAGTGGGTTCAGGGAAGCAGCAGGAAACAGGAAGCTCCCTGAGAAGCTGGTGTTAATCAGCCTGGGCTAATGGGAGTGCCAGAGAGGTACATAAGAGGCTCCTCCTCCTCTCTTTCCCTGCAGCTCCTGCTGCTTTCTGTTATTCCCTCTCACCTTTTCTCCTGCCTGCCTGTTATGTCTCTTGTGCCCTCCTTCCTCCAGCACAGCATTCCACCATCTCTGTGCATCTAGAGCAGAGAGAATACATATGCACCAGCAGCAGACATAATTTTCTACACTCTGGGTCCTAGTGGTGTGCCCCCCCCCCACCCGCAATCTGACACCTGAGGCAGCCGCCTCAGTTCGCCTCATGGTAAGGCCAGCCCTGCTGTTCACCCATAGTATGATACCCCTTCTACTCAGATTTGGTTAATGTTAGACAAACCAGGTTGGCACTTCAGCTTAAAATAAACCATAACAATAAGAAAGGCCCAAAATCCATTCTGATTTCCTCATTTGGATGCCAGTCAGCTCCATTGACTTTGTTCTCAGAAGTTCAAATTTTCTGCTGCCTATCTGTGATTTTGAAAGTACTTTTTAGGCTAACTCTCTGCTGTAATCTCCATGGATGCATTAAGGCTTGCAATGAATTGAATTATTTGTTTTCCTGTTCACTGGTAGGATTGAAAAAGTTGTTAGGGTTCAAATTCAGAATTAGAAAATTAAACTTTTATCATCTGAGACAAATCCATGATTGTATGTATTTCGTTTTGGGACATGTTAGCAAATTGCCACCAAGGCTTGACACTTCCTGTTTTAGTTGCATGCTTTTTCTCATCCTTATGCCTAAGGTCAGGTGCAGGTCTGTGTTGATCTTTTGGAGTTGATATTTTGATAATGAGTGCCATGGACTTTTGTATGTAATTGCTGCTGAGGTCCACATGTGTTTTAAGTTGGACAGTATACACCCCTTTGAAGTAGCAAGGTGTGCTCCAACTTATGCTTTTATTTATATTTACTACCTCTCATGGTATGGATCCCTGAAAAAACATATTACTATTGGCTCCTTGACCGATCCTGCACACTGCGTTTTCCTCCATCACATTGGCAGATGTAGAAGATATATATAGTGAATGCTAAAATGAGCAGCATGAAGTTTCACAACAATTTCTGCTCTAAAGTCCATGGAGCCATTGATGGACAATACCTTATGGAGCCACTCCTCTGAAAAGCCAGTGAACCTCACTTTTTCCACAGGGAGGGGTTACCTGTAAGATCAGCAGAAGGCAGAGGATATCTCCTAAACTGTGCTCATCATATCCTTCTAGGACTTGCCAGATTTGACTGAAGTCTACGTTCCCTTAAACTGCCCTCTTCACCTTCAAATGCCCCTTATAATAGAGGAGGGAGTGGATTTTGCCCAAAATTAGAGAGCAAGTCCTAAAGGCATAGTCTCCTCAGCAGCCAGGGCTCTCCCTGATGTTAATAAAAGTTCTGTATGCACATCACAGGGAGAATAGGGGAGAGGAGTAACTTACTTTCTACAGACATTCTAATCCTGTGCTTGTTCTATCCTTTTGTAAAATATGCACTGGAATTGAAATTGTTTATCCTTGCAAAACTCCCTGTGGATCTCTGTTATAAAGATGCCTTGATTATACGCTGGAGTTTTCCTGGGGAAAAACTGTCCTGTTAATTATTTTATAAAATTGTCTTGTTTTACTTGATAAAGGGACTATGAAGTCTTTGAGTTAAACCTCAGCTGTCCATACAAAGGGTGCACCTGGGTTTGGGAAGCAGAGGCTGCACAGAGGACCCTTCTCTCCCAAGTGCCTCTGTGCAGGAGATATCCATTGCCCAGCTGTTTATACACCCTGATCACAAGGTGGGAGAGGGGAGGGAAAGTTTGCTAGTGCCACTGAAAGTGCTACATAACTCAAAGACTCACAGGGAGATACTGAGCACACTCCTCCCAGCCCTTTGGAGGCATTACATCCTTTGTGGACATAATTTCTGCTCCACCTATTCAGTGCTACACCCACCTTCCCTTCCCCTTCCCCAAGCCACCTCTTCCTCAAGCTATTTGAATGTACCTGTTCGCCAGTTTTTAAATCCAGTTTCTTACCTTGTAGCTCCCATAATTGAGTCGGTAGCAGATTGAATTACATTAAATGTCTTTTACAGGGTTGTATAGTTTTTCTGTTTAAACAGAAAATGTCCAGTGTGTAGTGTGTATCACTGAATCATCGAATCATAAAAATGTAGGACTGGGAGAGACTTTGATAGGTCATCTAGCCCAGTCCCCTGCATTGAGGCAGGACTAAATATTATCTAGAACAGTGGTTCTCAAACTATGGGACAGACCTCCCCAGGGAGCTCTGGCTGTCAGCCTTGGGAGGCAGGGTTAAAGGGGATAGCTGGAGCTCACCGCTCAGACTTCCCTTCCCCCCAATCCCTCACCAGGAGGCAGCCCAGACTTAGGCTGTCCTCCTTTCCCGCTCCCAATCTTTCACCTGCAGGCAGCAGGTCTCTGGCTGTCAGCACTGGACTGGCAGTAGCAGCAGCACAGAAGTAAGGGTGACAATGGGGCACTAAGTCTGCTGTCACATTGCCACCCTTCTTCTGTGCCTCTGATGGTGCAGCACTGCATTCAGACCTGGGTGCCCAGCCAGCAGATGCTGCTCTCTGCTCTGCCTTCAGAGCTGGATGATGGCATATGTACCTGCATGTGGGGGCAGGGGCATAAATGACTACAAACACAAAGAAGGGAGGCCTGATTAAATAAGTTGAGAATCACTGATCTAGACCATCCCTGACAGGTATGTGTCTAACCCGTTATTAAGAACCTCTATGGATGGGAATTCCACAACCTCCCTTGGTAACCTATTTCAGTACTCAACTATCCTTATAGTTAATTGTTTTTTCCAAATATCTAACCTAAATTTTCCTTGCTCCAGATTAAGCCAATCACTTCTTGTCCTACCTTAAGTGGACATGGAGAATAACTGATCACTATCCTCTTTATAACTCTCCATAACATATCTGAAGACTGTTATCAAGTCCCCTCTCAGTCTTCTTTTTTCAAGACTAAACATACTCATTTTTTTAAATCTTTCCCTAGAGGTCAGGTTCCACTTGTTCAGGACCTACCAGATAAGGATTCTCTTCCTTGTTCTCATTCACAGTCCCATCACCTGCTGTGCAGCAGTTTCTCAGAATCTCCCTTTTTTTGGTGTCCGGGAGATTCAGCACCCATCGATCTTCCCCTCTGTTCAGCTGAGAGATCACTTTGGGTTTGGGAATTGGAAAATATCATGTAGTCACTGTAACCCATTTAACAATTTTAAGTGTAGTACATTTCATTAAATATATAGAATTGATCTGTGGAACTAGCTGCTGTGGGATATGAATTATTGAAGTAAATAGTTTAGTACATTGAAAATAGATATTTCATATGTATATCATATACAGTTACAGTAGCTGGAGTAAAAAAAAGCAGTGTTTGTCTATCAATTCTCAAGCTTCAGGGCATAGTTTGATAATCAGTTTGGAAGATGAAGAAACATCTGTTCCAATGTACAGTGTAGCATGATTACCAAGTGTTCATTATATATTTTTGAAACTTTGACCACTGTCAGAAACAAGATAGTGACCAAGACGGAACTTTACTCTGCTGCTAGATGTTGGTCCTTGAAACTGACATGTTCAAATGAGCCAACTTTACCAAATGATCCAGATCAGTCTGTATAACTGAGCTATCCATAGCATTGTTTATCTTTTCACCAATTTTTGTCATCTGCAGATTTCACCAGCAACGATTTTATTTTTTCTGTGAATAGCATTGCACTGAGAACGGATTCCTGTGTGATCCCACTAGAAACAACCCCATAGGATCATGATTTTCCATTTACAATTACTTACATTAAATTATTTTTAAAGAACTATTCATTGACCAGCCTGGGATGTACTAGTTGTGTATAGTGCTAATTTTATTATCAGAATGATGTACAAGACAAATTCTTTACCAGAATGTCCACATAGTCACCTTTATCAACCAAACTTGAAATCTCATCAAAACCTATACTAAAGTTGTTTGACAAAACCTATTTTCCGTAAAATTATGTTGGTGATTGGCATTAATTATGCTGCCATCCTTTAAAGTTTTACTAATTGCGTCATATCAACCCATTCACAATTTTGCCCAGGATCGATGACAGGCTAATTGGCCTGTAGTTATGCAAGTCACTCATTTACCTTTTCAAAATTGTAACAAAATTAGCTTTTCCCCAGTGCTCTGGAAACTCCCAGTATTCTTGGATTTGTTATAAATCAACATTAATCATTCAAAGAGCTCCTTGGCCAATTCTCCTAACATTATTGGATGCAAGTTATCCGGTACTACAGATTTTAAAATGTTTAACTTTAAAAGTTCCTGTTTTATAATCTCCCTGGTTACTGATAGAATAGAAAGTATTTTCTTATCACTTTAAAATATGAATATATCATCCTGCTTCTTGACAAATGCAGAACAGAAATAGTTATTGAATATTTCTGTCTTTTCTGCATCATGACTGATAATTTTACTATCTTTTTTTAAAATATCAGATGGATTTCATTTGTTCCTGATATAGTTAAAGAGTTCCATCTTATTAGCCTTAATCCTACTAGCTGCACATTTTCCATTGGTATGTTTAAGTTCCCTTATCAATTGTCTTAATTTCCAATCACTGATCTGTACTCATTATCAACTTCCATGTTTTTTATTAGTTATATATTTAATATATATCACTCCCCTCTTAACCAAGATTTTTTTTTAAACCAAAGAAGTCTTCTCACATGACTGTGGAATATGTGGGTGGGATAGGTGTTTGTTTGTTTGTTTTGAGGGGGCCAGCTAATAAATTATTCTTAAACAACTCCCAATCTTCATTCACAGTTTTATATTTAGATGTTTCCTCCCACTCAGTTTTGCTCATGATTTTTTTCAGCTTTAGGAAATTAGCCCTTTTAAAGTACCAAGTATATGTATAGTTGGCTGGGACTACATTCTGTTCGCACATAAATGAAATTAGGTCACAATCACTTGTATCTAGGAGACCATCAATTTTCAGTTCAATGATCAAATCATCTGTATCCGTGAGAATGAGATCTAATATAGAATTTCTCTAAGTTGGTTCCAGTACCTTTTGTTTTGGAAAGTCATCATCTATAATTTTTAGAAACTCCAAGGTTATTTCACTGATAGAAATCCCTTGTGGTAATGCAATTTTCCTTTCTGCACATTAGAGATAGATGTTTTAGGAGCTGTTCATCCTGTATACTTGTTGATTTGGTTGTCTATAACAGATACCCACCAGTACTTTGTCCTGTGATTTCTCAGAAAGAACATTGATCCATAAGCATTTTAGATCATGTCTTCTGAATTATCAATAACTCTAAAGCAGGTAATGGTGTCTTTGACATAGTGTGCTACCTGCGTCCACTTCTGCCTACTCTATCTTCCCTAAATACAGTGTATCCAGCGATTTTAACATTCCATGCAGCTAACCAGGTTTCAGTAATATCAGTAATAGTCAATTTCTTTTTGTTAATGAGCATTTCTAATTTCTCATGCTTCTAACATTGGTAAATAGGGAATAGAAGACTTTCTTTTTACATCCTGGATTATTTACATTCAAGCTACCAAGATTCTGTGTGAGCATATGTATTGTACTGGGCCCCTTATTATCTTCCCCTCTAGATGGTAGTTTAAAGTTCTCCTGATTAAAGCAGGTCAGGAATTTTTGCTGAAACTTTTTTTTGTCAGAAAATGTGAAGTTGATAGTGACAAAGAGACCTCAGAATACCCAATTGCCTAGTGAGTATGGCTCTGCCATGGGATGAAGGAGTCCCAGGTCCAAGTCCAGGTCACAGCCCCTGCCTGATTTAAACCAGGGGCTGTGAAGGAATGTGACTCACCACTCTGGCACCTCCTGCAGGTTGCCTTGGGAATTAGCTCTGCATGGTGGTGCACCCTCCTCGAGTGGTGTCTCGCCACCATCACTCCTGCTCTAAGACACACATCTCTCCAAGGACTGTGGCATCCTCTTCAGCAACACAGCCGTTCGGCCATGCCACACACAGTGCTCCCACCACTTTCGGGGGAACTTCAGTCCGCTCTTCAGCCACTTCTCTTAGTGGCTACTGCAGCCAATTGTCTGGGCACTTACCTTGTGGCTCCACCATCGTCTTTGTCCTTGCAACATGGCCTCAGCCTGCAAACCCCAGCAGCGAGCCAGGAGCTGTCTCCTGCTCCCCAGTTCTGGCTAGCAGCACTGTTCTGTCCAGGGTGCTAGCAGTTCTCTTAGTCCTCCAGAGACACAGTCCTTCCTCCCTGGGTTCCCAGCAGAGAATTGCCTTCCTCTGCCCTGCAATTGCTTTTTTGTATGGGCCTGCTTCGCCTTGATTGGCTACTCCCTTCAGCCCTTCTCTGATTGGCTGCCTCTGGTGCAGCCTCCTAGGGCTGACTTTAACCCCTTTTCTACCAGTGAGAGGCAGCTGCCCCATCACTATCTCCCACACCCCAGGTGAGTGGCCTAATCACTAGGCTATTTGGCTATTCTGATAGAAATGTTGAAAGACTATGGGGTTCATCCCAGTTCAAAATGGGAAAAAATTTGAAATCTCAAAACTTTTCATGGGACTGGAAAACCATTTCCTACCCAGCTTTACTCCTAACTGTTCTAGCTGATCTGTCAGCCAAGCCATAATCCTTTCTCCAGAGAAGGTGGCCCAATGTTCCATGAAAATGTAAGTACATGTCATGGAATGTAAATGTTGTGTAGAAAGTAGGGCTCCTGAGATGAACTCCTTCCTGCTCATTAAGGCCAAAATCCTTTCCTTCTATCTCTTACAAAACCTGAGGAAATGGGCATTGCTTAGGGATTCTCCAAGAAGAACTGAATTCTGCCCCCAAAGCCATATATGGCTAGGAAGGCAGGTACATTACTTCTGTGACTGCTCACTTGCTGTAACAGCACCTACAACTGTTACATACCCCTACATAGGACAGTTGAACATGGTTGTGTGGGCACTCTATAACTCAGTCTGCCTTCTCCCCCTGCACCAGTTCCTGCATCATCAGACCTTAGGTTCCTGCACTGGGGTGGGATCACAATTTGGGCCTTTAAGTAAAATCTTCCTTTCGGAGAACTGTGGATTCATGAGCAAGTAATTGGATCTCATTTCAAGTCCTCGTTGGATCTGAGTATTGTGGACCTCACCTATGGACAATTTTCCAAATTTGTGGTTCTCCTCTTCAGTGTGGTTAGATATATATGCAGTTGTGTCTGGGGTTAGAGATACACATGAGTTTCTTGAATCAAGGTAGCTAATTTGGTTGGCAAAGATGAGCTAACCAACCTCTTCCTTGTCCTGCACCTGAATTTACACAGAATATCATCTTAACTGGGATTACCACTACATGAAGCACATTTATATCTGTATTATCAGGCTAAGATCATAACAGCTGATTCAACAGATTATTCCACGGTTGATTATGCCAGATAATGTTTTCCAAACGTTACCACACATAGGCTGCTAGTCAGGTAATTCCACTTCTGGGCCTTTGCAGTATGTTGTTTTCTTGTCAGTGAAGTGAAAAGAATGTGGCACATGTGATGGATTTTTGTGATATGCCAAATTTTTGGCTGTTCCATGCTATGGCATGGAAAAGGTGGTATCTAGATTACACGGAACAGTCACAAAGACGGCTGTTTTCTCTCCAGTGATACGCATGCCACGTTTATCAAAAATGGGGCCAGAAATCATCCTGTCAAGGATGGACTTAGAATTAAGTGAGTTTTCTCCCAAAGGTGTTAGCAACATAGCTGATGATCACTATCCCCCTTTAACTCATCATGCAGGGCCAGATGCTGGGGAGGGATTATGTCACCAAATCAATAAATGAATGACACACACACAGTTCTGATGTCTCCTGTATGAAATGGAGTTCAGCTGCCTTTGCAGCACTATCTTGCCTTTCCCAGGACCTCAGAGAGGCTGAACAGGGGCTGGAGGGTTGGGTGAATGCACATTGTCTTCTCTCCAGTCCTACAGAGAGTCCAAAGCTTAGGGCTGAATTCCTAATTTTGATGCTTTGCTGCAGAATAAGTCCCTAAATTTAAAGGGTCTTTCCTAGGAGGAGGTATTGAACCACACTACCTGGGACCTGAGGAGCCAACCAGGTGAGGTACAGAGCCTCTGTGCGGATGGCACTTCCCTTCCACAGATCCCAGTTTCTGGGTGGGCTCCAGATCCTACTCGGTGCAGGAGCAGTCCCCTCCCTGCAGGTAAAATGATTGTGGGGAGCTCCATGAAAGGATCCTCACTGAGTTTTCCTGCCCTGAGTTACTTCCTGTGGGTTTTAGCACAGGAGGGGGAGACCTAGCCCACTGTCATGTGCTGATTGCCCTCATCTCAGCCAGACACTCAAGCCTGTAGGGACAGAAGCAGCCAAAGCAGGATTGTTGCACTGGCAGGCAGGAGGCGGGAAATGGAGAACAACTGGACCACCTCCCCCATGCAGCCCTTCTGGACTCAGAACTGTGCAGTGGTGACTCCCCTAACTCTAGAGACATTGGGTCCCAGGTGGTGTCTCCTCTGCTCCTGCCATGTGGGCTTCGGAGAAAGCTGCAGAGAGGAGCCATCCAGGGTACGTCTACACTACAGGATAAATTCGAATTAGCTTAAACCGATTTTATAAAACAGATATTATAAAGTCGATTGTGTGCATCCACACTAGGCACATTAATTCGATGGTGTGCGTCCGTGGTCCGAGGCTAGCGTCGATTTCTGGAACGGTGCACTGTGGGTAGCTACTGTAAAAGAATGAGGCCAATAATGTCGATTTGCATCCACACTAACCCTAAATCGATATAGTAATATCGATTTTAGCGTTACTCCTCTCGTTTTGTAGGAGTACAGAAATCGATTTAAAGAGCCCTTTAAATCGATATAAAGAGCAGTGTAGTGTGGACGGGTGCAGCATTAAATCGATTTAACGCTGTTAAAATCGGTTTAACAGCGTAGTGTGGACCAGGCCCCAG
Organism: Gopherus flavomarginatus; assembly: GCF_025201925.1. Lineage (NCBI taxonomy): Eukaryota > Metazoa > Chordata > Testudines > Testudinidae > Gopherus > Gopherus flavomarginatus. The sequence goes on along the minus strand of NC_066620.1, from coordinate 181,389,600 downwards.
CCAGAGACTCCATCCGGTAGGGGCAGAAGCAGCCAAAGCAGAGGTCTTTTGGAGAACTTTCTACAGTTTTGACAGGACTTCCTTTGCCCTGTGCTGGTTGGCTTTTCGATCTAACCCTCTCCCTTCCCAATCCCTCATAGTCTCTTCTTCTCTCCTTTCCTGCACACCCCCAGCCTTTACAATCAGTGTTCCCTCTTGCTTTCCATTAAGATTATCCTTTCCTATCTAAGCCGTCCCCCACAGAAAAATTGTGGCGCTACCATCACGTTGTTCACTCAGCTTTTGTGTTTAGTCTGTAAGCTCTTCAGAGTGGAGACTGACTTTTTGTTCTGTGTCTGTACAGTGCCTAGCACAGTGGACTCCTTGGCGTTATGGGAATACAAATTATTAATAATAATAATAATAATAATAATCTGCTATTATTGTTGTGTGTAAAGGATTAATTGCAAATCGTATGATTCCGTGTTTCTGAGGTTTTCACATTTAAAGGTATTCTTTGGTCATATCAGAGCCTTAGTGAAAAGATTGTGGGTACAAATCCTTGTGCTTTTGCATAAAACAGTTGAGACCAGCAATCCCAGCTGTCAGTCCAAAAGTATTACCATAAACTGACAACCATTTTTGTGTGTGGTCTTTGGAAAACAAACCCCCTGGAGATTGTCTGCATCTACTTTAGTGCCCCTGATTTCTAAGCTTTGCTTTGTGACCTTTACAATAGCACTCCTATATGTGTGGACCTACATGGGTCTATGTACCCAGTGTCTCTGCATCTCAGGAGGCTGCTGCACCAGACTTTGCACTTCAGGGATGGAATATATTTTTCCCTGTTATGGCCTTTGTTTCAACAAATTCCAGTAAGATCTATATTTGTGACCAAGAGGATTAAAACGACTCTTAGACTGGAATGAGTGCCCTTTTGAAGACCCATTGGGACCAATGCAGATATATTGGATCAGATGCTATTTGGAGCATAGAAGCATTAGGAGAAGCCACACAAGCATATTGAAACTGATATAGCTCACTGTTTATGCTTCCAGCTCAGATCTGATGGAAAACCCTATATCTGACCAGTGAAGCCATAAGAGTACCAGAATATTTACTATTGCATAATTAGTCACCCCAATGGGAGTCCTGTTTATAAAATGAAGAGACAGATATAGTCACATGCAGTAATTAAGCACTTTATTTAGACATGATAATATTTACCTAATCAATGGGATACATAAGAAAAGACCAAAATCCATATTAAATAGTTGTTTGCGATGTTGTAGCCATGTTGGTCCCAGGTTATAAGAGAGACATGGTGGTGAGGTAGTATCTTTTATTGAACCAGCCTCTGTTGGTGGAAGATATAATCTTTTGAGCTTCACAGACCTGAAGAACTCTGTGTAGTTCAAAAGCTTGTATCTTCCACCAACGTAAGTTGGTCCAATGAAAGGTATTACCTTACTTGCATTGTCCCAATCATGTCTCTTTGTCCTCACCTCATTCTCTTTTCCTTTCTCTCATTCCCTGACTATTTATCCACTCTAAAGCCACCTGTAACAAGGCAACCTATGAAATGGGGCTACTTGACCTTAGTTTCAAACTAATTAGAAATCTATTATGCCCTTGTTGCAAAAAATATATCCAAGTAACCTGGGTTTCCTCAAGAAAATCCTTTCAAAAATAGAGAACATTTATTGCTCTTACAGTTTTACGAAATCTATTATGAAAGAGGGCATGCAAGCAGACTGATTAAAGCAAAAATCACCATGCAATTTCTGTTTTAAAATAAATATAGGGATTCTAAAAAAATCATTTCTAAAGTACAATTTCTCTTACAGGATAAAATGGAATTAAAATATTGCCAATAAATTGTGTGAGAGACTGTATCAGTCTGTGCATTGATAGTCTGTGCATGCAGGATAAGAACATTGACTGCCTGCTAATCTATTCCCAGATGGAGGTGGATGCAGACGAGAAGCGCCATCGCACACGCTCCAAAGGTGTTCGAGGTACGTCTCTTGCTTCAGTAAATCACTCAAGGCCCCCACTCAGGGTGACCTTCATCCTCCAGAATCTCTTTGCACGATTCATTCTGACCCTTGCTTTTACACAACCTTTTTGGTAATTTTCTGTAGAAGAAGGGTACTTGTAATAGATGATAAATTTTTATATATTTTCCATCTCTCTGCAGTTCCCGTGGAACCAGCCATACAAGAGCTGTTCAGGTTAGTGCTCTGAGTGTAAAATGTATCCCCATTAGCAATTTAGAAAATTCATGCCTTTTAATGGGTATAATGCACTTTCAAGTTCATTGGTGGTTTGCTCATGCCCTGCTGCACTGATGAAATTAATTCCCCTGAGACTTGCTAATAAAAAGCATCCCCTCTTTTTTTTCTCTTCAGTTATTTGATTTGTCTCTTTCTGTCTTTGTTGCCCTCCATCTCTGTAATATCTACTGCCTGCTTTTAGTATAATCTTCCTGCAGCATACTGGCACCTATATAATTAATTCTTTCCTTTTTGCAGCTGTCCTACTCCTGGTTGTGATGGCAGTGGTCATGTTAGTGGCAAATATGCAAGACATAGAAGGTAATATCTGTAACTTTTTTTACCATAGTGAAGAGATTTGATAAACAAGTTATCTGACTTGACCTTGCTAATGACTCAACCAATGATAAAAAATAGGGACTGGATATTCTAGAAGCCGCTCAATTTCATACATTTTTTCTTTTCTCTTTCTTTTTTCCAGCTAATTTCTATCATTTATATATGTCATTTGTTAGGATGCTCAAAATATTTGACAATTCTGTCACACTTAAGCACAATGTAAATTAAAAACTAAAACAATCCAAATGAGGACAAGTCCCAAACTCTCTTAGCAAACTTACCACAATTCTATATGCATCCTAATCATGTAGGTGGTAACCTTGAATGTCTTGCAAAATTTATAATATTGTTTTGCTGAGAACACTTGTTTCTGCTTCCCATCTTCTCTCAGTTTTTGTATGCAGTTCTGTAGTTCATGTGTGGCAAATTAAAATTTGACCTTATTGCCATTTTGGTGCCAGTGTGACTTCTATCATTTAATGTAGTTCATAACTGGAACGAAAACATAAGCTTTTGAGTACAGAGAGTTCAATGATGAGGTTAGATTCAAAGGGCAAAGTCTAGGACAGATCCGTAATAATGAGACTTTGAAATTCAGATGATTATACTATAGTCATAAATACTGTTACTTCAGCTCCTAAACTGTGAGTGGAGAGATCTCCAGAAGGAGAATGTGTTTAGCTATTAATTGCTAATAACACATCAAGGCAGGATTGCATTATGTATACCTGTGTCTGAAAGTCCTCTAGAATATAATCTTTACATTTCTATATTTGCAGTGTAAATGTTCAAAATAGCATGTGGAACATGCAGAGAAACAACTTTAGTTTCTTATGCAGTTTGTTCAAGTATTTCTTGTACGACATTTTGAAAATTTACCCGTTAGTACATAAGCTTGTGAATAAATCATTTTTTCTTATATATGGAGTACATTTTATTTAACTTGTTTCATATGACAACCAATGTAGAAGACAAAATGGCTGACATTTTGGCCCTCTCTCTATTGAACTGTAACAAGTTATTTAATCTAGAATGAAATTGTTCTAAACTTTTGTATTTTTTCATTATTAATTTTTGTAAATAATATTGTTGTCAGATTATAAAGAAACTATTGTGATTTAAAGAATAAACATTTCATGCCAAATTCAGTGGATATTTTGTAACAAATACATATATCCACTAGGGATTAAACTAAAATAACAACTAATTCCATTTTTGAACCAGAGGTGTAAGGTAGATGTATAAATCTACTCTACTATCTTAGTATCTTTTCAAAGACCTATAAGGCTACACAAATATATATTTTTTAAATTAAGACCATAAAAAGTGATAAATATGTAAAAAATTCTTTTGAACGCTGTTTTAAAGGAAAAGTTAACCAGTTTGGTTTTCTTTATTAGCATATTCAAATTTCTTACTCTAATCATGTTGTCTTCCATAAAAGTAAAGGCAGCTTCATTTTTGTGGTTATATCAGAGATTTGGATAATTTAGCAGAAATATTAAAAATCATTTTCCTTAGGACTGTTTAGAACTTCCAGTTTCAAAATGTATCATTTCTATTGTTCATTTTCTTCATATAAATTCAAGTCTCATAGTAATTAATGAATGGCACCAAACTCCATTTTTTGTCTTCAGAAATTCTATGAATAGTCAACAATTAAATAAAGTTATAATGTCCTCCACAGGAAATGAAACAAAAATTAACTGAGTGCACTTCTCTGCATTTCATGCGATTTGGATGCAGTTTTCAAAAAACATATTTCCTGAAATCAAACTAACAAAATCATTTCCAAGTGAAATTTCGTTTGAACAGTCACAGCATTCTTCTTTGAATTACTGTACCTCTGTGTGTGTGTGTTTGTGTGTGTGATAATCCTTTTTCAGATGGAAAGCACAGGGAATAGCTGTAAAGTTGGATAAGATTAGGTGCAGTTTTGAAATATTAATTCTGGATTTTGCTTCCTTGACATGATTCTGGTGTGTCAAGACATGAACAGACTGAATCTCAGAGTTGCTAATTAAAGGAAATTTTTGGGGAGGACTCACAAAGCAGAAAAATTGGAAATATATCAAAAACTCTCTTTTTCTATTTGCAAAAGAATGTCTCTCTCTCTTTCTTTTAGTTTTTTTAACACCTTGACTGTCAATCCACTACTCAGATTATATTCAGCTAGCAGATCTCCTATTACTTTTATTAGGAACCATTTTTGTTGGGGTTCACAACACGGCTTCTGGTTCAGAAAAGATCAGTTTTCAATTATTGTATCAAATCTTATCAATAAACAATTTTAAATAAAATTTAAAATATTTTTCTTGTTTCAACCCTTCCCACTCCCCAAATCTTGGTTGTTATCTGGGTGGGGGAAGAAAATAAACATATTATGTAAAAGAAAATCAAAAAGTCTAAAAATTCCATGTGTTCAAGAGGTTTGTATATTTACACTGAAACATAACTCAATTTAGCCTTACAGAATAGAATTTAATAAGGTTATGACCTTTCCATTCACAATAGCAGACCAGCTCATTATTATGAATGAATGGTGTTTGTTCGTGCTAGGAAATTAACAGTTTTCCAGCATTTTTTAAATTTCTTTTCCTTCCTGGGATCTCTTGAATTCTTTGGGATTTCTGACCTTTTTTCTTAACAAACTGTGACATAATTTTATCCAGCTTCACACGGTGCCTATCACTCTGATATATTTAATTTAAACCCACAAAGTAAATACATACAAATCTTTGGACTGACACTTCATTATTTTGGTGGGAACATAGCAAGGTGGAAGGGAAAGCAGTGTTTGTAGTTTTAGCTTTTCTGGGTTTAAATCCCTCAAGATGTTTTATCTCCCTGATTTTCTTTTAATAATAATAAAAAGTAACCCCAATATCTATAAATATAGGCTTCTATCCTGCAATTGTGTCATCACTGGTGGATCCTTATATCTATGTGAGTGAATGAGGATTGGTTCAGTCATAGGGATTCCCCTGCCTGAATCAAATTGCAGGATTGGGGCCAATTTTGACATTGACCGAACAAATGGTAGCAGTTGTTTGTGCTGATTCATGCAAATATGTCTGGTTTTTGATTCACTGGGCCAAAGTCTGCTCTGAAATTACACACATCCAGCATGACTGACTGTGAAGAAGTTGTACATGTGTAACTTAGAGCAAAATTTACCCATATTTGTTATTATTTATGTAAGAGTGGCAGCTAGAAACCCCAACCAAGACTTGTCCTGTTGTGACAGGAATACAACATAATAAGAGGAAGTTCCTACCTTGTAGAGTTTACAGTTTGAGACCCTGGTACTGCAAAGACTTATGCATATGGTTAACTCTACATATCATTGAAGCCACTGATTTTACTCACAGTGCATAAAGTGAATAACCTTTGCAGTATCAAGCACTACAGAATGACAAGACAGACAATAAGTGGGAGGGGAAACAGGAGCATAGAGCAGGGGTGGCCGACTGTGGCTCGCAAGCTGCATGCGGCTCTTTTACTGTTAAAGTGCAGCTCGTGAAGCCACCCCCGACCCCGGGGTAGGGGCTCCTGCCCAGCAAGGAGGCCGGGTCTCAGGACTTCAGCCCCATGAGCCATACCTGCTGGGGGTTGAGGCTTTAGCAGCAATGGGGATGAAGCGCCAAGTCCCAGCAGGTGCCTCCTGCAGGGCAGAAGCCCTTAGCCCCGGCAGCTGTGCTCCGACTTTTGAACTTCTGAAGATTGTCATATGCGACTCAGAAGGTCAGTAGGTTTGGCCACCCTGGCATAGAGAGTTGAAGTGACTTGCCCAGGGTCACACAGCAAGTCACTAGCAGAGCTAGGAATAAAACCCAAGTCCTCTGAGTCCCAGTCCAGAAACTATCCACTAGTTCATACTACCTGGATTGCTTTCTTGGCAAGTATTTACTAGATATCCCTCAGATCCACTATAGACTGTTGTTTAACCATGCATGGTAATTAGATACTTTGAAAAATTATGAATTATTTGTTGATATAATAGTCACTTCAAGGAGTGGTTATGGGTCCTGATTCTGCAAGTGCTTTTGCTTGTGAGTAGTCAAACTGAATATAATGGGACTACTCACACTGGTAAAGTATCTCATGTGTTTTTGTTAGCTAAATACTTGAAGACATCCCTGGGTTTGATCCTGCTTCAATTAAGATAAATGGGAGTTTTAGCACTGATTTTAATGGCAGAAGGATCCAGCTCTTATATATACAACAATAAATTAAAAGGCATGAGTTCAAATTCTTCCCTTCGTTATGCAGGCGCATTACCTGTGTAACTGAGAGCAAACTATGGCCACTGTTACTTCCCCAGTAGATGTAAAGGCAACTTTGGAAGTATTAAAGTCTACTGTGTTGCTATGCATTTAGAATTTTGTATTAAAATGCACATGATTTATGCCAAAGATGGATATGGTCTATCATGTAAATATGTATTTAGACACATCATAAAATTCTAACTAGATTCCATTAAAAAAAATACTGAGTCCGACCAGGACCTATTTTTAAAACCTCCATAACATGGTTGTTTAATTCCCCCACTCCTTCCTCCTTGAATAACACAAGCAATTAGGTTCTATTATGGACTAATCACTTGCCAAATACCAAATGCTTCAAAATGAAAACCATTTTTAACAAATATGAGCAGAAAACAATTTTAAACTGATGGAGCAGTAATTTTTTTATATGTATAACTGAAAACAGCTGAAACTGTTGTATGGGAAATTGGTAAGAGGGAAAAAAATTCCTAGTCTAAGACCATGCAAATTAAATTTCAATGCAGAATGAATTTTTAAGGCTGAATCATAAATCCTTCAGATTTAAAATGGAAATATTGATGGATCCCTAACAGCTTGTTGCAGTTTGATCGCTGAGGAAGTAGAATGTGGCTGAAATAAACAGAACAAACCCAAACGTTACATCCAGACAAGAATCCCATGTGTTCTTTGTTAAGTTCATGTTGGAAGTATAGGGCTTTCCCCCCCATTTTTTCCATGTAACATTAAGGCAGGCTTTTTCAGAAGCAAACAAGTATCATAGAAGTGGGGAGAGGACACACAAATAAAGTTTGGATCTATAATATATGACTCATCACCAACTTTATAAAAGTATTTTGCTTTGTGACTACCCGCCAAAGTGTTACTTGATATTAACCTCTGTTTACTGTCTCTCTGTACTGTCTCTGGTCCTTTGCATCTATGCAATTGTACAGATAGACATGTTGTGATCATTTTAATTTTTGAAGGATGAGATCTGTTCTTTAAAACAGAAGATTTGTTGTTAAAAAATGCACATACTTTACAATAAGCTATGCTGTCTTGATTAAAAAAAATCACACTATTATTATTTTGGCATTATATATTCTGTTTTAGTCCTGCCCATTTTAGAACAGACTGAGAAAAATAATTCAAACTCCAAACTTGAAAATTAAAAGACTCAAATATCTCTCTATTAGAAAATTATTGAATTTTCTCTGGCTTGTTGTGCCATATTTCTTATTCAAATTTTTTCATTTCATATACCTTTTCACCCACCAGTTTGATTGCCATGGCTGCAGCCGTGGGTGAATAATTGCCTGTCTTCACAGGAGCATGTTCTGGAGCTAAAGTCGAGTGCTTGCTTCCTGATGTATGCCTCATTTGGATTCTGCCGACAGCCTAGGGGCTGTATTATTCATGCCTTGACAGATAGCACTCACTAAAAGCATTGGAACAGGGCCAAGTACTGGCAGAGAGATAGTGAAGCATTGCAACTTGCAACTGAGAGGCGCATCTATAATACAAAAAAAGAGAATCCTCATACCTCCTTTTACTGGTTTCACTTTGATGGAAAATTCATTTGCATCAAAATAAAATACCCTAAAAATAAATACATTTTTTTCTAAACCATGCATGAAAGTTTAACACAATTTTCCACATTTAATTGCAAATCTGATTTTAATTAGTAAGGCCCTGCATGTGAAAAATGAAGATTCACTTGGGTGAGTGTAACACATTGCAGTGTCTGCTGAATGCTCTAATTAATGTATGGCGGCTGTACAACAGGGTGCACTGTGGGATATTTATGAAAAATTCTGTGCACGCAGCCATCTATCTGTATTTTAGTTCTTGAATCCACAAGAATAAATAACTCCCCCTCCTTTATTCTTTATGAGACATCATTGTATGTGCCATCACTCCATCCATAAACTTTATGGCATGCCTGTCCTTTTTACTATTTGTCAATGATATCATAAATCAGAAGTCAGGACATACATATTTTAACATTAATTTGATAGCAGAGCATGGTTGCACAGTGTGCAGAAATCGAGGTCCATTGATGCATTTGTGTAAAGTATAAAAGCCTTAGCACAGAAGAGTGAGGTTTTTCTTATTTTTATGCCACAGTGAAAAATCCTGGTGAATACTGGAAGTAAAGACACATGTATCTTCATTTCACTCTAACTTATAGCCAACTTTTATTATACTATCACAATAATAAAATGAACAACCAGATGTTTTCCTAAGGAAAAACTGTACATTAACACTACATAAAAAATGCCTTTCTATTTTATTTAGTGATATAGTTGCTAAATATTTTGTTAAAGTAGTGGTAAATGACAAGAATTATACTTTAAAAATATTTTATATAGCATGTAATTCATTATTCAGGTATTTTTAAACATATTTTAATAAGCATAGACACACTGCTTTGTTAAATCCAGTTTAATATTTTCTTCAGCTAATTTTCAGTTGTAAGCGAAAGAGCATAGGGATTTCTGAAGGAACACTGCAAACAATAAATAAATGTACTGACAGGGAATCCATAATGTATTAGAGGTCTGTATTGGCTGCTGTTTGGATTCAGCAATATACACTTTCTCTGAATTGTTGATTAATGATTAAAAAGGTCCAGACTTGGGTCTGAAACAGCAACAAAATATACACCAGAAGTTGGTGTGTGGTTCTGCATGCTGGTGGCTATTGTCTAGGGCTTTCTGCACAAAGGAACCACAGTTCAATTCCTCCCACCACCATCTGGGTTGGGAATAGCAATTTCAGTGGCAGCAAGTTTCAGAATCTTGATGTGCCAGAAGTAGTAGCCTAATAAAGGAGAGAAAATTCAAAGACAGCTATCAGAGGGTGCTGACCCATCTGTGCAGTGACAACAAACAGCAGATTTGGGAGTGGGATCTGCAGCAAGTCTCTGGGCTGGTACAATGTGTGTTGTCGAGATGATATGCTCATTTTCTTTCAGATGGCAGGTGCTGGGCATATTTCTCATTCAGCACTTCACTTGCAGCCACAGTGTCTGCTGTGGAAAGGTCTGTGTGGAGGTGTTGCTGTCAGCCACTAAATAAATCAGGACTGAGAGGACAGTAAGGACAGGGAATAAAAGAAAGAACATATGGTAATACTGGGGTGATATCTTCCCCAAAAGGCCGCTGCACGTCTTCTAGCTACAGGAAATTAGAATGGCTGGTCTGGTAGCTTGGGTGAACGCATAATGTGCCCTTATCTAGAAATAGATGGTTTGAGGGTAAATTTATGGTTTCTACTTCTCAATTGGCAGAGAAAAAGTGCTGCAGAGGTGATTCTTACAGGTTGGGCAAGCCATTTCAATCTCTCTGTGCCTCAGTTTCCCTGTTATATTAGGGAAATAATTATATTTATTCTCCTTTAGAAAGTGTCCTGATATGTATGGATAACAAACACTGTACAGGAAATTATTATTATATACTTTACTTGCAACTTTGTCTCTAGTATTTACCTACTTGTACATAAATAACTAAGGGTCTGAACCAATGCCTACTGAAGTCAATGGAAGTCTGTTCATTAACTCCACTGGGCTGTGTATCAGTCCCTCTATCTGGCAGATTAGGCAGAATTCAAATTATTTATAAAGATGGTTGAATTTATATTTAGAACCGACTGTATTTTTCCTACTTTGGATATACAGAACTACTACTAATGCCTTGCCTACATTATAGGGGAAAATTGATCTAAGCTATGCAATTTGAGTTATATGAATAGCATAATTCAAATTGACATAGCTTAGATCTACTTTCGGAGGGGTCCTCACTACGCGATGTTGACTGGAGACTGTCTCTCGTCGACTCCTCCTACTCTTCTAGATCCAGTGGACAGGAGAGCGATCTGCGATCTGGTGGACAGGAGTCAACAGGAGAGCAATCTGCAGTCAATTTAGCGGGTCTTCACTAGACCCCCTAAATTGACCCCCGATGCATCAATCACCACTCTTTGATCTCCCAGTAAATGTAGACAAGTCCTATGTCTCTTCTTTATGCTAAAAGCCTTATTATAATTACTGAGGTTTAATAAGCTAGGAATATTTGACACCTCGCTGTTTAATGCTGTGCATTTTAATAACAACTTTGTTATGGATATTGGTGTTGTGTAAAGTTAGTAATAAACAGCCATATGCACTACATGTTTAACCAAATTGCTGCATATATACTCTTTCCAAAGAGCATTCTGGGCAACAAAGAAGGTGAATATCTTGAAAGAAGTTTTTATCCATGGATGATACTGTATTCTCATGAATCAGTGGTGCTCTACATTCCCTTAATTCATTCCCACAGCCAGTTGTAATCCTAGTTCCCTTCTTAGTGAAGGGCGTACTGGCAGAAATGTGAGCAATGAAAATAGCAGGGAAAACAGGAAATTAAGAGCATTGTTGTTATATCTTTATCCCATGCTGATCTCTATGGTATCTGACACCTCTATCATATCTGAGCTGAGAACAGAGCCCAGGATACCTGACTTTCAGTCCCCCCAATCTAGCTACTAGACCACACTACTAGACAAAAGCCCATAGGTGGGTACAGGGAGAAAAGAAAGAGAGGAGAAGGGAAAAGGGAAAGAATTAGAGGAGCAAAAACAAGGTTGTGAGGAATAATAGGATAAAGAATAGTTTGTTTGTTTTTTAAAAACCCAGTATGATGTTTCTTTAAAAACCTTTTATTGAAGTTCTTCAATAAATTGAGACAGCCCTTCCACAGACATCACTTCTTATTAGTAGCTGATACGAAGTGCTGCTTCTAGCAGTGTCAGCTCAGGACAGTGGGAGGTTGGTTGCTTTAGAGTCATCTTCAATGACAATAATAAAAAAAATCCACAGTACAAAACCAAATGCCAAGTGGATATGCAGCTTGTGGTGATTTGGCCCAACTTAAGGGCACAATCCTGTAAGCAACTGAGTAACTTTAGCCAGATGAGTAGTCAGATTGGGTTAGTTAGTCTCCTAGTTGCCTACCTGATTCTGCCTACCTGACCTAGTTGCCTACCTGACCTTTTCCCTCTCATACTGTACTGGACAACTGTGTTGTGCAGTATTGCAAATGATACATTACAGTAGTTTGTGGCAGTACTATTGTGACTGAAGTTAGTCATGTGTGTTTGAAGGACCAAAGTCCTAAATCAGTACTGGATAATATATTTTGTAATATTGTAAAGCATATTTTGCCAGTATAGGATATGATTATCCTCAAATGTTAACACCAGTCATTGTTTAGATTTTAAGCTCTTTGGGACAGGGACTTTTTGTTCTGTGTTTGTACAATATCTAGCACCATAGGGTCCTTGTCTATGACTAGGATCCTAGGTGCTACAGTAATACAAATACTAAATAATAATTCTCATTAGTTTGTTTCTAGAGCTGTTGCTAGTTGCAGGTCTTCAGGTATTGACACAGTTTTTAATACTATAAGTAAATGTACTTAAAATACTCATTGGCTGGGGTGCAGGATTAGTTCAGCAAGCAGGAAACTAATGTAGTTTCTCCATCTGGCCAATTACAGTATCATGTGAAGGAAATCCAAAATTATCTATTTATCTAGGTGTCACAAGGCTGGTATAGAATCATAGAATATCAGGGTTGGAAGGGACCTCAGGAGGTCATCTAGTCCAACCCCCTGCTTAAAGCGGACCAATTCTCAACTAAATCATCCCAGCCAGGGCTTTGTCATGCCCGACTTTAAAAACCTCTAAGGAAGGAGATTCCACAACCTCCCTAGATAACCCATTCCAGTGCTTCACCACCCTCCTAGTGAAAAAGTTTTTCCTAATATCCAACCTAAACCTCCCCCACTGCAACTTGAAACCATTACTCCTTGTTCTGTCACCTGGTACCACTGAGAACAGTCTAGATCTATCCTCTTTGAAGCCCCATTTCAGGTAGTTGAAAGCAGCTATCAAATCCCCCCTCATTCTTCTCTTCTGCAGACTAAACAATCCCAGTTCCCTCAGCCTCTCCTCATAAGTCATGTACTCCAGCCTCCTAATCATTTTTATTGCCCTCCGCTGGACTCTTTCCAATTTTTCACATCCTTCTTGTGGTGTGGGGCCCAAAACTGGACACACTACTCCAGATGAGGCCTCACCAATTCCAAATAGAGGGGAATGATCACATCCCTCGATCTGCTGGCAGTGCTCCTGCTTATACAGCCCAAAATGACGTTAGCCTACTTGGCAACAAGGGCACACTGGCGACTCATACCCAGCTTCTCGTCCACTGTAATCCCTAGGTCCTTTTCTGCAGAAATGCTTCCTAACCATTCAATCCCTAGTCTGTAACAGTGAATGGGATTCTTCCGTCCTAAGTGCAGGACTCTGCACTTGCCCTTGTTGAACCTCATCAGGTTTCTTTTGGCCCAATCCTCTAATGCCCCATCCCACTTTAGAGGTAGGGCAAGGGCTGTTATAGTCCCGTTTTCTCATACCACTTTAGTCTCAGGGGAGTGTAGCCTAATGGCCAGAGCCAGTCTGGAGACCCTGGGTTTTCAGGTAGGACAGAGCACCAATCAGTCTAGGGCCTCAGGCACGACGGAGCACCAAGTAGTCTACAGTCTAACATTCTCATTCTGGCATACAGCCTAAGGTCAGGAAGCTGCCACCCTGATGTGGTGTTGGCAGCAGGACATAGGGCACTGGTGGGCAAATCCCATTGGCCGGGAATGGCGAACCGCGGCAACTACGAGCTGCGGGCAGCTGTGCCTGCAGACAGTCAACATAAACAAACTGTCTCACAGTCCGCCAATGGATTACCCTGACAGGTTGCCCACCACTGATGTAGGGGGACCCAGGTCCACCCTACTCCACTGGGTCCCAGCCCAGGGCCCTAACTGTGGTGGAAAGTTCCACCACTGTGTTAGTAGGGATCCCACCGTAACATGCTGACAGTGTCTGGCCCTATAGGCTGTCCCTCTGGGCCACTTTCTAACCCATCTGCTCGTGTGGTGGTCTGGGCATCCCCAGTATCTCAAGGTTCCTCAGTTTGGGTGGCTCCTGGCAGCCTTGACCACTCTTGAGTGCCTTCCATTGTCCTGGTGTTTGCCTGAGTCTCAGCACATTTGACTTCCGCAGTCTGGAGATTTGGTGGCTCCTAGGCTGAAGATTTGGCATCCTCCCTCTTCAACAGTCAGCCCTGACTGAGCTAAGTTGCTCTCTTTTATACCTGGGTCCCAGCCGGAGCATGTCCAGCAGGGGCATGAAGACCTGGCCTCCTCTGCCCATAGTGTGGGGTTAACCCCAGCTGGACCAGTGCAGGTCTGGTATGCCCATAAAATCAATAACTAATTTTATATTCACAACACTTCTGTCAGGTAGGGAACATTATCCTCATTTTACATATGGGAAATTGAGGTACAGGTATGACGTGCCCACCACCACATAGGAAATCTGTATCTGAGCAAAGAATTGAACCTGTGTCTCCTGAATCCCAGTTCGATGCCTTATGCACTAGGTCATCCTTCCTACTCCTGTATTAAAAATGTGTTCTAGCAAAGATAGACTAGCAGATGACTACTTGTTATGGTATATGTGCTGTGATTAGATGGTATTCTAACGTAGCAATTGGTCCTCACTGGCCAACATTCATTATAGAAGTGCTGGCTATGATTCCTTCTAGGAGGACCTGTCATTAATAGTTAAGTCTGAGATGAGTTTTGCACTTAAAGCAGAGATTCAATGACTGTGTTATGCATAACAAATACAACGTATTTTCCTCAAAATGCAAGCACCTACTCCTTGGGCAAACAGTATTTGTGTGGGCATTTATGAGTAAATCTGTTAATTAATTTAAGTTAAAATTAATTTAAAAATGGATCCTTGAAGAAATTTAGCACCAGGTGTCAGATCATTTTTTGTCCCTAATGATCTTAATAACACAGAATATCTAAACTTCCTGTAGAGATAAAACTTACTGAAATGGATAGGCTACATTGGAAGACTTTACAACTGAAAGGGTTTTTTCTTCACCAAGGGCTGAAGAAGAATGTTCTTCTTCAGAAAATTCCACAAAGAATTGCCCTCTTTTAAAATGGCTGCCACCTCCTTTTATTCTCAATGGAAATGAGGCAACATGCTGCCTTTAGGTCCCCTCTTTCAAAATAACCACTTTCTCCCATTATTCCCGATCTGCCATCAGACAATATGGTAACCCCTTATGCTGTCATGGGGCTTTGAAGCAGTGGCTCCCTCACTGCATGTGACAGGTGGCTGTGGCTGAGCAGTGACATGTCCTAGTGAGTAGCCATTGCTAGAGTCTCTCTCTGCTGATGAGAGTGCTGCAACTGCTTGAAACTGAAACATATGGCCCCAGCTCAGAAAACTACAACTTCAGACTTGGGTCTACTGGCTCTGATAGGCCCCTAATGCTTTTTTCAGGAGAAGGGCCATGGAAACATTGTGGGTTACTCAGAAAAAGGGTATGCTATATACCCACAAATACCCCCAATTCTAGTCCTAGATATTTACATATCCATAATCACCTTGCTGAAAAGTATACTTGAAACCTATTAGCCAGGGCACTGGCCTGCTGTCCCATGCTTTTTTCTAAGGCTATGTCTACACTGCCTCTTAATTTGGTATAACTTATGTTGCTCAGAGGTGTGAATAAGCCACCCCCTCAGCGACATAAGTTACACTGACCTAAGCACTGGTGTGGACAGTCCTATGTTGGCAGGAGAGCTTTTTCCGCCAGCATAGCTGCCATCACTTGTTGGGGATGGATTAATTAAGTCAGTGGGAGCACTCTATCCCATCAATTTAGAGAAGCTACACTAGAGAGCTTACAGTGCCGCAGCTGCCTCAGTGCAATATATAAGAAATACAGAGTACAAGTAGCCATATTTTAATCCTTTTGGTGGTTGCTTTCGAGAAAACGTGTTACAATAATAGTGTTTCACAGTTCTGTAGCTTTTTCATCAGTGGATCTCAAACACTTCACAAGTAATTTAAGCCTCACAACAGTTTTGCAATGTTAAGTACAGTAGATAAAAGGGTATATTAAGGTCATATCATTCACCACGTTGTAATGCAATCATTCTGGGTTGGGACCTAATTTACCTAATTGAAACTGCAGGAGTAATTCTGAAGTAGGCAGAATTTAATTACATAAGTTTAAATTTGGTCAGGGCCCCAGAAATAACATTTCTACTCTTAAATGGGATCTTCAATGACCAGAAATAGTCAGGACTTCTATTTTACCTCACCCCTGAAATAAAACATCACCAGCTGTAATGTTCTTACCATGATACCTATCTAGAGAATTGCCTTAATAGTAACAATGCCACTTAGTGAATCACAGAGCTGCTTTCTGCATCACCGTGGTGTTCCTTGAAGGTACTGACATATCAGGTACCAACACAGCCTGGCCTGGCTTAATTGGTGAGATTTAATGGGATCACAGTAAAGGTGGATCAGAATCTGAATTAGAGTTTTAAAACAAGCATCATTTTTAGAAAGAATGCAAAATAAATTCTAACTACAGAATTAACTTAATATCTCAGAATTCATGCATTCTGTTTCCAATTATGATATTAAAAGGAAGTAGGAGGAAGTAGGACTGAACTGTTAATATGGCATTGACTAAAAGTGGAACCACTTATTTAAAATGCCAGTAAAACCATAAAACAGACATAACATTGCATATTATCTATCCACTGTAATTCTGACTGTTCAATGGAAAATACAGCGATTTGTTGGATTTAGAAACCACTATCCAGGGGAGACCATTTAAAATTGTCATGGTTAGTTTACAATCACTAGTCATGAATCTTTTCAGTCTTTGTGAAATACGGTGGGCCAGACTGCAACCTGCTGTAAACTGGAGTTAGATTTGTGCTTGCTCACACTGAGTAAATTGGGTCATTGTCTTATGGCATACCTGCAGAAAACTGGTGCAGAAAGGGGAATCCAGCGTACATGACAGAAGTATTCTGAATGCCCTCTAAAGAATCTGACCAAACTCTCTGGTGTTCTATTGCATATGAAAGCAGAAATAAACCAGAACTGAAAAAGACCTACCTGTTGTATTGCAATATAGCTTTTTGTGATATCACAGTGAGATGCACCAGTTCCCAGTGATGCATGGCTGGGACCACATCCCCCCTTCAAAACTCCCAACATGCTATGGACCTCAAACTGGCCTTAGATATATAGGCACAACTCCCATTTATTTCACTTGCAGTTTGTTGATGTTAATAATTGGGATTATTGGGATAAAAAGAAACAAATAATTTTCTCTCATAAAATCTTCCTGGGTAATATTTTCAAGAGTTCCCATGTGACATAGGAATCTAAGTCCCAATTTTAAAAGTGATTTAGAAGACTAAGTCCCATCGACTTTCAAAGAGCCTTAGCCGCCTAAGTGCCTAAATTACTTTTGAAAATGGTACTTAGGCTCCTAAGTCACTTGGTCCCTTATGAAAATGTTACCTCTAGTCCCCTTTCTCCTAGCCCTCTTCCTCACTCCCTTCTAGCCTTCCTATTGTGCCCTTCTCTTTTCCAGACATTTCCCCTTCTTCACCCTGTCGTCCCTTACCCCCTTCCTGCCCTCGGCCATGCCTGCCTCTGTCCCCTTCCAGCCCTTCTCTCTTGTCTCCTTTAAAATTGAGCAGTAGAACTGGTAGTTACAGCATTTCCCTCTGAAGTCTAGCCACAGGAGATGTGCTGCCAGCATAGTTTCAAAGGGAAACTGCCACTTCCCTCCCACAGCCCAGCTGCCACATTTAAATCGTGCTGTGCAGGGCTTCCACTCCCTTGGGAGACTATTTTCCTTTCCTGTCGAAGACTGTTCTACAGCCTAATAGAGCTTGCTGTCAGCTATAATAAGTAACATTATATACAGTAGTATATATTTTTTTAATTGTGATATGAGTCAGGTGACATCCTCACGATTCTGGACTGGAAAGTGATGGGCTCTAATTCAACTCTTTTGCTGCACTGATATTCTTCCTTTTCACAAGATAGGTGGAAAGCAGGGCCAGATGAAGGCATGGGCATTATAGCCCTGTGCTGAGGGCTCCAGCTTCTGGAGTCATGTTATTATATCAAAAGTCAAGCTTTCATTTTAAACAGAAAACTAATTGCTATCCCTCATGGTTATAAAGAAAACCTTGAAAACATGAATTGAGCATCAGTGAATCAGTGATGTTAGCCTGAGTCTGCAAACAGCCTAAAACAATATCTCTGAGAAGGTGAACTGCCTTCTGCATCTCAGTGGAGGTGTTAACTTTAAGATGCACTCTTTTGGGGCACCCTACCAACAGAACCCCAGTATGTGGCAGGAGAAGAAAAGTGCAGCAGGCTTGGCCCACCCATGCAAGCAGATCATAAAATCATAGACTATCAGGTTAGGAAAGGACCTCAAGAGGTCATCTAGTTCAACCTCCTGCTCAAAGTAGGACCAATTCCCAACTAAATCATCCCAGCCAGGGCTTTGTCAAGCCTGACCTTAAAAACCTCTAAGGAAGGAGATTCCACCACCTCCCTAAGTAACTCATTCCAGTGCTTCACCATTCTCCTAGTGAAAAAGTTTTTCCTAATATCCAACCTAAACACTCCCTTTGTTGGGGGTTAGTATTGGGGTCCCCTCCTGCACCCTCTCTAGTGGGGAAAGAGGATCCCTGCTGCCACCACTGCTGCTCCCAAGGGGAAGGGGCCTCATGCCAGTGCATCTGCCTCTCTGGGAAAATGTGGGGGGCTCCTCTACAGCAAGGCGGGGTCAGGACCATGGGGTAGATCCATGGGGGAAGCCGTGTGCCTAGGGACCTGGATTGCTTTCATCCAGACCCAGAGGAAACATGGCACAAAACTCTAATGATTATTTGAAAAATAAATACATAATATTAAAATTCTCTGTCCAGCCAAGAAATTTACAAAATACTGGAAGAAAGGCCATAAAGGCAGGTTGGGTTTGGTTATAAGGTTACGCTTCAGCAGTAAACTGAAGGGCACAACAGCTTGTACCTAAATTTTGTCATGGAAATTAAGCTCAAGGAGGTGTAGTGATAAAGGCATTTCAGAAATCCTCTTTATGTTAAACATGTTTTTATGTTAACTTTTGTGGCCCAGAGCCTATTGAGAAGGAAAGCACCTATGAACAAAATGTTATGATGGGTAAACCTGCAGTCCCTCCATACTAGTATGTTTGCTAAGTGCATACTTATAAAGCTTAACATCTTTACAAAGAACCCAATTTTAGATGGTGTTCATAATGTCATAGAGTAGTGGAATGCTATCACTTCCATTCTGTTGGAGAGTAATCATACTTTCTCTGTGTTACAAAAAGGTACAATCTTCTTTTTGTTCAAAACAGGAAGGTTTTAACATCTCAATCCTCAGACTACCAGAATTTAGAATATTTCACACTTGAATGACTCCTAACCAACCGTGTAAGACAAAGAACAATGTCCTGTAGCTTATGCTGGAGGTGAGAATGTGGTACATAAGCACTGAAAAGACTGCAGCATTTATCATTCTATTTTTGATAGTTTCTTCCATAATTTCAACTGTTTACCAGTGGCATTCACACCCTTTTATTAGTAAGGATGGTCCATTCTAGTATTTATTTCTATTGATTATGAGTGTCATAAACAGATAAGTAAGAGTTAATAGAACAAAAGTGCTTCATATCTCTTTTACCTGGAAAGGGTTAACAAGAACAGTAAGTCTGGCTGTCACCTGACCAGAGGACCAATCAGAGGACAGGATACTTTCAAATCTTGAGAGAGGGAAGTTTTATGTGTGCTGTTAGTTTTTGGTGGTTGTTCACTCTGGGGGCTCAGAGGGACCAGATGTGCAACCAGGTTTCTCTCCAATCTCTCATACAGGCTCTTATAAGTTCAGAATAGTGAGTACTAGGTAGATAAAGCGAGTTAGACTTATGTTTGTTTTCTTTATTTGCAAATGTGTATTTGGTTGGAAGGAGTTCAAATTTGTATTTGGTTGAAAGGAGTTCAAAGTTATATTTTGCTGGAAGGATTTTAATTTGTACTTGAATACTTAGGCTGGGAGGGTATTCCCAGTGTCTATAGCTGAAAGACCCTGTACATATTCCATCTTAAATTTACAAAGATAATTTTTATTGTTTTTTCTTTCTTTAATTAAAAGCTTTTCTTGTTTAAGAACCTGATTGTTTTTTTATTCTGGTGAGACCCCAGGGGACTGGGTCTGGATTCACCAGGGAATTGGTGGGGAGAAAGGAGGGAAGGGGGAGAGAGAGGCTAATTTCTCTCTGTGTCAGGATTACTGTCTCTCTCAAGGAGAATCTGGGAGGGGAAGAGGGAAGGAGGGGGGAAGGTGCATTTTCCTCTCTGTTTTAAGATTCAAGGAGTTTGAATCACAGTGATCTTCCAAGGTAACCCAGGGAGGGGAAGTCTGGGAGAGGCAACAGTGAGGGAAAGGGTTTACTTTCCTTGTGTTAAGATCCAGAGGGTCTGGGTCTTGGGGGTCCCCGGGCAAGGTTTTAAGGGGACCACAGTGTACCAGGCACTGGAATTCCTGGTTGGTGGCAGCGCTACAGGTTCTAAGCTGGTAATTGAGCTTAGAGGAATTCATGCTGGTACCCCATCTTTTGGACGCTAAGGTTCAGAGTGGGGGTTTATACCATGACAATGAGCCTCACTCATTTGCCATTTAGACAAAGCAAAATCCTTATTGCTACGGTTGTGTGAAATTTAGCATATCATATGTCCTGATAGTGTATCATATATCACTCTTAATTAATAATAAATTGGGATCCAATACTCCTGTATATTTATGGGGAGATGACAGAGTATTTCTGATGGCAATCAGTAATTGATAACCACATTATAGTAACCCTACATTAGAAATGCAATAAACTGACAGAGTATGCTAGTGCTTAAAACTTAAGTACATGCTAAAATGATAGTTTGACCTGCTGTGTTGATGTTAAATATGATCTACTAAGTTTGTGTCCAAGGGTGCTGATTGTATTTATATACAGAGAGACATGTTATTAAATGATTGGCAGTGTAACAGCATCCCTAATCTTTGCTTTGTACCAGTTTTGTTCCACGTGTGTCCGTGTGTGTGTGTGAAATTAATGTGCTGGCTTTCTTAAAAGCAGTTACTTTTGAAGAGCTTTTACTAGAAATGCTGTATAATATATTGGAAACTGGAAGATTATGGCAGTGTCACAGTATTGTGGACATAAACACTGTCTTTTCTCAGCGCAAATAGCTACTGTGACTGCTTGACCTACTGGTGTAGTGTATCTACCCCTTTTTCAAATCTCTAGATCAGTAGTTCTTCTCCCTCCTGTGATCCCCTACTACAATAAAGGAAAGTTTCATGCCCCCCACCACACACACACTTCAATCATAAAGAGAGGGAGGGTTAACGAGCCCACCCAGTTTGAAAACACATGGCCTAAATGGCATGGGACACCTGACTATTCTGAGCCCTGCACTGCTTCGGCAAGTTGCAATGATAGCCTATTTTGTTTTTTTCAACTGTGATTAGAAAGAAGCGACGATGACCTTTCCTTTTAGATACATAACTTGGCAAAGACGCCCAGGCCATCTTCACTTCCAGTTTGGAGCCCTGCAGTAAGCTCTGTGTGAAAAGTGCTTGGGACCATCAGCTAGTGCAGAGTATGGTAGCCTGAAGTCAGCATTTTCAGAAGTGGTAACTGATTTTGGATGCCTCAATTTTTAGGTGTCCAGATAGCCACTTAGTAAATGTAATCACATGTGCTACCTGTAGTGGATTGGCAGGAGTACATTAAATCTCTGCTGTGTGGGTAGTATTGGCTGCCTCTCTGCTTCTAGGTGCAGTTCAAGGTGTGGTTTGGTTTAAAGCTATACTGCTGTACATAGATTGGGGTCCTAGCTATCCTTTAGAGGCTGCATCTCACCCTATTCACCACTGTGATCATTTAGATCTGCTGAGATGCTTTTGCCAATGATCCCTGGATTAGCAGTGTGTTCCTGAGGATGGAAAGCAAGGCATAATCCATGGGAGCAGGTCCCAGGAGCTGAACTCACTAGATTCAGTCATCCACCATTCTAAGGGTATGTCTATGCTACGGGATTATTCCGATTTTACATAAACCAGTTTTGTAAAACAGATTGTATAAAGTCGAGTGCACGCAGCCACACTATGAACATTAATTCGGCAGTGTGTGTCCATGTACCAAGGCTAGCATCGATTTCCGGAGCACTGCACTGTGGGTAGTTATCCCTCGGCTATCCCATAGTTCCCACAGTCTCCCCCGCCCCTTGGAATTCTGGGTTGAGACCCCAGTGCCTGATGGGGCAAAAAACATTGTTGCGGGTGGTTCTGGGTACAGCCTCACCCCTCCCTCCGTGAAAGCAGCAAACAATCGTTTTGCGCCTTTTTTCCTGGGTGAACTGTGCAAATGCCATAGCACAGCAAGCATGGACTCTGCTCAGATCAAGACCGCAATCGTGGATGTTGTAACACCTCGCGCATTCTCATGCAGTCTATACTGAACCAGGACCTGAAAAGCGAGGCAAGGAGGAGGCAGCTACGGCAGCACAGCGATGAGAGTGATGAGGACATGGACACAGAATTCTCTCAAATCGCGGGCCTTTGCGCTTTGGAGATCCTGCTGGTAATGGGGCAGGTTCTAGCCATTGAACGCCGATTTTGGGCCCGGGAAACAAGCAAAGACTGGTGGGACCGCATAGTTTTGCAGGTTTGGGACGATTCGCAGTGGCTGCGAAACTTTCACATGCATAAGGGCACTTTCATGGAACTTTGTGACTTTGCTTTCCCCTGTCCCGAAACACCAGAATACCAAAATGAGAGCAGCTCTCACAGTTGAGAAGCGAGTGGCAATAGCCCTCTGGAAGCTTGCAACGCCAGACAGCTACCAGTCAGTTGGGAATCAATTTGGAGTGGGAAAATCTACTGTGGGGGCTGCTGTGATGCAAGTAGCCAAAGCAATCATTAAGCTGCTGCTACGAAAGCTTGTGACTCTGGGAAACGTGCAGGTCATAGTGGATGGCTTTGCTGCAATGGGATTTCCTAACTGTGGTGGGACGATAGATGGAACCCATATCCCTACCTTGGCACCGGAGCACCAGGGCACCCAGTACATAAACCGCAAGTGGTACTTTTCAATGGTGCCGCAAGCACTGGTGGATCACAAGGGACGTTTCACCAACATCCACGTGGGATGGCCGGGAAGGGTTCATGATGCTCGTGTCTTCAGGAACACTACTCTGTTTAAACGGCTGCAGCAAGGGAATTACTTCCCAGACCAGAAAATAACAGTTTGGGATGTTGAAATGCCTGTAGTTATTCTGGGGGACCCAGCCTACCCCTTGATGCCATAGCTCATGAAGCCATACACAGGCAGCCTGGACAGTAGTCAGGAGTTGTTCAACTATAGGCTGAGCAAGTGCAGAATGGTAGTAGAATGTGCATTTGGCCATTTAAAGGCGCGCTGGCGCACATTACTGGCTCGCTCAGACCTCAGCCAAACCAATGTCCCCTTTGTTATTGCTGCTTGCTGTGTGCTCCACAATCTCTGTGAGAGTAAGGAGGAGACCTTTATGGCGGGGTGAGAGGCTGAGGCAAATCACCTGGCCGCTGATTACACACAGCCAGACACCAGGTGATTAGAAGAGCACACCAGGAAGCGGTGTGCATCAGAGAAGCTTTGAAAATGAGTTTCATCACGGGCCAGGGTACAGTGTGACTGCTGTGTGTGTTTCCCCTTGATGACCCCCCCCTTGATTGACTTATTCCCTGTAAGCAACCCACCTTCCCCCTTCGATTACACCTTGCTTAAGGAAATAAAGTCACTATCGTTTAAAATCATGTATTCTTTATTAAGTCATTATAAAAGAAGGGCGAGAACTGACAAGGTAGCCCAGGTGTGATTTGGGAGGAAGACAGGAGGGAAGGAAAAGGCCACTAAAAAAATTTCAAAGTAATGACAGCCTTTTGGTTGGGCTGTCCACAGGGGTGGAGTGGGCGGGTGCACGAAGCCTTCCCCCACGCGTTCTTACACGTCTGGGTGAGGGGTGAAGATGGTTACACAGGGGCTGCAGCGGCACTCTGTGACCCTGCTGCTGTTCCTGAAGCTCCACCAGACATCGGAGGATGTCAGTTTGATCATGCAGCAGCCCCAGCGTTGCATGCTGCCACCACTGATCTTCCTTCCTACACTCTGATCTTCTTGCCGCCACCTCTCATCTCGAGCGTCTCTCCTTTCCTCACATTCATCCCTCCTATCCTTGCGTTGGTCCCTCCTGTCCTCATGTTCATTGGCATCGTTCCTGTAATTTGATACCACGTCCTTCCACTCATTCAGATGAGCTCTTTCATTGCAGGTCACTTCCATGATTTCCGAGAACATTTCGTCTCGCATCTTTTTTTTTCGTCGCCTTATTTGAGATAGCCTTCGGGAAGGAGTAGGGAGGCTTGAAAAATTTGCCGCTGCATGAGGAAGGGAAAAAAGGGAAAGAAGTATTTAAAAAGATACATTTTACAGAACAATGGTTATACTCTTTCACGGTGAACACTATTCACCTTACATAGCACATGTGATTTCACTACAAGGTCGCATTTTGCATCTTAATATTGAGTGCCTGTGGCTCTGGTGTTAGAGATCTCACAGACGCAGGTCCGGGCAGCAGAATTCAGCTTGCATGCAGCCATGATAAGCCATTGTCCTTTGACTTCTGCAGCCTTCATATACACAGTGCCCTCCTTTCCCAAATACCAAGCAAATCCCGTTCAGTGCTGCTTCTTTCCTGTTAACATGCAGCAGCAGAAACTACCGCCCCCCATCCAATTCTCTGGGATGATCGCTTTACCCCTCCCCCCACCACGTGGCAGGTATCATGGAAGATCAATGCTAAACAGACCCCTTCCCCCGCCCCGCCACGTGGCTGGTAGCAGGGAAGATCCCTGCTAGCCAAACACGAAAAAGCTCAGCGCCATTCCCCCCCTCCCCCTGCTTGGCTCCCTGCAGGGAAGGATTTCTTTTAAGCAACAGGCAAACAGCCCAGCAGGAATGGCCATCTCTGTCCCCTTAATTAAATTCCTGAATTTCAACCAGGTTCAACAATATCACTCTCCTGAGGATAACACAGTATGGTAAAGAACGGATGTTGCTTGAATGCCAGCAATCACCGGGACCATACGCAGCTGGACTTTGTCATGCAATGATACCACATTACTTGCTACATGCATGGCGTGGTCAAGTGTCCTACCATGGAGGATGGAATAAGGCTGTCCTGCCCAGAAACCTTCTGCAAAGGCTTTTGGAGTACCTCCAAGAGAGCTTCATGGAGATGTCCCTGGAGGATTTCCGCTCCATCCCCAGACATGTTAACAGACTTTTCCAATAACTGTACTGTCCGTGAATGCATCCCCAAGTCCTCAGGGCAAATTAATCATTAAAAAACGCTTGCTTTTAAACCATGTTTTATATTTACAAAGGTGCACTCACCAGAGGTTGCTTCCATGGCTTCATTGTCTGGGCTAGTGGCTTGGGAGGGCTCGGAGGGTAATTCCATCTGGGTGAGAAAAAGCTCCTGGCTGTTGGGGAGAACGGAGTGCTGTGTGCTCTCTGCAAGCTCGTCCTCTTCTTCCTCCTCCTCATCTTCCCCATCCGCAGAATTCTCAGCCATGGCTGAGATTACCACCTCCACCTCGGAATCCACAGACGGGGTGGGGTAGTGGTGGTCGAGCCCCCTAGAATTGCATGCAGCTCAGCATAGAAGCAGCATGTTTTTGGCCCTGCCCCGGACCTTCCGTTTGTTTCTTTGGTTTTCTGGTAGGCTTGTCTGAGCTCCTTATCTTTCACGCGGCACTGCACTGAGTCCCTGGTGTGGCCTTTCTCCATCATGGCCTTGGAAATTTTTTCAAATTTTTTTCATTTCGTCTTTTGGAACGGAATTCTGTTAGCACAGAATCCTCTCCCCATACAGCGATCAGATCCAGTACCTCCCGTGCGGTCCATGCTGAAGCTCTTTTTCGATTCTCAGGAGACTGCATTGTTACCTATGCTGATGAGGTCTGCGTGGTCACCTGTGCTGGTGAGCTCTCCGCGCTGGCCAAACAGGAAATGAAATTCAAAAGTTTGTGGGGCTTTTCCTGTCTACCTGGCCAGTGAATCCAAGTTCAGATTGCTTTCCAGAGCGGTCACAGTGGTGCACTGTGGGATACCGCCCGGAGGCCAATACCATCAATTTGTGGCCACACTAACCCTAATCCGACATGGCAATACCAATTTCAGTGCTACTCCTCTCGTCGGGGAGGAGTACAGAAACCGGTTTAAAGAGCCCTTTATATCGATATAAAGGGCCTCGTGTGTACGGATGGAGGGTTAAATCGGTTTAACGCTACTAAATTCGGTTTAAACGCGTAGTGTAGACCAGGCCCAAGATTAGAACACTCCATGGCATATATGTGACAATGGATCATCATCTAGGCAGCTTCTAATAGATTATCAGGTCCCAAAACATCACCATAAGCGAGGAGGGTTTTTTTTTTTGTTAAGTAGGTGATGGACAGAGAGTTGTTTGTCTCTTTAAATTTGTTTAGTGAGTTGCTTACTTTTAATGTATGCTGTGTGGCTAGCTGTTATGGGGATAGGCACATAAATATAAAGAAAGGGGGAGAGAGATGAATTGTGTCTGGATGTTGGGGCGGTCACGGATGGCTTATATTTATTTTTTTAAATACTTTTTGATGATCTAGAGGTACACATTGCTAGTCCATATTATTGCATTGCCCTTATTCTCCTGTCTGTCCTCTAACGTCTTACACTGACCTACTGTATCTTGTCTTCAATTAGACTGGGTCTGAGAGAATGTCTTCCTGTGCATTTCTAGAGCATCTAGCGGAATAGGGCCTTGATTAAAAAGGCTAGTAGAGGTTCTAGTGAGTAGTATTCTTTGGTTCAGGTTGGTAAATAATTTGGTGGAAAAAAATGGGTTTCCTATGCGGAGGTAAGATATGTACAGAGATCCATAGAAGTCTATGCTAGATTCAGCTTCTGAAGTTCCTTCCTAGGAATGACTAAATGAGACATCGGACTGTTTCCGCCAGCATAGTGGCCTGTTGCACTTCCCATTCCAATTTCCAAATTCAAGAAAAAAATCCAATGGAAAATATGCTTAACACCCCCCTCCAAAAAAACCCAGCCCCCAAACAATAAACTATTCCTCTGCTTGTGACCCAAACATCGACACATTGTGCCACTGCAAGAGAAGCTGAAGTGAAAGTGGAGAAAAATGAAACAAAGTGTAAATCAGGCAAAAATAATTCAGATGTTTGCAAATCCTTTTGTATTAATAATCTAGGTTGTTATTAGTAACACAAGGCAATTTGTTTTCAAAACTAATTAATTATTGTAAACTTGAAAGATTCCTTTCAAAAATCATGTTCTCTTGCTGAGAACAGTTCTTAATAACTCCACTCTTGGAACAAGTCTGCTACTCAGTCTGACCATTTACATTCACAGGGTCATGTTATGCCCTTAGTTTCACCTTTAGGAGATATTCCAGCAGTGGGTTTAAAACTATTAGGCCCTAATTCAGCAAAGCCCTTAAGCACATGCTCAAAATTAGGCATGTGAATAGTCCTATTGAAGTCAAAAGATAGTGGCACAAATGCTCAGCTGGTGTATATCAGGATACCTTTATTGGCTTCAATAGCTGTTTTACAGCAGCTGATGATATGGCCTATTATATATGTTTTAAATATAGAAAACATATACATAGCAACATTTTTAGTCCGATTGTGAAAACTGACTAAAATTTGTTTAGTTTTACTTTAAAAAAACCAAAAAACCTACAATTTTTATCCTGTACCATGCCGTACACTGATGTTTGCTGAGTAACCATATAATCTTATTGGCACCCCTATTCATTCTCCCATTTTTCCAACTGTTTTGTTATCCCTGGCCCTGTTTTATTGCATCCTATTTGAAATGACACCCCAATCCTGCAAACACTTATATCTTTATCTATATGCCTAGACACCTTGAACTCCTTGGAGTTATTATTAGTAGTAATAGTAGTAGTCCATCGCTGATGATGATGACGATATTGTTGTATTTCTCATATATATATATATATCTCCTTGGGACTATTCATGTACATAAAGGTTCTAAATGCAAAAGTGTAGAATTGAGGTATAGTTTGTACGCAAGCTGTTTGGGGTAGCTGTCTCATCTTACTACATGTACTATGAGGCAGCTAGCACACTTTTAGGCAGTGTGACTTTTATTATTACTACTCCGTAATGAATGGTACTAAACTCCCATGGAAGACATTTATACTCTAGGGAGTTCAGCAAGGTCATTTATATTTGTGAAGCTTGCATCTTTTTAGCAAATGAATTGTTTTCATCAAATCAAAATAGTAATGTACATATATGTATTTCAGAAAGTCAGCAGCTCTCTACTTAATACTTTATTTTCAACGGAAAGAAAGCAAAATGAAGTAAGGATGACATTATTTGATAATGTGCACATGAACTGTGCTTCCTGTTTAAAAGAATTTGATTCATTGCACCAGAAATATAGATTGTAAGGAATTGTGAAATACATAGGATGTAGCCAGAGCTGTAGAGATTAATAATTTGATGTATGAGTTTACTATATTTTAGTATTCAAGTACTGAAGTTTACAGAGTTGAGAAAGTGGTGACTTTGGGTCACATATCTAAAAATATAGATGGGCACCTAGCAGGATTTTCAAAAGCAAGTTAGGTGCATAATTCCCATTCTAATGATAGGAGTTAGGTTCCTAACTTGCTAAGGTGCCTAAATATCCACCAAAGACTATATTTTAACTCAAATTAAAATGTCATGTGAAAAGAGGAGGGCAGTGTTGTTGGGGATAATTTTTAAGATTTTTTAAACTCAGATCCAATATTTTTAAAGTGCTAACACAAAGAAGAAGAAAAAGCAATGTAGAATATTACTCAACTGCAGAGCCTGAAATTGCATCTTGACTTTTCTTCTGAAGCCAATGAGTTCTTTGCTTGAGTTAGAACTGCAGCATGGAACTCATAGAATAGGACACTAAAGAAAGAATCTTTTCAGATGGCATGCTGGTGGACATGTGCTATCTGATGCACCACGTGGCAGAGAGGGAACATCAGTCAGTAATATCTTTAATGACACATAAGACATGGTTGAAAAGGTAAAAGCAGTGGTATGACTTAGAAATAATATGTGAATTTGGGGATCAAAATGTGTATCCTACTATTAGAAGTCCTGTAGCATTTAATAGAGAACAGTAATACTGTATGTTTTTGAACCATCAGGTAGTTACATAAGATTGTTTCTTTTGAACCCTAATACATTTTTCTATACCCCTACTGGTTTAATCCCTAGTAAGTTCTACGGGACTTTTCCATAGGCATTGTTACTGAAAGAGCCTGGGAAACTAAAATGAGTGGGAGGGACTCAGAAAGGAAATGGGGAGTATTCAGAGGGAAATTGCAGGAAGCCCAACATGTAGGTGTACTATTGAAAACAAATACAGCTGAAGTGTGCATGTATGGGGTGTGAGGTGGGGTGGTGGGGTGGTAGGTGGGTGGTTGGGGAGAAATGAATATAGGGAGCAATAAAAGAGAAAAGCAAACAAGACATAAATCAATAGGATCATGGCTAGGAGAGGGTATGCACAAGTCTACAAAACAAACAGCTAACACAATGATCACAGAAGCCAAAATTGAAAATGGAAAGATCATTGCAGAGAGTATGGGGACAAACAATAACAGATTTTACAGATATATCAGGACCAGGAGGTCAATAAAAGAGACTGAAGTCTCCTTATCTGACTGTGAGAGGAGTTTAGTGACATGAGGCAGAGATTGCTGGGAAGCAAAATGCTTTCTTTTCCTCAGTGTATTTACCAGAGGGAATGAGGGGAAAATGCCAGAAAGAGATAGGAATGTCCTGGAGGCAGAATATGAACAATTAATGAAACTAAGGGTAATACAAGAATAAAGCAAAGAAAGAGAAGAAATTAGGGCAGCTAAACAGAAAGTAAGTTCCAAGTCTGATGGCCTGTCTCCCAGGATTCTGAAAGAGAAAAATGATTGTTTTTAGTGTCCACTGAACTTAAGATATACCTGAAAACTATAGGGGAGTCAATGAAAGACCATATTTTTAAAAGGTTCATAGGAATAATCAAGGTAATTTCAGACCTGTAGGGCTTAATATCCAAACACAGCCAAGAATATCCAAACACAGCCAGATTCTAGATGTTGATCAAAGAGCAAATAGTTTGGATTGGTGTAAACTGGTTGAAGTTGACCAAAAGGTGTTCATGGTTAACACACATAGTTAATTTTCTTGGTAGACTGACTGTATTGTCAATCCAACAGGGTACTGAGTACTCTGGTCCCAATCTATCAAAGTTCTTAATACACACTTAACTTGAATCATGTGAGAAGTCCCATTAAATTCAAGCTCACCTGGATTAAGGCTAGAGTAGCCAGCACTTTTCAGGGTCGAGCACACGGAGCACACACAAAGAGAGAAAAGACATGCAGCTAGATTTACAAGGCTTTATACGTGTCTATACATGCGGATAGGAACCTAACCAAGTAAGGCACCTAACTCCCACAGATTTCAATTGTAGATTAGTGGGACTGGGCCTAGAAGAAATGTCATGGGTTCTTGGGTGCCTTATGAAATATAGTGTAGAGAAATCTAGACAAGGTTGAAAATAGTAAATAGGATTATGATTGGCAATTAGGTTGCCCATCTTTACCTGTAATTGATTTCAAATGTGTCAATCACAATGGCCTTTAGCTGCCAAATCCAAAAATTAAAAGGAGCGTTGGTGTAGTCTGACTAGGACCATATTCTCTGCCCCTTCCCAGAGTGACTTCTAGGAGAACTGAGTTTGGGTGAAATGTCTTTACAAGTATTTAGCAGCCTTTTCTATTGTGGACAGTGCGGAAAAAGGAGGTGAGCTCTGCCTTGCATTCTAAATATGACAAAACTCAAGCTCACTTTATTTCCAGTGGCTGAGATTTTCACAAATGAGGACCTGCTTCGGCTCCTCACCCCTGAGTATTTTACCTGAGCCCTGCCTGTTAATTAAAATATTCTAAGAGGGTTGTGAAAAGAGTGAGCAAGAGAAAGAGAGAGAGAGAGAAGCAGTCCTGGAGATAGTCAGGGTGTAGCCCACTGACAGCTTTAAAAATAAGATTCAGAATCTTGAAGAATATGGTATTAATGATACTCGCACTGAAGAAAGATATAGTACTAACAGTATGAATGATATGGAGGATGAGTATGGCAGAAACTTAAAATCATTAGGGAAGCAAATGACAAACTGTGATAATGGAATATAGTTCAAATCAGAGGTTACCATTATTGCACCATGCAGACCGTATCTGGAGTATTGAGCACCGGGAGGGACCCCATGTTTTAAAAGGCTATTGATAGAACTCCAAAAGGTGTCAGGTGGCTACGAAAATGATAGAGTGTCTCAGTGGTTTGTAACAGTGAGGAAAGGTAGGAAAATTGATTGTGAAAGAGATTAAGCGCAGATATTCTGATATGTATAAAGGGCTTTAGAGAAGAGTTTGAATGTCACAAACCTATTCATGACAGGAAACAGGCTCAAAAACAATGTGGCTTGAGCTAAGTTCAGACAATAAAGAAGTTCAAGTGAAACTTCTTTACACAGAGGATAATTCAATGTGTGCAACAGAGCTCTCTCAGAGAAAGAAATAGTGGCTGTGCAATGGAGATCATATTAGACCAGAAATTATGGGGAAAACATTAAGTTGGACAGACAGATGGACTACTCTACAGAAAAGTAGCATGGTCCTCTTCTGTTCTATAATGTTGTTATGCCTGTAGCTAAGATGATCAGAGAACAGATGATACCCAACTTCAGATAAGTCTGACTTTCAGCACTGGTGTTTTCGGAAAATATCTTGATTTTTATCGATACATTTTAACGTGAATGTTTGAGACCTTCTAAAAATATTTCTGCCAATTTTTATGTTTGTTTTGATTTTTATGTGTCTTCATGGCACATAATGGAGAGGTAAAGTGAATAATTGAAGAGCAATTTATTATTATTATTATCTATATGTAAAGTTCCAGTCCTACTCTTAGCTTCAAATGTTGCAGGAGCAGATCCCGATTGTAACTGATCAAAATCTCACTGAATAGTTCAAATATATGAAGGACTGCTTTCCCACTCCTTACAGTACTGATCAATAATTGCTAGGAAAGAAAATATTTGCTATAAAATAAAATTAAAAATGTGTCCACGATGGAACAAAATTCAACATGCAGCAGAGACAACACAGTGGTGGTGGAGGGGGTGGGGAATTATTATTAGCTTTATAATTGCAGTGATGACCCCTGGGTATAGCATTTCCAGACAGTTAATGACTGACTAGACGCCATAAGGGTTTGGAAGGGCTTTCCCCTTTGGTCATTATTGCCTAAGCAAAGTGGTTTTTTGTTGATTTTTTTTTAAAAAACGTACATTTTAAGGAAAGCAATTAATGTAGCAAATAATTATAAAACCTGATTAAATGACATAATGTTTTGTACAATCTGACCTGCAGAGGAGAACTGCCAGTCAGTGTAATAACATGAGTCTTTTATTTTTCCAAATAGTGTTTATGGCTGTCCTTTGGCAAAAAAAAGAAAAACACAAGATAAGCAACCCCAAGAACCTGCTCCCAAAAGAAAACCCTTTGTGGTTAAAACAGACAACTCTTCAGTAGATGAGTGTTATGAAACTGATGGAACAGAGGAGATGGATGAAAAGGAGGAGGAAGAAGAGGAAGAGGAAGAGGAGGAGGAGTATTCTGATGACAATGAAGGTGATGAGGAGGAGGAGGAGGAAGAAATAGATCGAGAAGAGGAAGAGGAGATTGAAGAGGAAGAAGAGGAGGATGAAGAGGAAGCAGAAGATGTGGAGGAGGAGGAGGAAGAAGAGGAGGAAGAGGAGGAGGAGGAAGAACGTGGTAATAATAAGAGTATTAATAAAAAGTAAACATTGTGTGTATTATGTGTTAATCTTTCAGTGTTGTCTCCAGGTATTTTGCTGTGCTGCTCTCATTAAAGCTAATGGAAGTCATGCAGCTAAATCTCCCTATGCCTTGCTGAAAATGTACCCCACATTGTTCTTTTAACATCTATTTTAATGACTGTCTTCCAAATATTTTTGATGCCTAATGGTGTCAAATTTTCAAATATAGAAGTGTGTGTGCGAAAAAATGCCTGCAGAAATGTGTAACTGGATTAATGCATGCAATTGCCAGGTATGCATGCAACAATTGTGTAAAGGTATAAGCAAATGGTTAACTGCAAATTCCTGTTCTCATATTTGCATGTGCATTTACTGAATCTGCCCACCTAATAGCAGTGATTGCTCAGATAAATGCGGTCAAGTGTTTGCAGGTGTTTTTTTGTTGAGCACAAGTGGATCTCTTCCCTTTTAAAATTTGGTCCTGAATTTTCTTTCGGACAAACAATATCAGAATGAAATGTTATCAGATACTTTGGTTCTTTGAGACTTGGATGTTGTGTACTTTAGTTGATTTTATTAAAACTATGGAGAGTGACAGGTTTACACAAAGAAAGTCCTTCTAAAATTATATTTTCTGAATACAGTACCGTACATTTGATGCCTTTTACCTATATAGATATTAATTAGTAGCCCAGCTAATGTAGTAGCACTGTGATTAATCCATTGACATCTCTGTTTACTGGGATTGTGGATTCTGTGTAAGCATATTTTTCAAAATATACGATCACTGTCTGCTTACCTCAGAATCCCTCTATTAATTACATTATAATGTACTAGGGTGAAAATTAAGAATCGTGCAAAGATTAATGAGCTATCTAAAAAGTATTTTGTTCCCATTTCCCGGGAACACATTTTTGGTTGGGTAGATTCACCTTTCTAACCAATAAAAATATAAGAAAAACTTTCAGCACTCCTTAGTCAGATTCCTCTTAGGAACCAGGTATGAAAGTTGTCTGACTTTTGTATCAGCATTCTCTTAGGTCAAGTTTAGAAAAAGATTTAGGAAGTACTCTTCATTCAGACAACTGTGTGGCTTACAGATGACGATGAGCATTTTTTTGCAGATGCCTCAACCCACAGCATTTCCTCATTCACTTTTAATTTGCCTACCAAAACTATTAAAAACAAGGTAGCCAAGCTTGAAAGTTCCGAAGGAGTTTGATGCCAGGGGAGGCTGTTTCCTTATGCAAAGAGACTCTGTTGTTTCAGAACCTGTAAGGATAGTCTATCTGAACTCAGGCAGGTGTGTGACTGCAATTGCTATCCTGTTGGATTGCATAGGAACTCTAGCAGTTCTTTCTTAAGAGGTAATGGCAACTGGATCATAGTGGAGCTGTTGCAATGGTTTTGGGCCCAGGTGGACAATAATGAATCTACACTATCAAAAATGATTTAAGGGGGGAAAAAGACTTAGGAGCTAAAGAAACTTCCTTCTGCCAAGCTTCGTATTAGGTTTACTGGTACAGATCTTACAGAACATGGTGCTTTACTTATGTCCAGCACTGCTGCACCTACAGTTATTGATCCTAATCAACAACTTTAGTGGCTGCTATTGTTTCTTTCTCTGAGTAGACTTGAATTAAGAACTGCAAGTTAGGAATTTTGCAAAAGTACCTATATTAGCTAGACGTCATATTAGAGTAGATGAAAAGTCAAACAGGTCAGCTACCCAGAGGATCTCATGTTACTTCAGGGATAATATGTAGTTTCCTAGATAAAAGAAAAAGTATTCCTCGGTAAAATACTGGGAAAGCAAAAAAGAAAGTCTAATAAAATAGGGGGCTTAACAGTGGAATTATTCAGGGCAAATTAATTTTATGACCTTTTTGGAATCAGCATGTTATTATACAGATGATACTAGTTACAGCACAGTTGATTCATGAGATAAAGTTACTAGTGCCTAATGATGAAGATTATAAGAAGTTCTTTTTCTCTAGGTCAAGGAGTGGGTGGGAAGATCTAGATTTGAGATGATAGCCATAGTCTGTTGTTTTTGAGAGGTCCAGAAGATATTTAATTAAACAGATTTTGAGGGATAATTTATTTTATATGGTTTTTGACCGAGAACCTAAAATGTCTTCTCCTTCCATTGCTCGTAATACAGGAATCTTTCATCATTTACTGGAATTCTCTGCTTATATTTTTAGAACTCCCTTAAGGTGAATCATTTAAGAGTTTGTTCTGGGAAAATCACAGTATGCACACAGCCAACATAATTACAATTAGAAACTAAGAGTAGAACTTCCAGATAAAGGTGTCTCTGCAGTGCTTATAGACGTTTTTGTCAGTGGTGCTGTAGTCTTATGAGATTATAGAAATTTTGCAAAGTCTCATAACGAAGCCTAGTTTTAATGGACAAGACAATTAAAATCTCAGACAGTTTTGCTAGAAAAATTCTATCAGATGGGAACGTGATCTCTAAGTCAACAAGTATGAGAAACATAAAGCAATGTACTATATAATTTCCTAGGTCCAAATTAAGTTTCCTGTTGTATGGGGGTAAATCCAGAGACACCTCAAATAACTAATTGCAATGACTCTGGAGTTACCCCTTTGTAACAGGAAATTGAATTTAGGTTGGAATTTTCAAATGAGCTAAGTGATTTAGGAACATAATTCTTATTGAATGACAATCAGGCTTGAGCTCTGAAATCACTTAGACCTTTTAGAAAATCCTATCCCTAGGGCTGAGCCTTTGACATAATAAAGGACTTGGAAGACACAGAAGCATCCTAAAGCAACACTCTTACAAATCTCAAAATACCAATTTAAGAGAACCAAAGACTTTTTTGGAGCTAGATCCCAAATCCTTTGCTGACATCTCAGTATATAATCACTTGTAGTAAAATTAATGCTTAAAATGCCCTTTCAATGGCCACAACATTCATTTTAACCTTTCATTAAATGTAATGAATCTTTTTGAAGAACAGGGATATATCCACTCAAAATATAGCATAGGCCTGAAAAGCCCTTACGTACAGTACTACCACTATGAAAGGAAAGACAGATCTTTCCAATTTCTTCCACATCCCCAAAAGAGAAAGCAGACACATGACCCTTGTTAACATAATCTAACCTGTAAATTCCAATCCACATGGGAAGGCTATCAGTAAGATAGTAAGATAAAGCCCACTTTTAGGGAGTGTCCCTTCACTTTGGTGGTTATTGCTGAAAATCCCTGTAGTCAAATACTTAGGGCACATTTGCTTTGCAAGGCAAACTAAGGTATTTCTCCTTCTGAGAAGAGATCACTTCAGATAGCTGGTTCCCAAAGACTGTTTCACAAAGCTTTTCTATTATAGAAAGAAATCTCCGTTGGAGGAGCTCCAGGAACGGATGTTCCAAGGCACCATTTAGCCTATATCACATGAAGACATTCAAGATGGCTTGTACTCCAGGTATTTCATAATCCCTCAGGGTCAGGAGGAGTCAGGCTGATTCTAGATCTAAGTAAATTTAATACATTGATCAAGTCTAATCCATTTCACATGATCATGCTAAAAAAGATTTATTGTAGTTTACTAAAAGGTGAATGGTCAGGATGTATAGATTTGATAAATACTCCCTTTTATATCATATTAATTCCCTCAAATTCATAGTAGCATATACAGTATACCAGTACAAGGTACCACATAATGTTTGCATAACTGCAAGGCACAGTTGCAGCATATTCAAGGAGACTGAATATACATCTTTGCATTACATACTATTACTTGGAAATACAGAGAGGAAATGCTTCACTTTTTTCTCATTTCTACAAATTGGACTACTGTTTTTAATACTCTGGTGAAATTTGGCCTTTTCCCCACTAGCACACACGAGGCTATTGGTATACAGATACCTGATGTCTTGAAATCCACCTGTTAGTTTATAGTTTAACTTTGATAGTGCCCTCCTTTATCTTCTGATCCCTTCATCAGATTGCTTCTGTGGCTGATTATGCATGTCCCTCTAAGCAAAGGGAGACACAAACACCAATCTAAAGATGAAAGAATCAGTACCGAGGATGTTGTGGTAGAACACAGATCCCCACTGTCTTTGCAACTTAAGAATCTCTAAGTCTCTGAAACAATGAAATAAACAGGTTTATACCAGAGAGAGTTGGCCTGTCCAATATGCCTAGCATCAATCACATTCATTTATTCAAACTACTAGCAAGAAAGCAGTCACACATTTGGTGAACACAGTAAAACATTCCATATTAATCGGAGCAAAAAAGCTTGGCACCTATCTTGATGTACCATATATGCAAATCATCTAACCAAAGAAATGACAGCCTTAAATGAAGAGGCCAGGAAACAGCTGTTCACTGCTTAGAACGATAAATGGAAAGGAATGCATTTTCCAGGATCAGAGAGGATTTAATAAACAGAAGGGGAAGCAATCCTTCAAAATGTGCTGGTGGACTCTTCTATTCATGTGTATTGCTCTGTATTTTCATCTTCTTTATAAAAGAAGGTGGAGAATACTGTGATGGGGGTATGTTGCCACCAACAGTATAGTGGGGAAAAAACCTAATAGCAATGACCAGAAGACCTTACTTCAGTCCCTTGATTGATGTTTGGTGATACAAACTGTTAATATTGCCTTTCTTCTGTAGTTTTCAGAGATGCAAAGGTATGCAAGGGATCAGATCATGCTACTGTATAACAATTCTTGATATCTTTGTTTTTGTACCGGATATATCATTCCTACCAAACTAGACCTGTGTAAATGTAGAGATTGTTCAATGTTTTCATTTTTAGTAGTTTGTATCATTTGAGTTAGTATTACTCTGGTCAGAATTACTCTTTCCCCAGCCAAATTCAACTGGAAATAATAATGTGATTTTTTTTGAAAAACAAGTAGCTTAGTGCAGGAATGCAAAAGCCTTAAAAATAGGGTTTAGAAAAATGCTAGCTAGTAGATTCCCTCTGCATACCTCTAGTTCTTGTGGAATTGGGCCAGATATATTTATCATGCTTACTCTGCTATTTTTTGTTTAAAAACAAATTTGCCGCTAGATAGGCTTTCACTTGCTCCAATACTGTATAGTTAAGGTGGTTACCATTTGGTACTCTTAGACAGTATCGTTTGTTAACCATATTCTTCAAATGTTGTAATTTTTCTTCCAATGCTCCTGTGAGACTGGACCTGATTCTGAGCTCACTTACATCAGTATAAATCAGGAATAACTCCATCTAAGTCAGTGGAATTACATCTGTGTAAAGTAATTTTATGTTTGTCACATCCTCCTTTACAAAATTTTAAATAGACACTGTACTGTCTGTAAATGCATAACACAGTTGGGTAGCAATTATTTCAGACCCTGATTAAGCAAGGTGCTTAAACATGTGCCCAACGTTAAGCATGTGAGCAGATCTGTTGGCTTTCCCAATTTTAAGCAAGTGAGTTAATGTGGCTAAGTATCTTGCTTAGTTCGGACTTTACCTACTTAGTGTCTCAAAACATCAGATGCAGGCACAAGATCTTCTGGTCCTTCAAAAGTAAACAGTCTAGTTACAGCTTTGTACAATATAAGGGAAGTATTCACCGTTGTTGATCCAAATACTGGATCCCTGCTGTAAATATATACACAGAGAACTTCCATTGACATCAGCAGCAGGTCTGCAAATGGAGTTAGGACAAATTATGCAATATTAATAATTAAATTTGAAGTCTGGATAAGAGACCTGAGAGGAGAGTATTACTGTAAGTGTTCACACCAGAACTACTTGACAGTTGATTTAATTTTGTTTTGTGTTGAATCTGTTTTATCTGTGACTATAGTTGTTTTGTTGTATTAGCACTTGTTTTGTAACTTGCAGACTGTTGCCCAGAATCTTAACTGAAAACAAGGCATTGGCCTCACTGAGTAATGACTAATTACCTTTGGGCTTCACTGCAATCTGTGACTTTGCAGCTGTGCCAGGGGAGTTGGGGCACAGTCATATAGGACACTCGCAGATGTGGTTCCAGGAGAAGGGGCAATCTGAGGGGTTGTGCATCCAATACTTCTCATACTTTCCCTTACCTGTGCACAAATGCAGAGTGTATCCTTGACTCCACCTCCTCCCCATGGTGGGTGGCAGAGCTGTGTATTAAATTACTCCCTCTGGAGCAAAGTGGGATTTGGGGTGGGGTTCAAGGGGAAAATATTGTAGTATTAGGAGTGTACTCTGATATCTATTGTGACTCTTTGAAACTCAGTTCCTTACCAGTGATCCTCCCTTTATCAGACAGCTATGCACCATTGCTTACACAGGGATGTGCCTAAAGGCTCAGTCTAGAACTTAGTGAATAAAATTAAATATTTGCCCCCTCCATGGGTATTCCAAACAAATATGACTTGATATTGTCCTTGAAAGTCTCACATCTGAAAGATGGCACATAAAAGAAGGTTTTCACATGGTGTATAAGAATGAACTTTTAATAGCCATTATCCCTGTGAATTCCTTTGCTTTCCAGAGCCAGAAGTTCCAAGACGGAGAAAACAAAATTAAGCTGTCAAGGATATGTAGCAGTATAGGTAGAAGGTACATGCCTACATGAGTGTTTGTTGACATTTGCATTTGGTAATTCCAAAAGCATGCGTGGAAATTCTGCTCATCACCAAGTCAATATTAATGATTCTAATTTGATCTCTTTTGCTAAGATTCTTGGTTCATGCAGCTCTAAGAGGGCCAAATGCTGCTCATTTTGCTCAGGAAATGCTCCCATTGGAGTTACAGCATGTATTCTACTGGAATTTTGAATTAATAAGGCCAGAAGGATTCATCCAGAAAAGTGGAAGTTTCTGTTTGGCTAGTGAGGAGCTTATTTTTCCTTCTGAAATTTTCCACTGTAACGGTTCCAGCAGGGGTTAATACTACACTGAAAAGCATACTGAGAAAATTATTGTGTGAAACAAAAGCAACAATCTATAATGAATATATTTATATAATCGTGAGTAACTGTTACAGGAGTGTTGTCTCCTTTGCATAATGGGTTCCAGAACAATTAAGTTGCATTCTTCTGTCACCTGTACCCCACATGAGACAATATTTTTATATCTTAAGAGGTACATTCACTTGAATTAATTAATTTAGGTTACAGACAGTCTGTGAGTCTGAGGAGCTAGCATTAGCCAGCCAGCCAGCTTGCCAGTGCAGCCAGCAAAAGACAGAGAACTCTAATGCTAGCAAAGGAACAAGAAGTTGGGTTAAGGATATAAAAGTGGTAATTAGAGAGGACTATTCAAAAGATCAGGGAAATCAAGCTGGTTTTGGTCACCTTGGTTATTAAAATTCCCTGAATCAATGGGTATATGTAGGCTGCTACAGATAATATGGATATTAATTTTTGTTATTTTTTTATCCTCTCACCTGTATTCATATATAAATAATACCCGGTGCCAGAGGTGGTTAATGTTTGTTTGTCTGAATTTTTTAAAGAAGATGTTTTGAAACATCTATGTGTGAGAAACCTTGTACTAGCTAATTTATGACAGGATTAAGCCTTATTTGACATGAACTGATCATGTGAGCTGATCAGATTAAACTAGAATCCATAGCTTTGACAATCCTAATCTCACAAACTGCTGGAAGATGGCTCGGTAAGCACTGAAGCATGGGACATCATGTCTGTTTTCAGTTATGCTGTTGTAAAGCTAAAGTAACTCCACTGATGTCAGCGACTTCAAAGAGCTGTATTTGGCCTGGCCTGCCCCAAATACAAAAAAGCATTAAAGAAATCAAGATTTTCATTATTTTTCCATTTAGTGGATGAGATGGGAGCTCTTTGTTTATTACATACACTTTTAGACATTGTACACACTGCACTGATCATTCCTTCTGATCTATATCACATCCCAAGTATCAAATTTGCAGTTCCGCCATATCCCTAACGTTACAAAAAAGTGCTGTGTAACTGAGAAACATTTGCTGAACAGCTTCTTGGACATCCAGCAAAGCACTGGACTAAAATCTTTATAGAGAAGCCCCCTACCTATCTTAGCATTTTCTGCAATAATTAAAACAGTCATTCAGTTTTAAAGTCAGGCTTCATATTGAAAGTTGATTGTCATTTCTCCTCCCACTACAGTATAATGAATAAAGTCCTACCCTCAGATAATTAAGCACCAGAAGAATTTAACAAAGTAACAAGTGGAATACCAAATGACCAATAATTATTACTAGAACATTCAGAAGAGCGGTGGAACCACAGGACTTGGTAGATAAAGCAATCAATAGATTTAAAACATTACTGATTTTTAATGTCTGATGAGTACAGTCTGTTCGTATACCACTCTGCAAACATAGGAAAAGACTGCCCCAAGGCTGAGGGAACTGGGATTATTTAGTCTTCAGAAGAGAAGAATGAGGGGGAATTTGATAGCTGCTTCAACTACCTGAAAGGGGGTTCCAAAGAGGATGTATCTAGACTGTTCTCAGTAGTACCAGGTGACAGAACAAGGAGCAATGGTCTCAAGTTGCAGTGGGGGAGGTTTACGTTGGATCTTAGAAAAAACTTTTTCACTAGGAGAGTGGTGAAGCACTGGAATGGGTTACCTAGGGAGGTGGTGGAATCTCCTTCCTTAGAGGTTTTTAAGGTCAGGCTTGACAAAGCCCTGGCTGGGATGATTTAGTTGGGAAATGGTCCTGCTTTGAGCAGGGGGTTGGACTAGGTGACCTCCTGAGGTCCCTTCCAACCCTGATATTCTATGATTCTATGAATTTACAGAAGTTACAGTTCAAACACAAAATGCCAGATGAGATCCAATCTGGAAGTGACATAATATTGTTGATAGTATTTTTAATAATCTGTTCTCTCTTTAGGGGACTATTGTTGAAAGTGGGCATAGAAGTGAATATTTTAAGGGAGGATTTGTTTGAAGAAAGGGGAGGGAGAACTTCTGTTATACAGGGAGACTGAGCAACTTCCAAGTGTAAAGGGGAGAATGGGAATGAGTATGAAGAAACATATTTATTCCAAAAGAATTATTAGGAGGTCAGGCTGGCAGGATTGCAGACAGTGGGTAAGAGAATCATGTACCAGTTACAGCAGAGTATTAGGAAGATAAGAAAGCAGAGATGTAGATAGGAGCAACATTGTGCAGGGCCGTGGAAGTAAGGATGAGAAGCTTGAACTTAGTGTGAAAGGCAACAGGAGCACAGCGAAGGAATAAAAGGAAAGTGACATGGTCATAGTGGAAGGAAAGGAAGATGGGTTTAGTGGCAGGAGAACAGTTGGTCAGAAGCAGGGGTAGGCAACATGTCCATATCCACATGCACATCTTTGGCTATTCTATTCTATTCTATTCTATTCTATCTATAGGTTTTTATATGACCTTCATTGTCGCAGTATGTGTGCACCTTCAAGTAGTGCATTAAATGACTAATATCTGTTTATCACGTCACCACTCTTTTCCTGTGCTGGTGGCATTGTTTGATGTAGGTATTATTTTGAGAGATTAACTCATCCATGATTTAGTACAGGCAGACCTAAATTATTGGAATTCTAGTTAAGTCTTGTATCAGTTTTCAACTGATAATGTCCCCCAAGATTAGACTTTAGTGCATAAACACCTGCTGAACTATTTATGCCTTTTTCTCCACTACTTAGCAGCACCATTCTGATTTGGGAGCATTTCACACTCACTTTTCACTGGTGTACCTGGTTACATAAAGTGTAGAGCAGTAGAGAATCAGGCCCAAAGAATTCACTAAAGGCATATGTATTAAAGTCTGACTAGTGCATAAAGACTTTGTGCAAGTACTGAGCTATTGCTGCTGCCACCTCCAGCTGGTCTTGAGGTAGCTGGCTAGTTGTCTATAACTAGGTAAGTTAGCCAGCAGGGTTTGAAGACTGCACTCATAGTCCCTGTTTTTCTCAACCATCTATCTGAAGATTTATTTTCTCTTGAGATCTCCAGATAATTTGGGTTCTATTTTATTAGTTTTCTTAATTTTGAGCTGAAATAATGACATCATATGAATTGAACGATCATACTTGTTCTTGAAATATCTTGAAAATGTCGTTTGGGCTGGATGGGTTTGGAAGCATGAAGGGTGCGATTTTCAAGAGCACTTAGTGTTGCTGTAACTCTGCTCTCACTGAAGCTAAGGGAAGTTTTATCCCCATTGACTTAACTGGAGGCAAAGTTAGACTAACTGAGTACTTTTGAAAAACCCACGCAAGATTTCATGACTCTTTGTTAGGTTTATCTACCTCTGATCAGTAAACCATGGACTCAGTAAGCATGGCTTCATTTGTGGCAAAAATATTAAAAACAGTGGTGAGCCAAATGGACTTGTCATTTAGAGATACATAATTAGGAACTATCATCTTGTATTTATAAAAAAGATAATTGTCCTGGAAAATGTGTGCCTTGCTTGAAATCACTTGCTTGAAGTACTGTACATCAATGTATAGATTGTGGTGAAACAATTTACATGATTTATCTGAGTTTTAGGAAAGCATTTGATACTCTTCCAATTTATTTAGGAAGTCATAAAGCATAGTACAGCAGCAAATACAAAGTGTTAGAGTAAATAAATTAATAATGGGTAGATTAGTTCTATTGACTGATAAGAAGTCCACACACTTCAACATAGAGAAATTTAAGGTAATGAGACTAGAGCCCAAAAATAATCATACAAATAATGGACAAATAACTGACAGGGAAAAAAATTGTAGAGTGATTTTAGTGTGAGTCATCTGCAGAATACTTGCAGGAAAAGAGCAAATATGATCTTAGAGCAAGCGATTTTGATCTCATCACTAGTTTTATGTTGGTGTAACTCCTCTGAACTTCATTATAGCTACCCTGATTTGCACCATTCTAAGAGTAGGAACAGGCTCAGAGAATACATCAGAAAATATAATTTGCACATTATAAGCTGAGACTGCATCTATATAATGGAAATCTAGCTATTGCACTTATTTAATTATTTATTTTACTTGATTTACTTGATTGATGATCTACCTTCTGATGTCTCAGGGCACATAATCAAAATTTAATAAATACCATTGCAATACCCTTTTCCAATGAGCAAAAAGAAAAGGAAAATACCTTAAAACAAACAAGCCCTTTCACTATTCAATCATCTCCTCAAAGACATGCATCAGAAAAGAGAAGTATTTGTACTGTACTCTGAAGTTCAATAGATTCTAGTTCTGTTGGATATGTAGGAAAATGGGTTCCAGAAAGAAACACCCTCTGTTGAGATTGTTTAAATGTGGGATCCATGAAATTAGCTGTGGTGCTACAGTGTATTGCAGGACAGGCATGGTTTCAGGTAACAAAGCTTCAGATTCAAGTTTTCAATCCCGAGTAATGTAAATTTCAACAACACCCAGAAGTCACAAAGACTCTATTGTCCTCCCTGGTTAGTAATTGCAAGCAAAGTAGCCAAACTTCACACTCAACAGTGTAGAACACTCTCATATCTAAAAGAATCAGCATAGACTCCGGACTCTTCCTCACTGACAGGAGGAAATCCTCAGCCAATGAGACCAGCACAGTCTCCATGATAAACTAAAAACAGACTAACAGGGATGAAGGAATCCATGTGACACCAAAATTGCCTTACCACAACCTTCAAGATGATCTTCCCAAAGATGGCAGATTAGAGGCAGGTCAATACTTGACAAGATTACAACATGAAGAACCTGACCAAAATTTTCCTAGGGAAGCCGTTGCAATTGTCCTCCCTAGACACACATCCTTTCCCACCAGGACAGCCAGTCCAATGCAGAGCTGCACAGCAGGTGGGAAATTCCTCACAATGTGAAAGATCTGTCAGTTTCCAAGCAGAGCC
Source organism: Gopherus flavomarginatus (assembly GCF_025201925.1). NCBI lineage: Eukaryota > Metazoa > Chordata > Testudines > Testudinidae > Gopherus > Gopherus flavomarginatus. The sequence goes on along the minus strand of NC_066620.1, from coordinate 181,344,902 downwards.
ATAGAGGATATACCAGGAGGACAGCCACTTGGAACAATCTTGCTGGAAATAACTTTGTGTGTACAGTAGTAGAAAGAACAAAGTTTTCTTCACTGCTACCAATACCGTACCATAAATGTTTATACACCCTGAGGCTGACTGGTCTCTGGGCAAGTCTGTCACTACCCTGCTCGGGGTGTGAAAGGTAAAACTATACCACTGTGAGGTTGGAAAATAAGCAGAGAGTTCTTAGGGGCTTCTTTGTCGATGGCTGAAAACAGAAGAGGATTCAGTGTTCTGTGGTAGCAGGCACATTGATAGAGTGAGTCACTGGCCATGGACTAAACGACATGAACTGAAGTGTAGAGTCTCTACTAATTGGTGTCCTACCTTCCAGGATGATGCCACAGATAGCAATAATCTACCTACAGATCTTAATCTACAGAATCTCCTGCATTGTTTCCTTATACCCTCTATCACAAGTACCAATTAATCCAATCACCCAGAGATGGTCCCTCCCTATCTTCAGCTCACAGTAGCATTGCTCAGCCTTCTCAGCCACCAGACTGAGGGAACTAAAGGGGATGTAGATGCTGAAGCTGAAAAAATGATGTGGTGGGGAAAGGAAAACAAGATCCATATCCTAAGAAAAAGCTTTTAAATTAGACAGTCTGTTAGTCTTGCACATAGAATATTTATTTCCCCAGTTTCCCTACCACTGAACCCAGCAAGAGGATGGAAACGGAGGAAAAAAAACCTAGCAGGTCTCTCACTCCAGCCTGAGGGCTAATCAGATAGCATTATTAAGAAAACACTAAAAGACCCCTTCCTATAATAAAATCTTATCTAACAAGAACATCCTCAACCTCAGAATGGAGAGCAGATTCATCTAACTGGATATAATCATCTCCACATCACCCAACGCAGCATAAACAAGCCATTGCACTTAACCATCATCAGCTTGTTCCCACATAATTTTGTTCCTGTCCACAACCGAAAAATATCTTAAACTGACTCCTAACCTCCCCCGACAATTCCTTCTGTGTAAAAGAATATTGCTGATCCTCAACAAGCTATGCAGCAAAGAGAAACCTAACACTATGATTAAAAGTCAGGATTGCTCAGATTGTTGTAAGTAAAAGGATATTGAGTGCCCCAGTAGTATCCAATCTGTGGCCCTAGAGGACAATTGTGCTAAGAAGAAAATGTGCACGTGAGCTGCTCCCTGTGATTTTTAAACTGGTGTTTAAATTGGGCCTGCTGCCATAGGGGGAAGGTAGAGAGGTCTCTGATTCCTGAGTGGTCTTCTACATCACAGCCCCAGAGCAGCTCTGCTGTGAACTAGATCTGTGAGTAGCTGCTCTTCATTCTGTGCTGCAACTCCACTGCTGTATTGCAGGGCTTGGAGAGCAGATTTCACTGCTTCATCATCAGCTTCCCTGGTGGACAGTGGGAACCTGAGTTAGAGCAGGAAACCAGTACACACTGAACTGGCTATGTCTGAACCCAGGGCAATGCCTGACACAGAATGGCTCCCCTACTCTACCCAGCCCCTTGCTCCCTCCAGGAAGCCTAGGAGAAGTGAAAGCAGTAGAAGATGAGAAGTAGCCTCAGTCACAGCTCCCTGATTATCTACCCAGTCCCCTGCACGGTCTCTGTGCAAAGGGAATAGAGCAGGCCAGAGGGTCTGTCCCAAAGTATTGATTGCACCCTCTTCACCTTTTCTGCAATAATGTTTTCCCCTCTGACTGACAAGATTGGATACCACTGCCACGGTGAGATATAATGCTTGTGAGACAAAAGTTCCAGCCCTGTGAAAATGCCATCCCGGTGCATAGGTTGATACTGAGTAGGACACTATAATTAAAGAAAGGCAAGTGGAATATCTATTTTTTTTCATAAGAAGGAAATGGAAAATAAGTATTTCCCCTCAGGTCAAGTCAGAGGTGAATGCAGTTTTGGAAAGAGAGGCCACACCATGGGTGAGAATTGCAGCTTGTGTAGAAATACCCACACTCTCTTTCATCTAGCTAGCCTGGTAACAATAGCAGTGAAGATGCCTCAAAGCAGGCTTCAGGATGAATTATACCAACCTGCCTGAATTCCCTGGGTACACGCTCAAATTTGTGTCCTGCACTGAAGCCTGCACCACCATGTCCTCACCGCTATTTATAGCGATCTAGCTAGATTAAAGCTAAGGTGGGTACGTCTACGTGAGCTGCAAATCACATTCCTGTTTGAAATGTAAACGTAGCCTAAGAGTGAGGAAAAAACCGACATACCCCTTGGAGAATGGTTGCTGTTAAAACTGCCCCTTCAGATATCCCTGTGCTCCCTGGAGATATTCAGAAGAATGCCACACAAAACAAAAAACACAACAACAACAAAGAGGTTGAAGTACTCTGCAAGGAGTTCCATTTCAATAAATGAAATTACTTGTAGAGTAACATACTACTCACTGTTAGGGTTGCCAATTTTGGTTGGAAGTATTCCTGGAGGTTTCATCGCATGACATACTCTTTAATTAAAGATTAATCTTTAATTCCTGGTGATGCCAGGGCAATCCTGGAGGGCTGGCAACCCTACATTGTGCATAAGAATGGCAAAAATTGGCCCTTTGTAACTGTTGAACTGGCCTTAATCACCTCCTTGCTTGTCTGGAGTGCTCTCTTTGTCTAATTACATGGCTGATTCTATAACGTCAATGGGAATATTCCTGAGTAAGAACATCTCATATTCTGCCATCATCCTAATGGGAATATTTGTGAGGCAAGTTATTGTTCAAGATGAGTAAGGGTGGTAGAATTGGGTTTGGAGGAATGGACCCTTAGTTCATACCCTGTTTTGGGAAGAAACATGTTCACTGTAAAGCATCATGCACACCTCCATGGTACTGCATACGTAATAATCATAAATCATTGGATGGATGGGAAGCTGAAAAAGAATACTGGGAGCACAGGAAGTAATAGCTGTTTGAGTCACAGAGGGCTAGAAAATAGCGATGGCTCAGATGGAACAAAAAACAGTGGTCACAAGAGAGATACAAAGGGAGAAAGAAGAGAGAGATTAGGGTTATGAGAATAGAGTGAAACTGTATATGAATCCCTGCCCATTGATATGAGAAGACGCCCATTATTTTTTTACTAGAGCACATTTATCAATTTCATGGTTCCAACATTATTAATTGAAATGTATGTTGGTTATTTTCAATTTTATCTTAATATGAAAAATAAAAGAACATCTTTATTTGTCAGTGACAGTTCTATAGTTAGGTACAAATTCTGATTCTGCCAGGATGCCTATTATTCCTTTTAAAATACCAGCACTTTTTACTATTTGAAGGGGCAAAAACAACAACCCTACGCCATACATCAGTTAGTAAGACCAGATAAAAAGTGGAACAGAGAGAAAATGAAAGACTGACTGAAAGAAAATATTTTTTTAAGGAAGAAAAGACACACCAAGAAAGATTAGTTAATTATGTATTATATCTGAAGGTCTGTACAGACCTGCTCTGCAGCACTCACTCCTATTTTATAATACTGAACCCCACTGTGATGTGCTGTGTTCTTCAGCTCAGACTTTCCTTACAGTGTTTAATGACTTCCACACTTCATTCATTTCTCTTTGAGCATTGGTTATTATTTGAATGCTGTAATTATTGTGGGAGATTCTAAGCAGTGGAACCCAACATTACTGGTATAGTAAGCGTTTTTAAGGGAAAAGTAGGAAAAAAATTTCATAAATGTTATATGTAATTAAAGTGCATCTAAGAATTAATTAGACATTTTTTAAAATCCTGGATATTTTATTTTATGTATTTGCAAATAGAGGTAAAAAAAAAGATTTCAAATATTACACAAATAAATTGTTTTAGTTTTTAACTTAACACCCTCACAGCAAAGGAGAATAACAGGCACTGGGGCAGAGGTAAAGAGTTACATATTGTCAGCCCTGAGTGTCTACTTGATCTTTGTAGTCCACATGGATTTTGAAAGATTTGGGGTGTGATCCAATTCCACTGAAGTCAATGGGAGTTTTTCAGTTGACTTCAGTGAACTTTGGATTAGACTCTTCCACAGTGTGAAGTATGATCCCTCTGTTTCCTCAATGGAGGGGTGAGAAGAAACCCCACCCACAGTGGAAGAATTTGGAGGAAGCTCACTGGGTTTTCTCACCTCAGTTTCCTCCCTTACAGGATTTTTCCAGAAAAGAAGGCAATTTCTGTTTGTCTGAGATTTTTGTAAAAATGAAAAGCAAAGAAGTTTGTTTTGCAAACATCTAGAAAGGGCATCTGAAGACGTGGGTATTCACCCACGAAAGCTCATGCTCCAAAACGTCTGTTAGTCTATAAGGTGCCACAGGATTCTTTGCTGTTTTTATCTAGAAATTTGTACCTGATATGATCTGACGGTGTCCCTTTAAACTTTTTTAGACTGACTTTAGAATATTCCAGACATGCTTGTGTGGTATGTAGACCTATGTGTGAACATCTATATTTATTTCACTTTGTTGGACCAGAAGGAGGAAAGGGGCAACCCAATTACATTGCATACTGTACAGTTAGGAACTGGTGTATGACTAAGTCAGTAGTGAGATGAGTCAGGTGTCATAAAAAGCAGAGGATGCTGATTGGATGATGAAAAATTCCATCTGTTCAGGAAGCTAGTATAATCACATAGGTTGGGAATTGTAGCCATGTTATTTCCCCTCATGCCCATGAAAAAGCAGATAAAATGACAGGCACGCCACAGATTTGAGAAACCTTTGGTTTATGAAATCTGTGGCTTTTGATAGGAATGTAGCTACTACTGAAGTATCATTGCCTCTCTCTGCAGAATCTCTGAAACTAAATGCTGTATATTTTCCTTTTAAAAAGAAGGTGCTACTTTGCATGAGTTCTTACAGTAAAAATATGGTGAGGTTTATTCTACCAAACAGATGTATAAAAATGTATTTGGTAGAAGCAAAGGGAGGAAGCACTGTCAAGAGGTCTAAGTCTTATTCCTTGCTCTCCAGTGACTCACTGTGTGATCTGGAATGGCTCATTCAATCTCTCTGTGTCTTATTTTTCCCATCTGTAAAATGGAGCTAAAAATACCTACCTCACAGGGGTGTTGTGAGGCTTTATTAATTAATTTTTGTAAAGTGCTTTGAGATCCTTGGATGAAAGGTGCTATGGAAAAGCCAATATGCTTCATTTTTGTAAGGGCAGTAATACAGGTACACACATATGTTTGGGTGGCTGAAGGAACCAGATGCTTTAAAACACTGCTGAAAAGTGTCCAGCTACCTAGTATAACAGCACATCTTAATGTTTGTTACTTCCTATAGGATATGTAGAGAGCAACTTCCATGGTTGAAACCATGGAGGAATTATACTTTGGCTCATCACAGAGCTACTCTCTACAAGCTACAAGGTACCCAGTTTACCTCACATGTGCAGAAATGTTTAGGACTCTTAGACAAACAGACACACAGATTCCAGCCAACAATTAAGTCTGCTCTACTGCCGAACCATCTGTAGACAGACACCACTTACATAAGGCTAAATCATGCCTTAAAGGCACAGCAAGGCATTATCAGAGGGGAGGTACCCTCCCAGGAGATAACCAGGAGACCTCCTGGTTGGGCCACTATGGGGGAAGCACAATCTGCAATTCCCCTTATGCATATTCCTTGTCTGTGCAGCCAGCCAGCAGCACACAGGAAGGATCAGAATGATAGCTGTTTCCACACACACCCCCACCTCACTCTTGGCCACCTGTACCTTGGAGAAACATATTGATAGCAGCCTATCTGCTTTCCCAGGTGTAACTGTTACAATTTTAGCCAGGTTGTGTAAACCGTGGGGGTAAGGTGCCATACTCCCTCCCCACACAGCCATATAACAGCCAGTCAAGATCTCACCTATAATGTGTGTAGTCATAATAAAATTAATATTATCATTAAACAAGCAAAATGTGTGGAACCAGTTAAAAGTTAAACTTTGGTAGCGTAAAAATAATAATAGCATGGTAAGATTTTATACAGTTGAATCAAAGGGAAGTAACATTGTTTTGTATAAAGTAATTTTGCCTCATTGTTAAACTAAAATATTTCCAAAATCATGTTAACTAAAACATATGCTAATTTGGGACTTGAACCTTCGGGGTAATGACCATTCTTGCCTGACCTAGCAAAGCACTTAAGTACGTAGCTTCAAAACTAAGCACCTGCCTAAGAGCGCTGCTGGATCTGGCCAGAGTGCTGATAGCCCTGGAGAACTGCCTTAGACCAGATGACACTGGTACATGCGTCTGTATTTTTCCTATTTTTAAAAAAAAAAGCTACTGCGTGGAGTTAATTATTAAATGTTTCCCTAGAAACATAATTGTTTTTAAAGAAATATAAAGTAGAAGACAAATAGTAACTGAAGGATTAAAAGAATTTATTCCCATTTCCCTCATCAAAAATTCAAACATTACACATTCTTCTTCTCCTCCACTTGCCCCTCCTCCTCCTTTTTTAGATTGAATGGGCAGGAGAGCTTAAATGGATAAAACCAATCTACCAGAATATACAGTATTAAAGTTACAGCTTTTACCCAGCTTTACAAGCACTCAAAAGAAATTTATGTCTTTACTCGGGAAATAAGTGATTCATATTTTCGCTTTGCACTATAATATAGGCAAAGTGCTGCACATTCATCCATTGGTGATCATCCATATGCCCGTCATTCAAGTCGAAACATCAACTCAGAATTCAAAGGTTCAAAAGGTGCTGTGTGGAACACTCAGTGCACACATGAACAGTCCTAATATGAATGAACTGAGAGAATAGACATCTTCATGGCCTATGTTTCAATATGCTGTTAAACATATGCTGGCTTCACAACAGCTTTTGGAAGTTAAAGTCTTAGGCTTGAACACATCGACGTTTTTCAGAGGTGTAGCTTAGTGCCTCATTAATTGCTCTCACTGTTATTTCTTTCACCTCTGGCTGCCTATCAGACACAACTGCAAGAAGTACTATGTGAAAGCAGCAGTTTCCACTGAATATTCTTCATACAGATAGGCCTGGGCCATAATATTTCAGTAATGTGAGATTTGTTTATAAATTTCATTTAGAATATGATCATTAGAGTATTAAACACATTTGATTTTCTTATTCCATAGACTAATCGTCTAACTTAACTACCTACTTCTATGCAAATACATGAAATGGAAAATTTTTAAGTAGCTGAACTCTATCCCCAAGTCTTGCACTGAGAAAACCAAGTTCTGATGCACCTCAATTTTAGTGAACTGAGGCCATCAGAATTTTGGATATCACAAAAATAATAGACTTGTAAACTAAAATAATACCAAGATTGACAATAAAAATGGGTTTTATGACAATGACTTGGGTTTTCTTATCAGCTGAATATAACACACATCTTTGCTTGTTAATAATCCTCCATACTATACTTAATTAGCTAATGTAGTTGGCACAATATACTACCCTCAGATCCCTGCTCTTCCTTTCGTAGACACAACCTAATCTGCTGTGTATATCAGTTCTGCTGCTTAACTACAACCTCCTCTCATCCCAGGATACCCAAGCACTGTGTAGAATGAACACTAGCATGTGGCTGAAGTATTATATTTCTCACTGTTGAGCTTTGTATTTAAAATTCTGATTTATTCTTTTGTCCACGAACCTGCAGAAAATATTCTTTTATGCCAAAAGCATACCCGTCAGAAAATATTAGTATATTAAATTCTCCTGCTACCTGAAATTTCCCACTACATTTTGTTTAACCCAAAGCGCAAAGGTCAGAGCTTAGAAATTGTTATATCTACAATTGTACCAAAATACATCCGAGTCCCTATGATGTTAGCTTATGCTGATGAGCCAGCTCTTGAGCTGGTTCAAATCAGCATAACTCCATTGATTGAACTGGCCCAGTGTGTCATTCTAATTACTAAATTGGGGAAGTCCTTTTTAAAAAAAAATGTGACTTACTGTTACATATAAGTGCTTGCAGCAAATATTCAAAATATTGAGTAGCTGAGTGTCAAAATATATTTTATTTTGTGTTTTTAGTCAATAACAATTGACCTATGTTTATTTAAGAACTTGTATGATGGTGAAGCACACTAACATTTGAATTACGATGAGATATATTCAGGGGTATTCCTCGTGTCTCAAAGTGACTCATTCTATTCACAAAGTTGCCCCTCTGTTACTCACTAGTTATTGAAGCAGAACTCAGTAAAACAGAATTACTATGTGTCATCTTGTGATATTGTGATGTACAGGATAACAGGCCAACACAGGAGTTATCTCTTTGTATAGACAAGACACTTTGGATTGAAGCCAATGTCATGTATGTAAGCGAATCTAAATTGGGGATAAATTGGGGACTCTTATATTGTACATACTGTTATTTCTACTTTCCTTTTATGTAATGATTATCTAACAGTTTTTCGCTTGTTCATAGTTTGCAATAGTTAAGCAATAGATTTTGAATTCTAGCTACCGGTGCACTTATTGAAATGTATTTGTACTTCTTTGTGTACTTGTCTTGACAGTTGTTTTTCATATAGCACTAACTGTGTATACAGTGTTTATATAAGAACCAATTCTCTTTTGGTGTACATTAATTAATTAAGACCCTAAAACGCTCACTCCTTTGAAAAGATTGGAGTGAGGAAAGTTAAAGCAACCTAAGAAAATATTATTGTTTGAATAATATAATTATAAAATAAAACCAATAAAACTATAAATAAAGAAGTGAAAGGAGGAATAGAAGAATTTATGACTTAATATTTTAGAAATAATTCCAATTAAAAATGTCTTTTTTCCTGCATAATTAATAGTTTATTATATGATAAATGAAAGAAATTAATGGTGCATAGCAAATATATAAAAATGCCCTTATGGGCTTTACAGATATTCATTTTCTTAATACCAGCGGTTTATACTTACCTGAACATGGGTCTTAGTGTTCTAGAGCTACTGTACGATAAGCAGTATTTGACATGCAGTTTGTTTTCTGTCCATGCTATTGCAACAACAGTTCCAATTCTAGCCACTTTTTTCTTTTCTTTTCCTTTTTCTTTCTTTCTTTGTTTCTTTCTTTGTTTCTTTCTTTTTTTATGCAGAAGACCATCAAATGAATTGTCACAATACTCGAATAATGCAAGACACAGAAAAAGATGATAACAATAATGATGAGTATGATAATTATGATGAACTGGTGGCCAAGTCATTGTTAAATCTTGGCAAAATTGCAGAGGATGCAGCATACAGAGCCAGGACAGAATCAGAAATGAACAGCAATACATCTAATAGTCTGGAAGATGATAGTGACAAAAATGAAAATATTGGTCGGAAAAGTGAGCTGAGTTTAGATTTAGACAGTGATGTTGTTAGGGAAACAGTGGACTCCCTTAAATTATTAGCACAAGGACATGGTGTAGTGCTTTCAGAAAATATTACTGACAGAAATTATGCAGACAATATTTCACAGCAAGATAACAGGAATATGAACTTTGTAATGCTAGGTAAGCCTATGAACAATGGACTTATGGAAAAAATGGTGGAGGAGAGTGATGAAGAGGTGTGTCTCAGCAGTTTGGAATGCTTAAGGAACCAGTGTTTTGATCTGGCTAGGAAACTTAGTGAGACGAATCCACAGGAAAGAAATCAGCAGCAAAATATGAATGCTCGTCAACATGTCAGGCAAGAAGATGACTTCCAAGGAAGAACCCCAGATCGGAATTACTCTGACATGATGAACTTAATGAGGCTTGAAGAACAGTTGAGTCCCAGATCTAGAACTTTTTCTAGCTGTGCAAAGGAGGATGGGTGTCATGAAAGAGATGATGATACCACCTCTATTACTTCGGACAGGTCTGAAGAAGTTTTTGATATGACAAAAGGTAACTTAACCCTGCTTGAGAAAGCTATTGCTTTGGAAACTGAGAGAGCAAAAGCCATGAGGGAAAAAATGGCAATGGAAGCTGGAAGGAGGGATAATATGAGATCATTTGAGGAGCAGCCTCCGCGACAACTTTCTGGGGATGACAGGAAGCCTAAATCCAGTGACGGCCATGTCAAAAAGCCATATTATGGTAAAGGTAATATTTCTATATACCGTATGTTGTGTCATGAAAAAGTGTGAGCTAAAATGATAATAAGTGATTATTAGAACTCTAATGTGAAGTCATTGTTTATTTAATTTGTATTACTATGGCGTGATTCTAAAATAGCATCATGCTGTGATTACCTAATAGAACAACTCATTCTACAGTGTTAGAAACCTGTACAATATTTCAGTGCGATATCATTTGGCTAAATAGAAAAACATAACTTTTCAGGGAAACAAAACAAATAAGAGATCATGTTGAAAGAGGCAAAGATGATTCTAAAGGGTATTATGACTAAAAATATGAGGAGAATTGCATTGCATACTCTATTGAATGGTGGGGATTTATGTAGCAGTTAGTCAATCAGCTGTGAAGTGCATATTTTACAGATTGGATTGGGTAGGTGGCATCATGATTTATAAAATTATCATCAAATGACAGTTATTGATGAAGCCTCTCCCATCTAAAACGTAGAGTTGCCTGATAGAAATTGAACAGTATCAGAATGACCGATAACATAAGATAGGGGCAGTGACTGCACATTAATTATCTTAAGATACTAAGGTAATGGAAACCATTTGCTATGCAATGCATAGTGTGGCCTGGGCTGAGATCAATAGCAATTTCTTTCTTATATGCATTCCACTTCACTGGTTTCATTCCATTGTGGAAACAGTTAAGGTGCTGCCTTAACCATAATTATACATATAAAGTTAATTTTAAAATATGTTTTAATTTAAAGAATTATCCTAGTAATGATGTGTTAATATTAACACACCCCTTTGTATGTGTCCACATATATATGCATAAGGGCTCTGTCCTATACAGCATTCAGTACCTCTCGAAATTGTTGAACACCCTGAATTCCTATTGACTTTAATGGAAGTTGAGGGCTCTGCATTTCTAAGGAGGTGTTAAGCATGTTGCTGGATTGGTTATATATTGTATTTCTTATAGAAACACCTAGTTTCATCTCTACAATTTAGACTGTGGGTTAGGGGTTGTGGGTTATTTTGTTTTTTCGATTATAAACCTCTGATTTCTAAGAGTGATAACATGGTCATAAAATCTGGCTGTGAGATTAAAGATGGCACACCACATCTCAGATCAGGAGATTTTTGATTTTGTAAAGAAGTTTTAAGGGGGGACAATGACCAGTCTCTTATACGTTATACAAACAGGAACATGAAAGTTATTTGTCTCAGAAACTCATATGCAATGTAGCTTAGAAATTTTGTTTACTTTCAGACACAAAGATTGTAATCCACTGTAAGAACTAGTAATGTTGGGTGTTTGGGGAAGACATTTTTTAAGTTTAGTTAAACAGTTATTCCATGACCATGTGGATTTTTCTATTGTTTGCATGTGACACATAATAGGTATATGTTCCCTTCTTTTAATGTATGTATGTAATAAAAACCAAGCAGAACATGGCAAACCAGTGCTGATATCTTAAAATTCTTAAAACGGTGTTTTCCAGATCTGCCAACCCATGAATGCTTGGGAAAACACATAAACATATATCTCTGCAGTTGCCAAAGGGTTAATATAGTAGTAGTGGAAATATGGGCTTCTTATTTCAGTGATTTCTAGAGCTTCCCTGATGCCAACCTACTTCTAAGGAACTGCCTGATGAATTAGAGATGGGCCCAAACACAACCCTTGAATACAAAGGAAAGCCCTGAAATTTATGGTAGTTTGGATCAGGAAACTTTACAGCTGTGACCCTTCTCTGTTTTTCATAGAGGAAAGGCTGGAGGAGAGGGGGAGGAGAATGATTCCTCCCTCACTCTAGAGAAGATTGAGAAAAACAGAATATTGCAGTGAATTAGAGTAAATTATAATTATGTCATTTATTCTCATATCACATATAATCTCCCAACATGCTTGCAAAAGTTCTCCAAAGAGATGAATGATACAATTAAAGGGAAATATTCTCAGGGTGGAGGTGTCGAGGAAGAATTGTAACTCCTGTCTTCTCTCTTCAGGAGCTCTGCTGTCAGAGATCACTGAAACAACAAAGGCATGGCAAGCCACAGTTTTTTCTGCCATTTAAAATTTTCCAGAGACTCTATCCTCCAAGATTGATGACTTTTAAAACCTTGTGACCCAGCTTGGGCAAGCTTTGCTCAGGCAAAACATCTACTGTGGCAAGGATTGAGTGAGGATTTCAGGTTTAAGCTCTTAAAAAAATTAAAAACAATAAAGTAGTATTCTCTAGTGGAGGAAGGGATTCAATAAGAGCAGATCAGCTAGTCAAAATATTTATGCATTTATATTGAGAGGTGAATATAATCCTGAGCCCTAAGTTTTCTGCATAGTTGCATAGAATTTTAGCTGGATGTCTTCTATTAAGTCAATGGGAAATTGTGCAAACAAAATTCCATGCAAGTTTCGGAAATGTAAGATTAGTATGCAGCATCTTTTCTGACTTGCTAGACCATAAAGGCTCTTTTGGAGCTCATAAACCCTATTATTCTAAGGATCTGAAAACTCAGGAGAATTTGCATGACCAGCTCCTCAGCTGGTCTAAATTGGCATTCCTCCATTGACTAATATAGAGCTACATAGTTTACATCAGCTGAGGTTCTAGTCCATGGACTCTAGAGAAGCCATTATGGTCTATTGTGTTATTCATCTGCATTTTAATAGTCCTTGAATACTGGTATATTTACATTATACTTATTTTATTTATTTTTATTATTCACTTATCTAACACTTTCCCCACATTTCAATGTGCTTTATACAAAGAGTTGTACAGAATTGTGTGTGAGAATGAAAATGGGACTGGTGGTCTAGTGGTCTCAGCACAGGTATATGTGGCAGAAACTCCTGAGTTCTCATCCTAGCTCTGATACTGACTCCTTCTGTGCCCTTGCTTTTAAATGCTAAAAAATAATTTCCCAAAGAGTAAACTGGGAATAATGGTATTTACCTACTTCATAGAGGTTTTTTGATGTTTATATGACTGGACAGAGCTTTGACGATGAAATTTTGTAAATAAATATGTTTACCATTGAACAGCAGAAAACAGTACTATATGTTACACCTGACATACATGCAAACTAAAATAAAACATTAGCAATTAAAAATGCATTTGTGACAGCTAAGTTTAAAGTGTGATCTTATAAGTTAATATTGGAAATTAGGCCAGGAGAGCACTCACCACGTGATAAAGAGTTTCTCATAAGCCAAGATGGTTGAACAAGAGTTTGGAATTTAGAATATGGAACAACCACATGAGAATATAAAAAAAAAAAATCTGCAACTGAATGTGAACTGTGGGTGGTATGTACACTTTATCTACTAAAAAGAGATTGTACCCAAATCTCTAGAAGTACCTAAAGGTTCCCTTGATGTCACTGGGGTTGTACCTGCTCAATGGGGGCTGAATTTTACCATAAGATTTAATAGAAACCTAACAGCAAAACCTTATTTCCAAAGAAAAAAAGCATAAATCCTGCAGCGAAGAAATAACAGGAGCAGCATAAAATATATATAAGATGATAGATCGGTTTGAGTTCTGAATTCAGGATTGACTGAAGAACTAGAATGAGTGAAGATGTTTGCTCTTAGCTGTTAACTTAGACTAAGACAGAATCTTTGTAGCCAGACTAGCATGAACCTTTTTTCTTAAATACTGGTGTATAAATCAGTTCTATTCTCCAAAATCAGGCAACAGTGTTAAAGATGCTGTGGTGTAGCTTGTATTACTGCTGAGTTGGAAGTCTTGGGATGTTACTTTACAAACGTTCTATTACAGGAAACAAACTGATGAAATATGTGATCAAGTTCTAGTTCAGGAATAATTTCACCAGTAGTTCCATTACTTTCTTGGCAGAAAACAATAGTTTATTGAACAGAAGTCTCCTTAGGCCCTTTCGTTGACTTGTACACAAAGAAACAAACAGCATTATAGAAGTTTATTAACCTTTTAAGCTTATGAATATACAAACTTTATAGATGCATGATTATAATGGCCCAAATTCAAAATAAAGAATTATTACATCTGATTAGATCTTTTACCTCATCATGGTTTATTGGAGGAAAAAATGCTTTTTATGCTTTTATATTCTACTACTTCATAAGGAATTTAGGGAAATCAGTATCATCTGAGTTTGAATAAGAATATATTTGTGCTGAATCGTTGAATCAGTATGCTAAGTAGCTGGGTCGGCTAACCTCAAGAGACTGAACTTCTGTGACAGTACATTTGCAGGCTTCAATACATCAGGCGAAAAGAAAGGCGGGAACCATCTAACAGTTTCAGAGTGTCCTTACACTCTTAAGCTGATGCTTGCCAGCAGAACATTGATTGACAGTGGTATGGCTTTGCTGCAAGAAGGTCACTACTCAATCACTATGATAAGTATTGCTGTGATCATAGGAGCCTGCAGTATGAAAAGAAGATAATGGGGATAAAAGTGACAAAATTGTTTTAAGAAGCAGCAGTTTTTTCTTCTAATATTTTGAAGAACATTTTCCAAAGAATAACTTTCAACATTAAATGAACCTTCTTACAGAAATTTGGAAAGCATAATTCACTTGACACATTTGTTGTAAATTATAGATCCCTCAAGAACAGAAAAGAAAGAGAGCAAATGTCCTACCCCTGGGTGTGATGGAACTGGCCATGTAACGGGGCTTTACCCCCATCACCGCAGTTTGTCAGGATGCCCACACAAAGATAGGGTCCCTCCAGAAAGTAAGTCCACATTGTTTCATAGAAACTGGGGATAAAACTCCAAAGATTTTTCTAGCATGCTTTTTAAACCTTTTTTTATTTCCATTTTATGGCATGGTATGTCTCAGTTAAGCATCCTGTTCTGTGCTATAGTTTTTTTGTCTTTATTCCATCATTTTCATATCTCTAATAACTTTTAAACTAAAAAGAACAACTTTTAAAGCTGTATTCTTTGATTCTGAGAATGTTAGGTTATTTTTAACATATGCATTTAGTCTGCAGAAAAAGATTTTCCAGAAATACTGCACTGCTTTTACTTCTGAGTGCTGATGTCACAGCATGACCTTCCCTGTTGTTTAGTGCAAGAACAATTGTGCTTTCAAGTTTGAAAAACTCACCACTCATTTTATTTCTGTGTTTGTTTATTTGGAGACATAATGAAGAAATGTATATTATAAAAAGGAGAGAGAGAGAATTTGGCCCTTTAGTAGTAGTATCCAGGATTTTGACCCATATTCTCTTATCGTTTACGTGGGTGCATCTTCCCTTAAAGTCAATGAATTCTGTGGGGACTGAAGTCAAAGGAAGTTACACTTGTGTAGAAGAGAAGAGGATTTGGTCTTGAAAGTTTAAGCTAGATCCTCAAATGGTATAAATTGGTATAGTTCCACTCAAGCTAACTAAGCTGTGCTGATTTATACCAGCTGAGGATCTGGCTAGGGTCTGATTCTCTTTCGTACTTTCACTGGTGTAAAACGGGAGTTATATCATTGAATTCTGTGGGTCTGTCTCTCCATTGTCTTGCAAATTGAGGAGTCATTTATATCTGTGTACATTAAAATGGGTGCAAAACCCATCCAAATCAGAATGGCAACATTTGACACCCATTTAGGGTGACCAGACAGCAAGTGTGAAAAATCAGGACAGTTGGTGGGGGTAATAGGAGCTTATATAAGAAAAAGACCCAAAAATCCGGACTGTGCCTATAAAATCAGGACATCTAGTCACCCTACACCCATTTTGCACAGGTATCCAGAAGCCTCCATGCAGAGAAGAATCAGACCGAATGGAATTTCACTGGTGTAAAACCAGTGCAGGTGAAAGGAGAATCAGCCCCCTAAGACTTACACCTTAGCAGACCATGAGCCTGATTCACAACTGCAAAATTCCAGTTTTACAGTGGCAGAACTCTGTTGATGACAGTGCATTACTGACATAAAACTGGAATAAGGCAGGTCTGAATTAGGCCCCAAATCTCCAAGGAAGATGTAGTCTCCGAAAGGGAAGCCAGAAGTGCAGTAGCACAGAGAGTGAGAGAAAGAGAGAGTCTAACACAAAGTCTTCTCTTTCATAGCAGGGTTGTTCTTTCTAGAATTAAGATAATGAGGATATACTTTAGGGAAGCTCACGGCATCTTGGTTGATCTGTGAATACAGCAGACTAAACGAATTAATTTTTCCATTTTTGTAATTTGACCTGTAATTTTCTGAAGCACAAATATTTTCTCAGGTGCTCAAAGTTCTCTCTCGTTTGTTGTTAATGGTGAAAATAAAGCTCTTTAGAAGATGTTGTAAATCAAAGAAGAATATAGCTTTAAACTGTTTGCATGTTCCGTAGTTACTAAAATGAAAAAGGTGAGCTCATCTTTTTATTTATTTATTGAACTAATTTTCCTGTTATGCTGGCCTTGTGAAGCATGTTTCAAGAACAGCTTTGAATAGCAGGAATTTCAGAGTAAAGCTTTTGCATCTGCACACATTTTAATACACTGCCGGTAGTGATGGTAATGGTGGTGATGATGATCTTTGAATCAGTCTCTATGGGTTAAATCCTTGAATGTCTGTTGGTTATTATTCAATTCTTACTCAGCCAAAGCACTTGCTGATTTCAGCAGAGATTGTCTGTGTGAGAACTAAACAATGACTACATGAGTACATCCCATGTGAATAAAATGGGAGCTATTTGAAGGGGCTGAATGACCTAGTTCTGTACATTAATGCACTAGCCATCCAGCTTTAGAGACATGGATTCAGATATGTCTCTTGTCATACAAAAGGAAAGGTCCCAGTCTAGTCCCTGTTTAATGTACCTCCATTTTACAAAACCTCTTGATAATTTGGCCCATTATACCAAGAGTGTTGAAATTCAGAAGACAATTGCCTTGAAAGAATTTGGGGGTAAATTTTGCCCCCATCTTGCTTAAGCCAATGCTACCTATTCCTTACTCTCATGGTTTATCACTCCACCAGCCCTCAATTTTACAACGTGCTCACTGCTTAGGAGTTTCTTTTCCATATTTTTTTTCAATTTGCATCCTTATAATTTAAGATCTATAGAGAATTAAAATAAAGAGAAAGGGACTGATTCTGCCCTAATGCTTACATGTGTAGTAACTTCCATTGACTACAGCCATTTGACTGTGGGCAGAACTGGATCCCAGTAAAATTGAATTGACTTGCATAATTAGGATCAAATTCTGCTCTCAGTTTTACTGGTGTAAATCTGGAGTACCACTTTTTTTATTGATATCACTCAGAGCAGACTTTGGTTCTTATGCTTTATTATATGTGCATAAAAATGTATTACGCAATCACAATCCACACTTTATTACTGGGCTGTTCCCAATCCACCTGTTACTATTGAGCTGATCAGTGGTCAGCATTTGTGTATGGAGAGGATGTTGAGAGTTTCCTGCTTCACCATCACACCAGAGACACATTCATTATTAGATTCTGTAATTTCCATAACTCTCACCGTACAGTGTTACTTGTGTTAATGAGCATAAGGTCACGACACCTCCTTCCCTCATCAGACTTTATTGGTTACATGTATTTTGAGGAATGCTGGTCGTTAATGAATCCTGGCTGGTTTTAAAATGATTTCATATATACTGGGACTTGATTTTTTTTTCTTGCTTTCATACGCTGCTGTTTTCTCTTACTCTCCTTGTCAAGTTCTTGCCATGCATGAAAATGTTCTTAAGTGTCCTACACCAGGCTGCACAGGTCGGGGCCACGTAAATAGCAACAGGAATTCTCACAGAAGGTAAGGAAGCCATCACTGGACTATAGTCTAGAGAGAACACTGCTTCAGAGCTGCAGCACTTCTGGCAGTCTGTTCTGAGAGTGTGTGTGTATATGTGTATGTGATTTTGTTCTTTTGTTTTAAAGATGGCAGATGGTGCTTAGTGTGCTTTATTTATTCATTTTGCATCATAAAATCCTTAAACTTATTTTACAATGTGAAGATACTTCTGTGCAGAATTAATTTGATTCATGTAAGATACTTTTTAAGCATCGCTTGCTTGTTTTTATTTATTTTTTTAACTTCACTAGAGTTGTATTAAAAGAAGCATATGACCCTTAAAAGAAAGAAATAGAAGAAGGAAAAAGACTGTAAACACCATCAAGACCAGGACAGAGTTATGGTTCATATAATGTTCATCTGTATGAGTGATGACTCCATACTGCATGAAAAAATCCACTCTAATCATAAGAACAATTCTGTATGAATAAATAAGAAAGAGCATTTCAAGTACATATATATTACATAATTTAAAGTTTTCTATCATCCATTGGCTCAACCTGAAGTCCATATTTAGGCAAAAATTAATTAGAATTTTGCCTGAATAAGAAACAATATGGAAAAATACTTTTGATTTTCAAGACGAGGAAAACAATAGAATTCATTGAAATTATTCTAGAAACCTGTAGAATTCCATAGAAAACGATACTTTTCTATAGAGTTTTTTAATCATCCCATAGAATCCTATAGAATGGACCTTATTTTCTGTTACATATTAGGGATTATTTTTTAAAATCTATAGAAAAGTTATCATTTCTATTATATTATATGACTTTTCCATGAGGAAATTGAAGTTTACGTTGTAGCTTCCAATGGCAAAACCCAGGGAACGTAGGCAGAGAGCATGGAAAACTACCCAAAGTTCCCATTACTGAGCTCCTTTTAACATTCACTGCAGCAAGATGGCTTAGGAGACCACAAGTGGCACTGGTGGTGTAGTCCTCCGCACTTACAGAGCTCTGGCTTCACCAAGAGTTCTATCTCAGCTCCATGGATTCCCTTGCAGAGGACCAATCTCTTTGGAATGCTCTGTGGCACCTCCTTCTTCTCTGGAACTATGCAGCCATTGGATGCCTCCCACTAATGTCATGCAGCACAAGCAGCAAAAGCTTCGGAAGGGACTCCATGGCAGCTAATGCTGCAACAGCACTAACTTCTGTTTGGATATCTGCTAGGATATCCCGGTGTCTGAAGAGGAGCATGTCATTGGAGAGCAGCTGCCGCGGGCACTAATCTGAAACTGTGTAGAGCCCCCCAACCTTTCCCCTGTGGAATTGAGACAAGAGGGGTTTCTATTGGCACCCAGGGAGGAGTGGAGGGAGCATTCTGCTCACCTCTTTCTGCAGCTTTTGGGGCATTTTGCTCTGCTTTCTTTCTTTTTTTTTCCTTCCTTCCTTTTTTTCTTCTGTTGAGAGGGACGCATCTGAGCCTGAGTAAGATTTCAAGCTGAGCCCTTTTGAGAGGCACCTCTGTCTCTAGTTTAAACCCCCTGTGCCACAGAGTGCACTGATTTGCCTTTCACTTTAATTTCTTTTCCTGTGGAGAACACAAGGAGCTGCAGTCACATAAGCATGCAACAGACAATAAGAAAAAGATCCCTCCATTTTCAGGTCACAGGATTTTACAGATTCACTAAGAGCACCATCTGCTGGTACCAGGATATTTATTTTCCTCTGTTCTAAATCTTTTCCAGCAGAAGCAGACTTATTACTATCACTTCAAAAATAGTTCAGCATTTGCAAATTAGAGTTCAAGTCCAGATGTCTTGGTTCTTTTCATGTTATATTATCTGAGACTAGAATGACCTTTAGTGGTTTAACTTCATGAATAAACAGCAAGAAAAAATATTTTTGATATAGGTTTTAGAGACACTCAGTCAAATTTTCCACTGATTTATACCCCTCACAACCTAATTGAAGTTAATGAGGCTGAATGAGGTGTGAAGCAGCACAAAATTTCATCTGTATTGTGTTGACATTGAATAATCTTCATCAACCATTTCAGTGACAAAATGTGTATGAACAAAAGGGCCAAGTTCTGCTAACAAAGCCGCACAGTAAATTTTGGCTTATATTCTCCTCTTCCTAACTGAATGCCTATTAAGTGACATTCATGAGAGTTCTGCCTATATACAGTAGGAGGAGAAGAATATTGGATATGATATCATCCATGCAACTTTGAAAGCAGAATGTTGCTCAAGGACAGGAAGTCTATTCTAGAGGAAATGTATGACAGAAAAGGTTCTGGAAATTTTTTTCCTCCAGATTCTTCCTCGTGCTGACTAAGGAGGAGAAGGAGTAATTGGATCAGTGCTATAATGTGAAATTGCTCAGGACAAGACAATTAAATTTCCTTTCTGTAATTGCAGCCTCTCTGGATGTCCTATTGCTGCAGCAGAGAAACTGGCTAAAGCTCAAGAGAAGCATCAGAGCTGTGATGTGTCAAAATCAAACCAGGCATCAGATCGGGTTTTAAGGTATTAGAAATCACTATAATACTTAATACAATGAAAAATTCATCACACGTTAAGTTAATCTGAGCATTTATATTTATATACATTGTATATACATATATATCTCCCTTAAAGAAGAGTTTAGAATTAGGGCTTCTGGATCCAATTTTCTCAGCATTATTTCCCAACAAATTTGCATGGGGGTGGGCTGGTAATTATTTTGGCAAATACATGTAAAGCCTGAAAAGCTCATTTTTGTCTTAGGCATTGTTTGGTGTAAAGCTGACTGCTGGAGTGCAAAGTCTAAGAACAGTGTGAAAAAAAGTTGGTATCTTTTGGGAATAAACTAATATTTACCGGTAAGTCTTGTTTTCTTCAGCAGGCTTTTACTAGTAAATATCAGTTTAAATGAAAACCAGAAGCCCTACTTGTAGTACTAAATTGGCAGCATACCTTTTTATGGAAAAAATACCTGATTTAGTTTAGGTTCCAAAAACACTTAAGGGTTAGTTCATTGTCTCTGTTTTGCTCCCTCCCCCACAGAAGAGATTAAAGGAATGGAAATACCATTCCATTGGTTTCAAATTTGATGGAGGGAGGAGATTGAACTAATCTGGCATTAACCCCCCCTTCTCTCCATGCATTTGGGACTCAGCATTTATCCTATGCAGAATCCAGTTCGGCACTATTAAATGCACCTAGTGCTGGGCCAGATGTGGGCGGAGAAAACTGTGGCTTCTGGGGGATCTGAGAGTTTAGGGAGCAGTGCAAAGGCATTGGACTTCTGCATCAATATACCAGCCCTATATTGATGCCCCAAAAGCTGCAGAATTTCACCATGGATATTATGATATCTGTGGATTAGGATGGCCACATCCTTCCCTTCTTCCCGTGGGAGAATTTGAAGGACTTTCCACAACTTCCAGCACACAGAATTTCCTACGTCTCCCATAAATTTCTCTCTGTCAGATTATCATTTTGACCTAAATTTGATAGGGTGACTTATAATGAATGTTTCTTACTGATATCAACATCTTTCTTTGAATATTCTGTCAGTACTTCATCAAATCTTGATGGCATTTTCCAAACCCTTGTGTTCTTGTGGTTGAGAAAACAGAACAATGTCCTACATCAGGAAAGCTAACTGTTATGTAGTGAATTTGGATTTTTGTTTTCCTTTTCCCAAGTGTTTTCAGTGGCTTTATCTGGACCGGACCCAGTTCTGGTTTCACTTTTTTCAGACACTGTCCCTGATACTTTATTCACAGATGGTGCTTTTAATAATAATAATAATAATAATAATAATAATAATAAAAAATAAATATCCATTGAACAAAATCATCAAATCTTCATTAGCAGGATTACACAGACCAAAAATGCAGTGGCTTTCACTGTTCTTTAGAGAGAAGTCACAGGAGTCAGATGCCATGCAGAGGAGACTACTTTTCAAAAGCAGCATCTGGTTCTCTGGCAGCTCCTTGGTTAGTTGTTTTGGCAGTTTTGCTTTTGCCTCTGGGTCTGTCATGTGTTTCAGATCTTGTTAGACAGTCTGAGTACGACTGTCATCTCAGACACTACGTCCCTTTTACCTTTAACTCTTGGATCTATTTAAGATGAACATCCTAAGGGTTGTCTTATAAATTCCATGCACAATGATTGATTGGGGACTTTATGTGTTCCAAGTATAAATCCTGTGAACTGATCTTACACTTGTCTGCATCCCACCTGCATTCAAAATGTCTTCACTAATAAAAAAGTCAAATTCATAGGATTTTTGCTCTGCCAAAAATTTGGGGTTTGTTTTGAATGTGCGCTATGTGAATTGTATTATTTTCTTAAATGAGCCCAAACTATATTGGGCTACACTGACTGAGGATCTGACCCATTGTATTTTGTGAAAAGCAAAGAGAAATTTTCCAAAGGAACCCAACATAAAAAAGAAAATCAAAGGGTATGGTATGAATTATATAGTTTCTGGGTAATTTACACCTCAATTTCTTGTTTAAATTCTATGAAAATGAATTCATCTAGAAACACAAACTACTAAAAATATATTAGTATTTCTGTATTGTGTTCCACTTCATCAGCCAGCAAGGCATGATGGCTCTTCTGCTTGTGACTAAATTAGTGTTCCCCTGAATGCCCCTTCCATTTTCTCATGTTATAATTGTGGGGGAAAGAAAAAGGGCTTGATCCTCTGAGGTACTAAGCACCCGAAGTCTGCAGTTAATCACCCTAAACCTCTGTTAAAATCAGTGCCTTTTAGGACGCTGAGCAGCTCATAGGATTTGCTCTCAAGGGCCCAGTCATTCAACACTTTCTCACATGAGAATTTTAGATGGTACAGCTTAAGTCTGTATTAGCTTGCACTGCATCCCTTATGGTGCTGTGGGAGTCGCCTATTGAGTGTGGTGTGTGGAGCAGCCCCAGGAGTCACAGTTCCTGCCAAAGCCTTGCATGCAGGAGGCAGAGAGACTGGATGACAGTTCAGAGGCAAGAGGGATTGTGTGGGTGCCTCTTGCGGATCTCCCACTGAACTGTATATTGAAGAGGCAGACCCCAGCTTCTTTTGACAGAGCAAACCACATGCAAATAGAATCATAGACTCTCAGAAGATTAGGGTTGGAAGAGACCTCAGGAGGTCATCTAGTCCAACTCCCTGCTCAAAGCAAGACCATCCCCAACTAAATCATCCGAGCCAGGGCTTTGACAAGCTGGGCCTTAAAAACCTCTAAGGATGGAGACTCCACCACCTCCCTAGGTAACCCATTCCAGTGCTTCACCACCCTCCTAGTGAAAAAGTTTTTCCTAATATCCAACCTAAACGTCCCCTACTGCAACTTGAGACGATTGCTTCTTGTTCTGTCATCTGCCACCACTGAGAACAGCCGAACTCCCTCCTCTTTGGAACCCCCTTTCAGGTAGTTGAAGGCTGCTATCAAATCCCCCCTCACTCTTCTTTTCTGCAGACTAAATACTGTTGACAGAATTCAAAGGAAGCTCCATGAGCTGAGTGGCGATCCTAGTGCTGTTTTCTACCGGTCTTTGTCCCGCTCTAGTCCACCTTCCCAAAGAGAGTACATTATTATATAATGTAATTAAACAGGGAAGGAAAAACCCTTAAGTATTTTTTAAAATAGAACTTTTCACCAATTATATTGTTTTTAGTCACAGAATACATTTAGCACTATTATAATTGATTTATCCTAGGCTTTGCTCAAGAAAATATATATTGTTTGTCTGCTGGAAACAACCAAACCAACCAAATACAATAATATATTGCTGTCTCTTGAGTGCAATAAATAATTCAGATTTTCTAATCTGAACTATAAATTATGCACAGACACAATAAACTGAACTGCATCTAACAAACTGTACATATCTTTAATTTCTAGGCCCATGTGCTTTGTTAAGCAATTGGAGATCCCTCAGTATGGCTACAGAAACAATGTCCCCACCACCACACCCCGCTCCAACTTGGCCAAGGAACTAGAGAAATACTCTAAGACTTCGTTTGAATATAACAGTTATGACAACCATGCCTATGGCAAGAGAGCCATAGCTCCCAAGGTGCAATCCAGGGATATATCCCCCAAAGGATATGATGGTAGGAGGTGCACACTCTTATACATGAGAGACAAGTTTACAGTTAATAATGTTGTTGTATATGTAAACTTCATAAAAATAAGACATACCTTCATGTTCATACAGTATTAAGAGGAATGCTATTCACAGCATGACATTATTATGTTTAAGTTATTTTTAAAGATTTTTTCTAAAAAGCATTATTTTATATGGTGCTTGCTGCAGGATTGTTGCACTGATAAGAGTACATCCTTAGCTATTCAGTTCTTGGGATGTATCGAGCCTGCAAAAAAACCTAAAGAGTAGAGCCAGCCTTGTGGCACAGTAGCAGTGTATTATGCTGCCATCTGGGAGACTTAGCCGCATGG
This sequence comes from Gopherus flavomarginatus, assembly GCF_025201925.1. Lineage (NCBI taxonomy): Eukaryota > Metazoa > Chordata > Testudines > Testudinidae > Gopherus > Gopherus flavomarginatus. The sequence goes on along the minus strand of NC_066620.1, from coordinate 181,320,635 downwards.
GTTGCATTAGGAATCTTGCTCTTGTACAGTAGTTTAGGAAACTCATAAACGTAATGTGCTTGCTCTCTGGGGGTGAGAAGGGAGAAAACACAGATCTCATTGCACTTCAGCCCCCACTGATCGTCAATTAATTAAGGGCCCCTGCTCGCCTCATCCACATGAGTATTCCTGTTGAATTGAGTGTGGGAACTCGTGTGAGTAAGATGATTGGGATTTGGCTGAAAGTGGCATTAACCCCTGTATTTGAGGCTATTTCTCCTGAGCAGGAGCAAATGTGGTGATGGTGGCTGGCTGGCAGAGGAGAGGAGTTGGACCAAGGAACAAAACCCGCTACGGCCAAAGAATGAAGGGCTGGAGTTGTCCCATTTTGGGATATTCCAGACCTAACAATAACATCACAACATTCGCTTCCTCTTTTTCTTACGCAACGTGGAACAATTTATTTTCTAGATAAATTCATCTTACAAGTTAAAGTGCTTGGGATTCCTCACTGACTAGCCTATGAAATCCCAGATTTTGTTTAGTAAATTAGGAATAAGTTTGGGTTAATGGAACAGTCTCTGCTCTTGCCTCAAACAGACTCTAACTTAGAAAAGTAGATGAGTGGAAAAGGAGGAAATTGTAACAGTTGCTATCCCCATCTTTCTTATGTGTTTTGATAGGTAAGTTTTCCTATGAGATCAGTAAGCAGGTTGTCTCTCACTAGTAGAGAGGGTGGGAAAAGGTAGACATGTCTGAGTAAATGTGCCTTAAACTCTCCAGTACCCATCCTCAAAGTAACAACTTAACAGAGGTAGATGGCTAAATTCTGATGTCAACAGGTTTGCACCAATAATTTTGCCTATTATGTACATGCTCTGTTTACTCGCTAGAAAGTCTATGAATATGTGTAAGTTTAGTGATCATGTTCTCAGATGTTGGAGAAAGCAGCAAGAATTCGTCCTGTTTGAGGCCCCATTTAGCAAAGCATTCAAGCACATGCCTAGCTCTTATTGAAGTGAATAGGACCTAAGACCATGCTTAAAGCTAAGCACATACTTAATGCTTTTGCTGAATTAGGCCCTAAATGATGAAGGATGATAGGGAATTACTCTACTATCTACATATACCAGTGGTTCTCAACCTATCGACCATTGTGGGCCACATATGCAGCTCTCTCTGTGTTATGTGGGCAGCATCCACACTATATATATTACTTATATTGTCCTGAGGATGTCACATGGGCCACAGTTGTGGGCTGATTGGGCCTCAAGCAGCCCATGGGCTGCAGGTTGAGAACCATTGGCATATACACTCATCTCCCATTGATGTGAACGAGAGATACCTATACCTGAGGATGAAACCCCTTTGTCCTTGAAATATTATTGAGGCGAGCTTGTTTTGGATGTCCACATCTCCGCCAGAGAATGAGTATGGAGTAATAATAACATTTTAGGAACGTGTGGCTCGGTAAATTTATTCTCCCCCACCCCAAAGTGGAATAGCATGTTGTCATTCCTAATGGGCTTACATACTTGCTGGGTGAAAAGCTGGTATTGTGTGTGCATGTGGCTGTAAGTATAAAAACACAGGGTGAAATATGGGGTGAATTTTTGGCCCCACTGAAATCAGTGGGTGGTTTGTCACTGATTTCAATGAGGTCAGGATTTCCCGCACAGTTAAAACTAAAGTTCTATGGCCTTAGTTATTATGGGCATAAAGGGAAGAAGTGATAACTTGCCGGTCTCAGGAAAAGATCATTTCCTTAAGTAATGTTTTTCCTTAAGGAACTTCGCAGTCTCTAGAGCAGAGCTGGGCAATTTATTTTTCAGTGAGTAGGAAATTCACCTAAAAATGCATTTTTCAGGTCACAACAGTTATGCACAAATGTGGGTTGAAAATGGTAAATAGTTTCTACTGAAAAAAATTAAGAAAAAAAGAACATAAAAAATGTCAAAGCTGTTCATTTTGGCCATTTTGAAGTGAAATGTTTTGTCTTTGTTTTGAAAACATTTTGTTTTGATCATTCTCAAATGTGTTTTGACTTTTCATTTCAAAATGGCATTTTGGAATAAATATTCAGCAATGGGCTCTTCAGTCTAGCAGAGCAAGGTGTGATACGATCCAATGGCTGGAAGTTGAAGCATTACAAATTCAGACTGGAAATAAGGCGTAGGTTTTCAATAGTGAGGGTAATTAACAACTGGAACAGTTTGCCAAGAATTGTTGTAGATTCTCCATCACTGGCAATTTTTAAATCACGACTGGATGTTTTTCTAAAAGGTCTGCTCTAGGAATTGTTTTGGAAAAGTTCTATGGCCTGTGTTATACCAGAGGTCAGATTAGATTATCACAATGGTTCCTTCTGGCCTTTGAATCTATAAATGTTAGAAATTTAGGCTTAAAAAAGAGGGGTGGGGTGAAAAACCCCAAACCCAAAATGAAACATTAAAATGAAAGATGATAGCGAACTATTCTGCTGTCTATAAACACACTCATCTCCTATTAATCTAAATAGAAGTTACCTGTATGTTTGAAGGGGTAATACACCCTTTTTTCCCCATTCAGATAGCATTGAGGCTAGCTTGGGAGGTCCATAGTATGAACCAACTGTGTATATTAGGGAAGAAATTTTTGTTTTGAAGAGGTGTTATACATAAACTTAGTGGATATTGGTAATTAATCAAAGGTTCATTCTGTCAAACACTCTAAGAGGAAAACAGAAATACATATAGTAATAAGGGTCTGAAAAATGAATCACTTGATGTTTGAATCTTTTGAGGCAGCACCATGCATTGTATCACAGACCATCAGGAAAATGTTGTGAGGCTGATATATTCAACAAATAAATGGTTGTGAGTTGTATGGACTGTGTTCTTTTTTGTGTGTGTAAGCTTTAATAAGAATTACACAGGGGGAGGACTCTGTATGTTGTAGGATATGATACCCTGATGATGCTACAGAGGGATCATCTTATAAGGAAGAGGGTTTGTTTGTTTCGCTTTATTTTCCCTTTAGGGACAATGTCATAATGGGCTACACTATGGGCTTATTTTATATGGCAGTAATGATGAGAACAGCTGGACCCAGTATCCAGAGGAGTTCACAGAGCTTTGCAGTTGGGAGCTGCTCGTGCTCAGGGCTAGTGGAAAGCTTGTGCAAATTTGTTCCTCTCCCCACCAGTTGTCTAGCAGTCCTCCCTGGATTCTCACTATCTCACTCCCTGGTAGTGGGGCTGTTCAGTCCCTGAAGAGCTCCTGTTGGGTTCAGAAAAAGTTTTGGAACTGTGGTTAACTTAAACAATAAAACTGGTACCAAGACTGCTGGTGCTGGGTCTCGAGGATGCTGGAACTGGGTCTCATTCTCTCATCAACCCCCTTTGTTTGGAAAAGACTGCATACCTTAATTTTGATGGGGCAGCTTCCACTCCCTAGTTTACTTAGCTATGAAGGAGCCTTTGGGATATTAGAGAAACACTTACCCCACTGTCATCATCCCTTATGTAGTTCATCAGGAGAAAATCAGAATCTTGGAAATGGAGCTGGTTGGAGCGGCTGCCTGAGAGCTATGTGGCTGTCATTGATGGAAGAGATTGCTTTCTGCTTTCTGGTTTGCCACTTGGCCACAAAGCATAGTTGGATTACATAGGTCCTAGCCACCCTGCACCACAGCAATGCACTAAATCACAGTTTGGCCCAAAAGCAGAACTGCAAAATGTGTTTTATTTTGTATTCAGACAATGTCACTATCGTTCCCCTTCTCTGCAGATGGATTTCACTCTATCTTAATTCACTATAAACAGGAGTCCTGAATTTCTTTTTCAAAACTAATGTGAGGTAGATAATCCAGGCTGCATGAAATGTTTAAAAACTGTACAGTAAAGGTCAAGCTAAAATGACCACAGCCATTCACAGATACTTAATACATATATAATGCTTTTCACCTTCAAAGTGTTCCACAATTATTTATTAATCTTCACAACACGCCGAAGATTAAATATTGTGATTGCCTTTCTATTACTGGGGAAGATGAAGCAGAAAGATCTTGTGATTGTATCAAGGCCACAGGGGGAGTCTGTGTCAGAGCCTGGAAGAGTTTCTTGTGGCTGATCCTATGTCGAAAACTCTCTATTATTCCTCCCTGCTTTCCTCACCCATTTCTCTCTCAGTCTCTGTATTGATACAGATATATAAAATGTCTTATATTATCTCATATTTAATTTAATTTTAATCAACTCTCAAATGTATAATATGGCTGCATTTTTGTTTTGCAAGTGATAGAAAAGGCATGTTATTCATTCGTTTGAAATATAGTCCTAATTTTGCAAATTACATGTGCTAAGTGGTTGCTGTTAAAAAGTCAACATTTACTATGTCAACCGTGGTAACTGAGATACTGTACTTATTTCCTATTGTAAATTTAGAGAAATAGTTGAGTATCTTGGCTACCAGAATGTAGCAACCATGGGTAAATGCTCGGTTTTTAGTGACCAATATTGATTACTATTTTTTAAGAATGAAATTTGGTGTAAAATATGTCATGGGAAATAACTCACAGGATTATTATCTGTGAATGTTCAGAGAACAACACTGATGCACACCTGTGTATTATATGGGTTTCCTGAGAAAACTCCTGCATCTGCTAAGAATTAAGCATTTTATTTCATTTACAGTAAACAATGACTTCATTAACTTTTCCAAAAATGTACAAATGAAAGGAATGAAGTACGAAGTATAAGATAAATTCTGCATCAAACTCTCCTTTTCCAGGCAGAATGTAGTCCATAAAGAGGCTGTGCTCAAGGGAGCAGATTACTGCATGTATGTCTGCCGCAACACACCTGAAGAGGTTGGCATAAATTGAAACTGTGGAGAAAGAGTTCTAACTAGTGTGTTGACCCTTTATATAGGGCCTTTATGTAGGACCCTCTGTCCAGCAATTACGCACAATGACATGGCATTGCAACACTTCTATCATATTGTTCAGTATGATCTTTGCAAAATACAGAACTCGATTTTAAAGGGGAGAAATCACTATACCACGAATGCATATACATGTAACTGCTGACATTGACTTCTAGTGTGTGGGCTATATGAAAACGTAGCAGCACTCTGGGTTCAGTATAGATCATTTTTTCTCAGTCATTTATTTAAAAATAAAAAAAAAGTGAGCCATTTATTTTGGGCCAGGAGTGGGTTGGGGTTTTTTTTTTAATTCCTTTGGCTATAAAATGTTAATATTCTTTTTTTTTTAAAGCCAACAATATTGTCATGTTCTGTTTAAAGAAGAGAGGAATGAATTGTGCAGGCTTAAGCCTGATGTAGTGCTGTAGTTCTTTCCTGAGCATCCACTGAGCCTTACAGTGTGTGTCTGTCATTATATAGTTAAATACACCCTTGTGGCCTAATTATCAGAGGTGCTGAGTGTTGTTTTCAACAAGAAGCTTTGGTGCTCAGCACCTCTAAAAATCACATTGTTGAACTCATATTTTTTTCTGTTTATTTTTTATTTGCTTTAGCCTGTGAGGGCCCCACATCCAGATTTGGACAATGCCTGCCCCTTCATTCTATGGCCACCTTCTTTTTTCCATTTTCTCCTCATCCTTTCCCTTCTAATGACCAGCCCAGTACTTGCCCTTATTGCAGAATGGAGGAACACTTTGGTCAATTTGAGATTACCAAAGACATATGGTTAGCACTCTGGCCCAGAGATCAAGCACATTATCTTCCCAATGAGCTTGATCCCCACTATCTCCAGGGAGTGGGATTCCTAAGGTCTGTTCTGAATCTGGAGTTAGCCCAATTTGCTGGTGCAATACCACTAACGTGTCCTTAATAAAAGTGAATGACCCAAACAGTTCCCAGTCTTCATACAAATAGGTAATCAGCTCTTACTATGGAATGAAAGCAGTGTTTCCCTGTGCCTTTGTTGGAATTTCATGCACAGTGTTTGTTTGCTAAATCTCACCTGTTTGTCACTACAGTATCTAGTCACATCCTCCGGATTTATTTTTAAAGGAATGTTTGATACATACTCAATTACTTGTGTAAAGGACTCACGTACAAAATCATAGAATACCTGCATCATTTCTGTTGTCTTCTTTTTTATCAGTCACTGTTGCTCATTATAAAATTCACCCACAGTAGATTGTTTTTCTTGTCATTTATGTAATGTACTTTTGAGTCATCCTTGTCATATTTCTTCCCACAGCTAAACGTTATTGTAAGAATTCAAGCCCAACCAGCAGCACAACAAGCAGTTATGCCCCTAGCAGCAGCAGCAATATGAGTTGTGGTGGAGGCAGCAGTGCCAGCAGTACCTGCAGCAAGAGCAGCTTTGACTATACTCATGACATGGAGGCAGCACACATGGCTGCCACTGCTATTCTGAATCTCTCCACTCGCTGCAGGGAGATGCCTCAGAACCTCTCCACTAAACCTCAGGATCTCTGTGCCCGGGTAAAAATTAGCAAATATGTTTGTTGATGATGATACAAACCTCTTTACTGCACTAGATTTGTGCCCTGATAGGTTCAAGAGTAGCTCTAATGCATCTTGCTTAATCTTTTTCTCAAAATGAACAAAAATGTGGCAGCTCTGCTAAGGCAGCAAAATAAAAGATAAAGATGCAAATTACTCATCATAACTCTTGAAATCCAGATCAGTGCTTAGAGTTAAAATGGTGCTGATAAAATATGTTATTCTCTGTTTTAATCCTTCTCTTACTGAAGGGGTCTATAGTAACTATGGAAGCTATTTAGGTTGCTGAAGTGGAATTGCACTATAGAATTTTTACTAACACTATCTGATTTATTATTGTAAGAAAGAGGATGGTTTAATACTGTAACTTCATGTATAAATCACATATGGGCCCTCAGGTTTTATGATCTAGTACAAAGAAAATTTTTGGTATTGTACACAATATTGTCTTACCTATCCAGAGTATAATTGTTCTCAAATAGATGCGTAATATGTTTGAAACAAACAAAAAATCCTCCAGTGCAGATAACTTTTAAGTTGCATAACAGTAATAATGCAGTATCACTAATGCTCTATAAAGTGTTAGTAAATTCTCAATGTATTATTAAATGGCAACACTAAAACAAATAAAGTAAAAAGATATTGATGTTAACCTTTATAAACAGTAGCATTATTAAAATTCATCCACATTGTAAAACTTTTGTAAGAACCTTTTGATTTTGTTATAACCAGATTAAATCTTGACTCTGACATCTGAGGAGAAATGACTACCGGTATTTAAAATAAACCAGCAACCAATAAAGTGCTACCTATAAGAGGCCACTAGATGGCTAAATAGACAGATGCAGTGCAAGGGGAACAGTTTTATTGTGCTTATAGAAGAGCTTTTGAGCTGGCAGACATGTTCTGCTCTTCTCCAGATAAACAAAGGGTTTTTTTCCTGTTGTGTAAAGCTTCTTGATCATACATAATGAGCTAACAATCTTACCAGTAGTTATTAGTAATGATCTTAATTTTTATGAATTCAGTAAGGTTAGTAATTTTGTTTTCAAATGCTTCCTTTTATATTAATTGATTTAATCCGATAGATGAGGGAATTCTCTTTGTGGCATGCAAATAAATGTGATTGTGCTCAGTACCAACAGGAATTGAAAAAGTTTGAGCAATAACCTTAAAAATATTGTGTGGCAAAAAAAAATGTAATAAATCTGGGAAGATAAATACATTATCAAGCCTAAATTAATATCAGGGCAATAATCAGGAATAAATTATGGCAAAAAGTGTTTGTGTAGAATAATACTGTATAATCTATCAAGGCAATAACCAAAGATGGGATTTTCATTAAGTGTCTTGCTGCTGTTCTGTTTTTACCTCAAGAGGAAAGAGAGCTGCTAGACATCAGAGTAGACAGTAGCATTAACGGCAGTTTTGAAATCTAATTTCTGGTGAAGTGTTTTACTCTTGAAAAATTAAGGATTGGTTGGGTATTTTGCTTCCCTCCCTTCCATCTAAAAGCCCTCCCAGTCCCTGGGGAAAAGAAAGAAGAAGAGGAAGATGATTTGAAGTAAATAATTCTTGATCTATTTTCAAGCCAAAAACAAAAATCCCAAACCTACTCACCCTATACTTCACAGTTCCTCTGTCGCTGCAGGGAATGTCAGTATCAGCTGTGTTACCCAAGCCAGCTGATTATATAGATAGTCTTTGGAAAGTTAAGATATATTAAACCTTAACAACTGTGGTGGAGGAACTGTGAGATTTGGATGCTTTTTCTCATAGTATGAAGGTAGCAAACACAGTGTAAACCAACTTGCTTTAGTAACCAAAGCTCTTTTTTTTCTAATTCTTTACCTGTTAGTGTTAGAAGAGCAAAGGATTCTGCTTTTTCTGATGCAACTTGCTATCTGTTTTTTATTGCTCTAATCATATAAGCAGGTGTTGGAAGGACTGGAAGTAGGCAGAATCATATAGAGGTTAACTCTGTTAGGCTAACCTGTCAAAGAGTAAATCAGGGACATAAACACAGCAACAACACACCTTTGGGGATTTCTTATTTCACTGTCAAATTTTACACCTGTGTTTTGGGAGGATGGTTGTGGTTAGTGGGATGTCTCCCCTTTTCTTCCAAATATCAGATTAGCCTTTTATGAAGATACGAGTGAATCTACTTTAATAGCATTAATGTTGTGTAACAGAATTATGCTACGTGTGGGAGGGGGCTTAATGCTTACAATCTATACAGGCATGATAAAACCTTTTATCATTCTACTAAGCAATCAGATTAAAAAACACAGAGAGGTGACATTTTGATAGTCAAAAGCTGAATTAACAATACTTTTCTTATTTTGACAGAATCCTGATATGGAAGTAGATGAAAATGGAACCTTGGATCTAAGCATGAACAAACAGAGACAGCGAGATGGTTGCTGTACCATTTTGACACCACTGGAGCCGATGTCACCACAACGACAAGCTGTGATGAATAATCGGTGTTACCAGCTGAATGAGAGTGACTGCTGGGACTTGCCAGTGGACTACACTAAAATGAAGCCCAGAAGGATAGATGAAGATGATTCCAAAGAGATTAATGTATGTCTTTTTCATCTAAGGGTTCTGATTGCAATCTGATGGTTTTAATTCATTAGATTTCTAAAATCTGAAAGGAAAGAGGAAACACCATGGTAGGTAATAAACAAAAAATGGATAATTTCCTGACAAGAGGACTTCCTGGTAGTTCTAATCGTTCAAAATATATCATATTGGCACACATCTGATCAGTGACTAACTTCCATCCAACAACACTTGAACCGTGAATGTGAATCATGTTTTCTAACAGCGCTGTCTTGTTAACAAATATTTTCTTCTGTGAAGATGTTCTAATTTTCCAGATCTGCCTTATTCCATCTGAGCAAGTTGACATAACCTTTTTCAATGTTGGTATCAAGTTTTTACCAGCTTTCCGAACAAGATACTCTTCTCAGATTAAGATTCAAAAGTGAAGGACTGAATATTTAAAAGTGTATTTATACACGCAGATCTACTTAAGAAGCACAGAGTATACTATAAGTTTTCCATTAATTTAGCTAACCAGGATTTTGTTGTCAAAGGCCTGCTCCTACATTCCTTATGCATTCAGGAAAGTAGGAGCACAAAGCGTTGGGTGTGCTTTGGGATACCATTGTAATTAAATATTTTATTTCAAGAGTATTATGAAGGAATATGAGGTGTGAGACACTCTAAAAACCTGTAAACAGAAAGAGGTAAATAAAGATAACTTGCTCCATAGTGAATTGATTTTAAGTTTCAAAGTTTGTAACATGTAGCAAGTGTTTTCAGTCACCACTGTGAAAGGGTGGTCCTGACAGTTGTCAGCTGCTTTTGGGGGGGGTGGGGGAAGGGGTTGCTGGGAGGCTACTGTTTGTATTTGTCAGGTTTCAACTCTAGCTCTGTCATAAACAGATAGCTAAGGGTTAATGTCTCTTCCACCTGAAGCACCTGACCAGAGGACCAATCAGGAAACCGGATTTTTTCAACTCTGGGTGGAGGGAAGTTTGTGTCTGAGTCTTTGTTGTCTGTCTGCCTGCTTTCTCTGAGCTTTGGAGAAGTAGTTTCTACTTTCTAGTCTTCTGTTTCTAAGTGTAAGGACAAAGAGATCAGATAGTAAGTTCTGTGGTTTCTTTTCTTTGGTATTTGCATGAATATAAGTGCTGGAGTGCTTTGATTTGTATTCTTTTGAATAAGGCTGTTTATTCAATATTCTTTTAAGCAATCGACCCTGTATTGTATCATCTTAATACAGAGAGACCATTTGTATGTATTTTTCTTTCTTTTTATATAAAGCTTTCTTTTAAGACCTGTTGGAGTTCTTCTTTACTTCAGGGAAATTGAGTCTGTACTCACCAGGGAATTGGTGGGAGGAAGAAATCAGGGGGGGAGATCTGTGTGTGTTGGATTTGCTAGCCTGATTTTGCATTCCCTCTGGGGGAATAGGAAAGTACTTTTTGTTTTCAGGATTGGGAACAGAGAGGGAGATTCACTCTGTTTGGATTCACAGAGCTTGTGTCTGTGTATCTCTCCAGGAGCACCTGGAGGGGGGAAGGGAAAAAGGATTATTTCCCTTTGTTGTGAGACTCAAGGGATTTGGGTCTTGGGGTCCCCAGGGAAGGTTTTTCAGGGGGACCAGAGTGCCCCAAAACACTCTAATTTTTTGGGTGGTGGCAGCAAGTACCAGGTCCAAGCTGGTAACTAAGCCTGGAGGTTTTCATGCTAACCCCCATATTTTGGACGCTAAGGTCCAAATCTGGGACTAAGGTTATGACAAGCTCACTGGCCTGTTTGCCATATTTATCGCATTGTAATCTAGACATGATTTTACAATCCCAGACTTTGTATAGCAATATTTTTTCTCTTGCTAAATCTACATTATAAGATTAGAATTCTTATCAACCATGTGTAGCAAGATCTCTCTCCAATTTATTTTAATTAAAATATAGGATGGCGTGATTTAAAAAATAAATATAGAGACATGCAATAAAGTGATATTTGCTTTATATACATTGGGTGCAATCCTAACTCTGCTGAAATCAATGCAGGCTTTGCCATTGACTTGGTTGGGGCCAGGATTTCTCTCATTATCTAAGAAATGGGAGATATTAAATACTGTATAGCATTGACTGAAACAAGCAGAATAATTCTTTAATTCTGTTGCTCACAGCACCATCTGCAGGGGTATCTGCATCAGTGCTTTCTGCCATGTGTTCTTCACTTCTGAAATTAATGCTTAAGTTTCAAATATAAAAAGGCTAAATCCATCAGTACATTTAAATACAAAATTATATTTTGCCAGGCAGATCCATTGAGGTTTGCCCCAGATTGTGACACTACATGTGTGTTTAGCAATTGGCTGCTAACATCATTCCTGATTCATCTTTTGGGAGAATGCTTAACTATTTAAAAATGTTATTGAAGTTGGCATTTTGATGGATAAGATACTATATTTAGGCTTTGTTTTTCTTGGATGTGGTTTGTAAAAACTTGTGACTTTGGAAAACAGTATTGATTCTTGTGAAAGAGAATAGTAGTTGACTGTCAGAGGCAGCTGCTGATACAGTTGGGAATAGACACTATAGGGAATATACAAGAGAGAATATCTGACTTTTGCCTCTTTCTCTTCAAGTTAAATAATCTAATTCTTTTTCATGTGTTCTAAAGTGTGCATTGAAATGTAAAGGTACTATATAAAGGTCTAGCAGGTGAGAAAAAAAAGGTAAAATGATGTCAACATTTTTCTGATTGAGTGGGAGTAATGGAGGTGATATGTCTTATAACTGTGCATAGCATTATTTTTTGTGTATATTGCAGCCTCACCTAAGTGGGACTAATACCCATATGTTTGCCTGCAGCCAGAAGACTTGGATCCTTTCCAAGAGGCACTTGAAGAACGAAGGTATCCTGGTGAAGTTACAATCCCAAGCCCTAAACCCAAATACCCTCAGTGCAAAGAGAGCAAAAAGGATTTAATAACGTAAGCATAATGTGAGGTGAAATTATTTTTTCTCTTTTTAACCTTTTCTCTTTGTCTTTTTTAAACAAATGAGTACATATACGCCTTGCAGTATGAGCATGCGACATTTGCAGCATATAAATGTTTCCAACTGCCAGTTAAGTAAAGTGATAAGCTAACATGTATTTGCTTGTTCTTAATGATGCTATATTGTACTGAGACGCCATTTTCATTTAATGCTGTTCATTTTTCAGCTTTTTGATAGGATGCTTAAATCCCCTTGCAGTCATTGCAGCTAAACTGGAAACAATGAAACTTTTAAAAGTTTTTTTTTATTTTTTTAAACATACTTACTATTTTGGCTGTTTTTGTTTTTGTTTGGTGGCAGATGTCCAACACCAGGGTGTGATGGGAGTGGTCATGTGACTGGTAATTACGCCTCACATAGAAGGTGTGACTTCATTTTTTTCATGGTGGATTCTGTCTTTTCAATTTATTGTTTTCAGCTTACCTCAACAATGCTGTCAAAGTAAAAATGTTGAACTATGTGTTAACCCTTTGAGTAATATATGTTGATATTAAAAGCATGCTAATTTGTGTGTTGTATAAACGTCTTTTATTTTTAAATAGATTACTAAAATTTCCAAAGTTTTCTTAAGCTTTTTGAATAGTTAACCCAGGGATCACAAATATTTTTTGTTACATTTTACTACTTTGTAAAAACAAAAAAAGTTCATTTACATTATGTAGTACTGGAAGTAAAATTTGTATCTAAATATATTCAGAGGGTTAACTATATTACAAAATTCAATATTACAGCACTTGCTCCATCGCTTTTCTGCATTACAATTTTTAATTTTTATTTTTTATGTTGTGATTGTTTGAGAGAGTTTAACTTTTAAGGAGGTTGACTTACTTGGATATCCTGCCATGTCTTACAGTCTTTCTGGCTGCCCCTTGGCTGACAAAAGCATTCGAAGTATGCTGGCCACAAGCTCACAAGAACTCAAGTAAGATATAAACAAAATCATTCTGTTTACATATTTATTTGCTCAGCAACCACATGTAATTATGACAGATGCTAGATATGCTATTTGGAAAAGTACTAGCTAATGTACAGGAACTGACCCATGCTTGGAATTTCCACTGAAACCAATAGGAGATCCAGGCTGTGATTGGGGCTATAAATAAGTCTATTTCTTTGTTATTTTCTTTTGTGCATAGAGTACACATTAAGGATGGGCAAGTTCAGAAATTTTGCAGTCTCAGTCTGGACAAGCATCCAAATTTTGGAATCCCTACTCAAAGTTTATCTAAACTATCTAAGTATCTTGAAGTTATCAGTCTGAGCTGAAAATGTTAAGAGAATAGATTGATGAAACTAGTCTGATTCCAAAATTGGCAAAGCAATTATCTGACTATTTCAGAAACTCAAGGAAGGTTTATTTCCCAAAAAAGAATTAAAGGTCCATGCTTAGGTGTAAGGAGGAGATCGGTGTTTTGTTATGGAATCTAAACCAGTTCGCCTATCCCTAATTCATGTATTGTTCTCCTCAGGTTTGTATCACTATTATCAGCCTAATGCGTTGCCTCATTTAACTAACTTTTTCTAGAGTTTTCTTTGCTAGTCCTCTGCATTTTTTCTTTCTACAATGTAATGATTTCCTTTCAATACTTCAGAGTGAAAATTGTAAGCAATGGACATTAGTTTATTAAAGTATTATGCTGAATTATTCAATTCAAATATAAAGAAAATCCTGTAGTTTTGTCTATGCTGAAATAGGATCTTTTACTATTGGCAGCAATAAATATATTTATATAAGATGAGTTACTCTATTCTGATTTTTTTTTAAATAAAAAATCTAGGTTATACAAATGTTCTTTGTGGTTGTAGTGAGAAGTCCTACCAAGAATTCTGTAACCTCCTTCAAAAATGTGCATTTTCTGTTTTGGTCAAGCAATACTACAGGTCCAAACTTACTCTTCTGCAGCCAGAGCTTTGCCTAAAACTATGCACATGGAAATGCTGCAGGATTGTACAATTATGTGGCATTCCTCAACATACTCCAAATACATAGTACAGAGGGACAGATATTTAAAAGTAAGAGGCAAGGATGGGAAAGGACAGCATGAACAAATACTTGGTGATGATTCTTGACCATACTGAGGAGTATACCAAACGTGATTGGGCAGGGGGCTACCTTTGCTGCCATGACTAGCATTTTCTTGAGATTCATACATGCATTGTTGGGAGAACAGACCCTAAAGCCTAGGAAATGTTTCAGAAAGTCAGCTGCTAAAGCAGATTGCTCTCTAGATTTGTCTAACATAGACAGTGAGTTCTCATAAGCGGTAAGAAACTCACTTTGCCTAATTTCAAATCCACTCCAAATTCACAGGTTTGAATACTCAACTCAAATGTTTGGGATCCCATTCCACTTAAAGACTGTGGGATGTGGTGGCAGGGAGGGGCCATGCAGGGGAAAAAGTCAAATGAAAGCAGAGAGTGAGAAATAGAGTAAAGTGAGGGCAGAGTGTTTCTTGGGCTCAGAACCACATGGTGGGTGTGCAAGAGACTATCTGAAGCCACAGCGATGGGAGGCATCATGCCTACACAAGGCAAGCACAGACTGGATGACTGTTGGGGGAACAGGGACAGTGTGTTTACTACAGGTTCTTGCTGCTGCTTCAGAAAAGGTGCAACATACAGAGACCCCACTTGTGCTTGTATCACATTAATTACAACACTATGAAGAAGCTCCTTCTTATACCCTTCTGCCTCTTCTTCCCTCCCAAGCATTCCAGTCTACTTGCCCAGCAAGTTTTAGTCTCACCCCTTCAGTCCTCCACTTCCCTCCACTCCTGGCTTTTTGTCTGATCTGTCTCTCTTCCTGTCCTGGCCTCCAGTCATCCTCCACTCATGTTTCTTGTCCCAGTCTCCCTCCCTGAGCTCCTTGTCAAATCTCTGTTTCCCCATCGCAGTTCCTTGTCCCAGGTTCTTTGCCCAGCTGATGTTTGTGTTCCCCCATCCTTGGCTCCTCATCAGATCTGTCTTCCCACTCACCTCCTTCCCCCTTGCATTTTCCTCTCCATGGCTCCCAGTCCAAGTCTCCACCCCTGGTTCCCAGTCCCAGTCTTTTTTGTCCAGCGAGCAACAGTTTCCTTGTCACCCCATCCCCTGCCAGTCTCCACTCCCAATCACGGCCTCTTCATAATCTTCTTTTTCCAGTCTGCTCTCTGGTCTGGCTTCCGTCCCCTCTGCATTTGAATCAGGCAGCTACCTGGGCCTAGCAGGGAGAGTGTATTGAGCCTAGAGGAGGGACAGTTTAGATGCCTGAACCTGGGATGGTCTGCTGCAGCACAGAGGTGCAACTGAAGGGAAAATCCTACTCAGCCCTGGGCTACAGCATGTCCAGTACAGATGGAATCATCAGGGAATATAGTTGCTAAGATCTATGAAGTCCCTACTGAGCATGTGCGAACTGCAATATTGAAAGGCTTATAACTGGCCACATTTGGACAGGTTGTCATAGGGATGCACAAGGCACATTCCTGACACAAAGAGCACTCCCTTGCCAAACATCAAGTCTCTGCTCCAAAACATGGGTGCACTAGAACTTTTCAAAGAAAAAGGAACTTTTTTTAGCATGACCAAAACAATGTATTTTTCCTGAGCATCATACTTGGAAACAACTAAACTGCCTTGGCTGAAACATTCCAGAAAAGTTCAGCCTGAGGCAGACACCTAGCATAGAAAATTTCAGCCCAGTGGGTTAAATTTTGGCAAAGGTATAAGAGTCTGATAATGTGATGTGCTGGGCAACCTTAATAAAAGACAGTTGTGCATGCCCCACCTGTAATTCATATATGTGAAAGTGATATTCATTTGACCAATGAATTTATCATTCACTTTTGATCTACCCTATTACCACTAATGCCTCTTCTTTGGGCTAATTCTAATATTCCTAACACCTGAACAGTATCAAACAGCTGCCATTTTTTAAAAAGCCAAACTGTGAGAGAAATGTTTCCTTCTTCCCCAAACTGTAGAATTTCCCTCCAAAAAAGTTACACCTTCCTGAGTCCCAGAATAGGTAATATTCATTTGTGTGCCAATGATAGGTCAAAGGGTTGGTATCTCTCGTCCCTGTAGGGCTAATAGCTTGCATACTATCGCATTGGAAAGGAGAGATTCCCAGCTTGCTTTTAGCACTTGCTTCCTGCTCTGGAAAAGGCCTGAATAGCAGAATTTCATTATAGGACATTTTTATGTATAAAAAGATCTGTTTTAGATATTTTTGAAAGATATAAAGAGAGAAATATTAAAACTAATGTTTTATATCATATTTAGTCTAGCTATCAAATTTTCAGAATTCCTCTCCCTCTAAGCCTGAAAAAATGAACAGATCTTAACAAAGTTACTAAGTCTACTGAATACAGAAAAATGAAGAAATGAAGTCCAGTAAAATGTTCTATATCTCTAAAGCATTTGTAAATTATTTTTCTCTAATACATGATACAGAATACATGATACTGTAGTGTGATATAAAGATTGTATTGCTGGATTGCACCATTTGGGATGACTGGCATAACTCACTCATGGCTTTGCCATTCATGGGTAATGTGACAAATCTTAAACTCATGTGGATAAAACCTTCATATGGCGTTCTACAATTATGTATTCTCTGTCTCTCTGAGTATATATATAATTATAAAACACTCACACAAATGTGTGTAAAGTAATTTCCAGACTGGAATTCTGTCAGGACTCCATGCCTAGCATACTTGTGCAAAAAGGGCTATGAGATATTTAATGAGCATTATTGGTTGTATATCTGCTCTGGAAGGCAAACTTCCAAATTCACCACCCTAGACTAGCCACACTTTTTGTCACACAAACTGTGTGTCATGAACAGTTAAGCATGCTTATTTGCTGTTCTCCACCTGTGTTTCAGTTTTTCTTTACCCACATCCCCTAAACAGACCAAACTATTCATAAAGGTGAAATTCTACAAGTGTTTCTATAAGTGTTTGTTTCTCAGAGAAGACTGAGAGGGGACATGATAGCAGTTTTCAGGTATCTAAAAGGGTGTCATCAGGAGGAGGGAGAAAACTTGTTCACCTTAGCCTCCAATGATAGAACGAGAAGCAATGGGCTTAAACTGCAGCAAGGGAGATTTAGGTTGGACATTAGGAAAAAGTTCCTAACTGTCAGGGTAGTTAAACACTGGAATAGATTGCCTAAGGAAGTTGTGGAATCTCCATCTCTGGAGATATTTAAGAGTAGGTTAGATAAATGTCTATTAGAGATGGTCTAGACAGTATTTGGTCCTGCCATGAGGGCAGGGGACTGGACTCGATGACCTCTCAAGGTCCCTTCCAGTCCTAGAGTCTATGAATCTATGAATCTATAACCCAGCACATTTTTGTGCTGGGATCTGCACTCGCTTTCAACATGAGTTTGGAGGAGTACAAGAGAGTTGGGTATAGATCCAGTATATTCAAAAGGGAGACAAATCATTGGTTACATAACTCGTATTGCAGCTTTTGCAGAATTGGTTGACATATTTGTACATATTGAACTCACTCCTCTCCCTTAGTCTTGCTCCTCCTCTTTTCCTCTCCTTCATGGGGAATAGCCAACCCAGGAAGAACTAACACAAGTTTTTTGTCTCTCGTCTGCCTAGGAATAGACTCCCGGAGCTGGTCCACCTGTTCCTTCAGCACCTCTCTTAGTATCCTATTTACTTAGTATCCTGGCTTATAGACAGGTCACTGATTTTTAAATAACTGAAATATTCAAAGTAGTTCTGAGTCACATATATACACACACACATGATTATTGTTTTAAGACACAAATAACATCAAAAGAGGTGGATATTGGAGACTTACAGGAATTTTAAGGTCTTAAAATGGACAAAATAGTATAAGCATCCAAATCCTTTAATGCATTTTGTATCTCAGTGCTATCGTCTATAGTCATTGGGGTCCTATAAATACCATAGATCAGATTGATAGACAGGGTCTGGAACAACTGTGTTATGGCAGCTTTCTGAGGCATGAAGCCATATTTTCACTCCACGGTGAATAGTAAAGTTGGCCAAACTCTTTCTTGACATCCACCCATTCCAGTTGCAATGGCATACTGGAGAATTTCATGCTGGTGAATGCCATGCAGTTTATACGACTCTCCAGCCACACAAAATCTGAGCATAAATATGTCTCTCAGCAATAGAAGTTGGTCCAGTAAAAGATATTGCCTCGCCCACCTTGTCTCTCTAATATCCTGGACCAGCAGGGCTACAACAACACTGCATACATAAACATGAGCCACATGTGCATAGATCAGATATAGGTGAAGGCAATTACAGGGTCTGATCAATAATTTTTCACTACTGAAGGAATTGCTTTGGCTCTTAGTTCCCAGTTACTGGCACCAGCAGAGAAGACTTCAGTATTTCTAAGTGTCTCTGAAGAAATTAACATCTGGCCTGAATCCAAGACTTTCCAGTATTAGGTTACAGGCTGCAGTGTTGGTAAAACACAACTTCTTTCTTAAAAGACAAAGAGATGCTGAATTGAATAGTAAATCTCCCTATGGTGGGAGAGCAATCAGCAGCCAAATAAGTTACAGATACAAAGTTTAAAGTGAAGGGTAAAACGTTCAGTCGTTAAATACAATTTTTAACCTTAACCTAGTTCAGGGATCTCAAACTCAAATCACCACAAGGGCCACATGAAGATTGGTACATTGGCCTGAGGGCCGCATCACTGACATCTTTTCATACAAAGATACAAAAGCCCCCACCCTGCCCCCAGTTCCGCCCCCACTCCACCCCTTCCATGAGGCCCCGCCCCTTCCTCACTTCTTACCACCACTTCTCCACCCCCATTCCAGCCTCTTCTCCAAAGTCCTGCCCCAACTCCGCCCCTTCCCTGCCTCATTCCAACCCCTTCCCCAAATCCCTGCCCCAGCCCCGCCTCTTCTCCGCCTCCTCCCCTGAGCAAGCTGCATCCCCGCTCCTCCCCACTCCCTCCTGGAAAGTCCTAAGTGCGGCCAAACTGCTGTTTGGCAGTGGGAAGTGCTGGAAGGTAGGCAGAGGAGTGGGGACACGGTGCACTCGGGGCAGAGCAGGGGTCAGGGGTTGAGGGGAGCTATGGTGGGCCACAGGAAATAACTCCGCAGGCCACGTATGGCCCACGTGTTTGAGACCCCTCACCTAGTTTGTTTCCTAGCAGTTACAGTGACTTAAGAACTTCAGTCTCGTAGAATTATAAACATTTTTAAAAAGTGAAACAACGTTCCCCAAAGTTTTAGAAGTAATTTAAAAGAAAAACTTTACTTTAAAATTGACTAGTTGATTTAAAAAAGCAATATTTTGAATAGTGACTAAACCAGTCCAAACCAAACCAGTCCTTTTTCTTTCTGTGCTCAATCAGCCAGGGCATTTGTGGAGCAGGGTGTTCAAGGAAATAACATACCCGTTTCAGACAGTACTTTCAGGTGGATTCTGTCATTTAAAAAGTAACCACACTTTTTATATGGCTTTGTGTAGGTTGGCCATGCTAAATAAGTCACCTATGATAAGACATATTACCAAATTTAACATTGTTTCTCTAAGTTCAATTCTCTCTCAAAGACTCGTGTGTAAGAGGAAATGTTAGTTTCATATGATTATATTAAATTCGCCTGATCTCTAAGATGTTTGCGTTTAAGTAAGTCCCCAGAAAATTTGATGCTTATCTGAACTTCCAATAGTCCTCCAATTCCCAAACATCCCTGTCCCTAAGTAGATTTTCACTACGTGGAATTGTCTTCTGGCGGCAATATCAAGTGTCCTGCCCCTCTGGCATCTTTAGGGGAGGAAGGCGTTCTCATCATCCTATCTATGTCGAGCCTCAGGGCTACTACTGTTTTCTCCACTCTGAAGGTGGAGGATCCTGCAGTTTCCTTTCCCTCATTCTTACATCCCTTTTTGCCCTAAAGTCCATATTGTTGGATATCCAGTGTCTACACCTCTCCAGCTATGTCTTTCCATCTCCCTGGGGATCCCATTCCCCTTATCTCTTTCTCCTTTTTCCCATCTGTGTCTCCCTTGTGAGTGTCTCCCCCTAACTCCTGAAAGGGAGGGAGAAATGGGCCATTCTGCACCTCTCTCACTACGTCTACGCTACAGCATAAAATCGAAATAACTAAAACCGGTTTTATAAAACCTATATTATAAAATCGATTTTATGCATCCACACTAGGGCACATTAATTCGGTGGTGTGCGTCCATGGTCCGAGGCTAGCGTCGATTTCTGGAGCAGTGCACTGTGGGTAGCTACTGTAAAATGATGAGGCCAATAACTTCGATTTCCGTCCACACTAACCCTAAATCGATATAGTAATATCGATTTTAGCGTTACTCCTCTCGTTGGGGAGGAGTACAGAAATCGATTTTAAGAGTCCTTAAAATCGATTTAAAGTGTGTTGTAGTGTGGACGGGTACAGCGTTAAATCGATTTAACGCTGGTTAAATCGATTTAACTGCATAGTGTGGACCAGGCCTCTGTGTCTCATCCACCCCTGCCAATTACTGCAGCCTTAGCGTGAGGGGTTAGAAACTGCCCCTAGGCCGGTGAATATTCAGCTTCCCTAGCTGTTCTCTTAGCCCATGTGCTGCTTTCTAATCTCCAGCAGA
Organism: Gopherus flavomarginatus; assembly: GCF_025201925.1. NCBI lineage: Eukaryota > Metazoa > Chordata > Testudines > Testudinidae > Gopherus > Gopherus flavomarginatus. The sequence continues at coordinate 181,299,990 of NC_066620.1, read as the reverse complement.
AAGCATAGTTGCTGAGAAAGAGAGCAAGGGAATGTAAAAGGAGCTGATTGACACAGGCCTCTGATTGATTCCCACAGTGGCCCCTATTGGCAGCAGGCAAAAATTATGTATATGTTTTTAACAGCTTAGGCAAAAAGATATCCAGGGGCTATGGCCAGGACTGCAAATACCCAGGATACTCCCAGTGAAAATGGGGCAGCTGGCAAGCCAGCAGTAAATATGGTGCTTGTTATTGTTTTTAATTATTCATACTAATCAGAGGACATTTAGAATTCTCAGGCCAAATCCTCACTCAAAACTCCCAGTGACTTCAATTACCCAGACCAGCTTGCTTTAGTGAGAGCTGAATGAGTAAGGATTGAGTGAAGACAGCAGGATTTGGCACGGAACACGTAATTCCACAATAGTTAAAACCTGAATTCTGGGCACTGGATCCTAGGCTCTTAAGGATGAAGTTTGAAGACATCAAAAATAGTTCATGGTCCCAACTCAGCAATAAACCAGAGATGTAAACATTACAAATATGTTTCTTTAAGCGACATTTTTAGCTCCAGATTGTGATGGGGTTTTGCTGGGACTGGAGGGGAGCAGACAAAAAGCCTCCCCAGCTTGGTTAACCCATGCAAGGGCCTGCCTCAGTTCTTTATGGGAGTGCAGGGACTTCTCTTGCAGTGTGGCTCTAGAGAAAGCCAGTGTTCAAAAGAGCTATAAACTAGTATCATCAGTTAGTAAAACGCACCGATGGAGAACTCTAGGAGGGCATGGGGTTGATGACTTTGAACCCCCGCCAGATAAGTGGATTATTCTCTCTCTCATTCTCTATATCTCTAAACCTTGAGAGCTTTCTGATTACGTGGCCACTTCTTGTTCTCAGAACAGTTCCTTCTTCAGTGGCAGGTCTGGAGACTGAAGTGGATCCACCACCTAGAACTTGTATTTGCCATTCCTGGTACTTTTCATTGCCACTGACTGAATCGTGTTACCTCTGTCAGCACAGACGCACCATCGCTAGCATTTTGGTTACCCACAAGAAATAGATGGTTAAAGTTTTCTTTACTTTTTTTTTTAGCATTCTTCTGTTCCTCCTGTAGGACTGACCCTTATGACCTTGCTGCAGATGAGATAAAGTTTACACTGGCAGATTGCCAGCCACTTTTCTGTAAGGATTCTAACATTCTCTCTCACCTGCAAGGGTAACTGTTTGGTATTCTTGTTATAGCATTTCTTCTTCTCTATTTCCCTAGTGTGTATCTCTTCAGGTTTAATTGTTTTTGACTCAATAAGCTTGCCAGAAGTTGGCACTAAAGTTTTTATCCTTCTGCCTACTGCGTATCTGAACTGGTGAACCTAGTAAATAAATGTGGGGTGCATTGCAATACTCCAACAATGCTAACTACAGACCCCTTGAATCTGCCAGAGCTTTTTTTAATCAAGTTCTTTGATGTTTGAACTTGACTTTTCTGTTCATAAATTTGATTGTAAGGACTTGGTGTGGTCTACTTGAACTGATGTTCAAAGAAAATTACCAAAATGAGGCATTTATAAATTGTTGGCCATTATCTGTTATTAACTCATCTGGAATCCTATGGTGAAAAAATTACGTTATTACATTGTTGCTCAATATGTCATATAAACGGTTAATTAAAAAAAAACACCTGAGTAATATTCCACCAATAAGAGGTAATCATTTCCATTTCATTCAAACACATCTGTGCCAACCTTGGGCCAACTGCAATCAGGAATCGCATGTGGTTTCAGTGGGTTTTTTGCATTCTGTTTCCTGTATTTATTGCAGATTTCCACTTGGATACCTTATCTTTGATGGCAGCATGCATGCCTGGCCAGAACAGAACATCTTGGGCTCTGTTCCTGCACTTCTCAATACTCAAATGGGCACTGTAGGTTATACTTAGCATTTCCAACCTCATGTTGTGTGGTGCTATGACAATGTCCTTTGTACAGAATCCCATCATATGCAGCAATTTCATCTCTATAGTCACAATACATTTTTTTTTACTTGGAGGTGCCTGGGCTTTTCCTGTAAGCCATCATCTAGAATAACTTGCTCAAGCTCTTGAAAGGTTGGATCATTTCATGTTTCTTGCTTGAGTTTGTCTAATTTTGTGTCAGAAATGGGTAATGCATGAGTCATATTTGCATAAAACCTCTTTTCCTTGTTTTCACAGTTTAAAAGCCGCTTTAAGAGCATGCCTTCTATGAGAAGCTCTTTACCAGGCATCTGCATTTCACTGCATTTCTAATGCTGCAAGGTACTGCTCGTAGGCACAGGGACTGCCTACATGAAGTACCTTTGCAATTTCTCTATAATTTTCTGAAGTCTGGATCATGCTTTGTACGATGGTCCCCTGTAGTTTATGGTCTGTTTCTACATTGTCTAATTTTTGCCTACAACAATATTCATGAAATCATTCACAACCAAAACCTACTGCCAGCCTTATTCCCTGTGAGCTTACATTGATTTAGGGCAATATTTTGAAAAGTCCCTGGCTGACTTAAGAACCTATGTCCCATTTTCAAAAGTAATACAGGCATTTCGGAACCTTCAGTGGTAGTTAGGCTCCTAAGTGCATACGTCACTTTTCAAAATGGGACTTAGGGCTTATCTACACAGGTCATTAGTATGCACTGGAGGGATGTAAATGCTAGTACACACTAGTGTACTGTGCATTAACTGGTCTGTGTGTACCCTGCTGGCATGCACTAAAAGTTCCCTAGTGCGTGTTAATGTGTGAAAGGGAATTACATTAACGTGCACTAAGGAACTTTCAGTGTGTGCCACCAGGTGCCACATTGGCTAGTTAGTGCACAATACACACTAGAATTTACACTCCTCTGGTGTGGACTCATGCACCGTGTAGACAAGCCATTAGGCTCTTAAACCATTTAGGTATTTCTGAAAATTTTCCCTTTAGTTCTTAGGCTCTTTATTAATCTCAAAGTATTTCAACACTGATGCTTCTGTAATAATTTATTTCAATTTCCAAAAGCTTTTCTTCTGTCAGTCATCCCAGTGCTATTCTGAACTGTCCCCAAGCAGCATTCTGAGGGGAGCAATTAATTGTGACAAATTAGTGATGAATTTGCTTAGATATGTTAACATGCCCATGAATCTCTCTAAGGCCTCCTTGTCTTGGAGTCTTTCCATTTGTACAATTGCCTCCACCTTCCTTGGGTTTGTCGCTGAGTATGTGCCCTACATAATTTCTTCATGTTCAATTCAAGGGTCTTTTCTTTGGCGCAGAGCAGTCTCTTATTGTTTGGTTGATCATTTTTGCCTCAGATCAGCAGATCATAAACAATTGCTTTCATCCCATTCAGATCCTCAAAGATCTGGGACGTGATGCTGTGGTATATCCCAAGTGCTGAGGAAATCCCAAAGGGAAGTTGCTTAAGCATGTATTTCCCGAAAAAGGAGTTGTAGAGTTTTGCACTTTCTGTGTTGTGTCAGACCTGCCAAAACCTTTAGGTTGCACCCCTAAAACTACTCTTGCATTTTGAAGTCTAGACACGCTAATTCAGACCCACGGGTGGTGTAAGTTAGCATAGCTCCATTGACTTCAATGGACTGTCACTGATACACACCTGCTGAGGATTTAGCCATTTGCCCTCAGCTGTTCTTGTGAGTTAGCATTAATGTGTGGTTGCCTTAACCATTTTGAACTGCACAAATCCTTAACCTGTTTGATTTTATTATGGAGACCATACTATTAATTCAATTGGTTTCTGTTTTTGCACAATAACATCTAATTTTGCCATCTAGTCAAGTTCACCTTTTTTATTTCGTATCTCATTTCTAATGAGACTTGTTATGGTGCATATATTTTTGTGGTACAATGATATCTTTATCAATGTGTTGTTTTATATCTTTAATATATATTCCAGTCCTTTAAACATCTTATCATATTATTTAAAAGTATTTTTAGTATCCTGTTGAGTGGAACTTACAAACACATTTGCACACTACTCTCCAGACCTAAAACACATTGAAGTTTTTACACTTTTTCAAAATCTACTGAATTATTTTACTTCTTCTACACACATGCCAGTGTGGCTTTGCCACATGAGCTCATTTTTTGCCCACTCTCTGAGACAAGGTTTGTTGTTTTATTTGAACATTGTCCATCGTTAATCTTTTTGTCTACACTGACTCTGCTTACTTTGCACTTTGTTCCAGTACTGATTTTCAGATTAATCTTTATTCATTTATTTTCAGTGCGTCAAACCAATGTGTTGCATAAACATGCTTTGTAACTTATTGAGATTCAATAAAGTGTGTTGGTTCATCATCATCATTGTAGCTTTTTCATCCAGCTGTTTGTTCATGAATGCATTTTGTTTTATTATTTCTTTGTAACTTGTGCTGCGAGCAACAGACTTTTGCAAAATGGTTACAACTGACTATGCTATAACCAAGGTCCCATGAATTCTGCAGTAAGCTAGATATAAATTCAACAAGGTGTGTGGATTCTGTGGCACTCCAGTGCAGTGCACTTGAAGTTCTGCAACGAAATCATTTAAATTTAAATACCAAAGGTTTATTTTTAGTTAAGCCACTAGGAAAAAAAATGTCAGGACAGTAGCCATTTTGTTATTTTGCTATTCAGTTTATTTTATGGTGTCTCTCATTATCACATCTGAAGTGCTATAGAGTTTTCAACTGATGACATGTAATTGCAACGTAGAAAATATCAGTGGAAGCTGTGGTTTGGCTGCTGTGTAGCAGAGATTAGGAGATTTGTGAACCTGAAGAGGAAACAGGCAATGTGGGATTTGGGGCATATTATTATTATTATTATTATTATTACTATTATTTATTTGTTCTTTGTATTGCAGAAGTACCTTGAAGCCACAATTATGGGCCAGGACCCCATTGTGCTAGGTGCTGTACAAACACAGAGCAAAAAGACAGTCCCTCCCCCAAAGAGTTTATAATCTAAGTAATTTATAATTAAGTATATTATATATACGTATATTAGCTACTTGTTTCTGTTAAAATTATTAGCAGTGAAATAGTCAATATTATGAACATTTAAATGTCATCTTTGGGTTTCAGAGTTAATACCACATTTTGATGACTGAGAGGAGTTCATACTCCATAGAGCTATTATTTCAAGCTGTCTGCAGACTCAGGAACACCTCACTGTATCAATTTACAATTAGTACATGATTTCAAGGTTATCTTTACCACTACTGGAGCTATAATTTTTTTAAATAAAATAATAGCTTCTGAAGCACTTTTCTGCAACAGGAAATGGGAAAGGGGTGGATTCTGCATCACATTCTCTTGCTTTCTTGGTCATACCTGCCTTGTAGATAAATAGTAAACTTGATTCCTAAGGCCAGTCAATCTGATACTTTTCTTGAACACTTAATTCACACAGCAATCTTTTTTATAAAAGAGAATAAATGTTTGAAAATCACAACTCATTCAATTTACTTGCCAAGCCATGAGTTTAGGGATCTGTTTTTCTCCTGTATAAGATGATGACATCTAAAAAATATAAAACAGTGAAATGTCAAGAGCAGTCTGAATGCAGAATTCAGGACTTGTTAAGTAAATAAGAAATAACAGATTTTCAAGACATTATGCTGTAAACCCAAATTTTTAATGTAAATCTGCACACCTATTCTGAGGGTCTTAGACCTAATTAATTTTTTACAAACATTTTGAAATTCAGTCTTAAATACCTGGGACATTCATTAAGAGGAATTAAATCCCACCCAAAGCATGCTATCTTAATTACTAAACATTCTGTGAATGAAATGCCAGTTCCAGTTAAATTTGGTTTCACCAGCTTTTAATCTTAAATTGCAAATTCTGAGTTTGGTAGATAGTGAACCAATTTTTTGTTGTTGTTTTTGGCAAAAAGAATTAATCCAAATATAAATCATGGGTTTCTCTTAAAGGTAAACTGCAGGGACCTTGGCTGGTACTGATTCATTTTCTTCTGATGTATTAATCAAGGATCAGATGTCAGGAAAGTGTAGGTATATCCCATATTAGAATTTACTTGCATATTGTCACTAGCCTTGGTCTTGAATAATTTCGTATATGTTTCTGTGTGGAAGGTTTCAGGGGATAGCAATATGGATCAGTTTTATTTTTGTTTATTTTTTTTTAAATCTCTACAGGTCCAGTCCTGCTAACTCTCATTCACAAAAGAAGGCCTTCAGTGATGCTAAGACCTAATCAGAGACCTGATCCAAAGCCCATTACAAATCAATGAAAAAGCTCCCATTGACATCAATAGACTGGATCTGGCCCCATATGAGTAAGGGTTTGGAGGTTCAGGTTCTATTTCTGTGAGTGCCTAGCTCTCCCTGAGCAACAGTATTTTAATGGAAAGAAAACAATATCATAGGGCCAAGGTCTGTTCTCTCAGCTCATGCTAGTTGAGTGTACAAGTCCAAAAGCAGAATTTGCAGACCATATTCTTTCCAAAAGCAGTTTCAGATGGTGTCTTTTGTTCATGAAAGAATGCTGTCATAGTTCGGAGGCGGCTGAACAATTAGCTTTTATAGAAATAGTGTATTATTTTTATAAGTTACTAGCTGGTGAAATACATGTAGTTAGAGAAATAACTTTTGTCTGACTTCCATTTAATGCTGTGGACCTTTGAGTCTGAGATCTGAATAACAGTTAATACATATAAAACAATAGTAAATCTAGATCATATCTATATAAGATGAATTGCTAAATTTAACTTTGCTGGGCCTGAGTCTGATCCCATTTGCACCAATTTTACAACAGTGTAACTCCACTGACTTCAGTGGAATTACGTTTGATTTACACCTGATTTACACCAGAAGAGCATCAGGTCCATTATCTCAAATGTCTTTAAAATTCCCATGAATGTTAATGTACCACAAATGTAGCAAATTAGTCTTAAATCTCCATCTCTAAATGTATAATTTAGAATGATCTTTAAAGCCATCTTATACTAACTTCAAGTTTGAAAGCTTTTGTTTTATGACAGTGACATTGATGCCATTACCGTTTTTAAGAACCTTTTTTTTTTTCATTTATGTACATCAGTGACTATATTTTTAATAGTGAAGTAAAGTGGATATTGTGAATAACTTATTAAGCCCAAAGTTCTGTCTTTCTGGCAGCAACTTGTATTCATAAATTGACCCTTACAGTCACTTTCTGTGTCACCACTTTCTAAGATTTGCCACTACTTATGGGTTCAAATGTGCCATGGCGACATAACTCACAGTAATGGGAGGTGTGAAACTATAACACCGACAGGAGGCATTATTGTTGGATGCAGTTTACTACTCCATGAACAGCCAGACTGTACCTTCTCAAACACCCCTTTGAGATGCTGTGATCCCCTTGGGATTAACGGATGAGGGCAAGGACTGGAATTCTGCCTGGCCGTCATTTCAGGCTGCACTAGGGAATCAGAAAGCTAATAAACATTCCTTTCCTCACTACACACTGTGCATCCTGTGTGAGGCTGTCATACCTTCAGCAGGGTGAAACAGCATATGTGCATATGCATTTGTATTTAAACCAATTTCTTTCAGCTGGGCTAATGTCTTTTACGTTATCCCATATGCTAATGACTAAGTTAACTGGCAGGAATGTTGGCTGAGACGGTGAATTTTGAAAGAATATGTTCAGAATATAAATTTTGAATTACAAATATTCACCCCAGAAACAGGATACTAAGGTTACTCCAATCCAATCTGGAAAGAGAAAAATACTGTGCAAAGTTTGTGTCTGATCAAAACTAAGCCAATCAGCTTAAATTTAGAATATAGAATATTTGTTCATAAGCAGTTTGTTACAATCACAGAAAATCAAGAAACGATTTTGAAAAAGAAATTTTGGGATATCAAAAAACACATGGATATTTTGCAAACAATAAATAAAGCTGAACTGATCAAATAAAGTATTGTTAATTGTTAGCCCAGTTCTACTCATATTGGTATTGACAGGAGGGAACCAATTCAATGGTTAGATACCATGGTGACAGGTATCTTTGAAAACAGATTTTTAATTTTTATCTGAAATATTTTTCTTGCAGTGGTTCTTGTTACAGATTCTCTTTCTGATGGTTGTTTTCTATTTTGCTGTGGGCCCTAAGGTATATTTAAGTGTAGGATCTTTCTCATTCTGTCTACTTTCACAGAAGAGTCTGAGCAAAGTGTTTTTATAACACAAAGAGCTAGTCCAATAGCACATGCAGTTTCAGAGTCCCATTGTTCTGCATAACCATTTATCCCTGTTTATAACCTTTGGCCTTCCTACTGCTCTACATAGCTGTTTCTGCAACCAATTCCTGTTGCTATTAAAATGTGGAATTAAAGTGGTACAGTCTTACTTGAGCCCTGCAAAATGTTCTGCACACAAAGGAAATCTTTATCTTTTCATCATATTTGCAAAAAAGCAAAAGTTCTGACTCTTTTACCAGGAGGGGGTTTGTCTCTATTTACTTCAAAGAAAAAAGCAGTTGGAACTGAAAAAGCAAGGAGACCGAAGTGATGAAGCAGCATTGGAGAGCATTATACAACACGTCAGGGCTGGTCCACACTACGGGGGGGAAATCGATCTTAGATACGCAACTTCAGCTACGTGAATAATGTAGCTGAAGTTGAATATCTAAGATCGGATTACTCACCCGTCCACACCGCACGGGATCGATGTTCGCGGCTCTCCCTGTCGATTCCGGAACTCCGTTGGGGTTGATGGAGTTCCGGAATCGATATAAGCGCGCTCGGGGATCAATATATCGCGTCTAGATTAGACGCGATATATCGATCCCCGAGCAATCGATTTTAACCCGCCGATACGGCGGGTAGTCTGGACGTGGCCTCAGAGTGCTATTCACAGTCAATGACACCTCACAATGCTCCTATGAGCCTGCTATTATTACTGAGACACTTTGGCCTAATCCAGCCTTTGCGTAAATGGATCCAACTCTTTACTTCCTTGGGAGTTGTGTGGGCGCTCGGTACCTCTGCAAATTAGGTTAAATATTTTGAAGAATATCCATTACTGTGCATTTTTGGATGTCCAACTTGAGCCAAGTGGGTCCTCTTGAAGTAAAGAAGAGATATGGGGCTTAATCTCCCTGAAAATCAGAACCTAGGTGTCTTAAATCACCCACACCAAAACTTATTGAGTGTTTTTTAAAATTTGGCCAAGAACTAGTATAATGCCACACAATGAATCAGAAACAGCGGGATTTAGAGCTGAGATCTCCTTTGCCTGCAGCCCTACTTTTCACTAGAACACTGCCTCACAATGTGGTATAATTCACACTTGACATTTTCATTCACCTTTTTTCATCAGGGCAAGGCTTACAAAGCCTCCCTCATTTGGGTCTCCAGCAATACATGCAGGTCTAGAGGAAAGCTATTTGTTTCCATAAAGTCAGAACACACCATTTTTCACTCTTCTGCTACTGACTCTTCACCCCTGAAATAGAGAGTATCACCTCTGCTTTTGCTGTCTGGGGAAGCCAGACTCTCAAGGCTCTTCTTAGTCTACATCCTCCACATGCCAACCTGCCCCTGTCACCAGATGACAAATCCTTTCAGTGAAGGGATATATATATATCCAGTGGAAGATAAAGAATCTGTTCAATATTATAACTCTGGGGCACAGTGGCACTCCTCAAGGTTGCTATCAGGCAGTATGGTGATTCTGTATGTAAGAGAGAACATGTCATTATTTTATTTTACTTCTCCAAGGAATAGTTTTAAGATGTTGTCAGGCTGATGAGTACTTTTAATACCAAACCAGTGTTAAATACCCAACTTTACCTTAATAAATGTAGATTGAAAGTCAAAGTAGTCCACACTTTTAGTAACTCTGCTGTAATAGGGGCCAAGATACAAGTTCCTGGTAATGGAAGGAAGACTATTCAGGCCAGCTACATTTTTGTCATGTGGGTCACATTTTCTTGGCAGACTTTTAGGTTTTCCTGATATCAGTGATGAAACTTCCAATGTGACTCAATGATATTCAAAAGACCATTCCTTTCTGGCTTAGTTGCTAGATTGGTAAGCCTTTCTTTGGAGCCAGAGCACTTATAGTTTGCACTTCATTTATAAAGAGTCAGAAATATCCCAGCCTGACTCTCAGACCCAATCTTGCAAATTAACATTAGATGAAGTACTCTTGAAGGAACAGCTAGGCCACTTTGAGGTCTTTTCTCTTCATGTCCTGCCCCCATCTGACCCAGTGGCCATAGTCCTTGTATTCACGTAGTGCTCCATATGATTTTAAAGGCGTTCCTGGGTCTGCAAAAGACTCTTTCTTTTGAAAAAGAGAAACACAGAATAGCTCAGGCATGCCAAGCCTCCATACGCTCTTTCTGTTTCCCAGTTCTCTTCTCCAGAAGAAGAAAATGTTGATGGATTGACAGCACTGATCACACCAAAGATGAAATATAAGTTGTTAAATAAATGTGTTACTTGTGCCTTGGGGTTGTGGATGTCAAGGCCCTGATTCTACAAGCTGCTGAGCACTTCCCGGGAGCTGCTGACCCATGGATTCAGTGAGAGTGGAAGGTACACAGCACCACCCAGAAAGCTCTTAGCAAGGCCCTTACTTCTGTGAGCTCCAGAGCCCTTTGTATTTGTTTCAGCCATAAAAAACAAAGGAGCAAAACAATTGGGAAACTGACAATAGCAGTGTCAGCAGCACACTTAGAAATAGCACACCAAGAGGTATGCTGCTGCTAGTTGATAGTTTCAAGGGTGTGTAAGGCCAGGAGCAGACTACAGAATCCCCTCCCCAGTCTGTAACCACTATGTCAGTCTATTATTAGGAAACTATACCCAAACCTACATTAGGGCAGGATTTTCAAAAGCATGTAGCATTTGCCGAACTTTTCTCCCTTTTAAATCAAGGGTGAAACTCTGACATCAGTGGAAGCAGTTAGTGTAAAAATAAATGCTTTTGAAAATCCAACGCTGTAGCATACAATAATGAAAGCACCAACACATTCTATTGTGCCTCTCTACTTCTGTCATGGAGGCGCTTTTAATATACGGTTATAGAATCATAGAACCATAGGGTTAGAAGGGACTGCAAGGGTCATCTACTCTAACCCTCTGCCAAAATGCAGGATTTGTTGTTCCTATACCATCCAAGACAGATGGTTATACAGCTTCCTTTTGAAAACTTCCTGAGAAGGCGCTTCCACAACCTATCGAGGCAGTCTGTTCCATTGTTCTACTGTTCTTACAGTTGGGAAGTTTTTCCTGAGATTTAATCTAAATCTGCTATGCTATAATATGAACCCATTGCCTCTTGGCCTGCCCTTAGTGGCAAGAGACAACAACTTTTCTCCATCTTTTTTATTGAAGACTTTCAAGTATGTGAAGACTGTTTTCATGTCCACTCTTAATCTCCCTTTTTCCAAACTAAATATACCCACGTTCCTTCAGCCTTTGTGTGTATGGCTTCCATCCCATCCCTTTGACCATTTTTGTCGCACACCTCTGGATCCTTTCCAGTTTCTCTACATCCTTTCTACACACTGGTGACCAAAATTGGACGCAGTACTCCAGCTAAGGCCTAACCAGCATCGAGTAAAGCAGTACTATCCCCTCCCATGACTTGCATGCCGTGCCTCTCCTAATGCAACCTAAAATCACATTTGCTTTTTTTGCAACAGCATCATCTTGCTGACTCATGTTGAAGTTGTGATCCACCACAACTCCCAGATCCTTCTCAGCAGTGCTGCTGCCAAGTCATTTTTCCTGCATTCTGTATTTGTGCATTTGGTTTTTCTTCTCGAAGTGTAGCACCTTACATTTGTCTTTGTTGAATTTCATTTTGTTGATTATAGCCCAGTTCTCTAATTTGTCAAGATCCCTGTGAATCTTAACTCTATACTCCAAAGTGTTGGCAGTCCACCCTAGCTTTGTGTCATCTGCAGATATGATCAGTATGCTCTCTATTCCAACATCCAAGTCATTAATAAAGATGTTAAACAACACTGGACCCAGAACAGATCCCTGTGGAACCCCACTTGAGACCTCCCTCCAATCTGACATAATTTCATTAATAGTTACTCTTTGTTTGCGGTTGTTCAATCAATAATGTGTCCATTTAATGGTGGTTCTGCCAAGCCCACGTTTCTCCAGCTTACCTATCAGAATGCCATGTGAGACTGTGTTAAAAACCTTGCTGAAGTCCAGGTATATTATGTCCATGCATTCCCCCTTTCTATCAAACCAATTACCCTGTCAAAGAAGGAAATCAATGTGGTGTGGCATGATTTGTTCTAGGTAAATCCATGCTGGCCGCTAGTAATTACCCATTCATCTTCCAAATGAAACATTCACAAATTGACTGTAGGAGCTCTAGTAGCTTCCCAGGTATCAAGGTCAGGCTGACCGATCTATAATTCCTTGGCTCTTCCTTTTCCTCCTTTTTCAAGATGGGCACTATGTTAGTCCTCCTCCAGTCTTTCAGGACCTCTCCTGTTATCCATGAGTTTATAAATATTATTGCAGGTGGCTCCAAAGACCTGTTCAGCTCACTTCAGTATCCTTGGGTGAATAACAACCAGCCCTGCTGATTTGAATTCATTCAATTTGTCAGACGATCTCTTCCCCTTTATTGTCTGTGGTAAGTTTGCTAGTCATCCAGTCATGTTATTTTTGGTGAGAATACTGAAGCAAAGTCACTCCCCCGGAGTTCTTCTGCAAACCTGTTTGGACCAGCATTCACATGGGATTGGTTCACTGGCTGCAAAAGTCCATGAAGGGCTTAGTGGTGCCTTTTTAAGATGCTTAGTGTTGGCTTTGTTAGTGTTTCATGGATTAGCATTTGAAATGTCTTAAATACTTGCTGAAACAGCACCAACCATTTGATAATAAGTTTGGAGTGTTCAGAGGGGTCATGCACTTCCACAATCACCAGAGAGGACAAGGATGTGTTGCATGGGGAGCTTAATAAATATAGGAACTTCCCAGTCAGGAAGTTCTGTATTTACCGCTTTGTCCTAAATGATGTTAGAAGTGAATGACTCCCTTTCTCTAAAGACAGAGTAAAGGAAAGGAAAGAGACATATATCTCAAGCTGCCACTGTGGTGAGTGAGGAAAGTGGGAAATCAGGGAGACCTGTGAAAACTACAGCAGGAAGGAGGCGGAGACCTGTCTCAGGGCAGCAGTGGAGTCCTAGTGTAAATGGCTCTGTTAGAGAAGTTTGATTTTGGAAATTCAGGCACCTGGCCTAGTTGGGAGTGGAGATTTGAGCATTTCTGAATAACTTCTGTGTAATATCGAAAGCACAGAAATGCTAGGTTAAATGCCCTGATGTTTGCTATGGGTGATGCTGATGATAATACGCTATGTGCACTGTCCATCACTGAAGAGGAAAAGAAAGAATACACCAATGTGAAAGAGATTTTTGATGCCCATTTCGTAGGCAAAGATAATATTAGGCCAAATTTAATAAGAGGTGCTGGGAACAAGGAGGAACAGCTGAGGATTTTGTTACTGCAGTTCATAGTCTGGATGAATATTGCAAATATGAAACATTTAAAGAACTAATAAGAGACAGGATAGTTGGTGGTATAACAAACACCAGTTTATCAGCACAGCTTCCATTAGCTCCAGATCCCATACTAACAAAAGCTATAGCAAAAGTGAGAATGCAAGAAACAAACAGCAACGTGACTTATATGCTGGCAGCATAAGGGGGGCTGTGTCAGACAATATTGACGCGGTAACTGAACGGCAGAGTCAGACCAAATTTAAGAACAGTGCACAACTGGGGAGTGCGAGAACAACCACCCTAAATAGGAGGGAAAGATATGCCAAGACAACAGCAAATAATACATGTAATAGGGGGTTTGCTGTGAGTACAGATATTGGTTTATAATTTAAGTTTTAATATTTTATTGTAGAGAAAGTGAATGGAGTTATAGAGTTCCTGGTCTTTCACATTTACCAGAGTGGACCAGGGAGAGCTTAATAAATAGAGGAACTTCCCAGTCAGAGAGCATGGCTCTTTGTGTTTATGTTTTCACACTACATATGAACTGTGCCAGTCACCTTTAGGGAACTAGATTCAAATCCTTTTCAGGTTGCCAGTAAAAAAAATCTGCAGTCTTTCCTTGTTAGAATTTGAATCACAGAACCACCAGAGATTTAGACTGGAATACTAGGGATGTTCGAGGTATATGGGATTTTCAAGTTCTGGGCCCAATCCTCCATGTGCCAAGAGAATCATGCTTCCCTTGCAACACTTGCAAAATTTGTTCATGCTACTTTGGGTCCAAGTAGTTATTGCCAACCCCAAAAATTTATTTGCTAGTTTGGCTACTTTTGAGAGACCTTAGTACCAAAAAAATTATGAATTGGCAATAGACAATTTTTTGATCTAAAAATTACTTTCTTGGGATGAAATTTGGGTGATTTTACTTAAAGCCCTGCTCTTGCCCAGTTCCTGTCTCTTGCTACCACCTGCTGGTCTGTAAAATGAGCAGCCACTGAGGCACATGCACATCTGGACCAAATCTGCCTCCCTCAGCCTGCAGAAACTACATGGGAATATAGGTGCTGGAACTAAGGGTGCTGGAGGATGCTGCTGCACCCCTGTCTTGAAGTGATTTCCATCATATACAGAGTTTATGGTTTGGTTCAATGGCTTTAGCAGCCCCACTATAAAAACTGCTCCAGCTCCCCTGCATGAGAACAGAGCCCCATTGGCCTCAGCAAAGTGTGGCTTCAGAATGCATCCAGTGAGGCAAGGAGGCAGCCAGTGCGAAGGTGGGGACGGGATAAATCCAGAAGCGGCCCACGTGCAAGCAACAGCTGCTGCATAATGCTGCCAATCTCTGTGATTTCTTATTAACTGGCAAAAATTTAGAAGCAAACTGTCATTCAGCGACACGTTAGGGCAGGGATCAGCAACCTTTGGCATGCAGCTCGCCAGAGAAAGCACCTTGGCAGGTCGGGCTGGTTTGTTTACCTGCTGCGTCTGCAGGTTCATCCGATTGTGGGTCCCACTGGCCGCGGTTCGCTGTTCCTGGCAAATGGGGGCTGCGGGAAGCGGCGCAGACCAAGGGATATGCTGTCTGCCACTTCCAACAGCCCCCATTGGTCTGGAGCGGCAAACCACGGCCAGTGGGAGGCGCGATCAGCCGAACCTGCGGAAGCGGCAGGTAAACAAACCAGCCCGGCCTGCCAGAGTGCTTACCCTGGTGGGCCGCATGCCAAAGGTTGCTGATCCCTGCTTTAGGGCTACTTTTTGCGTGTGATTGGCAAAAACCTGAGTTTTGAGGTTCTCAACACAGCGCTATTAGCAATCAAGGAACTTAGCTCCTGGGTATACTGTAGTCCTCTAGGGTTGTGGAATACAGTCTATTCTTGAGTGCTTTGTCTGGTTTATATGATTTCCTCACTTTATAAATATTAAACTTACACAAAACAGGAAGACTTTTAACAATGAACCTTTGGCTTTACATGTGTTGGGACTGATTCATTGCCTGATGGCAGGAAGTCCACTCTGCAGGGAGCTCTACAACTGGGCATTGCTGCCCCAAAGGTGGGCAGTGCTAGCTAGGCAGGAAGCATGGGCAGGGTGCCCAGGAAATGGGCTGATTCACAACTTCTGTTTGGCAGCCTCCATAAGTAGGACACACTGAGCAGTGCACAGAGACTTTTCACATTGGGCATGTGCCATGCCTTTGGCTGCTGGCATACTGGGCTGCACACCCTGGTGCTAGAGGTTAGCACAATGGACAGTGCACCATGGCACTAGCTGCTGGCATGCTATCAAGTCTTGGCCGCTGGACAATCAGCAGCATGCAGGTATGGTGACTGAAGGCACAGTAATATTTTCTAAACAGATATAATTAATTTTAAAAGCAGCATGTGTGTCTGTGTGTTCAAGTGCAGAGATATAATAAATGCCAGTGTGCCACATTTTATCATGTTCTGGTTCACCCACACATGCAGTGTAGGTACCGCAGCAAGAGTGTTGTACTGATAGCACCAGGAACTAAGGACATAGAGCATAGGTGCAAAAAAATCATGTAATAAGTTACATTTCACTCAAAGAGAAGCAAATGCAGTCAGTCATCCTCAACTTAAAACCATTCAGTTGCTGGAGATCTCTGGAAGCAAAGGCAGGGGGAGAGGGAGAGAGAGAGAGAAAAGTCTCTCTGCAGAGATAGAAGAGCCAGAAAGCCACTCAGTGGAGCCTCTCTGCCAAGATTACTTCAGTTTAATTGCTGGACTAGCTCCACAACCCTGACATAGCCCCACTATGAGTGGAAGACTGGAGTAACTGGGTGGTGGCAAATCCTCCCACTCCACACTTTCTTCTGCTCCTTCACCTTTCTCTGTTGCAATCTTCTCCTGCAGAGCTTGGCTCCATTTCACATTGGAGAGTGCTCTGCTCTGCCCCCGCCCCCCCAACACAGAAGAACTGCACTGGTTCTAATGCCAGGGGGTCCTCAGCATTGCAGAGATAAAGGCAAGATTTTCCCTATTATTCATTCATTCGCATTCCACCACAAGATAATTTGGCTGCCTCTCTTTATTGTCGCCCAGAGCACATTCTTTTATGTGTCCTCACTCTCATGTTTCCCCCTAAAAGTGATACCTTCAAGTTACACAAATGCAGCTATCCCAGAATGCCTAATGCATTTATGATATCATTTATACCATTGGGTGCAATGAGACTTGTGATCTCTATAGTGTTCAGCAAAGAAGAGGTGCCAGGTAGATTTCACCTAGGAGAAAACTCAATATTTAACATTTTAAATCTAATTTCGGTACTGAATGCTCCTCCCAGTTTCTAGAAATGCATCATGTAAATGTGAAATTAACTCACTTTTAATCTTGCAGTGCACTTTAATTATCCTATGATTTTAATAGAGTTCTGATTAAAAAGTACTTTTGCAGGTATATTTTGAACACTAGAGCATATAACTAAGAGCTGAGGATCCACTGATATATCCCTTTTCTGAATGCTAGGCCCACAGAGCTGATGTTGCATCTTGAAACCAGTTTAAGTGGACTCTTGAATGGAATTTTCAAAAAATGCCTGTCTGTGGCCTAATTCTGCTCTCATTGAAGTTGATGGGAAAACTCCCTTTGACATAAGTAAGAGAATAGCCCAGTACTGTGCACTTTTGAAAACCATACTTTGTGACTCCTGATGGTCAAGAATAGTAAGTACCACGCTGATTCCAGAATGACATAGGGTTTCCTCCTGTAATGCAGGTAGTGCTATGGTTGGCCAAGTCACTTCAACGAAGTGCAATACTCTTCAGGCAGAGCATGCAGAAGAAGAGATAATATGGACTGGGAGCAAGGAGTGAAGGACAACAAGGGCAATGAAAGAAAGGATAATGGAGAGACACAGCAGTGGAGGAGAGAAGGAGAAAAAGTTGTATAGTGCAAGGAGTTAAGAGACAATGAGGAAGGAAGAACATAGAAGAAGTATATCAGGCAGAAAGGGTAGAGAAGAAAGAATCAAAAGAAGAGAGACAGCAAGAGAAAGGACAAGAACACAGCATAAGGGAGGGGGGGAGGATTAAAGAGAGACACCAAGATGATAGGAAGTAGAAGAGGAAAAGATGGAGAGGAGCAGGGACAGAAGGCAGACAATGTGGACAAAACAAAAGTCTAGATATGAGAAGGAAGAGAAAAGAGACCACAAGAGACACAAGAAGTAAGAAACATTACTGGACGGAAAGGAGAGTTGAGCTGAGAGGAGAAAGAAAAGAGCAGTGGAAAGGAACAGGGTAGAGGTAGAGATGAACAGGAAACAAATTCATGCAGGTCAGTCACAGATTGGATGTGCTGTTTCTAGGAAGCTGATTGAGTGAATTTTGCTTGGGTTAAGGACTATGAGATTGACACTTTAGGAATCAGGAAGTGCCTGAGAATTTAACAGAGTAATGGTGAGACAACTAAAAATAAATGAAAATAAAAGACAAAAGTGAAGAGGAAAAGGAAAAGTTCTGTGTACCTATTGGCATTACAAGAGAGAGCAGCTCTTCTTCAGAGATCTCCTTAGGGAAGACCCCAGCACTGTCCCCCACATCACAGGATTAAATTAGAGATTGACAGCCTATAGATGCACTTAAGATTGATAATGGGATTTAGCACTTTACACCTCTACGTTGTTTCAGAAACAGCTAGTTCAGTAATGACTGAACATTGTTTCCTTCAGCTGATGGTTCAGGACTGTAATGAATGTCTGGTTTCAGTCCAGTTCCAGCTGGATAGGAATCCACATAATGATAACCACCATCACAGTTGTTACTGACAGACTTGTGACAGTCTTAGTAAAAAGGATAAGGAACAGATAGTACAAAAAGCAAATTGTGTTCTCAACCCTGAAGTAGCTCCTCCAGGTCAGATAGAGTCTTCTAGAGGAGGAGTGGAGAGAAGCTTGTTCTTCTGTCATCTGTGGTTTACCTGTTCTGGAATTAAATAGAGTGTCATATATTGAAAACTGTGTTAAAATTTTAAGCTGCCACTTTAAATTTCATGGGGTTTTCCCAGTCCTGCTTGCAGGCCTGGGACTCTAGAGGGAAGCTTTCCTTCTGGGCCTCATCATTGCAGCAGTCAGTCAGCAGACAGATAGCCTTACAGTAAAGTGGGGTGAGTTGTGCCTCTCTGTTTTAGGGAGCAGTGTGCTTTGTGATTCTCTGATTTGGGGTCCCTTTGTATTATTCTGAATAAAGAAGTATTAGAATACAACCTTTCAGTGAGAGTATTTTTGTTTCTATTTACTGCTGTGTGTGTATGCCATGAAACATAACTTAGAAGACTTCTGTGTAAAGGGCTGTAAATCCACTGAGAATTTAGTTGGAGACTAGACACTGCCTTCAAGAAGCACTACAGTCAGACACACACAAAAAAAAATTCATACCTTACAGTAAATTCCGCCTCTTCACTTGACAGCTCTTTTTCCTTTCTCTCTCTCTTGTATATTTCATTCAATGAACTAAAGAGGAAGTGTCATTAGGGCTTTGTTTCGGATTGCTACTATGCCCCAAAGGGCTTACAGTCTAATTAGAGAAAGTAAACAGTGTACAAACCGATCACAATGCGGTTAGAAAAGCAGTGTGTTTTGGGTGCAGCTTCATGAGAAAAAAAGGAGTGTTTATAACTCAAGTTAGCTAACTTGAGTCAATTAATGTGAGGTAAAATCACAAAGCAGTTTGTAATTTTCACACGAGTTAGCAGATCAGGTTAAAGACTATGGGGGAGCTTTGGGTTTACCTTGACCTGCTAACTTATGTGAAAACTACAAGGTATCATAAGTTAAGAATTCATTTTTCCCTAGTGAACACAAAGCCTTAATGGTAAAGCTAAGCATGATCACCCCTTACTCAGCAAAGAACTTAAGCATGTTAACTGTAGGCACGTGAATTCTGTGGGAGTGCTCATGAGGTTAAGTAATGTAGTGAATCTGGCCCTGCTTTAGTAATTCCATGATTTTTATTTGGATTTTTATTTTTAAAGAGACACAGCTTTTCAGACATCTAGTGGTATCTCTGCTTTTAGGAGAGACTGTTGGCACTGAGAGCAGGAACAAAGGTGATTTGACTGGCACAGAGATGGAACCCACTGAATTACTGAAGCTCAGCTGAATCTCACTCCAAAAGAGCCTTCAAGTTTGAGGCATCGAGGAAGCCTGCATGAGCTGTGCTTCTTTTCTGGATAAATTAAACGTTTCAGTTTTCAGTTATGTCAATCCAGCCCTTGCCATGTGTCATAAAATCTTTGAACGAAAAAAATTGTAAAATGTGCATATTGTACTGCAGGTTAGCAGTATAATCTATGATTTAGGGATGTGTTCTGTTGGCTAGAGGTGATGTTACTAGTTTGGACAATCACCTTTAAAAGAAGGACTCATCCAAATCTGCACAAAAGAATGAGGGAGAAAACTACTGAGGTGTCTTTCTGTTTTGTTTAGGGAAAAACTCTTTGCACCCTTGTGTAAGATACTAGTTGGATAAACACTTGCTAAACTGCACATTAGTTTAAGGGAAACATCCATTAAGCTTAGATGAAAAGCTTGTACATTCAGGGTCAAGTTATTTCATTATTATTTTTAGTCAGCTAAACTGGCAGTAGTTATCTTTTGTATTTTTTTAATTATTATTTTTGCATGGGTCTTTTAAGCCCAAAACCAGTATTGGCTCCAGCTGTCCCAGCTTATTTAGTTGCCTTCACAGCTGCTGGCAGCAGTTTCCTATAGCATGTCTAATGAATGGGATATTAAGATGTACTAGGTACACTCAGTCCACTGGACAAACTTATTTGCTGGATGTACCTGGTATATTATTTTTCAGCAGTGAAGTGGCTAACAGTGCTGGCATTATGTGGTCGTAATTAGGTTTCAAAGTTATTTAATTTTTTCCCTGTTGAGAATAGTCTAAATCTTCTGTAATGAAGTAATTCTGTGATTTTGGAGACTAAAATAAACTTTTGTTGCACCTTCTGATTACATTCTTTTTTTAAGTACAGCAGGAAAGCTACCTGATCCTTTTTCCCCTTGTTGTGAGTTTGATTTTCAGAGGGGCCTTGCCCAACCTCCTTTTGTATTTGAACATATAAGCCCTATGCTCACAGTTTTCAAGCATTAATACTTGCACATGCAGTTGATAGAGTCAAACGTCTACAAGTTCTAGTATTAGTGCTTGTAAAATTAATGTGCAGGTGTTTGCATGGTCCTGGTTTCTGAAAATGAGGATCCATAATTTTAATGGTCTAAGGGATTTGTAGATATCTGCTTATAAAATCTACTTGAAATGCAAATTAAAATGCAGTACATTTAGACCAGCATAAGTTTATCATAGAATCATAGAAGATTAGGGTTGGAAGAGACCTCAGGAGGTCATCTAGTCCAACCCACTGCTCAAAGCAGGACCAACCCCAACTAAATCATCCCAACCGGGGCTTTGTCAAACCTGACCTTAAAAACCTCTATGGAAGGAGATTCCACCACCTCCCTAGGTAACCCATTCCAGTGCTTCACCACCCTCCTAGTGAAATAGTGTTTTCTAATATCCAACCTAGAACTCCCCCACTGCAACTTGAGACCATTGCTCTTAGTTCTGTCATCTGCTATCACTGAGAACAGCCAAACTCCATCCTCCTTGGACCCCCTCCCCTTTCGGGTATTTGAAGGCTGCTATCAAATCATAGAATATTAGGGTTGGAAGAGACCTCAGGAGGTCATCTAGTCCTGCTCAAAGCAGGACCAATCCCAACTAAATCATCCCAGCCAGGGCTTTGTCAAGCCTGACCTTAAAAACCTCTAAGGAAGGAGATTCCACTACCTCCCTAAGTAACTCATTCCAGTGCTTCACCAGCTTCCTGCTTCAATCCCCCCTCACGCTTCTCTTCGGCAGACTAAACAAGTCCAGTTCCCTCACCCTCTCCTCGTAAGTCATGTGCCCTAGCCCTCTGATTATTTTCATTGCCCTCAGATGGACTGTCTTCAATTTGCCCACATCCTTTCTACAATGAGGGCCCCAAAACTGGATGCAGTACTCCAGATGTGGCCTCACCAGTGCTGAATAGAGGGGAATAATCACTTCCGTTGATCTGCTGGCCATGTTCCTACTAATGCAGCCCAATATCCCATTAGCCTTCTTGGCAACAAGGGCACACTGTTGGCTCATATCCAGCTTTTTATTCACTGTAATCCCCAGGTCCTTGATACTGGCTGCCAGCTAGACATCGAGCCATTGATCGCTACCCACTGAGCTCAACAACCTATCCAGCTTTCTATCCACCTTATAGGCCAATCATCCAATCCATACTTTTTTAACTTGCTGGCAAGAATACTGTGGGAGACCGTATCAAAAGCTTTGCTAAAGTCAAGGTATATCACATCCACCGCTTTCCCCATATCCCCAGAGCCAGATATCTCATTGTAGAAGGCAATCAGGTTTGTCAGGCATGACTTGTCCTTGGTGAATTCATGTTAACTGTTCCTGATCACCTTCCTCTCCTTCAAGTGCTTTCAAGTGGATTCCTTGAGGAACTGCTCCATGATTTTTCCAGGGGCAGAGATGAAGCTGACCGGTCTGTAGTTCCCCAGATTCTCCTCCTTCCCTTTTTTAAAGATGGGCACTATATTTGCCTTTTTCAAATTGTCTGGGACCACCCCTGATTGTCATGAGTTTTCAAAAACAATAGCCAATGGCTCTGCAATCACATCAGCCGACTCCCTCAGCACCCTTGGCTGCAGCACATCCGGCCCCATGGACTTGTGCATGTCCAGCTTTTCTAAATAGTCCTTACCCTGTTCTTTCACCACTGAGGGCTGCTCACCTCCTCCCCATATTGTGCGCCCAGTGCAGCAGTCTGGGAGCTGACCTTGTCTGTGAAGACTGGGGAAAAAAAGCATTGAGCACTTCAGCTTTTTCCACATAATCTGTCACTAGGTTGCCTCCTCCATTCAGTAAGGGTCTCACACTTTCCCTGACCACCTTCCTGTTGCTATAGACACCTGTAGAAACCTGTAGAAATCTTTCTTGTTACCCTTCACATCCCTTGCTAGCTTCAGCTCCAATTGTGCTTTGACCTTTCCGATTATACCCCTGCATGCTCAGGCAATATCTTTATACTACTCCCTAGTCATCTGTCCAAGTTTCCACTTCTTGTAAGCTTCCTTTTTGTGTATAAACTCACCAAAGATTTCTCTGTTAAACCAAGCTCGTCACCTGCCTTATTTGCTATTCTTTCTGCACATTGGGGTGGTTTGTTCCTGTGCCCTCAAAAAGGCTTCTTTAAAATACAGCCAGCTCTCTTGGACTCCTTTCCCCCTCATATTAGCCTCCCAGGGGATCTTAACCATCAGTTCCCTGAGGGAGTCAAAGTCTGCTTTTCTGATTTTATGATTCATTAAATTTCTGTGCATAATCTACACAAACATTATAGTGCTAAAATCAGTATATGAAAGACCTTTTTAAAAGCATACAGCCTTGTCTGTGTAAGAAAGCTGAACTGGTTTAACTAAAGGTGTGATTTTAAACTGATTTAGTTAAATTGGTACAAACTGCTCTGTGAACATTCTTAGTTCAGTTCATTTTAAAGCTTATTTTGGTTTAGTTCATGTCGATTAGGAGTCAGTTTAAGTTAACTCAAATAAGCCACTCTTCCATAGAAATAAGTGTCCAAATGGGGGTGTGCAAAGGTTTAACTTCAAGATAAAGATTAGTGCTGCTTACAAATCATGTTAGTTAGGGGCAAATCATACCTTCCTGTGAAGATACCCTGGAAACTCATCGTGTGCAATTTCTATCATATTGCACCCTTAGGGAGAGAGGATAGAGGGTCTATAGAGGAGGCTCTGGCCTCCCAACCCTACTGATCTCTTGGATAAATGAGGAAAGGAACTCTAGGTTCCACAGACAGCTCTAGTGGGGAAGCTGGATGGATCTATGTTCTCCTATCTCATCTAAGTGGAGGGTACATTCAGAGCCTAAGTTTAAAGACACTTTCAGCCCAAACATTTAATTAATGGGATAATGAAGGGCCCACTCCCATGGGATGGTATTAGGAGCCTGATCTAGATTCCATCGAAGTAATTGACTCTGACAGGAAGAGAAACTGACTAAAGTATAGTGGCTGTGATACTTATGAAAAAAAAGAGGCCAGCCTGAAAGAATGATAGTAATGCTTAGCCCTTATTTAGTGCTTTTCGTTTGCCAGTCTCAAAGCACTTTACAGAAGAAGTATGTCTCCATACATGAATTTTATACATGGGGAAACTGAGGCATATATTGATGCATTGACCTTCCCAAGGTAACTCAGGCAGTGACTGCGCCAAGAATAGAACCCAGATCTCTGAGCCCATTTTTCTCAATTTAAAAAACTAAATATTTAGAAATAAAGTATTTAAATGAGATTATTTTTAATCATGTTCATTAAACATTTAATGTTTTAAACATAAAATGTCCACTATCTAAAACAATTATGCAATCCAGAATGTGTGTGTGCTAATTATCTGTGTCTGGTATGGGGCACGGGGAGAACCCCCAAGTTATGTAACTGTTGAGTAAGGAACTTGCAGCCTAACGTAGAGCCAAACTCTCACATCCATCCGAGCATCCCCAGTAACTTTAGTTAGGATACACAAGTACAGCTCAAGCAGAATTTGGCCATCTATTGCTTACAAAATAGCAAGAATAAAGTGAGATAGGTTTGCATATCATACCTAGATATCATCATTTGGTTTATTATTTGTACCACAGCATTGTTTATAGGTCTCAACCAAGATCAGGATCACTGTGTGCCTGGTACTGTACAAACGCATAGGAACCAATAGTGCTTGAGATAATAGTTTATAAAATAGATAGCCCCTTCCCATGCAGAATTCTTGTGCAGGAGCCAGTTAATATGCTACACCCAGTACTTGCCCAAGTCCAAGTACTTGCCCAGGTTAGCATTTCAAGCCTTGAACACACCAAATAAGGCATGGTCTGGGCATCGGACATGACATTTCCTGCCTGCCTGCCTTCCTTTCCCTTCCCACATATGCATGAGTCCTGGTAGGAGCTGGATAGCCTGTATTATAAGATACACAGGTAACACTTTTTCTGAAAGTGTAGGAAGATTGCTCGTAAGCATTATACATGAACCTACTCCCTCTAAAGATATAGGATGGGATTTGAAAATGTGTACAGTGCTGGTCTAATGCAGTTTCCGTTGACTTCAGTAGAAGCAGAGTTAGGCCAGCATTGAGCACTTTTGAAAATCCATAACACTTTCTCACGGCTTTTGCAGGCAGTGTCTCCAGCCACCACTGTCTGAGTGATATATTGTCTTCCTGCTCACCCAAAGTTGTTCTGGTTCCAAGAAACTTACTTGAGTGTAATAAACCTATGATATTCCACAGGTTCTCAGTGCATATAGATTGCTGACATATTTATTCATAAGCTCTTTCCTATGAAGTTAATAGAAAGAGGTGAAGTTTTACACAAATGAATTTTCATAGGACATGTCTTCACTACAGACTTAAGTTGACCTATGTTAACTTACCTCACACTGCCCTCCTCCTGTTGCTGGTGCACGTCCTCCCCTGGAGCGCTTTCACCAACTGAAAAGGGCAGTGCAAGGGAGGGGTGAAGAGCCAGAGCTCTCAGCTACACATGGCTCCTCACCTGGAGCCCAGCTGCCCCCAAGCTCTGTTTCAGTTCCTGTGTGAATATGTCCTGAAAGTGCATCAGAAATTAAATCCTTCTGCTGACCATTTGTTTTATTTCTGGTTGTATCATCTCTTGTTGCTTGCCTCTTGATCACTATCACAGCAAGTTAATACACTGCCAGGTGCAGAGTGTGTCCCAAATCCAGTTAACAGAAACTCTTGTTTAATTTGTGTCCCTGTGGATTGTGCCAAATGCCCTTGAACCTTCAATCCTGTGAAACTCCGCAACAGTAGGAGGTGATTTTGAGCTTCACAGAAATTTAATTTCAGCCTTACGGGGCATAAGAGTTCCACAACACCGAGGTTCCTGATTATTTCAATTTTTCAGTTTATGAAGATTTTAGATTTCCCCAGAAACCTTTGTGAGAAAGGGCTCATCTGTATGAGTGTAGGCCTCCATTCAGGAAAGCACTTAAGCATGTGCTTAACTGAGGAGATCAGATTTAAGCACGTTGGGACTTATACAATGCCTCAGCACTATCCTGAATAGTGATGCTTTCCTGAATTGAATTCTTAAAGAACAGTTAGAAGTCCAGAAGTGCACAAACTTTGTGTGTCTTGGAAATGTATAATATTTGTCTGATTGTATTATATAAAGTAGTTTTGCTTCTCTTCTAATTCATTACCCTTGTTGTAGTTAATACATCTTATGAGATCAAGTTCAGAAGTTCAGATACACACAGTTTATTTTAATTAAGCTTTCTAATTTAATTTATTCTGTAATGTGCATGCCTGTCACCTCTGTGTAGAACCTTTTTCTATATTCATTAAAATACTGTATAATCACTGGAAATTTTACAGGACGTGATTACATTAACGGCTCTTTTGTCCAGTTTGTTTGTTAGTTAGGTTGCAATTTGACCACAAGAGGGCAGTATTCCTTTTCCCCTCTGCCTGCATTCCTGGCCTTTCTCAGAGGCTTTTCCTCTGGTAAAAAGAGATCGGTTGTATGAGTCTGCGGATGGTGGGCTACAGCAATAACCGTACTTGGTAGCAGGATGCCCAGCGTGTAAAGTTATCCTTATTTTAGTAAATGGCAATACAGCATAGGCCTGACCTGTTTCCATATTCAGTGGCTGTGGTGAGGTGACATCTGGCTGTTGCTAATTAGTTGCGGAAATCCCTTGCTCATCTTCTAATGCCAGTGTCGGCCAGATGCTGTCTGAGTTGGGAGGTGGCCTAGAAGCAAACAGCTTTCTGCTTGCATGTGAAGAGAGCATTTCCACCCCCTGCTTTGGGATTCAGCTCTGAGGAGGCAGAGCCAAAGAAGCCCGCAGGGGTCTCCCTGGCTGGCACCTGTGGAAACGACATCCCAAGCAGGGAGTTTTTGGTGGGCGGTTAATGTCTGGGTTTTATTTCTTCCAAGTAAATTACTCCATTTAATATTTGTTTTAATTTATTTTAGGTGTCCGACCCCTGGTTGTGATGGCTCTGGGCACATTACTGGGAATTATGCTTCACATCGAAGGTATGTAAAGAGAGTTTTTGGTCTTTAAGTCGTGTATGTTTCAGTTGGATTACAAAATGGGAAAGGGACCTGTGGTGCAGGTGTGTGTGTGTGTGTGGGGGGGATGTTATCTGTTACTTGTGCCTTATTAAACTCATTTGCATCAGATGCTGAGGGAAATGCTGCATTTGTTGATCAAGGTAACAATAGTATCTTCCCATTCCCAGAAGACAAGATACTATGGTAGTATAGTAACTAGGGAGTGGTAAATGCTGAGTAGTTAGTGCCACCTCCATTATGTGTATGAAACACAGTAAGGTGAGAAAAGCTGCTTTATATTTAGTAACAGGAACCTACCTTATGATGTCTGGCCCAGGGTTGGTAGTATAGCCAATTCCTGCTCCTATTAAAGTTAATGCTATTGGGCCTGATTATCTGCTCGCATAGGTGCAAACCAGCAGGGACTCTGTTGAAGCCAGTAGAGATACAGCAGTGTGAAACTGGTGTAAGTGAGAAAAGTAGTTTAAAACCAAAACATCAGCGAAACACAGACATGAAGGAATCTGCCACACCATTGGGTTCAGGACAAATGACAACTAAATCACAATAATGATTAAATTCCCTTTAAAAATAATTTAATTTCAAAAATAAAGGTTACCTTAAAAAAGATGCACCTGATGAAGTGGGTATTCACCCACGAAAGCTCATGCTCCAATACATCGGATGAAGTGGGTATTCACCCACGAAAGCTCATGCTCCAATACATCTATAAGGTGCCACATGACTGTTTGTTGCTTAAAAAACACAAGGTGTAAAAAGTTTAAAATCACCTAAGTGAGTTAGGAGCCTATATTACATTTTCAAAAGTGACTGAGGGCCAAATTTTAAAGGTATGTGGGACCTAATAATGCAGATAAGTGCCTTGTAGGATTTAAAAGTCTAGTTGCTTTTTTAAAAAATTCCACTAGGGACCTAGCTGCATCTTTTGGCGCCTAAGTGCATTTAAAAATCTGGCTTTTATGCATTTAGGGTCTAAATCTCATTGAAAGTCAATAAAAAAGATCTGATCTGCGCTAGGAATTTACATTGGTATAGCTACATCTCTCAGGGATGTGAAAAATCCACTCCCCTGAGAGACGTAGTTAAACTTCCCTAAACCCTGGTGTAGACAGAATTATTCTGTTGACCTAGCTAGCACCTCTCAGGGCCGTGGATTATCAACACCAGGGTAGTAGTGACTACACTGAAGCACTACAGCAGCACAGCAGCAATGATACCGCTGTGCCACTGTAGCATTTTAAGTGTACACAAGCCCATAGGCTCCTATGTGTCTGTGTCACTTTTGAAAAATAATGTACACACAACAGTAAACACCAAAGAACTCTTAAATTCAGATTACTATGAAGATTGGCATTAAGGTGCTCTGCCAAATCAGTTGGCCGCAAACTTCCTGAATCTGCTAATTCAATTTGAAGATTCTTTTGCATTATGGTACAAGTGAGAGCTATTGTCTTGTGGCCAGTCTCAGAAGTCATCTAGTCAGTTGGAGAAAAAAGGAAAGAATTAATAACATTAAATAAAATTAACAGGACTATGAAGAAGTTGTGGGGGAAGAGAATATACCTCAACCCACAGAAAAGGCACAAGGCAACTCTGCCTCACTTCTGTGATTTTAATCCAGCCCTGGAAATAAGGACTAAGATCCCTGTGTTAATTCTGTTCGAGTGTTTGTGGCCTTTGCATAATTTTGAATCCAGTAGCCATACCCCACCACCAAGCCCTTTTCCACAATGGGCTATTGTGAGCTGATGTGTAGCTCAATTCTCTGCAGAGCGTGTGCATTGTTGTATTAATTTAGAGGGAATAAATAGTTAAAGGTGTTAATACAACCCATTCAGTGTCCAACATTAAACAGTGCCATACAAGATTCACGGTTTGGTATAGAGCAGGGATTCTCAACCTTTCCAGACTACTGTGCCCGTTTCAGGAGTCTGATTTGTCTTACATACTCCAAGTTTCACCAGACTTAAAAACCACTTGCTTACAAAATCAGACATGAAAGTACAAAAATGTCAGAGCATGTTGTTACACAAAAATTGCTTACTTTTTCATTTTATCTGTATGAAATTTTAGTTTGTACTGACTTCGCTAGTGCTTTTTATGTATTCTGTTGTAGAAGTAGGTAAATATATAGATAAGTTGATGTACCCCCTAGAAGACCTCTGAGTACCCCCAGGGGTACGTGAACCCCTGACTGAGAGCCACTGGTATAGAAACCTAAGCCTACTTGGTACAGATGTAATGCCGAGAGACCGTGGTTGTTGGCGGGCGGAATCAAACTGGGGACCTTTGGAGCTTAGTGCACGAGCCTTTACCACATGAGCTAAAAGGCAACTGCCTGTTAACTCAGTCTGTAGAGCAGACTCATTTTATCTGTCTCTTAAAGTGGTCTCAGTGCCACTAGATGGGACAGAACACCACACCCAGAAGGTGTGTGGGTTACACAAACACATAAATAAAAATTGTTTTAACCTTTAATTAAAGATACAGAAGAGAATGAAAAACAGCTAAAGCATCCGAAATGTAAAGTATTAAATAAGGCTTTCATTTTAACAGCATCCTTGTTCCCTTTCACTTTAGCTGGAAAGAGTTTTTAGAAGGAAAATCTCCTTTGTTTAACAGTCTTTTAGGAGGTATCAGAGATGGAGGCAACTGTCCTTTTGAAGGAAATAGAAGTTAGTTCCGATGGGCTAGAGCTGTTGTTATTGTTGTTAAAGTCCAATCCTGTTTCCTTTAAGACAAAATAAGACAAACACGCAAAAGGAGAAAGAAAAGAACAGCAAAGATAGAAAGGGCAGTGTCTATCTTTGGTGTTGACTCTCACTTGCAACCTCACTGCTGGAAAAACACAGGCACAGCACATGGCCTTATCAGCCACTCCAAGACCTGGTAAACTTGTACCAGCATTGGGCTGTCTGTGGCACTGCATTTAGTTGTCTCCCTGGTCACAGGCCAAGAGCAATATATGTAGTTGTGGCCAGCTAAGCCAGACATTTATTAGACAGAATGAAAAAGGAGAGAGATAGGAAAAAGAAGAAATAAGGTAGGGAAGGAAAAAGACACATGGGGAGACGGGGAGTACAACGTCTCACATCCAAGGTGGTATTTGGGATGTAGCCAAAGCCGGTGAATATGGCGATGTCATCTAGCTTACTCTCAGGGCCGGCTCCAGGCACCAGCCCAGCAAGTAGCTGCTTGGGGCGGCCAATGGTGAGGGGCGGCACGTCCGGGTCTTCGGCGGCAATTTGGCGGCAGGTCCCTCTGTCCCTCTTGGAGCGAATGACCAAGCGCCGAATTGCTGCCGAAGACTGAAGCAGCGGTAGAGCTGCAGATCGTGATCGCAGCTTTTTTCTTTTTTCGTTTTTGCTGCTTGGGGAGGCAAAACCCCTGGAGCCAGCCCTGCTTACTGTCTGTGGCCTGGTCTGGTCAAGATATAATTCAGGATTAGGATGAAGAAGGTTTGGGGTCTCAGAAGATGGTGGATGTGGCAGCTATAATGGTGAAGCTCACTCATTACCCTTCTCGCATGTTTCAGTCAGGCAGAATCACAGTCTGTTGGCATTTTCCTCAAAGTCTTTTTTTTTTTTTTAGGACCCCATAAGGAAGTGATGGCTGGAATAGTCCATCTTCTCATTATTTTGCCCCTGAATTAAGCCTATTTTCCAATTCACTGATTTTGGTTCACTGATTTCTTGTTCCACGCTTTTCTTACATATCAAGCATGATCTCAACCTGGTCCTTGAGTTATATCAGTAGACCCTTTTTTTTTTTTTTAACTAATTCAATCTTTCTGTCTCCCTTTAGTACCTTTTCCCATCAACATTTATTGCTATAGGTTATAGTGACACTTTATAAACTTTCACTCACTTTTCACAGCTGAATAATATCACAATAATGGTAAATGTGTAGGCCCAATTTTTATAACAGCAGTCATCCTTTGTGCCTGTTCTACCGCCACTCACCCTTCCTCATTAAATCACTGTAATTCTACTGAATGTAGGTCGTTAGCAGCCCTCAAGCCCTGACTGAACATCGCCAATAGCGAAGAATATTGTTTAGGAAGTTGCATAAGTGAGAAAAAAGCGTACAGGTGTGGGCCTGTAATAGTGCCGTGTCCCTGTGCCCTAGCTGGTCTAGGCAACTCTGTTTGCAGCATGGTAAACACATGGTGACTTGCACAAGGCCACACACCATCCCATCAGTAATAAATCTAGGAATAGAGCTGTCTAGGTGGCATAGTCCCACCTTGACCTCCCTGGCATGCAGAGGAATGTGCAGGCTGTGTAATCCACTGAGATGGGGCAGCCTGTTCCCCTATCTGCACTGAACCAGCCCTGGTGGACAGTGCAGAGGAAGGGCTGAGGCCATAGCCCACCACCTCCCTGCCCACTTTAACAAGGACTAGACAGTCAAAGTCCTGGGCCGTGGCTGGGGTGTTAAAGATTCTGGTCTACTTTTTTAAGGGACACTACTGTTCTGGTTTGGGGATAGAACCATCCCAGTTTTCTGCTACCAGCAGGCAGCTATCAGCTCTTTGAAGAAGCAGAGGAGAGTTAACTGGCAAATGGTCTGGCTAAATAAAATGCAATCCATTTACCAGACAAGCTGCTATGCATTCAGCATCCCACTCAGCCTGGACCAATCTGGCCCCATTTTAGTGCCTTCATACCTGCTGCATCTGGGTCTTGAAACTGCTGCCCTTTCCTTGCACTTCCAACAGCCACCTTCACTTAAATCTCTCCTTTACACACAGTTCTTCAGTGTTTACATTTGGTTTCCAATTGGACACATTTACAAGAGTCCTGGGATTAATCTGGAATTTTATGCTATGTGTGGGAGGTAATCCAATACTGTATGGCGCACCTGGAGGGAAGGAAAAAGGTGCTTTACAGTGCTCCTGGGATTTATCCAGTGCTTTGTGTTTCTGACTGTTCTGTTTTCCTAATTTGGATTAGATAGGTGCATTTGACAATATTTTCCTTCGTTTTTGTAGAGTCCCAGCACCCAAAGGACTCAAAAAAAATATACTGTAATGTAATTACTTGATCTGGAATTTGTCCAGTCGTTAGGATTTACACACCTACTCTTGAAAAGTACCATGGGGTCTTCAGTGACCACTAGGCTCCAGGACCTTGGTTTTGCATCTTGTGGAAGAAAGCACTGCCAGCACCATATCCTGAGCACCAGGTTGGAGGGCTGGCACTGAACTCAGAGGGAGACACTTTTGGGCTACACTAGTGCGGGGGTTTGAACTGAGATATGCAACTTCAGCTACACTATTTGCGTAGCTGAAGTCGAAGTATCTTAGTTCTACTTACCTGGCCGACCTCATGGAGATGAGTCGACTCCGCTTACCGAGGCCTGCCAAGATGGAGTATGGGCATCGATTCGGGAATTGATTTATCACATCTAGACGAGACGCGATAAATCGATCCCCAATACATCGAACACTACCTGCCGATCTAGCTGGTAGTATAGACGTACCCTTTGAGTCTCCGTTTCCCACAACAATCTCGCTTTTCATTGGAGGTTTCTCATCTACATACCAAGCTAGCCCATCGTTGCTTCATTTCAGAGATCACAGCATATGAATGCCCAAGACCCATACTACTGCCTAGTGAAAGTATATTGATGAAAGAATTAATGAACTGATAACCTGTAAGAATTGTTATATATCATGGACTTTCAGTATGTCTATAACTAGTATTTCTAATTCTCTCCTTGAAAATTAGCACTACTTTCCTCCTGTTTAAATCTCATTAAGTAACACTTCTCTTTAGACTATACTTGATACAGTGATTTAAAACCCTTTTTGTAAAGAACATTTCAATGACATACTGCTGTCTTAACTGACTGCCCAGAATGTCTGGGTAACAAAGTAGGTGAAGTAGAATCTTTTGGTGGACCAGCTTCTCTAGGTGAGAGACAAGCTTTTGAGGTTACACAGAACTCTTCTTCGGGTCTGGGTATCATTTGTATTGCAGATAGCTGCTGTATAACAAATTCCTGAATTTGAAGACAAATGTAACTCTGGTTTAACCCTGTGCAACTCCATTTTAGTCAATGAAGCCATTCAGTGCCCTTGAAAATGTAGAAGTTACACCTGCATACGTCAGGGTTGAATTTGGCCTGTCATCCTGTGTTTTATTTTATGAGGTGTTAGTTTGACATTAAAAAATGAAATAAATATGTATACTTTGTAATAGCATTTGGTTGTAATAGGATAAAAAATTAAAACAAAGGCTCATATTTGTCACGTTTTCTTAATGAATCTCCTCTCAAAGGAAAAATAAATAAATCATAAACCCAGAATTATGTATTTAAAAGGTATTAAAGAACCTGAAAGGTCTTCAAATTTGCTCATATATCATAGTGCCAAAAAAAGGCATTGAATCATGAATCAAGGCCTAAATGGTTCATTCTGATTGTGTGATGAAAGCTACACAAAAATTTCGCAAACCCACCCAACTATAAATCTAGTATAAAGTACTTTGCTTTCCTAGGCAATTCTTCTAACAGTCTAGGTTTCAGATACAACAAGAGACAGGATTTGTCACACACATAATCAGCCTCAGTATCATTAATGGGTTACTTCTTCCACACAAGTTGGAACATTCAGAACTTTTCTTGGAAAGGAAAATAGTAATCTCTCTTCAGCAAACAGAAGCCAAGAAGTAGGAAGAACTTGACATGTGTTTGTATAGTGCTCAGCAAAATCGGATCACCTTAGCATAGGTACTACTGCAGAATGCATAGTAAATAATAACACCATTTAACCGGCAACCTAGATAATTCTGAAAAAAACAAACTGAACTAAACCCGAACTTCTGGCAAAATTCTGCTCTCAGCTAGAATAGTACTAAAGACAGAATTACTCCACTCAGGTCAGTGGAGTAACTCTAGCTTTACACCAAAGAGCAGAATTTGGCCCTTCATTGGCATCTGGAATTGATGAGAATTATAATGACATTCTTGAAACCTGCTGTTAAAGCTAGCAGAAAAATTCGTGTTGAACTATATGTGGGGGAGGGCAGGGAAGGGACTGGAAAGTAGCTTTTTAACTAACTGCAAATTTTTACAAAAAAAATCAGATTTTGTCAGATTTTGTCAGTAATTTTTCTTTATTTTTAGAAAATTCTGGCTCCATTGAAGACAGTAGCAGAACTCCCAGTGACTTCAATGGAGCCAGGATTTTACCCATAACCTTTTAAGGATATCTAATTGACAATAGAATTTCCATTCCACGGGAAACTCAGGAATTTCCTGTAACCCTTCTACCCCAATTCAATGGATCACTCAAAATGTGCTTGCGAGAGGTACTGACCTAGGACATCCCGGACGAGCCCCCAAAAGGTAACCCTTCTGCCCCTCTGAGTTGGCAGCAACAAGGGCCAGGTTCGGTATCCAGGGGTTCCGTTTCAATAACCCAATGCCAAACCAGCTCGAGCCCCCACCCAGTGACCTGGGAAAATCTTACACACACCCCTAGGCGCCTCAAAGAGGCAATGCTTCCCCTCTCGCAAGCACAGAGTCTTGGTGTAGCAGAAAAGGTTTAATACATGAGATAAACAACAAACACTAAATTGGGAAAAACACCTCAACTAGAGTTCATAGACCAAACCGTGAGCAAAGACCCACCCCAGGAAATTGGGCTGTGTCCTCTTTCCTGGGCTCTTGAGTCCAGCAACCCCCAAATCACCCACAGTCCCAAAAGTCCCACAATCCCAAAAGTCTCTGTCCTGGGTCAGTGCAGCCCCAAAGTTCGAGAGTCTATCTGCAGAGGCCCCCCCTCCAGCCTGGGTAGAAAGGGGCACCTTACGTGGTCCGGGGCCAACTGCCCTGCCTCTCCGTGGGTTCTGCTCCCACCTTCTCCACAAACTGCTCCGCTTTACCAGCCGCTCCACTCTGCTCCTCCAGCCGTCCTTACAAACTGCTTCGCTCCACCAGCTGCTCTGCTCCACCAGCTGTACTGTGGGCTGCTCCAGTTGTCCCTGCAAACTGCTCGGCTCTGCTCGCTCTGTGGGCCGCTCCACCCGTCTCACAGCTACTCCGCTCTGCCAGCCGCTCTGCTCCACCAGCTGTCCCGTGATCCGCTCCAGCCGTCCCCACAAACTGCTCCACTCCGCCAGTGGCTCTGTTCCACAGTATAGCTTTGGGCTCCCCACTAGTTAGCACAGTACTCAGTGCTCTCAGCTCAGTAATTTCAGCTCTTTAGTGATTTTCAGCTCTTAGTGATTCCAGCTCATAGTAGGGGAGCCGCAGTACTAGTGCACCATTAGCCCAAAGTGAGCTCAGCTCAGTAACCTGTATCTAGATTCTTAAGGGAATAAAAAAAATCAACTCTAACATTCCACAGTGGAGAGAGGAGGGGGTGGAACTGGTGCTTCTGGCTCCACAAGGAGACTGCACCACCAAGCACAAATACCTGTCCCCAGCCTCTCTCAATTCTCTGGGTTTTGGAACCCATGTCCCTTGTCTAGCAAGTACCACCCAAGTGAGGGTGAGTCATTTGTCACCAAGCAGTCCCACAGCTCGGCAGTCTGGGATAGGGTAGGCGTGCCTACGCAAATACACTCAGACCCATCATCTGTCTAATCCTGTGCCCTGTTTCTGACAGTAGCCAGCACCAGATGCTGCAGAGAAAGGTGTAAGAACCCCACAGTAGCAGATGTTGGATAATCTGCCTTCCCATTAGTTCATCTTGCCCTCTAATGGTTGGAGGTTGGCTAAGCCCTGAAGCAAGAAGTTTAATATCACATACAGTACTTTTGTTGTCATTAATTATGAAAGTGCTGAATATTCGTGATATCAATATAAATATCTAGTCTCTTTTTTTAATCTTGTTAAATTCTTGGCCTCAACTAATACCAGTGGCAATGAGTTCCACAGTTTAATCACATGTGTGAAAAAGTATTTCCTTGTATCGGTTTTGAATTTCTCACCTTTTAATTTAATTGTATGTCCTCTACTTCTTGTGTTATGAGACAGGGAGAACAGAAATTCCCAATCTACCATCTTTAGATCATTCAGTATTTTGTATACTATTTTCATGTTCCCTTTTACTTGTCTTCTTTCTAAAGTAAATCCCTCTTCAGAGGAATGTGTTTCCAGGCCAGTGAGCATTTTTGTCACTCTTCTGTAAACCTCCTTTAGTTCACAGTATCATTTTTGAGATGGCAGGGAGCTCATCCTTCCCTTGGGAATCTTCAGGAACCATTTTTGTTCAGATAGGCAGGATCCTCCCTCTTCTGGCTCCTGTAACAGCCTCCCTCATCTCAAACTGGTGACAAATGGTTGAAAATAGAGCAAAAATAGCAGCTTCTGATTTTTATAACCTTCCTGTCTCCTCTACCAGGTGATTCTCAGGTCAGCCTTAACAGGTGACCACAAAGTCCTACCAGATGACTTTGTTGCTAGGTGATCTCTCTCCTGCTAAACCAATTCTCCTTTGGAGTCTGTTTTTTTATGTGGAGTAATTACATTTCAGTTGTCAGGCACTTAAGTGTTTTGTTAACCTTTCGCCACCCACTGTTGGAATTCCAGTCCAATGTGGAAGCAAGCAGACAACAGACAAGCTAATGTAATGCATGTTCAAAATGGAGTTTGCAGCTTGGTACAGATACATACAGAGGGCTCATAATCTCACACAGAATTCAGATTCTCCCAATTCATCACACAAAGGTTGTATTTCTCCACATTCTTGGCAGTGAAGACTGATGCAAAAAAATTAGGGCTGTAAATCACAGTTAATTCAAGCGATTAATGCAAAACAAATGAACTTAATTAAAAACAATAGTCACAATTAATTGCAGTTTTAATTGCACTGTTAAACAACAATAGAATACCAATTTAAATGTATTATAAATATTTTTGGATGTTTTTCTGTATTTTCAAATATATTGATTTCAATTAAAACACATGATACAAAGTGTACAGTGCTCACTTTAGATTACTGTTTTTCATTACAAATATTTGCACCCTAAAAACCAGAATAATATTTTTCAATTCACCTCATACAAGTACTGTAGTGCAATCTCGTTATTGTGAAAGTGCAATTTACAAATGTAGGATTATTATTTTCTCTGATAGCTGCACTCAAATACAAAACAATGTAAAACTTTAAAACCTACAAGTCCACACAGTCTACTTCTTGTTCAGCTAATTGCTAAGACAAACAAGTTTATTTACTGCCTACTTCTTATTTACGATGAGAACAGGCGTTTGCATGGCACTCTTGCAGCTGGCATTGCAGAGTAATTACATGCCAGATATTCTAAACATTCGTATGCCCCCTTTGTGCTTCGACTTGTAGATGGCACTATCTTTATAGTAATATCCATACCTTCCTTACCTACCCCTTTAACTCCTTGTGACCAATTCTTTTTCTGTCTTCTTGTTGCTCAGACAGACCCATATTAATGTAGAACTGAACCATTTTGATTTTGTTCGACAAGTCCAAAATTTTCAATTTGGGTTGACCCGACCCCCAATTTTTTTTTTAATTTGATATTCCCAAGAGGAATTTCCCCAAAAAAGTCAACAAAATCAACAGGTTCCTATGGCAAACCACATTTTCTCTGAAAAGATCTTGATGGAAAATTCCCAACCAGCTCTAATTTTAAGCGACACGCTACCCACCAACAGACAGATAATGAGATAATGTTGCGTTTTCACCATCGGAGCAAGATGTCTAAACTTTGAGATCTACTCATGAAAAGTGCTATTTAAGAGATAGGATTAGTATTATATAGGAATAATTTAAAGAACAGCAAGCTAGATAAATGTTTAAACATGCCCTAACCTTGTTAAAATGATCTCCTAAATATCTGTCTAAATAATTCATATATGTTAGTGTTGTAGTGTCACTAGTTGCTGCATTATATCTGTGGGACAGAGAACATAGTGAGATTGTTGACAGTGATGGAGAACTGTGTCAGAGAAGACAAAAGGTGAGGAATCCCAGGGGGCAGCAGGACTCATAGACTCATAGACTCTAGGACTGGAAGGGACCTCGAGAGGTCATCGAGTCCAGTCCCCTGCCCTCATGGCAGGACCAAATACTGTCTAGACCATCCCTAATAGACATTTATCTAACCTACTCTTAAATATCTCCAGAGATGGAGATTCCACAACTTCCCTAGGCAATCTATTCCAGAAGAGATTTCATGTATAGAAAAGGATTTAAAAGAATCACCTGTAACAGAAGTTTAGAGAGAGTGTGATGATTTCCACATAAAGAACAAGCAGCTAACAGCTGATTGGATGAGTTACTAAATATAGGTAATGTACTGATTTTATGTACAACTGTGTTGAACTCTAGTGGCTGCCCCACAGTGTGAATAAGGGACCTACTACTAGTGTTAGACAAGGTAGATTTCCTTCAACTCATGCTAGAGGCCTCTGTCCTTGCAGCTGAAGGGCCAATGTTCTAGTCCTAATTACCACGGGCAGGTGTCTGGGTGTATGTGTGTTGCGATGCTTGTAGTAATTATGTCAGTTGTCAGCAAGAAATGGATGCCTGATGAGTGCCCATACCAATCTTTGAAGATCCCCTGGAAAACTGGGTATCCAAGAAATTTTTGGTAGTTGGTAAAAATGGATGCAGAATATGTGAGGCCAACAGTAAAAAAAGCCATCTGAGTCCTCCCTTGCCATCAAGTGTCACTTAGGGCACAAACAAGGTTCTGTTGTCCCTTTCTACCCTGGGCCAGTCTTTGTATATCTTATATGTTGTTTATTCCCATAAATTTTGCCTCCCTAAATACTGTTTGATGGAGGGATTCTTGAGGTCAGCCCTTCTTACATGTTCCTCCACCTGCACAATGGCATGCCTGCCATGGCAGACACTCTGATTTCATTCTTAACATATGTCCCAGATATTTCCATCTTCTTTTCTGGAGATAAAGAGTTGTTGAACTTTCTTACAAATCCTGGCATTTGTTATAAGTTCATATCATTTAATACCTAGTGTTTTCCTGGGGCACTTGCTTTTGAAGGCAATTAGACATCTATCTATACCTTTGATGGATTTCCAGCTTCCAAATCCATATGTGAAGGTGAAAATAATGTTTGAGTTAAAGATTAAGCATTGTTTTTTTCAGATGTACACATTTGTGTCACAGACACACGTAGCAACTGGTAAAAGTAACTTTCCTTCAACTCTGACTGGTTAGCCCAATGTGCCCAATTTTTGCAAACTTACTCAGTTGCTGAAAAGCTTGCAAAAGAGTTTATATAAACTATACTTTATGTAGTAAAGAAGAACTCAGACTGGAAGGTCTTTGGATACAAGGTATATTTCTTTGCATCTTGTATAGTGCTGAATACGTTTTCAGTGCCTAATACAAAAAGTACTTTTACCTAGCTTGCTAGTTAGCTTTATTAGATTTTCCCTTGCTTACATTACTTATATTTTTCCAGGAAGTCATTGCACAACTTTGTAGTCTGTGAAATATTATTATCCATGATTCTTTAACAAATTCCTGAATGCATGTTTTGCAGGAAAATGTTAGAAAATTTAACTGTCTTAATATATCCCCTAAAAGATCTTCTAACTCCCCCACTCCACCCTTAAAAGATAGAGATCTTTTCTGCTTTTACTCCTTATTCTTATTTCCATCTCAAGCTCGCACAGAACATGCTATCTTTTTGTCCATAGAACACTGGATCCCACTCCTTCTGAAGCCTATCACTGCTTCTGCTGAGTCAGCTGGAGGGATCATTAGACAGAGATTTGCAAAGCTGCTTTCTCTCTCCTTAGGGGCTGTGTGTGTGGTGTGCAAAGTATTCCCAGTCCCAGCCTTCAGTCAGAATCTTAGATACTTGGCTCCCCCTTGTGGTTTTTTATTGC
Source organism: Gopherus flavomarginatus (assembly GCF_025201925.1). Lineage (NCBI taxonomy): Eukaryota > Metazoa > Chordata > Testudines > Testudinidae > Gopherus > Gopherus flavomarginatus. The sequence goes on along the minus strand of NC_066620.1, from coordinate 181,260,446 downwards.
CAGCTGTCTTTATTCTTTAAATCATCAGAGCTATAACTGTTGAAAACAAGACGGTATTATCTAGCCTGTAGTATTTCATGTGCAAAGAATGTCCCTTTGTAGAGCCCTTATAGTCAGAAATGAGGAATTGCTTTTAAAAACTTGTTCTTTCACTCAGTCTCTCAGGTTGTCCAAGAGCAAAGAAAAGTGGAATCAGGATAGCACAAAGCAAGGAAGACAAAGAAGACCAAGAGCCAATTAGGTAAGTACAAATCTAGTCAAATAACCTTTGTGTGTATTATAAGATCAGGTATATCTACAGCATGATTTTTAAAAATATGAACTTTATCATATTTGTCATAGTAATTCAAGAACAAGCATATACTGAACTACAGAGCACAGTTAGTTGTTTTTAAATCAATGGAACAGTTGTATGTGGTTTGCTTAAAAAAATTTAATTCATCTCTGACTAGTAAAGACTGAATCTTCCACTGATATAAATCCATTGACTTCAGTGACTTGACTTCAGGTCAAGAGCCGTGCTTATTTACCCAGCTGAGGACCTGATCCCTTGTATTTGGAAAGTTTGAAAAACTGTATTTTTTAAAGTGAAAATAAAAAATAATAAAACTTCAAGCCCTTCATAGCCTTGTTCTGTTAACACAGTGAATAAACACTATGGACTAGCTACATCTGATGCGCAAAGTATTTAAAGGGATTCAGAAGTCAACGGGAGTTGTGAACAATCACCTCTGAAAATGAGGCCAGTGATTTGGGTGCCTACAAATGGAAGCAAGTGCCTAATTTTAGGCACCCAAGTTCGAAAATTTTAATAAGAACATAAGAACATAAGAACGGCCGTAGTGGGTCAGACCAAAGGTCCATCCAGCCCAGCATCTGTCTACCAACAGTGGCCAATACCAGGTGCCCCGGAGGGAGTGAAGCTAACAGGCAATGATCAAGTGATCTCTCTCCTGCCATCCATCTCCATCTCCTGATGAACAGAGGCTAGGGACACCATTCTTTACCCTTCCTGGCTAATAGCCATTTATGGACTTAGCCATCATGAATTTATCCAGTTCCCTTTTAAACATTGTTATAGTCCCGCGTTTCTCCTTGGGAGATGTGGAATGACCTCTGCTCCCATTGACATCAGTCAGTATGGAGGCTGCTCAGCACATTTCAGGATCAGATCCCAAACATTGCAGCATTGGTTTAGTGTAGGATAACCAGACAATGAAACTGACTACTCTGACTGTCCAAGCTACACAAATTGTAAAATTTAATCAAGCACCAACATGCCAAAACGTACATTCAATGTTTAATACTCTAAACTAAACCTACTAGCACAGGTAACAACATTTGTTTCTTAAAAATAAATGGGGCCAGATATATATAGGGGGAGATCTTGAGCAACAGTGAGCACCTGATGAGCACCCAAAACTTCTTTCCATTGGTATCTCTGGGCCCAATCCTGTGAGATTTAATAACCAGTGAGTGGTGAGAGCGCTTACCACGTTTCACGATCTGCCTCCATAGGATCTGTGGGTGCTTATAATCTCTGAAGCTTTGGCCCATGATTTTTAATCTGACAATGTCCCTTTGAAGTACTAACTATGGCAAAGGTTTGACTGATATCTAAGTGTTTATAACATTACCATAATTTTATAGTAAGTCACCTTTAAATTTCATGCACGTTCTTAAAATGCACACAGAACTATGCTAAGTAGGATTGTAAAAATTTAGAGTTTTGAAATTTCATTATTCAGTCACTGAAGCTCAGTAACTATCACTTTGATCCCAATGTGCTATTTACCATAATAGACACCTTCATTTCAGACATGTACCCTGCTATTTTCTCTCCAATATGCAGTGTAAGTGGAAAGCTGGGACTTTGCCATTGATTAGAATGGTTATTTTTTTATCAGCCTGAGAACAGCAAATCTTTTTCTGATTAACAAAGTTCTTCTAGCTTCACATGTTTGACTATTCCATTGGGGTATCTTTGGTGATTTTTTTGAAGTCCATAGAGCATGATTGTTCTTTTCTTTTCATGTCAGGTTTATTTTGACTTTGTTGTAGAGGCTACCAGGTATTTGATGGCAAGACAATAAAGTTTATCTCATCTATCTGCTATCCAGATGTCCAGTTCCTGGTTGTGATGGTCAGGGTCATATAACTGGAAAGTATGCATCCCATCGCAGTGCATCAGGGTGCCCTCTAGCTGCCAAAAGGCAAAAGGATGGGTACTTAAATGGCTCGCAGTTCTCTTGGAAGTCAGTGAAGACGGAAGGTATGTCATGTCCAACTCCAGGATGTGATGGCTCGGGACATGTCAGTGGTAGTTTTCTTACTCATCGTAGGTGAGTAACTACAGTTTATATTTTCCCCTCAAAAGTACTCCTTAAGTTAGATAACCCTGATTTGCAGTACAACCTCTTGCCATGGGTGTTTCTCTTTTAATTTCATTTTGTCTTTTTTTTACTGTGTGGGAAGCCATCTTTCTAGTGACTTAAACAGGGATTCGAGATTCCTCAGTTCTGTTTTTAGCTATGAGGTCTTTCAGGAGGAGATCATGATTCCTTTTGTGTCTTGAAGGAACTTCCAAAAATAAATGTTAAATTATAAAAACTCCAAATCTGCCACTGCCTTGCTGTGTGATTTGTTATTTAGTTACTTAGGCCTACCTTTGCAAACGTGGGTGCCCAAAGTTAGGCACCTAAATTCATCTGTATAAGCAGCCTGATTTGCAGAGGGGTTGAGCATCTGCAGCTCCCACTGACTTTAGGAAGAGACAAATGCTCAGCACCTTTGTAATATCAGAGTACTTATATAGGTGTCTGTATATGGACTGAGATGCCTAACAAAAGATTGGCCTTACCCTCTCTGTGTTTCCATTTATCCATCTGTGAAATAGTATGTTTACCTGCCTCATGGAGGTGCTGTTGTGACATTCTGGGGTGCAGTCCCAGACCAGTGAGGGCATATAAAGTAAACTTTTGTTTAGCAAAATGTAAATAGGTCACTGTGGTGTGTTTTTACAATTTGATTCTTGAACAAGTTGGCAGAGACCCTAGAGCCCACAAATCTGGTGTGAAAGGATTTTACTACAGAGCTTAATTTTAAACGGCATTCCACTCTGACAATGTCAGCACTGTGGATTCGTGTGGACTATCTTGAGAGCGACCTGGACTCAGGAGCAGCTTAGCTACTCTAGTACATTGTAAGAGAGGTGCATGCAAAGATGCTATTTTAAGGGCCCTTGGGTCCTTTCCCTTTTGTGTGTTCAGCACCTCAATTTCATTGTGACTGTCTTGTTCTAAATACATTAAATCAGAATTCACCCATTTGAAACATGTATGTGTAAAAATCTCTTTAAGAGGGAGGAGGTTATCTAATCTGTTTACAGTCTATCAGAGTTGAGCAAATTATATATATTTTCCTCTTTGGAAAGGAAGATATTTGAAAAATATGTGCTTACCTGACATTAGTCTTGTGAGATAATGCTCATGCCCATTATAAAATATTGCTAAACACAGAGGGAAAATAATTAGCCCTGAATAATACACCCTGTAATGTCATTGAGAACAGTGGCGTCCCATGGGGCATAAGTCAGGCAGAGCTTGGCTCGTGGAATGAAATCCAGCATCTTCCTGTCCTGTCACAGAAGGCTCCACATGATGTAGAAGTGCAATGGGGGATTCATCACAGTAGTACTGGGCAAACTGACGGAACAGCTGGGGAACGACTGGTTGATCTGTGAACTGTGTGGCTTCAACGTAAGAACATAAGAATGGCCATACTGGATCAGACCAAAGGTCCATCCAGCCCAGTATCCTGTCTACCGACAGTGGCCAATGCCAGGTGTCCCAGAGGGAGTGACCCTAACAGGTAATGATCAAGTGATCTCTCTCCTGCCATCCATCTCCACCCTCTGACAAACAGAGGCTAGGAACACCATGCCTTACCCATCCTGGCTAATAGCCATTAATGGACTTAACCTCCATGAATTTATCTAGTTCTCTTTTAAACCCTGTTATAGTCCTAGCCTTCACAACCTCCTCAGGCAAGGAGTTCCACAGGTTGACTGTGTGCTGTGTGAAGAAGAACTTCCTTTTATTTGCTTTAAACCTGCTGTCCATTAATTTCATTTGGTGGCCCCTAATTCTTATATTATGGGAACAAGTAAATAACTTTTCCTTATTCACTTTCTCCGCACCACTCGTGATTTTATATACATCTATCCTATCCCCTCTTAGTCTCTTCTTTTCCAAGCTGAAAAGTCCTAGCCTCTTTAATCTCTCCTCATATGGGACCTGTTTCAACCCCTTAATTATTTTAGTTGCCTTTCTCTGAACCTTTTCTAGTACCAGTATATCTTCTCTGACATGAGGAGACCACATCTGTATGCAGTATTCAAGATGTGGGCATATCATGGATTTATATAAGGGCAATAAGATATTCTCCATCTTATTCACTGGGAAGGAGCAGTGGTCATCATCCACTGTTTTCTCTCTGTGAAGGACAAGGGACTGATCTGTATTAATTTATGAAACCTGAATGTGACAGGGTCCTGGGAAATGTTTATTGTCTGACTAATTTAGAATATAGACCATAAATACAGGTAGGGTTAATTAATAGCAGAGCTATCAGAAAACTAGCAAGAAGTTAACAACGAGTCCAAATAAGATACCTTGGTAAATAAGTCAGGAGGTTAAGGAACGAATATCTGAGTTATTAGCTGTGAAGATGCTATTTGCAGACCCTGGCAAAGTTACACAGCTGTTTTGCTAAGGCTGAGAACAGACAGATCAAAAGAACTGAAATGGTTAAAAGGTGACTCTCTAAAAGAGGGCAAGGCAGTTGTTCAGGGCAGCTCATGAGGAGCAGACTGGCACAGACAAATAGACAGGTCCTGTGGCATGGGTCTGAAGCAACTGAGTCTGCCAAAGCTTCTAGGAGATGGTAAGCTTTGGGTGAAACAGATATGCATATAGATTGCTATGGGCCTTTGTCTCTTGTGTTATGCTTTGTTCCTGCTATTCAGATTAAACATTACTTTGGTTTGAAAAAGCTGTCTGACCACTGTATCATCTGGTACAGAGGTTTGTTTGAGTGATAGGATACATATTACCATTAGTAGTTCTGCAATTTCTTATTGCAGTTCCTTTAGTACTCCTGGGTAAATATCATCTGGTCCTGGTGACTTATTACTGTTTAATTTATCAGTTTGTTCTGTAACATCTTCCACTGATACATCAATGTGGGACCGTACTTAGAAGGAAAGCTCTGATGAGGCTATCTCCCCCACATCCCCTGCAGTGAAGTCCGATGCAAAGAATTCATTTAGCTTCTCTGCAGTTGCTTTATCTTCCATAGGTGCTCCTTTAACACCTTGGTCACCTACTGGCCCCACTTCCTATTTGACAGGGTTCCAACCGTTAATTTACTTTCAGAATATCTTACTGTTAGTTTTTGCATCTTTAGCAAGTTGCTTCTCAAATTCTTTCTTGGTCTGCCTTATTATACTTTTACCCTTATCCCGCCAGTGTGTGTGCACCTTCCTATTATCCTCACTAGGTTTTGACTTCCAAATTTTAAAGTATGCCTTTTTGCCTCTAACAAGCTCTATTGCACGCTGTTTAGCCATGGTTATTCTTTTGGTCATCTTATTGTCTTCTGATTTGGGGTATGCATTTAGTCTGAGCCTCTATTACGATATTTTTAAATAGTTTCCATGCTGCTTACAGGCATTTAACCCTTGTGACAGCTCCTTTTAATTTCCCTCTAACAAGCATCCTCGTTCTTGTATAGGGCCCTTTTTTAAAGTTAAATGTTACTGGGGAGGGTTTTTCTGGTGTTTGACCTACAAGGATGTGAAATTGAATTACATTATGGTCACTATTACCAAGCAGTTCAGCTATCGTTACATCATGGACCAGATCCTATGCTTCACTTAGGACTAAATCAAGAATTGCGTCTGTGGGTTCCAGGACTAGCTGCTCCATGAAGCAGTCATTTTCAGTGTCTGAATATGTTATCTCTACATCGCGTCCTGAGGTGACATGTACCCAGTTAATAAGGGGATTGCTGAAATCACCCAGCATTATAGCTCATCTCAATTGATTAGATTCTTCCAGTTGGTATGCATACTTCCGCCTTTTCATGTTCTCTGTATGTATAATTATCTCCTGTCTGTGTGTTCCATTCTATGCATCTGATGAAGTGGGCTGTAGCCCACGAAAGCTTATGCTGAAATAAATTTGTTAGTCTCTAAGGTGCCACAAGTACTCCTGTTCTTTTTGCGGATACAGACTAACACGGCTGCTATTCTGAAACCTAGTATTATTGTGCTTTCTGCTTTTGTAACCTCTCTTAATTTCTTTGGAATTTAACAGACACTGTCACCACCCCGGTCAGGTGGTCAGGAATGTATTCTTACTGCTATACTCTTCTTATTTAAACATAGAATTTCTATTCATAGAGGTTCCATGGTACAATTTGTTTCATGTAAGATTTTTACGTTATTTGAGTCTTTCACATATAGTGCCACTTCCCCACCAGCGCAACCTACTCTATCGTTCATATATAGTGTATACCCTGGTATTACCATATCCCAATGATTATTCTCATTCCACCATGTTTCTGTGATGCCTCTTATATCAATATCCTCATTTAATACCAAGCCCTCTAGTTCACCTATTTTAGCATTAGACTTCTAACATTTGTACAGATGCACTTGTATATGTTGTCAATATTCAGTTGCTCCTTCCTAGGCAGTCATTTCCCATTTTGTATGTGTGCAACTGACTGTTCATTTCTAAGTGGAGTACTTTGCATTTGTCCTTACTGAATTTCATCCTATTTATTTTAGACCATTTCTCCAGTTTGTCCAAATCATTTTGAATTTTAATCCTATCCTCCAAAGCACTTGCAATTCCTCTCATCTTGATATTGTCTGCAAATTTTGTAAGTGTACTCTTTATGCCATTATCTAAATCATTGATGAAGATATTGAACAGAACCAGACCCAGAACTGATCCCTGAAATACCCATTTGATATGCCCTTCCAGCTTGACTGTGAACCACTGATAACTACTCTCTGGGAATGGTTTTTCAACCAATTATATACCCACTTTATGGTAGTTGTAGGAATGCTACCATAGAGGTCCTGGACTTCAGTCTCTTACGTAGCAACCCACATTTGGCCTCCAGGACCTCTCTCCTCCCTTTCCCTATGTCACTGGTACCAGCACCACTGACTTCTCCTCAGCTCCACTGGCTTCTCCTCAGCACTACATAGAAGGCTATTTACATGTCTCAAGAGATCTGCTGCTTTCCTACTCGGCAGGCAATTCACTATGAAGCTCTCCCAGTTATCACAAACCCAACTATCTATATTTCTAATCATCAAATCCCCTACTATTATTACCTGTCTCTTCTTAATAATTGCCCCCGGAAGTGTATCGTCAGTGCAAGTGGATACCATGCCATCCTCTGGAAGGTGGGTTCGGACTATGGGATCGTTTCCCTCTGCTCCAGATTGATGCTTTCCTGTCTTGAGACTTTCATCTTCCTTAACAGCCCAGGGACAGTCGGACAGGAGATAGGACATCTCTACTGTGTCCCTGAACATTTACGTACCTCTCTGTTTCCCTTTGTTCCTCCAGTGCGCCACTCTTGCATCCACTGTCCCTGAGGGCTGTCAGTTGCTTTCACCACATGCTCAAATGCACCGCCTGCCCATGATGGTTCTTATGTATGTGAGAATAATGGCAACCGCAACCAAGGTAACCTTGATTGCTTTGCACTGTACAGAAACTGTGATGTTCTTTACTACAATGAACAAACCTGAGCTATGTATGTCTATGTAAGAGCCAACATAGGGTTTACAAGGCTCTAGAGCATTAAAATGAGCTAAAACAGGATTATACACTAATCCCACTTGTATTGGAAGACCTATCATTGAGAAGTGAATTATAAAGGCCATATATCTCATGTGAGCTGATATGTATTATTCTGTTGAAATCACTAAATAATCTGGTAAAATATTTCTATTGGTTGGGGTTGTTTTTAGAAAAGTCGTGATTTTTGAGGCATTGAGGGTAAATTCTGCTTAAATTGTTTGAGCACTGAAGCAAGTTTTATTCATGTTTTGTTCTGTCTCCTGAAGGAGTGGAGGCAAGTAAATTCCTATACTCTCTCCTTAATCTGGCAGAAGTCCTGCCTCACTCCATCCTCCTCCTCGCTTTCTCCCTTTCTTTCTTCTTCTGGCAACCAATAACTCCTTCCATTTCCATAGTAGTTTCTCAGCTTCATTATTCCTGATAATTTTATTTCTGCCCTTGGCCCACCCTCTGCACTTTAGCACACTAGTGGTATTATGCTAATTCTTCCCTGTACCGGGGCTAACCTTCCAGAGTGACCTGCCTTCCCCTGATTGTTTCCAACTTAGAGCAGCAGCTAGTAATCCCCATTTGGGGAGGTGAATCACATCTGTAGTGCAGGCAGAAGTAAGTGGAGTGTTTACCATCAAAGAGGGGGGTCTGCCTGCATCCAAGATTCCCAACTCAGTTCATTATATGATTGTAAACATTTCAACAAGATACAGACATAGGGCAGTTAAAATCAGAGCTGGGCCAGGGATCGGGACTTTTCTGTTGGCCCCATTATTTCCTGCAGAATTTAGGCTTTTTTTTTTAAATTAAATGTCTAGACCTTATGGGGACAGAGGTAATCTGATTTTGAGTGAATACAGTGTTGTCTCATTTGTCTGGCTCCTCAGAGAGATAAAGGGAAATAGTAGGGCAAAGAAAAGTGTGAACTACCCCATTCATTATAATGCCACATGAACTCTGAACCCTAGCAATCCCAGGGACTAACAACAAGAATTTTCCTATAAACTGGGGCCATATCAGTTGGAAGTGTCAGAGGAAGAGATAAACCTTGGTTTATTGGTTGATCACAGGATGACTATGAGCTGCCAATGTGATACAGCCGTGAAAAAGGCTAATGCAATCCTAGGATGCATCAGGCTAGGTATTTCTGGTAGAGACTGGGAAGTGTTAGTATCATTATAAAAGGCACTGGTGAAACCTCATCTGCAATACTGTGTGCGATTCTTTTCTCCCATGTTTAAGAAAGATGGATTCAAACTGGAACAGGTGCAGAGAAGGGCTGCTAGGATGATTTGAGGAATGGAAATGTACCTTATGAGAGGAGATGCAAAGAGCTTGGCTTGTTGAGCCGAATAAAAGACGTCTGAGGGGAGATAGAATTGCTCTATATAAATTCATCAGAGGGATACATACCAGGGAGGGAGAGGAGTTATTTAAGTTGAGCGCCATGGTGGACCCAAGAACAAATGGATATAAATTGGCCATCAACAGCTTTAGGCTTGAAATTAAGCGAAGGTTTTCAACCACCAGAGAAGTGAAGTTCTGGAACAGCCTTCCTAGTGGAGCAATGGGGGAAGAAAATCTGACTGGCTTCTAGACTGAGCTTGATAAGTTTATGGAGGGGATGGTATGATGAGACTGCCAATAATGCCATGTAGCCAATCTGTGACTTCCAGCAGCAAATATCTCCAACATCCGGTTATGGGACACTAGATGGGGAGAGCTCTGAGTTTTTACAGAGGATTCTTTTCCAGGTGTCTGGCCGATGGGTCTTGCTCACATACTCAGGGTCTAACTGATCACCATATTTAGATTGTGGGGGTTTCGCATTCCTCTGCAGCATGAGGCACAGGTCACTTGTATGTTTAAACTAGTGTAAATGGTGGATTCTCTGTAGCGTGAAATCTTTAAACCTGGATTTGAGGACCTCAGTAACTCAGCCAGAAGTTAGGGGTCTATTCCAGGAATGGATGGGTGAGGTATTGTGGCCTGCAATGTACAGGAGATCAGACTAGATGATCATGATAATAATCCCTTTTGACCTTAGAGTCTACAACTCTATGAGCCAGTGTGCAAGTCACCATGATACAGGTTCCCTCCCACCAGGGAGCTGTGGCCTCAGGCTCCAGGACTGGAATCAGTTGTTACCGCTGAGCCTCAGACTATCTGCATTTGTTTCTCCAAAACCACTTCCTTCACCACTTCCTGGGATAATGTGTGACCAACTAAAAAGTCCCTTACATTCTGTTCTCTTGGGATCTGTCCATGAATTGCTCCCTTGGCAAGCTAAACTACTTCTCAGGGCATAGGCTCACCAGTCAAATACACAACAAAAGCCCAAAGAAAACAAAATTCTTCCCTCGGACTAATTTCTGAGGTCGCAGTTTCTCCACAGCAGGTCTGTGTCAATATCCTGCAAACTTCCCTGCCCTCTATCTTAAGTCCAGCCATGTTCTTTATAGGAGCTCCTACTTCTTCCTAGTCTTTTCATGTGATGAGGAATCAGAGCTGCTTATATACATTAGCTCCCTTTCCCAGCATGCCTTGCTGTGGTAGTCCGCAATTCCCAGACTACAACTCCCAGAATGTCCCAACCCTTGCGAAAACCAGGGTCAAGATAGTGCTAGACCTGGTCTCTGTCTTAAAGGAGCAATATGCTCTGTTACCCAGAATTTTTAATTAATTCACTGTTGGTAACATCTTGATGGCACACCACAACACTGTGAGATAATATTTCTGTCACAAGAGGATGATTTTTGCATGGCAACACAAACATCACTGCAGTGACAGCCTGGAAGAGCCTGTGCTCTAGGTAGGAGATTATCCCTTAATGCAGGAGGAACAGGCTGGCCACTTCCACATTTGGATTTCTGTGGGCTCTTCTCTACTGGCTTCACAAAATAAACGCCATCATGGTATGATTGCTAGGGATCAGATTCCTCACCCTTGCTGAAATTGGACTCTTCAGCCTTCCATAGACGTGGGGTAAAAGCTTAAACTGAGGGCTAAAAGAGAGAGAGTGGTTCAAGATAATTAACATGGTACAGAACCCTAAAGTTTTATCCTGTCATCCTCCATTCCCTCGGTTGTGCCAGTGATGTATCTCTCACAAACTTCTCTGTGCACATTTCTCTATGCCACTCTTTAATCGTGTCATGGTTTTGATCCACAGAGGCATTAAACTGTTGTTATTTCAGTTCTTCCCCAAAACTCAGTTCTTCCACAAGGTCAGGCCCCACTGTGCTAGATGCTGTACAAACACATTGTGCCAGATATAACAGACACAAGCAATATCTTTCAGATTATTCTATCAATTTTATAAATGTTATTTATGGGCCAGGGATTGTATTCTAGCTGCATGGGCATAGGCAGCGAGTTATATGGTGGTCCACCAATATTCAGGAACATGGGCCAAGCTCCACCAATGTTTGGGCTTATATTTTCAGAGCTGTCCTGTCCATGGGATGGACCGGGGCAACCGCCTGGGCCCCATGATTTGTGGGCCCCTGCACTTCAGGGGGATGCGGAGTCCAGGGCAGCCTGGGGGGTAGTTGGAGACCTAGCACTGGCAGCAGTGAGCAACCCGGCCCCAGCCCACCCTGATTTGTTGTGCTCCACCCTGCCCTGCCTCTTCCCACCCCTGCTCTGCCCCGCCCTACCCCCACTCCACCCCTCCCCACAAGCCCCTGTCCCGCCTCTTCCCACCCCTGCTCCACTCCCTTCCCACCCCCATTCCACCCCTTCCCTCAAAGCCCATGCCCCGCTTCTCTCCGGCTTCTGCCTGCTCCCCCTGAGCAACGCCTGGAGCCAGTAGGACAGGCAGGGCTGAGCAGAGCGGGCTGGGGCCAGGTCGCTTGCTGCTGCCAGTGCCAGGTCCCCCGCTAACTCCCCCAGGCCAGCCTGGACCCATGTTCCCCTAAAGTGCGGGACCCCCCAAAGCACAGAGCACAGAGCGGTTGCCACAGTCTGTCCTATGGATGGGATGAATCTGCTTGGATCCATTCTGGGCACCCTCAAAAACTATACAAACCCAGTGCCCATGTGCATGGGGGAAGGTTACCAAATTCACTTCAGGAACTGATTACTGAAAATCCTGGGACAGGTAAACAACTCCGGAGAAGTTCCAAGCCCTGGGAGGAACTTCATAAACTCATTCAGACTGAGTTCAAGGGGCCCAGGAGACAAAGAAAGGACTTTCCATAAAGAGTCAGCATAAACTGATTCAGGGCCTTCATTTTGATTGTAACCAAGAGGACAAAATCCTGCTTGAAGGGTTTGAAAGACTGGAACCTACCAGGCTTCCCATGTGGAATATGGGTGACACCTAGCATGCCTGTAGATTGCATCTTGTTTTATTATTTGTGTCCTTTATAATTCTTTTATCCTAAAACAAACGTACTGGGCTCCATGAAGGCTGACTGGTCACTCTGTCATTGTCCCTGGGAACAAACAGACTGTAGGTTCTGGACTAAAGTCAGACCTGTTATGATGACAGTGAATTGTAGTAGAGACTGCAAGCCTAAATCCCCTATTTAGAGGGTGAGGGAGAGCAGTGATTGCCGGAGTCCTGAGATCTAAAGGGGTGCCCTGGAGGAGACCACAAAGGAGACAACCCGGAACTGTGACACACATAACAAAAGAGAGTCCCTGTCCTCAAAAGTTTACTTCTAAATAAACAAAACAAATCAAGGAGAGAGCAAGGGAAGTAAAGTGATTTGTCTAAGGTCACGCAGCAGGTCAGTGGCAGAGTTGGCAACAGAACCTAGGTTTCCTGCCTCCCAGCCTAGAGCCCTATCCATTAGATCACACTGATAATAGTAGCCATAGTTTATTATTATATATTATTTCATTCATAGAACTGGCAAAAATCAATTTTGAATATATTGATGGAAAATGCGGTTAAAAATTGTAATTTTTTGTGAAAAATTTGTCCCTCTTTTTATCAGTTCTGCTTAATAATAATAATTCAAAACCTTGTAGATGTGATAATTCAGACCACTCAGAGTAGTATATTTTAATGAGTGAACGTCAGTGTTGGAAAGTCATAGGTTTTAAGATCAAAAGGAACAAATACAATCATCTAGTTTGACCTCCTGCAGGACACATGCCATACAACTTCACCTAGTGATTGTTGGATCAAGCTTGATAACTTGTGGTTGAAATGGAGTATATCTTGTAGTAAGAAATCGAGTCTTTATTTAAAAACTCCAAGTGATGGAGAAGCTACCATATCCCTTGGAAATTGGCTCCTTATTGTACATACCTAGATTATTTAGGAGAAAAATTAACTGCTGTACTGGTTCTGACTCTGCATTTAAGCTTGACATGTGAACAATTAAAAAACAGTAGAAAAAATCCACTCTAGCCTTGGGAACAAAGTGCAAATTTCACAGTATGCAGAAGCATATATGTAGCATGTGGAATCTAGAGTTCAAATGTGTTATTAAATCTTGAATATGTTTGTGCTGAAATAATGTAGAATTGATTTTTGGAAACATTTCAGAATGTCCTCTGCTTTTAAAGACTGATAGAAATGGGAACATAATACTCCAACTTATCATGACAGTAGACACATTTTTCCTCCTGCCGATTCTACTACACAGTGCCATATTAAGGACAGGATTTTTAAGAATGGGAACAGTTTTGTGCCACAGTTAATTGCTGAGTGTGAGGGCAATCTGGCCCAACATCCTTTGCCAGAATAGAGCAATTAGAATGCATTGTGATGATGTGTTCTTTTGCGTGGTGTGATTAGAGGATGAGCATAATATGAGAGAAAGTTCAACATTTGGGGAATGTAGGCACACTTTTAAATGTACCACACTTAGGGACACTTTTAAAAAAATACATGGTGAAATTCAGTGGCAAAACTGCTATTGACTTCAGTTGGGCCAGGATTTCACCTACAATTTTTTAAAGTCTGAGACAGTCAGATGTCTAAATACTAGTGAATTGTTGGGGTTTTTTGGCCAACAATTAAATCTGAGTTTCTATATTTCTTTGATCACATCTGCAAATGGTGGGAACTGCTGATTGACTGAAAATTGATCAGTAAGGGATATTATATCTTGATTGAATGGATTTCTGAGGTGCCCAATATAATACAATATCTCTGCATTACTATGGGTATTAATCAAAGACTGCATAAGCTTAACTGGATAAATGGTTTGTGCTACATTTCAGAGATGCTGAATTGAAATTCTGTTGGGATTGTAGTTGTATATAGTAAAATTGCCCCCATACTTCTAATTCTCTCAGTTTTAAATGGATTGCTGTACTTAATTGTCTTTATCAAAATTCTCCACATTTCAAGAAAATAATTATTTGTATGTTTTTCATGTATTAGTATATAGAACACCTGTTCCCAAAATAGTATCTAGGATTCTGTACATAGAACGAGATAGTGGAGGTGTGAACCCTAAAATACAGTGTTAAATCACATTTTACATGCAGGTCTCATCTTGGGCTGGGAATGCACTTTTCCAAAGTCTAAACAAAAATCTGATCCAAAGTAATTCACATGTTTTAAAAAGGAATTTAGAAAAAGAACAATTCAAATATAGGAATAGGTTATATCTATAAAAACGAGCATACTTTAAAAGGGCTAGTCATTCAAAAGAGCTCATTATTAAAGACACAATTAGAGCTAGCCAGTTCCCTCAGTCCTTGAAATTCAGAGTTCCTGTGTTTGGGTTTTTGAGTTGAAAGGAGTAGGGCAGATAATGTTTTGTTTAAATGGAGCATTTAAACAGTAACCTTTTTTAGAAGGTAGATTATTTATGGGTACTTATTACTAAAAGGCTGCATTGTTCTTTTCCTAGTTAGATTTTGTACATAAAATGCATTTCCTTGGATTTATATATAATCTGCACATTCAAAAATAGGTAGGGGCAGAAAAATAAAACCAAAAAATAATTTATGAAGCTCCTCCCTCTTTTTCAGAACCAGGTACCCTATCATTTTGGTGCAGAGTGGAGATAAACTTTTTCTCAGATGTTATTATCATGACAGTTTTAGTTCAAAATTTATTGTCTTGATCTATTACAATTGAATAAAAGCAGCAAAGAATCCTGTGGCACCTTATAGACTAACAGACGTTTTGGAGCATGAGCTTTCGTGGTTGAATACCCACTTCGTTGGATGCATGTCAATTGAATAGGCTCTTTATTTTCTTATCATTCACAGTCTATCAGGATGCCCCAGAGCCACTTCCGCCATGAAGAAAGCAAAGCTGTCTGGAGAACAGATGCTAACAATAAAGCAACGGGCCAGTAATGGTAAAATTTTAATAATTCTTATTTAAATATTACCTCTTTGCAAGATAAGACACATTGGTATGTGGGCCTTTTTATAAGTCTTTCTTAGTGTATATCATGAACAAGATCGTTTTAGAAAGCAATGCAGATGATGTCCATGCTATTGAAGCCTGAGCCAGAAATACAGTAGATCAGATTCTGACCTGACTTACACCAGAGAAAATCTACACCTTTATTGACTTTATTGAGGAGATTCTGGATTTACACAGAGGTTACTGTGTAAATATTTCCAAATATAATGCTATGTTTTTTCTGACTTAAGTCTGATGCTCCAAGGTGGACCAATGGGTCTCCCATTGCTCAACTGCTCAGAAGAGGAGAGGACCTGATTTTCAGAAGTGCTGAGCACACCCAACCCCCACTGACTTCAACTGGAATTGTAGGTGCTCAGCACTTCTGAAAGTCAGATCCAGAAGGCCTTGTGCTAATCATCTTCAGGAAATCCTCTGGCCAACCTGGAGGCCCACCTTCCTGGCTGACCAATGGAAAACTATACAAAACTACTTTCTATATTCCTGCAGTTGTGCGTCAGGACAAATACTGGCAAAGCAATATCATAAAGCTGCATTACATCCAACATCCCAGCCATGTCTGAAAAGCACTTTCAGCAGTTCATATACAATCCAAGGGAAAGTACTTTTTAAACTTTAGAGAGACAAGGTGGATAATATCTTTTATTGGACCAACTTTTGTTGGTGAGAGAGTTTGAAAGCTTGTATCTCTCACCAACAGAAGTCTCTCTAATATCCCACCTTGTCTCTCTAATATCCTGGGACCAACACAGTTGCAACACTTCTTTAAGTTTAGAATTGTATTTAATGAGAGGTGCTTATTTTTCCTGGACCATTAATCTCATCCCTTACACATGCGATAAACTGCCATCCAAAATCCATAAAGCTGCCACCTTTTCCACCTTCAAATCCCCTCTCAAAATTTACCACTTCCTTAATGCTTATGGAATGTTGCCTCTTTTAACAGCTAGCCAGATGACAATTTGTGTTTATTGCTCCTGACTGGGAAAGAATTGCACACCGCCTATGATTTTGTTACCCCGTCTCCCTTAATCCCAGTCCAATTGTTTGTCTCATACATCTAATATGTCTTGTCATTTAGACTGTGATCTCATTAGGTTGGGGACTATCATTTACTATATGTTTATACAACTCCCAGTCCCAGATCCTCAATGGTATTTAGGCACCTAACTCCTGTTGATTTCAGTGAGAGTTAGGTACTTAAATATTTTTAAGGATTTAGGCTTTAGCACAATGGGGCCCTGACTTGGCTGGCCTGAAAAGCACTACCACAGTATAAAGGAGCCTATAATAAATAATCGCTACACGGGACCTCTTCATTTACAAAGCAGTTAAAATATCCCAAACTGGAACTATGAAATTAAGAAGCAGCTTTGATTGGCTCCAAAAGGAATCCCCTGCACTCCTCATTAGCTGGAAGAATAAAGGCTATGACACTTCAAAGGTGTGAAGGGGAGGGCTATAGTCAGGAAAAAATTGGAGATTCTTTTAGAACTTGGGAGAAGTGGGGAGTAGTCTTAAAAAAAAACCCAGAATTAATTTGTTGTTACAAATGTAATGAATATAGAGTTATCACATTAATAATCAACTGTATTGGTGTCTGCAAGACACATTAAAGATATATGTAATCTATTGGTGGCAAAATATCATTAATCAAACATATCAAGAGAAACCCCATCCATCAGAAAGATTGTAATTAAGTGTGTGCCAGGGCATGAGATTGGTTTAAAAATCATGAGATTAAAAAAATCACTTATTTTCTTTTTAGTGTTTTCTGGTTTTTGGAGCCTCTAGGAAGAGCTGTCTACCTGCAATTCGTATATGATTAGGTTCAAAAATCAACCTTTAACATACAAGCAAAAAATGTGCGGCTTCCCACTGGCTGCCTGGAGGAAGACTCCACGTACCCTCTCCAAACTCTTTAGGTGGAGGCGCTGCCAATCTGTCCTCGTCCCTTACCACAATCACTATCCTGCCTCATATCTATCCTCCCTGCCCCACTTACATTCTCCCTCCAAGCTCCTCCATTGTCTTCTGTCTTTCATGTGTGTCCTGCTTTCCCCTCGAAGTCTCCTATCCATCACATTTTCCCTCCTACTTCTTTTTTCCCTGCCCATTCAGGTTCACACCTACCTCTCCTACTCCACTGCCCTACAAGACTCCCTCCTGCACACATACCCCATATTCTTCAGCTGTACTCTACATCTCTCATCACATAGAGAGGCCAGTGTCCCACTCTTGCCTTCTCTATAGCCCTATGTTCAGGTTCTCTTCATAGTGCCCCTCGCTGCCTCCTGACGGCAAGGACATCTTTCATAAGGGTCACTCTCATTGACTATGGACAGCAGTGGCCATCTTTGCTGAGGCCGACATAAACTTCCTTGCCTCAGAGTGGTCAAGCCAGAAAACTTCCCATAATTTGTCACAGAGTAGTTCCCCCTGTAGCAAATTGAGTGAGCTTTGTCAGATCCAAGGACTGGCTCAGTAGTGGAGCTTGTCAATGGAGTTCGCCTGCCAGTTTCTTAATTTTCCCTATCTCATACATATCCCTACCCGTAAAAACTATAGGGGGTAGGAGCATGGGGATGCTGGTGGGCAGCCTCCCTAGATAACTGGAGCACTGTTACTGAGCTAGTCCATGGGCCTGACAGACTTCCCATGCTTCACCACAGGTGGGATCTCCTAGGTGACAAGCCGCAGGAAGGTCATTAGCCTAGGGGACCTCTTGAGTAAAAAGAGAAATGAGAATAGTAGGAATTTATGTGTGAGTGCGACATCTTTAACATACAAACCCCTAAGAAATCAGCACACAAAAGCCTGTGTTGCCTGCATATATCACATACCTGACAAAAACTCACAAAACAAGGAAATAAAAAATTAAGCGATATACTAATGCATACTCTCTACTCCTCCATTCACAGGCATGCACCTTATCACTATTACAACTACCACAGACACGGTTCTCCTGCACCATCTTTACCAAACGACCCCTTCCCATACACCAAACTACTACACCTAGCATCCACAACCAGTAGTGTTGTGATGGGGTAATTTTGTGAAGGGGATGTGCAGAAGGGAAGGTTGATGAGTAAACTAGTATGTCAGGCATGAGTGGTTTGGTTAAAGGACAGTTAGAGAAAGTTGTACCGAACAATATGTATACAGTAGCAACAATATTTAAAAATCTGGCCCTTTTTGCCCCTGTGTGGAGATACAGCTTAGAGAGGTTAGAGAAATATAACTTTACAGTGTGTCCATAAAGACATACGTATGTAACCCTCCTGCCCATCTGAGTTGGCAGCAACAAGGGCCAGGTTCAGTATCTAGGGGTTCTGTTTCAATAACACAATGCAAATCCAGCTCGAGCCCCCACCCAATGACCTAGGACAATTACGTACCACCCCTAGGTGCCTCTAAGAGGCAATACTTCCCCTTTCACAAGCACAGAGTCTGAGTGTAGCAAAATCCTTTTAATAAAGGAGGGAAACAATGCGGTATTATGTTGGGGAAACACTACAAACAGGATTTCAGAACACAAACCATGAGCAAAAGACCCACCCCAGCAAATTGGGCTGTGTACTTTCCCTTTGGTCTCTTGTGTCCAGCATCCAAGAATCACCCAAACTCCCAAAAGTCCAACAACCCAAAATTCTCTGTCCCTGGTCAGTGCAGCCCCAGAGTACAAAAGTTTATCTGCAGAGATTTACCCCCCCCCAGCCTGGGTGGAAATGCGGAAGAGGGGGTGCTTGGAGTGTTTAGAGGCATCTTAGGTGGTCCAAGGCCGACTGCCCTGCCTCTCCATGGGGTTCTGCTGCAGCCTTCACCACGAGCCGCCCCACTCCACCAGACATCCCATGAGCCACTCCAGCCATCCCACAAACTGCTCTGCTCTGCCAGCCACTCTGCTCCACCAGCCATCTCATGAGCCGCTCCAGCCATTCCACAAACTGCTCAGCTCAGCTCCACTCCACGTCGCTTCCCTTCACTTGCCATCCCATGGGCCACTCCAACTGTCCCACAAACTACTCCACTCTGCCACCCACTTAGCAAAATATCTTCAGGTAGTCCCACTAGTTAACACAGTACTCAGTGATCTCAATGCTTAGTAATTTTAGCTCTTTAGTGATTTCAGCTGTAGTAGTTCAGTTTGGTGTACCATTGACCCACAGTGAATTCAGCATAGCAGCCTGTAACTAGATTCCTAATGGAATCAAAATTAGCTCCGCTATTCAACAGTGGAGGGAGGAAGAGGTGCAATTGGTGTTTCAGGCCCTCAAAAAGGGCCCACACCACCAAGTACAAATGCCTATACCCAGCCTCTGTCAATTCACTGGGTTTTGGAACCCATGTCCCTTGTCTAGCGAGTGCTGCTTAGTTGATGGTGAGTCCCTCTGTCATAAAATAGTTCCACTGGCCTTGATTCACATAATCAGAATAACAACACTTTATTCTTCCTGCCCCAATAACAGAGAAATTAGGCATCCCACAGCAGCCAAAGTGACCATTTGGGTGGCTGCGGGCTCATGCTAGGCAGGGTGGGTGTGCCTATGCAAACAAGACCTGCCCCTGAAGTTTTTTTACACAATTTGCCACAGTTCACCACCAGATGTCAGGGTAGAGCTCATCTTGACTCTGCTTACATGTAAAAGGAAGATTCCTGAATTAAAAAGATCTCCATCCCAGCAACTGGAAAAACAAAGAGAAATGTGATGATCAATGTTACAGGTACCTGTAGTCATTTAGTCTAATTGCACTTCTCTTCAAGAAAGCTATTGACTATGCAAACTATAATTCCTCTGATGATCATGCAATACAGAAATTCCCTGGTCAACAGGGATTGACATCCATCTAGTTGTAACACTTAGGACCAGATCCTTGGTGTACATTAGCATAGCACCACTGAAGCCAATGGAGCTACATGACTTTACATCAGCTGAGGATCTGGTGATCACATAGCAAGCACATAAATACAGAATTAAATAGGAGTCAAAAGGGATCTCTTTAGTGCAATTTGAGTCACCAAAGAAGATACAAGACCAATAGTAATTAATACCAAAAACTTAAAAATATAAACCAGCGCAGTAATTCAGTCTTGGGCTTTCTAGTATCTACTGTCACAGACAGAAACAGCATGAATGACAAAGACCTATAACTCACATCTACCAATGGATGTAGTTCATTACAAACTTTAATAAAGCATTTCAGTGTTGTGAACAGGAAGGAAGCTAGACCAATATCCATCAGTGAGGTGCCCAGTCCTGCTCCTGGTGAAATCAGTGAGTTTTGCTATTAATTTCAATAGGTGCAGAATGGCCTGTAGAGGTAACATTTTCAAAAGCACCTAATTACTTAAGAGTCTAAGTCCCATTTTCAAAAGGCCCAGTTCCTTAAATGTACTTTAGCATCTGTCTGCCTCTTTAGGCACCTCAGTACTCCATATAGGCACCACTGACATTTTCAAAGCCACCACTCAGTTGCTGCCTAACTCTGTTCACATCTAAGTCCCCCTGGTGCAGAGTTTCCACCATTCAGCCTTTGCAAAGCTGCCTAAACCCTGACCTTGCCTCACAACTAATAAGCTGCTCAGAGCCCTAGCTCAACCCAAATCCCCAGAGGCCCAAAAGTGGGTCCTCTAACTAAGTGAGGAAACACCTATCTTGCCAGTGGGGCCCCATCCCTGGACAGAAAAGATGAACACTTATGTTAGAAATATTATTGGAGAGAAGCAGACTCTGCTCTCAGAAATCAATAAAAGTGAACATATGTACTTTGGTCACACCAGGCACAGAGATGAAAATATCCTCGAGAAAGTTATCATGGAGAGAGTGGTGGTGGGTCATCATACAAGGGGATGATCAACGAGGAGATGGATAGATGGTATGTGACAGATCACTGAGAGATCAGTTGATGAGTGCGTGAAGTTAGCGATGGATCAAGAAGACTTCCAAAAATTCTGCTATGATGTCACCAGCATTTAGACATGAAAAAATGGACTTTACTTCCTTACTGAACATGCCTACTGGATCAAGCCTCAAAGGGAAGATAGGCAGTGTTAATCCCACTGGGTTAGGTGTGTTAGGTATGTCAGGATTTAGGCAACAGAGTGCATGTCAAGTTGCTGAAATTTAGGTGCCTTGGCAACTTTTATGGTGGAAACATAGTCTCCGAGGGAATTTAGGTACCTCCAATGTTAACCAGCAGCTGAGAAGAGGTTTTGGAATGCCAGTGGTGCCTAAATGTTGGACTTAGGCAGTTAGGCACTCTGGTTCATAATGAAACATATAGGCACCTACTGGGTTTTCTAAAGTGCCTAACTCCCAACTGAAATTATTGTGAATTAGGCATCTAGGTGCTTTTGAAAATCCCAGCAGGTACCTATCTGTGTCTTTTAAATACCTTTAAAAATCTGGCTCCTAAATGCTTAAGTAACTTTTGAAAGTTGGACTTAGACTCCTGAGTCACCTGAACATTTCTCAACGTGTTATCCTATGTCATTCGGTAATGACCATTAGGTAAAGAACTATGGAGGTAGCAGAGGCTGCAGGTGGTCCAGCTTGACAGTGGTACTTTACAGTTTTTCTGTGTTGTGAAACATTTCCCCTGATTATACAAGCAAGTGATTTTGGGATAACTGTGACTTGAAACTATTGCCTTGTTAGGATTTTTTTTCTTTCCTTAAAAGGACAAGAGACATTGCCAGTATTTTTTTAAAAGGTCAAGTGTGACAATGCAGCATAATTCATTAGTAGAGGTACATTTTTAATAATGCAAAGACCTAATTAGTATATTTAAAGAGTGGTGTTATGTTTTTATCTCTCTCTAAGCTGTTTCTACCATTCTCGTTGGAAAATTACCACACTTCTTAAAAGAGACATGATGGGAAATACATGGGTTTAACTTCAAATGGGAAGTTTGATGAGACTTAGTGTTTCTGAACTTTTTACTTTAATAAGTTTAATTTCAAATATGAAATGACTCAGTTGCAGAACACAGATTTATAGCTTCATTATTTTAATATCTCCTTTATTTTGATATTGCGTAGGTATAGAAAATGATGAAGAAATTAAGCAGCTAGATGAAGAAATCAAGGAACTAAATGAATCCAATTCCCAGATGGAAGCTGATATGATTAAACTCAGAACTCAGGTAACAGTTTTATGAAGCCTTAAATTTAGCTACTTTTTACACGTGATTGATCAAAAGAAATATAGGAGAAAAATTGTCTTTGGAAAAATTATTTTCTTTCACATTTTTGCTCACATTTCATATGTTCTTAATTTACATTTGTAAGCTTAGAAAACAGTATCTGTGGTGCTGTTAAGTAGTTATTTTCCACCACAGCGGCCACCAGTTTTAAAAACTGAAAGTCATGGCTAAATAGCCACCTTTGCATTTCCTTCTTATAAGATTTTATACCACCTTTGTATCTGTTAAATTCTCAGACAGCTAAATCATGGCACTGGTAGATGAGAACACAGTAGTGGCCAGGGCATTCTGCTTGCAGAAAGAGTTCACACAGAAGCAGCAATTGCTACACCTGTAATATTGTATAGCACTCCTCATGGCAACTGCACCAGACCACTGATTGGTTGGAAAGGACTCAGTCCATACCCCAGCTTCATCCTATTTGGGGTCCAAAGGAATTGGTCAGAAAATGGAGGACTATACTGTGAACATTTTCATTTCTCTTTTTCATGAAAATCTCTTTTGTTGAGGTTTTTGACCACTTCTGTAGATGGATAGAAAATGGGGTAGAGGTTCATTTGCTTTCCACTGAAATTACATTTTCCAACCGGCTCTCATATCTAGTGCAGTTTATGATGCTTTGTCTCCCTACAGTTTGATATCAATAAGGTGTACTAGGTACAGTCCACATTAAGACTTACAGGGTTTTTTGCAAGTGGTTTTTTTTTAAATGCCTTCCATCTGGGCACTCCAGTATTCATTAGGCCAGATCTCATCCTGTAACCTGCCACAAGTGTTTGGATTTCTGGATGAATACCTAATACATTATGGCCATATAGAAAAATTACATGAAAAACTGGAACACCCACAGTATTCAAATAATCATACTGATACTCACAAACATAAAGTTATTCTTGTATGAAAGAACTTGTAGGATCAGGGCTTGTAGGTGGAGACTTGTATCAACACAATGAACACACAATCCCTACACTAATTCTAGCTTTCACTTCTCAAACAGCTTCCACTGTACCCTCGTAGGAAACAGGGTAATGGATCAAGTTGGGGAGAACCAGTTCGTTTGGAGGAGTTAGACCACTGCATATTCTTAGGAAATGTTCAAGGGATCTATTGCACATTTTGATGTGACACAGACTTGGAAAGGGGGTAAAATTGTTGATGACAAATATTTACTGTCATTAAAACTATTGACATCTAATGGAGAATCCCAACAAAATCGGACTTCACAATAATTAAGGGGTCACACTCTCAACCTGTTGTGTTCTCCAAAGGAAAATGAGTTTTCATTTCAAAAGGACAGACCTGGTGGAGCAAATCACTCAGATAGCTTAAGGTTTTTATCAGCTCGTTAAGGTCATGAAGATTATCACAGTCCATATGTACTGTATTGTACAATAAAATTTTAACATTAACCTTAACAAAATATATGCTATTATAAAAATACATTGTGTTATGTAGATTTCAAACAAAATTCATTACATAAATTGGGAAATATGTAAAAGAAAATTTATAATATAGAGAGCAGTTTCTGTTCTGTAACTATATTTAATTTATACACTGAAAATGAAAATGAAAAGTCATTTGATATGAGCCATAACTAATGGAACCAATTACATTTCAGATATCGTATGAAGGTAACAGTGTGCTAAATCCTGAGAGGTGCTGGTTACCTGGAACTTCACAAAAATCAGTGCAGTTTCAGGTGCTTGGTATCTCTGTGTTTAGCCCAAGAGGAAAAATCTATCAGATAACAGTCCTCAACCACCTAAAGGACCAATCCTATGAGAGACTATGCAATTTCAACTCCCATTGAAGTCAATAGTAGTTGATGGCTCTCAGCACCTCCTAGGACTGAGCCCTAATTATATTTGATGTCAGAGGTCAATACTCTGACTCTAGTTATTACTTTTGATGTAAAAAAAAGTAAGGATGAATATTAAACATAATGCTTGGAATATGACTGACCTTAGCTAAGAAGAATTAAAAAAAAAAAACAAAGTTACACATATGTAGTAGGACTGGCTCTTTAGCACTGGATTCCAAAAAGAGCATGAGTTTAGGGCATGTGCTTGGCCTGGTCTCTGACATACACATTGAAAACATAGCAACAGAGCTGGAATGTCTTTCCATTCTCTGTGTTAAAGTAAAACAATTTGTGCCTATTGCAGCATGCTGGAGAAATACTTGGAGAACTATTCATCTCGAAGAAATGTTCCCCTGTAATATTGACAGTGTGTGTCTCAGCTTGGATTATCTGCTGCATAAATATCAGTAGCCAAAGTCAAACCTACTTGACAACTAGTCTTATGTGTGCACCAAGCTCTTAAGAAAAGATTTGCTTTTATCAATTAATATTACAGATCAAATTATCAAAAATCCACAATGATAGACTTGAGGCATCTAACTGTCTGATTGTGCCAGCAAACCTATTAAAACATACTGACTTAGACTCATCTGATGGTCACATAAAAATCTTCTTTTCTTCAGACCTCCATACTGTTTGTGCTGACAAATGAGAGAGTTCACATCATTTTTTCCTATAATATATTATACCTGCAGTTAATTGTGGATGTCAAATTAGAACCAAGTGACTGTTTCTTTGAGAATTTGGCTCTATGTGCTCTTTTCTGCTTCCTGGGCTTCATTTTCTACCCTCTTGCCAATGTACATCTTACCCTACACACACACACATTTTACACTTGGTAAGAGCTGAGTTGTCCTATGTCATGGAATTTAAATAGCTATGTACACTGGTCACGCTTTAAATGTTTCTTCATTTTAGAAAGATTCTACAGGTTTGAACAGTATACTTAAAATGGGGAACACTGTTGGATATGCTAATATCTCTCCAAATGGAACACATCTTGTAAGTGTGACCACTGTATTTATATCAGTCTCACATCCAGTAAGTTACTTATATAGACCACTTCATGTTTATGCAACACACCGTTTCTTTTCCTAAATTTCAACCCATTTGAGACAGTAATCAAATGTTGTAAGTTCTGTCGTTAAGTCCTTTACGTCTTTGAGAATATTTTAAAGGCCACACAACAACAAATATATTGCTAATAAAATACAGCAAACTTCATTTTGTTTATCATTAAACACAAACATTGAAAGCTGTTAGTAACATAAGGCAAAACATAAAAATATAGAAAAGAATAGTACTAAGACACACACATCTGATTATTGTGCAGTACTTATTGTGCAGCAATAGTTAGCTTTCACTGACAGTTCTGTGAGAACATTCATTGGGCAGTATAGGTTGAATGCAAATATAATTCCAAAGAGCCAAATGGTGACAGCAAAGAATTGTGCACACTTAGTTAATGGCATATACCCCAAAAATATGATAAATGTATCAGCTACTCACATTAGCCCTGATCCTGCAACCTCATGGATACAGGTGGATTCTTATATGGTGCCTCCGTTGATTTTAGCTGGGGTCCAGGCACATATAAGAGTCTGCCCACGTGAATCAGCTTGCAAGTTTGAGGCCCTTATAAATGCCTTTAAATACAAAAAGATATTTATTTTTTAAAAATATTAAATTGATACAAAGCCCGTACAATCAAATGTAAGGTAAATCACTACTTCCACCATAAAAAAAGACAAGCCGTTAAAATAAAGTCATATAATTTGCAGTTGTACATAGCAGAAAAAGCTCTTAAATTTATAAAAAAATTATAAACAAGTGAAATATTTTTATTTAAAGAAAAAGGCCCTTTTTTGTTGTGATATTACTGTTATCACTCACTTCAAGAACGCATGCTTTATAACGGCTTGCCTTATATTACATTGTACACAAATTTATCCATTTTAGATTACCACAATGGAGAGCAACTTGAAGACGATAGAAGAGGAGAACAAAGTAATTGAACAGCAAAATGAGTCTCTTCTTCATGAACTGGCCAATTTAAGCCAGTCTTTAATTCATAGTCTAGCTAATATCCAGCTGCCACATATGGTAAGTGATTGAGAGCACAAGTTAAGGAATTTGGCGATCTTCAGTTCACCTCATACAGTAGATGTCGTTTTTATGTTTATGGTTCCTCAACCAGTTGGATATTTGTGGTAACAACACTGAAACCATAAAGATAAATTTAACTGCTAACAAAGGCACAGTGGGCCTGTTCCAATGTATCCTGTAAAATTAAGATCTAAATAGGCATTTTAAATATTATAAAAAATGGTGGCAATATAATATGATAGTATGTTATGCTTAAATGAATATACAATCAAGAAAATAAAAGTTGTATATGAACTACTATTTAATATCTCGTAGGAACCAATCAATGAACAAAATTTTGATGCTTACGTGACCACTTTGACGGACATGTATACAAATCAAGATCGTTATCAGAGTCCAGAAAATAAAGCCCTACTGGAAAATATAAAGCAGGCTGTGAGAGGAATTCAGGTCTGAACAGCTGCTATAGTGGTGAAAGTCTTGCTTAAAAAAAGGATGCCTCTTGTTTTTTGCTGCTGTAATTTACCAGAAAGTGTTATATATTTATTTCTGTTTGAAACAGTGTTATGCTTACAAGACTTCATAATGATTTTATGTCTTGCTTTAAAGATAGTAACTGCAGAATAGTTTTTTGAATACATTCACATTTTGTACGTTTTCATATAAGCTGACATAGTGTGATATGCCATGTAATGTTTATAGCTGCTAATGTATGCACATTTTTGGGGTATATATATTTCTGAAGAGGTAAGCTGATCAAAATAAATAGAGTGTAAATTCTTTTTAATGCTTTAGTGATTAAATGTTTTAGTATTTTGAACTGAAATGGACAAAAAAAAACAGCTTTGAATGACAATGTTGCAGTCTGCAGCCACTTTTTAAACACTTTATCATTTTGCCTCATGTTGGAGGATTTTATGGGATTTAAGAAATACATTTTGTGTGCATATTGTTTCATAGCAAGAATTGGTTGCAAAAATGCTTTATTTTTGAACAATGCTTGAAAATATTATGTGACTTTTGTTTTCAGAGGATGGTGTGCGGTGGGGGCAATAAAATGAGGTTTTTTGAAATCCAAGAAAATGGCATGGATTAGATGTAAGATACAAAATGGGTAATTTATTGTAAGACAACATCAAGCCATGGAAACTTGACAGAAGATTCAAAGCAGCTTAAACAGCACTTTTTAATTAACTTCTAAGCATTACATGGTATGAATATGGGAACTTCCATTATGAAAGGAACTATATCAGAGGTGGACAACCTGAAGATTTCAGCTTTTATTTTCAAATAAACTTTGGCACCAACATTCTCGTATCTCTCCTGGACTGCTTAGTGCCCCTCTGAACTATGTCTTATAACAATGTAGTTCATCTTTCAGAAACTCTGTATTTTCAATTTAAGATGAAAGACAATATTTTAAAACTAATATTGCCTTTTTACATCTTTAATTTTGGGATAAAGACAAATGATTTGTGTCTACTGTAGTTACTGAACTGGATTCACTGCTAACTTTAGGAAGAATGCAGCTCAGTAAAGATTTTTTTCTTTTTGCTTTGCGAAGCATTTGATCCCATTTTTCATATTTTAATATTTATGTTCTGCATTTTGTTGGAGAACAATCATTACTGCGGCATTCATGTATGCTTTATATTTGTTCTACTATTATCTATTGCAAAAATGAATGCAATCAAATTTTAATGTAACTAAATATACTTCAGCACTTTTTTTGCTTTAAACTGGATCATTTTAAGATAAAACTTATTTGTACCTTCAAGATTTGATTGTTTTCTTCAAAATGACTGCACTATCTGTATGCATAAGACCACTTTTTATTACAACATTTTTTTCCTTTTTAAGTAGTAATTTTGATGTGTTGTGTTTTACAAATGTTGAGTTTATTTAAAATTGATAGCATATCTTTTCCTTCCATGTCTTGATGTTATGCAGAAAGTACAAAAGTACTTTAAAATTTTGTTATGAAAAAGATGGGTTTTGTAAAAAATAAAATATTTTTAGCAGAACAGGACTTACAGGGTCATTGTCCCCACAATGTGCCAGTTGACTATTTGCACTTACCTTGCCCTATATATCCATACGGAGGTGTGCAATTTCTTGTGTCATTAGCCTTGTGACACTAAAACTGAACAAATTATAGTGGAAGCCATTATGGCTAATCCAGTAATATTGCTAAGGGAGACTACAGGGATCTCACAACAAATATTCTGATACAATATTCAACCTCGGTATATATATATATGTATAAATATATGTATATCCCAGCGGCACTTTATACTACTCACTGTACAAAAGCTTACAGTTTTCCATGAGGACTTTAATAACTAGCTGGGAAAAGATTATGTAATTACTTTGGGGGCTCTGCAGTCTTATCTGTACAGTGCCCTTTTTCTGTTGTGCTATTAGTTGTAGCTGCCATGCTCAGAATTGCCTTTTTGAGAGCTGAAGCAAGGTGCTTGTTGTTCACCTTCTGCCATATATATTGTACTTTTGCCCTAGCCTCCTTTTAGGGCTTTCATTGTTCATAATGGCATATGCATTTTTCCACTGCATTGTGTCTGCAGCTTCTTTGCCAATATAGTAATGCTTTCAGTAGAGTAATAGATAGTATCAGTTTTGGATTCTTATTGTTATCACCTATGTACAATGGAAAGGGATTTTAAGCACAAATCTGCTGCTCATCTAATGTTGGTACATAATATCAAATCAGAAGTTATCTGTGACTATTATATAGGGATCACAAAAGTGTCACATATTAGAATGCTGACCTTTCATATGAAATTATTGTGAGTCAGAGTTTATTTATTATAACTTATTGTTCATATTCATTTCTAAGTTAATTTAAGTAATCATTTATTAAGACAGAATTTTGTATAAACTATTTATTGTGCTCTCTGTGGAACTGAAGTTTGATTTATTTTTGTACTACACGGCATGGATTTGTTGACATTTTAATTTTGCTATAAATGTGTGGAATCACAAGTTGCTGTGATACTTCATTTTTAAATTGTGAACTTTGTACAAATTTTGTCATGCTGGATGTTAACACATCTTACTCTAAATAAATAAAAAAAAATGTGTTGCCACACTTGTAGCACAGTGGTTCTATGATCAATGACAACATTTTCACTTTACCAAATGTACTAGAAGCCATGATGAATAAATAATCAGCTACTATTTTTAGTGATGAACTTTGGCCCTTTATTCCTTAAATTCTCCATGCAGGATTTTCAGTGGCTCCTTTTAATTAATCATGCAGCTATTCAGTTTCATCCTTAACAGACATGTAAAGACAACCAAAGGTCACTGTTCCATTAGGGAGCTTCGCAATCATTTCAAAATTTCCTGCTAGTTATAGCACGGGAGGAAATTAGTGCTATTTCTCAGTATGGGTAACTCAACTGTGCTATTGTCCTCAGTATGTTTAAAATTAAATGCGTTGCTCATTAGGGTTGACAAACTCAGAAGTGATATTTAACTGAAAACTATGTATCAACCTAAGATGTAATAATTTTCAATCTCATTTGATCTGCAGGAGGGCCCCAAATTGTTTTTAGAGTCAGTCAGCCTAACAGGGAAACTACAATTCTAGTCATAGTCTGCAAAAGAAACAATGAGTTATGGCAGTTGCTGTTGTGTGCAATATCAAACACCATCCTGCACCAGTCACCAACATAAGCAAGATCATTCCTGCAAAGGAGTTAACAATCAGTTTACATCTGATTAGTACTGTTGAACCACCTAATTAAAACATATTTTACTAGAAATAAACATAACTAATTACACAGGGAATTAGCAATATTAATTTATAGGCAGATTGCTTACTTCAACGTATGTGTGCGTTCCTGCACTGGGTTTGATTTATATCCTACAATACTTAGTATCATCATCAATTAACTCTATGTTATATTATCCCTCTATGCCATTGTTCTTAATTACATTTTTTAGAGATCATCCTAACTGACCAAGACAGAACCATAGCACATACTCTAGACTCTCCCTTTTCCTTTTGCTGGTTGACTGCTGAGAAAAAAAGAAGCCAAAGATGACTCAGGGCACTCTACACGTTGGAAAGTAAAAGTGAGAATGTATAAGTAAAAATGAGAACTCAGGTAAAGTAAACCGTATAATCAGTCAAGAGTAACAGAGCAACAAAAAGAAAAAGAAATTTAATTTTGTATATGGGCTAGAGAGAGAGAGGCAAAATTTAAATGAAGTTGATCTTAATTTTTAGGGTCACATGCAAAAGTTTATTCCTATCGAGTATCTCTAGTGTACCCAGAACCCATTCTGTTTTTTGCTGGGCGCATAATGAATGGCCTGTGACTATTATATAATATTATAAATAGCATCTCAGAGGGACTTCCACAACAGGACTTGATCCTGTTTTCTAAATGTGAAAAATAAAAGAAACAAACCAGAATCTCAAAGATTAATGAAAAAGGATGAGAAACACCAAAGAGCGTTCAAGTGACCAAAAGAGAAACTTTAAAACTTTAAAAACTGCTATAAAATTAATTCTAAATTAGTGAGTGTGATGGGTTCCCCAGGGTGCAATCTGGAAGTGGGGTATCCCTGAGCCCTCTGGCATACCAGCCTGGCCTCCCTTTCACACTGTGATGCGGTGACGAGCTGCAATCCTCTCCAAGCTGCAATCCTATCCAGATCCTACACTTACACAACCATCCACAGGCAGGGACACACCCAGCTGAGTTACATGAATGCTTCTTCTAGCTACTAATGAACTAACAATAGAGTGGCTCCAGCCAATTCCGCCAGCTCCCCAGCCTGGGACCCCAGAGCTATACTGTTTTGCTTTGGTCAGAAGCCGGACCAGTGTAAATTTGTTACTCAGTCCACCACTTCTACCAAGGAAAGTGGACGTGCACCAGCTTTTGTACACTGAGCATATTCCTCAAGCACCACAGTTTTAGGTAACATATAAAACAGATGTATTAACTACAGAAAGCTAGATTTTTAGTGATTATACGTAGTAAGCATACAGATCAAAGTTGGTTACCTAAGAAATAAAAAGTAAAATTGCAATCTATGTTCTATACACTACATGGGATTTGAATCAAGCAGTCTCTCACCCTGAGAGACGATACAAGCAAGTCACAGATCTTCCATACGCAGGCTGGAAATCCCCTCCAGCCTAGGACCACCTCTCCAGTTCAGTCTTTGTTCTCCAGAAGTGTTTCCAGGTGTGGAGTTATGGGGGAAGTGAGGACAAGCCGGGCTTCCCCTTTTCATACCTTCTCCACCTTGCTGGAATGATTCTTTGCTGTGCTGTGAGTCAAGCAGTCTTCATCGTCTACATGCTATCTCTAAGAAGTTTCCATTGTATACAGTTCCTGGGGTAGGCCTTTGTAGTGTGGATTGCCCTTAATGGGCCATCATCAGTTTCTGGCTTCTCCATTGTTGTACCTGGAAGGCTGGTTGTGGGTGTTTCCAACTTCACACACACATAGCAAAACTGAATAACTTCCCATACAAGCCAACAGGCATACTTTGTACAAAACATATCATAATCCTATCATCATGGTAAATATGGGGGTGCCAGGGTGTTGCTTTAGGGTACAGAGTGTCACACCTTCCCCCCCCCTTAGTTTACTGTAAGAGTGTTAGAGCTTGTCTACACTGGCACTTTACAGTGCTGCAACTTTCTCACTCCGGGGTGTGAAAAAACACCCCCCTGAGCACTGCAAGTTTCAGCGCTCTAAAGTGTCAGTGTAGACAATACACCAGCACTGGTAGTTAGTCCCCTCATGGAGTTGGGTTTTTTTACAGTGCTGGGAGAACTCGCATCCAGCGCTTTAACGTTGCTAGTGAAGACATGTCCTTAGTCACTGATTAATGCCGAGGCAGTGGGCCCAAGGTCCTCTTTCCTGGACAGGGCATCCACTACCATCTTCTCTTTCCCTTTTATGTTTACAATCTCGCTGTCAAACTCTTGCAGGATCAGGCTCCAGCGTAATAGTTTGGAATTTGTGCCCTTATGTTCCATTTAACTGTATTACGGGTGTGTGGTCTGTTAGAATCTTGAACTTCCTATTAAAGAGGTAAGGCTTCAGTTGCTTAACTGTCCACACCATGGCATAGCACTATTTTATGACAGAGTAACTTTGTTCAGTGGATGACAGCTTTTTATTCAGGAAGGCAATTGGATGTTTTTTGCAGCCCTCCCCGTTGCATCAGTACAGCACCCAAGCCAATGTCAGATGCATCAGTACACAGTTCAAATGTTTTAGCAAAGGCAGGATCCGCTAGCACAGGCTTTCCAGAGAAGAGTGCCTTTATCTTATCAAAATTTTTCTGGCATGCTTCTTACCAAACCACCTTATTGGGTTGGCGCTTTTTACACAAGTCTGTGAATGTCACTGAACCCACACACAAACCTTCCGTAGTAGTTTTGTAGGCCAATGAAATATAGGACCTGCCTTTTAATTTGGGGCACAGGCCAGTTGACAATGGCTTCCACATTAAGAGGGTCAGGGAATATTTGCCCCACATCAACCCAATGCCCTACATAAAGAACTTTGGCTGTTCCTATTCTGCACTTGGTGGGTTTTATGGTTAGACCAGCCTCTTTGAGCTTTCACAGCACAACCCTCAGATGCTTTGTATGGTCATCCCATGTGCTGCTGAACACTGCTAATTCATCTGTGTATGCCCTTGCAAAGCTCTGTAAACCATTTAACACTTTGTTGACCAGTCTCTGGAAGGTTGCACCAGCATTGGCCAAGCCAAATGGTAACACCCTGAATACATAGAGCCCTATGTCAGTGATAAAAGTGGATTTTTTCTGTGCATCCTTCTCCAGGGATCTGTCAGTAACCTTGAGTTGAATCAAAAGTACTGAGATATTTGGATTGGCTCAATATATCCAGCATATCATCAATTTTCAGCATAGGGTACGCATCTGTTACCTGTAACAGCATCAAGTTTTCTATAGTCCTTTTTGGGGACCAATACCACAGGGGATGCCAAAGAGCTGTCAGATTCCTTAATCACTCCCAGGTCCAACCTATTGTGTATCTCTATATGAATTTACTCTTGCACTAGCCAGCGGCCCTGTAAGGAGGTTGTGTCCCTTTTGTGAGGGTTTTATGGGTTAGTGAGTGTGTTCTTCCTGGCTTGTTGGAAAACACCCCCTGCATCCCTGCAACACTGATAACACCTTCCATCTTTTGACTGGTGTTAACTCTTTGCAGATCCCAATGCTTTCCAGAATTCAACCATCTTGGCATTCAGCCATCAAATCAATGAGTAGATGTGTCTCAGCTTCCCTTTCCAGACAACAGATCATGTTCAGTACAACCCCCTGCTGCGATAGGCTTTAAGCCACTTCACATGTACAAGCTGTGGGACAGCATCATCATGGGGCTTTTTAATTTGATATATGTCCTCCTTTGCCATTTCTACTAACTCGAAGGACCTCTCCTAAGAGTTTTGCGTCTTGAATTTTTTTACTGGGCTTACCAAATCTCCTATTTCAATTGTGCATTTACAACTATTTCTGTCATACCACATCTTTTCTTCGGCCTGACTGTCCTGGAGATTGGTTTGGACAATTTCCATCATATCTTTTAACTCTTTCCTGAACATACTCAGTTACTGATTCTTCCATTACCTCAGTATTCCCCTCCCATGAATCTTTAATGAGATCAAGGGGTCCCTTTACTTTTCTCCAGTATAAAAGATCAAATGGGAAAAACCCTGTGGACTTCTGCGGTACCTCCCTGTAAGTATACAACAGGAAAGGTAATAACTCGCTACAATTCTGGCCTCTTTTCTTAGTGTACATTCCCAGCATGGTCTTTAGGGCTCCATTGAACCTTTCCACTAAACCATTGACCTGTGGGCAATAGGGGGCAGTTTAAAGCTGTTTCACTTGTCATAGCTTCCATCGCTCACACTGACATGAAATTCGACCCCCCCAATCAGCTCTTTAATTTTGTAAAGACTTTGAAGCCACCAATGTATCCTAAAGATTATTTTTTTGCTGAATGATGTGTAATCAGAGGTCTAAGGTCACTTCTTTAATCTTTCCCTTTGTTTTATTCCTTTGTTCCATTGTTTTACTTCATTAAATCTCTATTAACTCATTAGGAACTCAAACAGTATAGCCACCACTCGGCTGCTAAAATTTAAGAAGTTCCGATGCCTCAGACAGTGCATGTGCTTCTAGGTCAAGTTACAAGGTGAAGAGGTGACTGTTTTTGAATATGTTGCTATAGTACAGTAGTTAGTAAGTTGTACCGTAGTTGGACAGAACTAAACCGTGAGATCTGGTTGTCAGTTATTCATTGGGCTATTTATATAGTATGCTTCATCCCATCTAGTTTTTCCTCATTATTGGCTTCCTTCCAACTTTTTAACATGAGATTCTCCCAAACTGGGGGTCACTACATGAGATGAAGGGTGAACTTGTGTTCATGTACTAAGTTAGTCCATATCTGATGGGCTGTATGGATGGTGGGAATTCGATTTTTTTTTCTTGGTATCTATACTATCCAGAGTTCGATATGGCCACAGGCTAGGACAGCTACTTCTTGATACTCATCCATGTAGGCACTTTATTTGTGATAGCATATGTCCATTGCATTGCCAGGTTTATTATTAAGGTGTGATGCTATTGCCCAGATTTGGGAATCTAACATGCGCACACGCACACGCGCACACACACACAGGCACACACACACACACACAAACCCCGCTCTAGTTCACCTGGTGGCTGCAGGCTTTTATAGGAGTTGGATATCATTAATTTTTAAAAAATGGTGTTGGGGTCTGTGCAGTGGGAGACCTGTGAGCATATACATTAATCTGAGTAGTGTGTCCATTTGTATCATTTGTTAATTTTTCCCCAAAGGCAGTGTGAGCTAGCTTCCTGTTTACACAGATCACTGGTAATTCGTGTGATAATCAGATGTAAATTGAATTTAACTATTTGCTTTAAATCTCTGGGGATTAATATTCCTCGATATTTTAATGGCATCGGCTGCCATTGGATATCCCACTGACTAAACAAGGCCTGATATGTGTATTTAGTTAGTCCTAAATCCTCAGACTTGTTCCAGTTAATCTTATATCCAGACAAGCACCCAAACATTTTGACAAGTTCTTATTATTTGGGTATCAAACCTTGTGGGTTAGCAATTAGAATCAGTGCTTTATCACATATAACATAGTTTTTGTTGTATCTGACCAATCGTGATACCTGTTATATAAACAGGAAATATTATATAAACAGGAATTAATTCAAGGATGTTGTATGGCCTATGTTATACAGGAGATCAGACTAGATTATCACACTCGTCCCTTCTGGCTTTGTAATCTATGAATATATATAGCCGCACAGCCCCAGATTGCACATTTTAGTGGTTCCAGAACTATGTCAAAGAGCAGTGGGGATAGCAGGCAGCCTTGCCTTATTTCTCTCTGTAATGAGAATGATGCTGAAATATAGTTATAGGTGATCATCTGGAAAGCAGGTTAGAGTAGAGCTGTTTAGTCCAATTGATAAAGTGGTCACCAGATTCCAGTCTCTCAAGGACCATCAAGAGATAATCCAAGGCAACCCCATCAATTTATTTGCCTCAGCTAGTGGTATTGCTACAAAAAGTTCTTTTCAGACTGGTGATTTTGCAAGTGTATTGGTTAGTTGTCTTTTCCCATGTCTACACTGAATAAATCTGATGTAACATAAATGTATAATTTGAGTAATAACTGTTTCCAATGTACAGGGAAGGACTTTGGCAAGAATCTTTGCATCACAAGTTGTAACTGAAATGTTTGAGAGGGAGGAAATGTGAAGAAAGGGCAGAATACCATGTTTTCGTTTTTAAAATTCCAGCCAAATACCAGGTCTGGATTGATTCTCAAAACACAAAAGGGAGCTGCAATTCCCACAAATGGCATAGTCCGAAGGACTCTAAAGCACTTCTGACTGAGAGTTTAAACATTGTTTGTAATAGCTGTAGATGAAAAGAAAGAATTTAACTTTATGATAATTTGCATACACAAGTTGCTTGATTGGCCACAATTTTTAGGTAGCAATACTGTTTTGTTTGTTTTTTTCATTAAAATGCATCTGCAGGAAGGTTGTTCTGTTTAGTCTGAATTGAGCCTTGTATTTGGGAAGGATGTGTTGCTCCTGGACTGGTCACCCTAACATTTGGAGGGATGAAAATGGAAAGGCTCTAGCCTTCCTTGTTTATTATAAGATTTACTAATGCTAACTATATTTGCGTAAGATACTAGAAAGGCAGATGCTGCTGAAAAGAATCTGATCCTGACCAGAGATGCTATAACATAAAACAGAAGTTGCATCCAGATGGACTAAAAAAGTTTAAACATAAGTTCAGGTCATTTTAGGAGGAACTAGACTGGAAGACAACAAAACTACTCTGAGGGGAGGAACTGTACTGACACATCCCACCCCAGAGAGGAAGGGCCTAGATTGGACTAGATCCGTAAGGTAACTGAGGCTGCAGGGAAGCCAAGAATGGCCTGCCCAGAGGACAGCCCCTGAATAACCCCATATGACACCAAAAGAATCTGTTATATAGTCTGTACTCTATCTGAGTCAAGACTGAGGGGAAAAACAACTGAGGAGAGTTGGCAGTTTTTCAAAAGTATGCTATTAAGGGCCCAAAAGCAAGCTATTCCACTGGGTAGGAAAGATAGAAAATGTGGCAAAAGACCACCTTGGCTTAACCACGAGATCTTGCATGATCTAAAAAATAAAAAGGAGTCATATAAAAAATGGAAACTAGGTCAGATTACAAAGGATGAATATAGGCAAACAACACAGGAATGTGGGGCAAGATTAGAAAGGCAAAGGCACAAAATGAGCTCAAACTAGCTATGGAATAAAGGGAAACAAGAAGACTTTTTATCAATATATTAGAAGCAAGAGGAAGACCAAGGACAGGGTAGGCCCACTGCTCAGTGAGGAGGGAGAAACAGTAACAGGAAACGGAAATGGCAGAGATGCTTAATGACTTCTTTGTTTCAGTCTTCACTGAGAAGTCTGAAGGAATGCCTAACATAGTGAATACTTATGGGAAGGGGGTAGGTTTAGAAGATAAAATAAAAAAAGAACAAGTTAAAAATCACTTAGAAAAGTTAGATGCCTGCAAGTCACCAGGACCTGATGAAATGCATCCTAGAATACTCAAGGAGCTAATAGAGGAGGTGTCTGAACCTCTAGCTATTATCTTTGGAAAATCATGGGAGATGGGAGAGATTCCAGAAGACTGGAAAAGGGCAAATATGGTGCCCATCTATAAAAAGGAAAATAAAAACAACCCAGGAAACTACAGACCAGTTAGTTTAACTTCTGTGCCAGGGAAGATAATGGAGCAAGTAATTAAGGAAAACATCTGCAAACACTTGGAAGGTGGTAAGGTGATAGGGAATAGCCAGCATGGATTTGTAAAGAACAAATTGTGTCAAACCAATCTGATAGCTTTCTTTGATAGGATAACGAGTCTTGTGGATAAGGGAGAAGCAGTGGATGTGGTATACGTAGACTTTAGTAAGGCATTTGATACGGTCTTGCATGATATTCTTATCGATAAACTAGGCAAATACAATTTAGATGGGGCTACTATAAGGTGGGTGCATAATTGGCTGGATCACCATACTCAGAGAGTAGTTGTTAATGGTTCCCAATCCTGCTGGAAAGGTATAACAAGTGAGGTTCCACAGGGGTCTGTTTTTGGACTGGCTCTGTTCAATATCTTCATCAATGGCTTAGATGTTGGCATAGAAAGTACGCTTATTAAGTTTGCAGATGATACCAAACTGGGAGGGATTGCAACTGCTTTGGAGGACAGGGTCATAATTCAAAATGATCTGGACAAATTGGAGAAATGGTCTGAGGTAAACCAGATGAAGTTTAATGAAGACAATGCAAAGTCCTCCACTTAGGAAGGAACAATCAGTTTCACACATACAGAATGGGAAGAGACTCTAGGAAGGAGTATGGCAGAAAGAGATCTAGGGGTCATGGTGGACCACAAGCTAAATATGAATCAACAGTGTGATACTGTTGCAAAAAAAGCAAACGTGATTCTGGGATGCATTAACAGGTGTGTTGTAAACAAGACATGAGAAGTCATTCTTCCGCTCTACTCTGTGCTGGTTAGGTCTCAACTGGAGTATTGTGTCCAGTTCTGGGCACCGCATTTCAAGAAAGTTGTGGAGAAATTGGAGAGGGTCCAGAGAAGAGCAACAAGAATGATTAAAGGTCTTGAGAACATGACCTATGAAGGAAGGCTGAAAGAATTGGGTTTGTTTAGTTTGGAAAAGAGAAGACTGAGAGGGGACATGATAGCAGTTTTCAGGTATCTAAAAGGGTGTCATCAGGAGGAGGGAGAAAACTTGTTCACCTTTGCCTCTAATGATAGAACAAGAAGCAATGGGCTTAAACTGCAACAAGAGAGATTTAGGTTGGACATTAGGAAAAAGTTCCTAACTGTCAGGGTGGTTAAACACTGGAATAAATAGCCCCTGGAGATATTTAAGAGTAGGTTAGATAAATGTCTATCCAGGATGGTCTAGACAGTATTTGGTCCTGCCATGAGGGCAAGGGACTGGACTCGGTGACCTCTCGAGGTCCCTTCCAGTCCTAGAGTCTATGAATCTATGATTTCAAGGTTTGAAAATTTGCGGGTCCCAGGTTTGTAGTGATTTTCACCCATGATAGAAACCTGTATTGAAAAGAGGTTCACCTAAATACTGGGAATATTGCAAAGAGTAGTTTTAATGGTTTTGTTTGCATCCCTGCCCATCCTGGCTAATAGCCATTGATGGGCCTATGCTCTTTGAGTTTATCTAGTTCCTTTTTCAACCCTGTTATAGTCTTGGCCTTCACAACATTATCTGGCAAAGAGTTCCACAGGTTGACTGTGCGTTGTGTGAAGAAGTACTTCCTTCTGTTTGTTTTAAACCTGCTGCCTATTAACGTCATTTGGTGACCTCCTAGTTCTTGTGTTATGAGAAGATGTAAATAACACTTCCTTATTTTCTTTCTCCACACCAGTCATGATTTTATAGACCTCTATCATATTCCCCCTTAGTCATCTCTTTTCCAAGCTGAAAAGTCCCAGTCTTATTAATCTCTCCTCATATGGAAGCTGTTCTATACACCTAATCATTTTTGTTGACCTTTTCTGAACCTTTTCCAATTCCAATATATCTTTTTTGAGATGGAGCAACTACATATGCACATAGTATTCAATATTTGGGCATACCATGGATTTATACAGAGGCAATATGATATTTTCTGTCTTACTAGCTATCCCTTTCCTAATGATTCCCAACATTCTGTTCGCTTTTTTTACTACTGC
This sequence comes from Gopherus flavomarginatus, assembly GCF_025201925.1. Lineage (NCBI taxonomy): Eukaryota > Metazoa > Chordata > Testudines > Testudinidae > Gopherus > Gopherus flavomarginatus. Next base: position 181,220,669 of record NC_066620.1, on the reverse strand, counting down.
TGCACATTGGGATCTTTCCAGAGAACTATCCACAGTGACTCCAAGATCTCTTTCTTGACTGGTAACAGCTTATTTAGACCCCATCATTTGATATGTATAGTTGGTATTATGTTTTCCAATGTGCATTACTTTGCATTTATCAACACTGAATTTCATCTGCCATTTTGTTTCCCAGTCATCCATTCCTGTGAGATCCCTTTGTAACTCTTCACAGTCTGCTTTGGACTTAACTGTCTTGAGTAGTTCTGTATCATCTGCAATTTTTCCACCTCACTGTTTACCGCCTTTTGTTTTTCCAGGTCATTTATGAATATGCTGAACAGTAATGATCCCAGTACAGATCCTTAGGGGCACCACTATTTGCCTCTCTGAAAACTGACCATTAATTCCTACCATTTGCTTCCTATCTATTTTGCACTACTTCTCTTTTTCTATAAATTGTTTTACTATAATCGAATTAACAACTAATTATTAGTGTTATTCCGGGTGAACTGGTGTTTTACAAATTGGAAGTCTTGTGGTTAAGGCATTGGACAGGGATTCAGGAGACCGTATTTAAGTCCCAGTGCTGTCACAGACTTTTTGTTTGACCTTGGGCAAGTCACTGAAACTCTATTGCTTCAGTTTCCCGTCTGGTAAATGGGAATAATAATGTGTCCTTTGGCTGACTTGTCTATTTAAATTATCAGCTCTCCAGGACAGAGACTATTTCTTACTCTGTCTGTACACCGGATGGCACAATGTGGTTCCAATCTTGTTAAAGCCTCTAGCTGTTCCTGCAATATAAATAATAATATCTTGGACTGGTTTCAGGGTAAACATCCTTGCTCTACGCAGGGAGGAGACTCGGCCACTAATTCACAATTTTGGATTTATGCTGAGGCTAAGGAAAAGTGGTATGTAGGAAATCAGGAGCTCACTTATCTGAACACTCCTTCCTCTGGGAATCTCCCTTTCACAGAGATTTTTTTGTTTTCACTTCCCATGGCAGGCCAGCTTTTCCCCTAAGTATGTGGGCTGGCTGCAGAGCAAGGATTTGTGGTTTGTCAAGGCTTGAACAACTTGCCAAGCTGCTGATACTTTTGTTGGATCAGGGCCCAATATTTTCATTTTCATTCTATTTGTTGAATGTTCTTTTGCTAATATAACACTTTAAATGCCCAGCAAGAGCAATTTTTTCTCTAGCAACATCTTCCTCTATAATTTAGCTACACAAGCCAATACAAATTACTATGGATTCTAGCTGCAGTGATTTAGCCATACTAATAATATAGCATCAATTAAAAAAAACCAGATAGGCTTTATAAAATTGCACACATGGTTTGAAACAGATATTTTATTTCAGTAAAATATCTGATATAAGCTTAGCTATTTCAGCTGCAACCAGCTCGGTCTTTAAATAGTACTTGATGTGGGATACACACATTAATTTCCACATTAAAACCCATTATCCTAAAAGCAACAATACTTTCAAATGTACTAGGTTGATTAGTTTCCTTTAGGTATGGCAGCAAGCCCCCAAACCAGACAGCCTGGCATCTTGCTGAGGTGATAAGCTTGAGTTGTTCTTTGGAGCAGGGGCTGTGTTTTTGCACATTTGTACAGAATCGAGCAAAGGAGTTTTTTATAAAAATCTAACAACATATGGCTGTGGTGATTTAGGGTACTTGTGGCAATTAAAAGGTATCCTACCACATTTTTGAGGAACAACATACTCCTGTTCATTCTTGGACAGAAACACTTTAAGAAATCTACCAGAGGGGAGCAATTATTACTGGAGACCCATATTAAACTTGGAAAAGGATAATGACAGCTATTTGACATATTGACAAAGTGACCTTCCTTAACAGAGAGGAAGAAGGTATCTCAGATCCTAATGACAACCCTTTCTGGCCACCCACTAGGACTTCTGTGAGGGGAATCCAAGCCTCTGTGCTCCTGGATCCCAGAGATTCTTGAGCTCCTGGAGTCTGAACAGAGTCCAGCCACTTCCCTAATATCAGGGTCCCTAGGCATACTCTCAGGACACAGATCTTCTATCTCTATCCCCCTATGAGTGTTGGAACCTGCTGGGCAGCTTCCTAGCTGCTGTGGGTGCAGCACTCATTCTTCAGACTCCCTGGTACTTAAATACACCCAAATACTCCCAGAACTCCACCCAAAAGGTGTGAAGATTCTGGTTTACTCTCCCAGGGGTATGAAGTAATTATGAAGTAGTCAACACACACACACACACACACACACACACACACACACACACACACACACACACACACACACACACACACACTGTTTATAGGCTAAAACATTTATGCTCTTTCTACTTAATCATGACTTAATTGGCATCATGGTAGCTTCGCGGGATAAGTCTCATGACTGGAATATTGCTATACAATGGTACAGCTTGTTCAGGAAGGATAGACAAAAAGTGAGATGCTGCATTATCCAAAAAGAACATATACTCTTGTTCTGAGATACAGAAGAAGGCAAGATGCAGACCAGCTGAAAGTCTCTGGGTAAAGATAAAAGGGATAAAAAAAATTGGGATGATGTCATGGTAAGGTCTACTATAGACAGGGCTGGCTCCAAGCACCAGCGCAGCAAGCTGGTGCTTGGGGCGGCCCTTGGAAGGGGTGGCACATCTGAGTCTTTGGCAGCAATTCGGTGGTGGGTCCCTCAGTCCCTCTCAGAGGGAAGGAGCGGCCTCCAAATTGCGCCAAAGAATGAAGCAGCATGGTAGAGCAGCCACCGATTGCAGCTTTTTTTTCCCCCCTCTTCGCCACTTGGGTCGGCAAAAAAGCTGAAGCCAGCCCTGACTATAGACCACCAAATCAGGAAGAGGAGGTGGCTGAGGCATTTCTAGAATAAATAACAGAAATATCCAAAACACACGACCTGGGCAATAATGGGGGAGTTTAACTACCCTGACATCTGTTGGAAAAATACTATGGCAAAACCCAGAATTTCCAAGAAGTTATTGGAATGCATTAAAGACAACTTTTTATAAGAAAGTGGAGGAAGTAACCGGGACAGCCAGACTTGATTCTGACCCACAGGGAGCAATTCCTAGCGAATCAGAAGGTGGAAACAATTTGGATGAAAGTGATAATGAAATGATAGATTTCATGATTCTGAGGAAATGAAGGAGCGAGAGCAGCAGAATAAGGACAATAGATTTCTAAAAAGTGGACTTTAAGAAACTCAGAGAACCTGCAGGTAAGGTCCCATGGGAAGAAAATCTAAGTTAGAAAAGAGTTCAGGAGAGCTAGCAGTTTCTTGAGGAAACAATATTAAAGGCACAACTGCAAACTATCCCAACATGAAGGAAAGATAGAAAGAACAGTAAGAGGCCAATATGGCTCCATCAGAAACTTTTAAATTACCTGAAAATCAAAAGTGTATCCCACAAAAAGTATGAAACATGGATGAATTGCTAAGGAGGAGTACAAAACAATAGCACAAGAATGTAGGCTAAGCCACAAAATGAGTAACACCTAGCAAGGCACATAAAATGCAATAAAAAGAGGTTCTTTAAATGCATTAAGAGCAAGAGAAAGACAAAGAAAAGTATAGGAAAAGATGGGGAAGGAGAGCTATAGGTGATGACAGCTATAGCTGACATCAAAAAGGCTGAGGTATTTAATGTCTATTTTTCTTCAGTCTTTACTAAACAGGTTAATGGTGACTTAATAATATTAACAATATAGGGGAAGGAACACAAGCCAAAATAAGGGAAGAGTAGGTTAAAGAATATTTAAATAAGTTAGACGTATCCAAGTTGGCAGGGCCTGGTGAAATTCACCCTGGATACTTGAGGAACTAGGTGAAGCAATCTCAGAACCACTAGCAATTATTTTTAAAAACTCAAAAGTCCTAGAGCACTGGAGAAGAGGAAACATAGCACCTATCTTTAAAAAGGAAAACAAAGAAGACCCAAGGAATTATAGACCAATCAGCCTAATTTCAAGACCTGTAAAGATGCTGAAACAAATTATTAAACAATCAACTTGTAAGCACTTAGGGGATAATAGGATGATAGGTAAAAGCCAACATGGGCTTGGCAAGAACAAATCCTGCCAGACCAACCTAATTTCCTTCTTTGACAGGGTTATTGGTTTAGTTGCTGGAAGAAGTGGGCATGATTTATCTTGATTTTAGTAAAGCTTTTGACACTGTTGCACATGACATTCTCATAAGCAAACTAGGGAAATATGGTCTAGATATTACTGTAAGGTGGATGCATAACTGGTTGAAAGACTGTATGAGAAGAATAGTTATCAATGGTCCACCATCAAAGTGGGAGGACATATCTAGAGGGGTCCTGCTGGGATCAGTCCTGGTTCTGGTTCTATTCAATATTTTCATTAATGATTTGGATAATAGAGTGGAGAGAATGCTCATAAAATCTGAAGATGACACAAAACTGGGAAGGGATTGCTAGCATGTTGGAAGACAGGATTATAATTCAAGACAACCATGACAAATTGGAGACTTAGTCTGAAGTCAACAAGATGAAAATCAATAATGACAAGTGCAAAGTCCTTCACTTAAGAAGGAAAAATTAAATGTATCACTGCAAAATGGGGAATAACTGACGAGGTGGTAATACTGCTGAAAAGGATCTGGTGAGGTGGATCACAGATTGAATATGAGACAAGAGTATGATGCAGTTGTGACAAAAGGCTAATATTCTGTAGTGTATTAACAGGAGTGTTATATGTAAGACATGGGATGTAATTGTCCCACTCTACTTATGACTGGTGAGGCCTCATCTGGAGTACTGTGTCCAATTCTGGGCACCACACTTTAGGAAAGATGTGAATAAATTGGAGAGAGTCCAGAGAAGAGCAACAAAAATGATAAAAGGTTTAGAAAACCTTACTTATGAGTAAAGGCTGAAAAAAAACTGGTCACACTTAGTCTTGAGAAAAGAGGACTGAGGCATGAGGACCTGATAAGTCTTCAAATATGTTATGAGCTTTTGTAAAGAGGGTGGTGATCAATTATTCTCCATGTCCACTGAAGCTAGGTCAAGAAATAATCTGAAGCAAGGGAGATTCAGGTTAAATGTTAACTTTCTAACTATAAGGATTGTTAGATACTGGAATAGGCTTCCAAGGGAGGTTATGGAATCTCTGTCACTGGAGGTTAGACAAAGAACAAGAACAGGTTAGAAAAAGTCCTTTCAGGGATGGTCTATGTTTACTTGATCTTACCTCAGCACATGGACATGGACTACATGCTTTCCTGAAGTCCTTTCCAACTCTGGATAACTACAATTCTATTATTCTGTGTTAAGCATAGGAGAGTAGAGATCATAAAAAATAATGAACATCTGAAACCTGCAAATGTCCCTCACTTTCTAACCATCCTTCCCTTGTGGATTCTTGAGGCAAACCATCTGGCTCCAAGAAGGCTGGCAGTGTCCTCTGCCTCATTCAGGCTGTTACGTGGTGAATGCCCTTTCTGGTTCTTGGAGTACCCAGGACTGTTCATTACCTTCATTACCCCTGCCTCCACAGTGAGGGAGTCTTGCTTGTGCTTAGCTGGGTGTCAGCTCCTCAACACCACCAGCTTAAAGTGCTATTTAAGCACTCTCCTCTGGGCTATGCCAGCCATTATTTTGCCTGGCAGGTTTAGAATATGTGCACACGAGTCCCTCTGAAGCATTCCACTGTGATATCCAGCCCTTGACACTGGCTATTCACAGATTTACAAAATCAGCTGTTCCTAAAGGAACAGCACACACCAGCTTGTATGATTCATCTCAAGGTTATCACTTTGCTTAATAGATACCATAGTGGTGAGACATATTTATAGTGAAAAATAATATGGTTATTATCAAAGATTCAAGTGACAATGAGTAAGAATATTGGAAACAAAAGGTTACATATAAAACAAATCATAACACTATGTAGAGACTGAACTTAGCTATCAGGATAACCTCTTGTTTAGAGAAGTTGATCTCACCCAAAGTCTTTTGCAGCTATTCAACCAAGGTTGGCTGTGATCTCATTTTCATTAAGGTAAATGCCCTGCCCATTTACAACCTAGGTGTAGGATGAGGTGGTGTCTTCTTTGCCTTTTACTTATATCCCCAAAGTTCATTGTCTGTACTCAGAGACAGAATAACCACCTGTGGCTTGTTTTTTCCAGTGTGGCTGTTTCCCTGTTGACTTCAGACCTCTTCATTGACTTTGCATGTAAATGGGTAGCCATTGTGTTAGCATACAAACCTTAATTTACATCTTGACAGGTAGGTGACTAAACATGGCTCATCTGACAGAAAACCTCTTTTTTCATCTCTGCTGGTAACTAACACGTTGATATAGACTTTAACAAAATATTTTCGACATATATACATAACTCCTTTCCAGGGCCCATCTCTAACATTTTTGCTGCCCCAATCAAAAAAACAATAAAAAATAAACCGATTGGACTGCCGCCCAAATTGCCGAAGCAAAAAAAAAAAGCCGCCCAGACTCTGCTACTATAAGAATGGACAGAATGCTACCCCTTAGCATGTGCCGTCCCAGGCACATGCTTCCTCCGCTGGTGCCTGGAGTCGGCACTGCTCCTTACACACTGCTCCTTACAAAATGTACAGACATTCCACAACAAATTTAATTTAAGACCTCACATGACATTCTTTGGTGAACCAGAATGTACATACCAGAATCAGGCCATTTCTGTAACCCCCTTGGCAGTTGGCATTAAAGGGTTCTTGCATCACAACCAGCTTGTGTTCTTTTAAAACTTTCATCCCCCTGTCTCAGGTGACAAACCCTTGCCAGCTTCCTTGCAGGAGCACAGACACCTGTCAGGTATCTTTGTTGCCAACGCAAGCTCTGACCAGGCCAAACCAATCCTTCTGAACAGAGACCAGTCTTTTGTCTAGAGTAAATAGATTTCCAGTGACTGGGTACTTAAGAGTCAGTTACCCTCTTTTATTCTTTTGCACCAGTCATTGGCATTTTCAACCCAACATGGAAGCAAATGTATATAGAGAGGGCAAAAGCATGCACGTTCAAAATGGAGTTTACAGCTGACACAGACACATAGGTTTCAGAATCTCACACAGCATTAATGAATTGTACAGACATATTCCCAATTCATCACAGAAGGATATATAAATTCAAGGGTCCGCAGAGACAATGCCCTGAGTCAATCCTCCTTGGCTAGAGGATGTCAAAGGATATTGAATGTATATTGTCAGAGGGACTGACTAACTTGAACTTGCAGAAGTGTGCACTATTTCATAAAGTCAAAAGCCATTCTGGCTATTTGGGAAAAGGCTTGCCAATTGACAGCCATGAATTTTAATAACTAACCAGCAGGGGCTGGGTGGTTCTGTGAGTTCAGCAGATTTGTTAACATGCCATATTGAAATACCAGGATCAGGGCTGGTGCAACCATTTAGGCGACCTAGGCGGTTGCCTAAGGTGCTGGGATTTGGGGGGCGCCATTTTCTTCGGCAGCGACCACGGCGGCCGGATCTTCAGCCACCCTGGTCGCCGCTGGCATTTAGGCGGAGGGAGCTGGGGCAGGGGAGCACGGGGAGGACCGCCTGGAGCAAGTAAGGGGGGGTGGAATGCAGGGGAACTCCCTGCCCCAGCTCACCCCTGCCCCGCCTCGTCCCCGAGCACGCTGTGGCTGCTTCACTTCTCCCGCCTCCCAGGCTTGCGGTGCCTAAGCTGATTGGCGCCGCAAGTTCGGAAGGTGGGAGAAATGAAGCAGCCACGGGCTCGGGGAGGAGGCAGAGCAAGGGTAAGCTGCTTCACTTCTCCCACCTCCCAGGCTTGCGGCGCCAATCAGCTCAGGTGCCGCAAGCCTGGGAGGCGGGAGAAGTGAAGCAGTGACGGCGTGCTCGAGGTGCTCGTGCGTGGAGCAGGGGTGCCTCAGGGCGGAGGGTGGGGGATGAGGAGCTGCCACAAGGGGGAGTGCCTCAAGGCAGAGGGGGGTAGCTGCTGCAGGGGGGTGGGGGGGCACCTCAGTGCGCAAGGTGGAAGTTTCGCCTAGGGAGCGAAACATCCTTGCACTGGCCCTGACCAGGACTGTTCTCTTTGCATGTGTGGTAGAGATTAAGGCCCAATTTTGTGCTGTTGAAGTCAAGGGGAGCTTTGCTTTTGACTTTAGTAGATAAAAGTTCAGACTCTATATGTGTTTCAGCATTTAGAATTTTGTATTAGGAAGATCACAATGTAATCATTTATATTTATTATATTAAATATCTATTTTCTAATGCATCTTTCCACCAGTATTTTTTAGATGTACCTAGTAAGTATTGTTTTTTTGATCCAATCTGCTTATAAACAGTAATCTGGGGCTTGATTCTGTGTCTATTGAAGTCCATGGTAAAGTTACCATAGACTTCACTGGGGGCAGGAACAGGCACCTGGAGAGAAATATCTTAATTTCCTAGGTACCAGGTCTTAAAAGACAATAATCTGTATCTTCCCCAATACAAAAGAATGCAAAGATGGACTGGTAGCCTGGTGACAAGAACCAAAATTGAGCTATACCCTATATATTTGAAATCTTATGGAAATACAGAATGAAAATATGTTATACGAGTCCTAAACAAATACATTTTTATTAATGCAGCAAATAAAAATCTGTAAACTGGTAAGAGATAAAACCAGCAAGTGGCACTATTTGACAACAATCAAGAGGTATGCAGAAACTATGAGAAAGGAAAAATCTTTTTAAATAGTGTAAAACTGCAAGGTAAGCATTTTTGCAAGCATTCAGGAAGAAATGTTCTTTCATTGCCAGCAACGAATAGGAATCTCACTAGTTTCTGGTCCAAATTTCAGTTGGAAAATAGAGAGCAGGGGGCAAATTCATGGCTGTTTATATTGTTGCCCCTTTTTGACTTAAGTGCCCAGTCAAGGTTAGGGACCCCGGCACAATGCTCTGGGCGGCAGGGCTGTGAGCTCCTGGGGCAGGAGGAGTTGTGGGAATCTCCATCTCTGGAGATATTTAAGAGTAGGTTAGCTAAATGTCTATCAGGGATGGTCTAGACAGTATTTGGTCCTGCCATGAGGGCAGGGGACTGGACTCGATGACATCTCAAGGTCCCTTCCAGTCCTAGAGTCTATGAGTCTATGAGCTGCGGGGCCTGGCCTGATGGCGCTACAGCTGGGCATGCCGCCGCCACCGCCAGCCACTGGTGTTCCAGGCAGTGCAGTAAGGGGGCAGGAAGCGGGGGGGGATAGAGGGCAGGAGAGTTCGGGAGGGTGGTCAGGGAGCAGGGGTATGGATAGGGGGCAGCGTGGTCAGGGGAGGAACAGGGGGTTGAATGAGGGTAGGGGTACCGAGGGAGGGGCAGTCAGAAAGGATGGGGGGGATTGGATGGGATGGCAGGGGAAGTCAGAGGCAGGGGTTCTGGGGGCAGTCAGAGGACAAGGAGAAGGGGTGGTTGGATGGGGCAGGGATCCCAGAGGGGCCATAAGGGATCAGGGGGTTTGGATGGGGCAGGAGTCCCGGGGCGGTAGATAGGAGGTGGGGGCCAGGCCACAACCCCCTCCCCTAACTGGTCCTCCATACAATTTAAGAAACTCGATGCGGCCCTCAGGCCACAACATTTGCCCATCCCTGCTCTAAAATTATAGGGTTTTATTATTATAATTATAATATTTCCAAAATGACCCTCTACAAGGAAAGAAGAGTCTTTGGATCTGATCTTGTTTTCACTGAAGTCAGTGGCAAAATTCTTATTGATTTCAGTGGGAGTAGATTGGACTAAAGATTTCTGAAGCCAAACTACATAGGCTTGTTATTCTATTGCATTCAAAAAACCATGATAAAAGAATCCTAAATTTAGCCAAGCACTGTATAAGGAGCCTAGACTCCTAATCCAGGGTTTGTGAATCCCAGCGTTGTTCCAGTGATTTTCTAATGGTCTAAAAGCTAGGTGTTGCAGTCCTGAGTGAGGGAACCATCTTGTGATTGAGGAATTATTTTGGGGTAGTTCTATGGCCTGTGTTATACAGGAGGTAAGGGTAGATGATCACAGTGGTCTCTTCTGACCTTAGAATCTATGAAGATAAAAAGGGAATTCGAAGGCCACAAAAGCCAGCATGCTAGACAGGGAGCTAAGTTAGCCACTTGGAGCTACTGTCTAGAGGGGTATGCTCTAAACCCCCTCCCCTCTCACAGAGTTAGGCACCTGCCTCAGGCTACACGAAGTGGCATTGGTGGTGGTGCCAACCTTATAGTTTTAGCTCAGTGGTTAGACACTCACCTGGAAAGTGGGAGATCCAGGTTCCATTCCACCACACTGCCTGAGAAGGAGAACGGATTTAAATAGAGGTTTCCCACCTTTCAGATGAGTACTCTAACCACTAAGCAATGAGATATTCGGATGTGGGACTCCCTCAATCTCTCCTGTTGAAACTGTTCCACTTTGGATAAATACTAAAAGAGTATAAAAAGGTTAATATACTGCAGAATAAGTCCTTTAGGAAGGCAGGAGCCAAATTCTTGCATTGGCAGGATTTTGACAGCTCCCCTTGGACACTGAGAGCTGCAAGATCTACACTTTCAACACACCAGTTAGCAGATACTGATTTCTAAGACTGTCTGTCGGAATATGTTTGGCTCCAGAAGTATTTCACCATATAATCAGACAAAGGCTGGAGGTTCTAGCAGGCATGAAAGTTTACACTGTTGACATAATAATCTGGAATGACACCATCACTGAACATCAGGAACTAAAGGGAGTACTGAAAACTGTGAGAGATACCTTAAACTGAATAAGGCCAATGTCAATTTCAAAGAATAGACGTAAATACTTGAGAGAGATACTAATCTCAAAGTCAATCTTTCCCAATGAATCAAAGATTCAGGCAATACTGAACATGCCAAGATCTGAATCCTATTGAATAATGAAGAGGACAGGTCACTGGTTCAGAGCAATCTCGATTGCTTGATAAACTAAGTGCAAGCAAACAATATGCATTTTAATATGTCTAAATGCAAATGTATACATCTAGGAACAAAGAATGTAGGCCATACTTACAGTATCGGAAACTCTGTCCTGGGAGCAGTGACTCCGAAAAAGATTTGGGGGTGGTGGCTAATTAGCACAACATAAACTCCCAGTGTGATGCTATGGCCAAAAGAGCTAATGCAATCCTGGGATGCATAAACAAGGGAATCTCAAGTAGAAGAAGAAAGGTTCTTCTACCTCTCTATTTGGCACTGGTACAACCACTACTGGAATACTGAGTCCAGTTCTGGTGCCCACAATTTAAGAGGATGTTGTTAAACTGGAGAGAGTTCAAAGAAGAGCCACAAGAATAAATAAAGGATTAGAAAACATGCCTTATAGTGACTGACTCACGGAGCTCAATCTAGCTAGTTTAACAAAGAGCAGGTTAAGGGGTGACTTGATTACAGTCTATAAGTGTCATAGTATCTTTCCCCAATCTGAACCTTAGAGTCCAAAAGTTGGGGTACCAGCATGAATTCCTCTAAGCTTAATTACCTGCTTAGATCTGATAAGCTGCCACCAATCAGGAATTCCAGTGCCTGATACACTCTGGTCCCCCCAAAACCTTCCCTGGGGACCCCCCAAGACCCAGACTCCCTGGATCTTAACACAAGGAAAGTAAACTCCTTTCCTCACCGTTGCCTCTCCTAAGATTTCCCTCCCTGGGTTACCCTGGAAGATTACCGTGATTCAAACTCCTTGAATCTTAAAACAAGGAGGAATGTCCCTTCCCCCCTCCGCTCCCCTTTCTCCCTCACCCAGAGGCAATACAGATTCAAGCTCCGTGAATCTAAAACAAAGGGATTCCCCCTTCCCTGTTAAGTTCAGACTCAATTCCCTTGAGCCTCAACAAGTGGAAAAAATCAAACAGGTCTTAAACACAAAACTTTTAATAAAAAGAAAGAAAAAGAGTAAAAGTTATTTCTGCAATTTAGATGGTAAAAGTTACAGGGTCTGTTAGCTTATAGAAACTGGAGAAAAAGCATCCTCCAGCAGAAATACTATTTAAAATACTTTCAGCCAAATACACATTAAAACTCTACCAGCCAGATACACATTTGCAAATAAAGAAAACCAATTAAAAAGACTATAACCGCCTGTTCCTTACTAAAATACTTACTATTCTGAATATATAAGAGACTGTAGCAGGGAGATTGGCAAGAAACCTGGTTGCACGTCTAGTCCCTTCCAGGACCCAGAGAGAACAAAGCCAAACCCCAAAAACACAAACAAAGACTTCCCTCCACCGAGATTTGAAAGTTTCTTGTCTCCTGATTGGTCCCCTGGTCAGGTGTTTGGTTCCCTGTTTGTTAACCCTTTACAGGTAAAAGAGACATTAACCCTTAACTATCTGTTTATGACAATAAGAACTGTGGGGAACAAATCATTAATATGGGCACTTCAGTCTAGCAGAGAAAGGTATAATACAATCCACTGGCTGGAAGTTGAAGTGAGACCAATTCAGACTTGAAATAAGGCATAATTTTTAATTGTGAGCACATATAGCCTTTGGAACAACTTACCAAGCTAGCTAGTGGCAATTTTTAAATTAAGATTGCAAGATTGTTCTTCTGAAAGCTATGATCTAGGAAATATTTTGGGGGAGTTCTATGACCTGTTTTATACAGGAGGTCAGGCTAGATGATCACAATAGACCCTTCTGGCTTTGGAATCTATGAAGATAAAAAGGGAATTCAGAGGCTACTAGGAATGTTGAATTATTTCAGCAAATTCATACCTAATTATATACCTCACACAACTCACTTAAAACATTTCTTCCATAAGGTCACAGAATGGGCATAGATGCCAGAGCATGAACAAGAAATCAGTGACTTAAAGCACATTCTGACTTCACCTCCAATTTTTGACCCGTTGAAAATCAAAATGTCCATAGATGCCTTGGAAGTCAGGCTGGGAGCAGTACTATTAAAGTGTGTCATTGATCTGATTGATTGCCAGTCCTGAATGCATCAAGAACTATGACAGCCACAAAGAAGATGTACACACAAATTTAAAAAGAGACACTAGCTGTGGTATATGAATGGAGAAGAGTTCATGATTTTCTCTACAGTTGTGGTTTCAAAGCATAAACTGATCAAAAGCCACCAAGTGCAATATACAAAAAGGACTTGGAGAAGCAACACCAAGCATACAGTAACTACTTTTGAAATACAAAAGTATAAGCCTTGAGTGTCAACCTGGATGCCACTTAGTAACAGCAGACACACTCTCAAAAGCATATGTTCCATCTGACAATGCCCAGCCTGACGATCTAGAACTAGCAATAAACGTTCATGTGAACATGATTAAGGCTTTGTGTCTGTCATGGAGATCACAGAAAGTCACAGATTCTGCGGATAACCACTTCTGCAGTGGTCAGTGCGGCTGGCTTCGGGGCTACTTGGGCAGCCCATGGGCCGGCAGCAGCAGAAGTTTGGGTGTGGGAAGGGGCTCAGGGCTTGGGCAGGGGTTTGGGGTGTGGGGCAGCACTTACCTTGGGGCAGGGGGTCCCCGGAAGTGGCTGGCATGCCCCTGCAGTGCCTAGGCAGAGGGGCCAGGGGGCTCTGTGCGCTGCCCCTGCCTGCAAACACCATCCCCGCAGCACCTATTGGCTGCGGTTCCTGGCCAATGGGAGCTGCAGAGTCAGCGCTCATGGTGGGGACAGCATGTGGAACTCCCCTGGCCTTCCCTCCCCCTAGGAGCTGCAGGGACATGCCAGCCACTTCCGAGGATCTGAGCAGAGCTGGGTAGGAAGCCTGCCAGCCCCAAGCCTTCCCATGCCCGGCACCAGCAGGGGTCCAAGGCCACGCACTGCCACCTGACCCCCCTGCCCAGCACCAGCAGGGGTCCCGGGCCCTCCCCCCTCCTCCCAAACTCTTGGTGCCCCCGATCTCCCTGGCTCAATTATTAGTTAGGAGTATATAGTACAAGTCATGGACAGGTCATGGGCCATGAATATTTGTTTACTGTCCATGACCTGTCCATGACTTTTACTAAAAATACCTGTGACTAAAACATAGCCTTAAACATGATAAAAAAGACATGTGGTAATGCCAGGCATATGGGATGAATTGGAGACAGAACCAGCTAAAAATGAAATGCTCCAAGCAGCAATACTAATGGAGGAGGAGGAAAAAAACAGCATTTCCACCTGCAAGTTCCTACTAAACAAATTAGTTTTCAGTGATCTCAGGAGTGCTTTTGAAGGAGACAAAGATTGTGGGTCCCCTAGTGTTGAGAAGGAAAATATTGGAATGAATACCTGAAGGTGCACCTGGGAAAGACCAAATCAAAAAGAAGAGCTAGAAAATTTGTATTCTGGCCACAGATATATAGTGATACCAAAGAAATAGTGAGCAGATGTGGAATATGTCAAAAGTACAGAGATTGCCAGCAGAACGAACCAATGATGTGGCAAGAGCAACGTGCAGTTCCATGAGACAAAGTTGGAACTGACATGTTCAGCTTAGGAAGATGTGATCACATGGATATGATGGACAAGTTTACCAGTTTTCCAGTAGTCACACTTGGCTTTTTAAAAATATTTTATTCATTGATATTTTGGATCAATAAGAATAAGACATTACGATTGTCTTGTAGACACACATTAATACAGCACTAAGAATGTTAAACAACATATTGACGATAGCTCATTATACCATTCCTTACCCCCCCTCTTTTTTTTGCTGAGGGGAGGAAGTCTCAAGAGAACAGAAAGACAGGCAAGCTAAGGGGTGTCGAGCAACAGGGTGTAATTAATTTCCTTCTGTGTATATGTTTCTTGACTATCTTGTAAGTATAGATGTACTGTATATATATCAAATCAGCTCAATGATTTCAATATTTCTATTGTACTGCTTTCCTGTGCAAGGCATACCATTGTTTTATCCATTTTTTGGTAAATTTAGCTGGCACTGTTCTCATAAAATTTAAGTCTTCCATTATAAAATATTCTATTAGTAGTTTTTTTCCAATGTTTCACAGTAGGAATCATTGCTGGGTTTCACAAATTTAAGATTGCTTTTTGTGCTATGAAGAGCAAGAATAGTAGTTTGAGTCTTTTCCTGGTTTGAATCTTTTTAACAGTCCAATTCCAATATGCATGCCCTTAAGTCCTGTTAGAGTTCTATCTCTAATTTTTTTAAATTTTCTTTCAGGATGCTTTTCCACATTTTTTTTTTATAACCATCCATCAGTCCCACATCATGTGCCTGAAAGAGAGCTTGGTTGTTTTGCATTTCAGGAAGATATCCAGGTCAATATTCTGTATTTTGTTATATAGGGCTGGAGAAACGAACATTCTGTAAACTAAAAAGTACTGAACATGAACAGCTTGGTTAATATAAAAATTGGAGATATGCCAATCTCTTAGAACTGGAAGGGACCTTGAAAGGTCATTGAGTCCAGTCCCCTGCCCTCACTAGCAGGACCAATTTTTGCCCCCGATCCTTAAGAGGTCCCCTCAAGAATTGAGCTCACAACCCTGAGTTTAGTAGGCCAATGCTCAAATCACTGAGCTAGCCCTCCCCTAACAGAGCTAGAACAGAAGTACTTGTGGCACTTTAGAGACTAACAAATTTATTTGAGCATAAACTTTCATGGGCTACAGCCCACTTCATCAGATGCATATTATCGGCAGGAGAAAAAAACTTTTGTAGTGATAATCAAGATGGTCCACTTCAAACAGTTGACAAAAATGTGTGAGGATACTTAACACGAGAAATAGATTCAATTTGTGTAATGACCCAGCCTCTCCCAGGCTCTATTCAAGCCCAAATTAATGGTATCTGGTTTGCATATTAATTCAAGTTCAGCAGTTTTCTTGTTGGAGTCTGTTTTTGAAGCTTTTCTGTGGCAAAATTGCCACCTTTAAGTCTCTTACTAATTGACCAGAGAGGTTGAAGTGTTCTCCTACTGGTTTTTGAAGGTTATGATTCCTGATGTCAGGTTTGTGTCCATTTATTCTTTTGCATAGAGACTGTCCATTTTGGCCAATGTACGTGGCAGAGGGGTATTGCTGGCACATGATGGCATATATCATATTGGTAGATGTGCAGATGAACGAGCCCCTGATGATGTGGCTGATGCAAATAGGTCCTATGATGGTGTCACTTGAATAGATATGTGGACAGAGTTGGCATCGGGCTTTGTTGCAAGGATAGGTTCCTGGCTTAGTGTTTTTGTTGTGTGGTTGCTGGTGAGTATTTGCTTCAGGTTGGGGGGCTGCCTGTAGGCAAGGACTGGTCTGTCTCCTCCACCTTTTTGTCAACTGTCTGAAATGGGCCATCCTGATTATCACTATGGAAGTTTTTTTCCTCCTGCTGATAATACCTCATCTTAATTAATTAGCGTCTTACAGTTTCATCTTAATTAATTAGCGTCTTACGTTGGTATGGTTACTTCTACCTTTTCACGTTCTCTGTGTATATGCATTTCTTACTATATGTTCCATTCTATGCATCTGATGAAGTGGGCTGTAGCCCATAAAAGCTTATGCTCAAATAAATTTGTTAGTCTCTAAGGTGCCACATGTACTCCTGTTCTTTTGGCGGATACAGACTAACACAGCTGCTACTCTGAAACTTGGTTAATGTTAGAGCCTATATTAATTGTCTTCATTGTCTCCTTCTAGTCTTTTTCTGTTATTTCATATTTACAGTCTGCACTCTATGACTTAATAGCTTTATGCAGTTTGTCCTTTAAAAACATTATCATAAGTATTTACATTCTAGACATAATCTCGATTGCTGAAACTTCAAGACCTTGAATACAATTTCCTAATACAGATAGTTTTGTTGGTTCCTTTCTTCTTGGAAAGTGTTTTTAATAAAGTAAGTAATCTGTATAACCTGATATTGTGCATTCTTTTCTTTTTTTAAAAAAAATATATATATATCAGTAACATCTGTTTGTTTTAAGGGTTGTCCATCCCTAAAAAAATATTTCCAGTCATCATCGTGAGTTTGAAAGCACTATTTTTAAAAATATTGTATATCACTGACTTCTGCTCTTTCTTTCTTTCTTTTTTGGGGGAGGAAGTCAAGTGTCTCATATGTGCCCAATTAGTAACTGCAGGCAATATTTCAGGGGTGCCAGACTGTGTTCCTTGTAAGCTGCGCGCTTGGGCGGCCTCCCAGCATAGATTCAAGTGCCACCCAGCTGATTAACAGAACACACACATTTGGCAGCTTGTGTTAAGGTGCCCTTTCCCCCACTACTTTGCAGCAATATTGCTCCATCCTACAGCTGCTCTCAGGACCCTCCTGCTGGCTGTGGAGAGTGGGTGGAGGGGGTGCTGATGTCAGGGTGCCCCCCACCCCCTGCCCCTGTAGCCTATCTCTGCAGAGCAGGGGAGAGGGTATAGCCTGGCTCAGGACTGGAGGACTCAGATCTGCTGAAGAGACAGCACACACTGTTTCTGAGACTTCCCCAGCAGTCAGCTCACACAGTTTCTGTCTCTCTGTCTCCCTCTTCTCCCTTGCCCCTTTCCTCTGCCCATGTACCCCATTTCCACAGTGGAGACAACAGGGCTCAGGACAGAGCAGGATAGCTTTCTGTGAGTGCCTTAAAGAGACAGCACAACATGGCGTCTCTCAGAAACTTCCCCAGCAGCCAGCACACACACAGTCTCTCTATCTTTCACAAACACACACACAGAGTCTCTGTGTCACACACACACTATGGGTCACTCTCGCACACACACACACACACACACACACACACACAGTTGCTCGGTCTGTTTCTCTCTCACATACACACTCACACACAGTCTTTTTCACACTCACCTCCTATCACATATTTGTATTATTATTGTTACGTCTTGGTATTTCTTGCAATTCACATATATTCTCTGTAATTTTATTCTTTCAAAGTGTGTTTTGAATGGTCTATGCATATCATAAATCTTTATATACTTACACTTAATTCTTTGAGTAATGAGTTCTAAAATGCCTAACCAGTCCTGGCTGGAATAACTATCCCTCTGGTAACTTTTTTAAAATATGTATTATATCTAGGTTTTTTTGTTTCTACTGGTGGTGAACGTCCACACATATCTCGGTGCACATAACATTTATTCTGCACTTGGATGGAAAAAATTAGAGGGAACACACTGCCAGAATTCTGGGATAAGAATCCAACACACAATTATATCATGAGGTTGGGTTTGCCAGTTTCTGTTCTATTTGTGTCAATTATGGATTCCCTCTATCAGAGATACATTCCAGTGCCAGTCTAATCTGTGCCACCCTATGGATCTCTTGAAGTTTAGTAGTGCCAGGCCTCCCATCTCAATTGGACATTCTAGCCATTCTCTTTTTATTCTTGGCTTCTCATTGACCACAGGATTTTTAATAGCTTTTTAAAATTTCTTGAAGAAATTTTTGAGAGGTATATAGGTAATCCTATAAAAAAGGATATAAGATACTTGGCAGGATATTCATTTTAAGTACATGAATTCTACCTCTCAAAGTCAATTGTAATAACACCCACTTTTCTAGGTTGTCGTAAATAATTTAATTGAAAAAGCTCCCCCACTTTGGCTAATACATTAATGCCTCAATATCTAATTTTATTATTGAATACTTTCAGTGGGAATTTCTCATGTATTGGATATACTTTGGAACTGAAACAAATTATTTCTCATTTAGAGTAGCTTAAATGGAGGGCTCTGCCGCAAATTTTTCTGAAAATTAGGGAAGGGGTGAGCAGGAGCTCACCAAGTCGGCTTCCTCGGTCCACCATGACAGTCTGAGCATCAAGTAGTCACACTTGAAGATACCACAGCAGTAACTGTTGTCAGCCACATTAAATATGTATTTGCATGTTATGGAATCTCAAGAACAGTAATAACTGACAAACAATTGCATTTCAGGAATAAGGAATTCCTGGCCTGTGCTAAAATGAAAGACTTTCATCATGAGACATCATGATTAGCTGAATGCGGATTACATATAGTGAAGCGCTTGCTCAAAAAAGCAATGGATGCAAGAGCAGATCCATTTTTAGCACTACTCAACTTTAGAGCTACATGTGTGCAACGTGGAAACTCATCTGCAGATCTTTTTGACAGCAAACATATAAATACTCCATTACCAGATATGGGACAAAAACGAAGGATGACTAAGGAGTCTGTAATAATGAGGAAAAGACTGGGAAAGTACAATGAAACAAAATATTACAATAAAGGAGGGAGACCTCTTCCACAGTTAAAAAAACAAAGACTTGGTGAGAATTTGGCAACATGGGCACTGACAGGTCAAAGCCACAATGCTCAAGAGGAGACTCCTCATAGACTCATAGACTCTAGGACTGGAAGGGACCTCAAGAGGTCATCGAGTCCAGTCCCCTGCCCTCATGGCAGGACCAAATACCGTCTAGACCATCCCTAATAGACATTTATCTAACCTACTCTTAAATATCTCCAGAGATGGAGATTCCACTACTTCCCTAGGCAATCTATTCCAGTGTTTAACTACCCTGACAGTTAGGAACTTTTTCCTAATGTCCAATCTAAATCTCCCTTGCTGCAGTTTAAGCCCATTGTTTCTTGTTCTATCATTGGAGGCTAAGGTGAACAAGTTTTCTCCCTCCTCCTGATGACACCCTTTTAGATACCTGAAAACTGCTATCATGTCCCCTCTCAGTCTTCTCTTTTCCAAACTAAACAAACCCAATTCCTTCAGCCTTCCTTCATAGGTCATGTTCTCAAGACCTTTAATCATTCTTGTTGCTCTTCTCTGGAGCCTCTCCAGTTTCTCCACATCTTTCTTGAAATGCGGTGCCCAGAACTGGACACAATACTCCAGTTGAGGCCTAACCAGCGCAGAGTAAAGCGGAAGAATGACTTCTCGTGTCTTGTTTACAACACACCTGTTAATGCATCCCAGAATCACGTTTGCTTTTTTTGCAACAGTATCACACTGTTGACTCATATTAAGCTTGTGGTCCACTATGACCCCTAGATCTCTTTCTGCCATACTCCTTCCTAGACAGTCTCTTCCCATTCTGTATGTGTGAAACTGATTGTTCCTTCCTAAGTGGAGCACTTTGCATTTATCTTTATTGAACTTCATCCTGTTTACCTCAGACCATTTCTCCAATTTGTCCAGATCATTTTGAATTTTGACCCTGTCCTCCAAAGCAGTTGCAATCCGTCCCAGTTTGGTATCGTCCGCAAACTTAATAAGCGTACTTTCTATGCCAACATCTAAATCGTTGATGAAGATATTGAACAGAACCGGTCCCAAAACAGACCCCTGCGGAACCCCACTTGTTATACCTTTCCAGCAGGATTGGGAGCCATTAACAACTACTCTCTGAGTACGGTTATCCAGCCAGTTATGCACCCACCTTATAGTAGCCCCATCTAAATTGTACTTTCCTAGCTTATCTATAAGAATATCTAACTCATACTCAGTGATCACAGACAAAGGCAGAATCTTAAGAAGGAATCATATTCGTAAGTATCCTCTCAAGATACCTGACAACTTGGCCAAGCTAAGTAAAATGTGGGCAGAAATACAAGTTGAATACAATTCAGAAACTGACCTTGTTAATGACCATGATATTCAACAGTCAGTTACTGAAAATAATTTGACTGAAAGTGGTTTGCAATACAGCTGAAACACCCTAACAGACTGACTGAGACTTGTAAGGGTTGTGTTGAAGAGTTGTCAGTTATTGTATTTGTTATAGTTTGATAGTTTAATTTAATAGTGTTTTAGTTAATTCAGGAAATTTCAAAAAGGGAGCTAAAAAAGGGAAGACGTGCTATTGATTAAAACAATGATTAACTGTGATTAATTTAAATTTGTTTTAGTTAATCGCTTGAGTTACCTGCAAATTGACAGCCCTAATTGAAAATAAAATCAAACACACCATTAGGAATTGGTTGGGAATTGGTCCTGCTTTGAGCAGGGGGTTGGACTAGATGACCTCCTGAGGTCCCTTCCAACCCTGATATTCTATGATTCTATGATTCTAAGTCCTCCAAGAAGTGTAGAGACACCACATTTCCTGTACACTCTAGCTGCAGTCTTTAGTTTCCTGGGAAACTTCCTGCTGAGGCAGAAACAGAAGCATGGTGCAGCTACACAGATTAGTAGAAAGTTGTTTTTTTTACCTCATTTCTGGACATAGTTCTGTTCATAAAAAAGCTGATTTTAACACCAGAGCAGGGCGACGCTTCCAGGAGCAACAAAGAGGGAGGGAGAGGGCCTGATGCTTTACTCTCCCTCTACATCACTGCCCAAGAGGCTGTCATGCCTGCACAAAAAGCCCCTGGTGGCTGCATGCAGCCACAGTAGCCAGATCTGAGAAATGTTGACTTAGAGGGAGGCAGAGCTCCAGTTCCCTTTCCCACATGGAGCCAGGGTTCCTTACCAGAAAAGCTGCTGCCAAGAATCTGCCTCCTGGTCCCTCTGAAAAGGTAAAGGGACCATCTTTACTTTGTTGTTTTTTTTTATTGGAGCCCAGGGTGCTCAGCCTGGGCCCCTAAGATGAGCTAAGGGTTAATAACCGAGCCCCTCCTTCACAGAGACTATTTACCTTGTGACTTGCAAGGAACAGTGAGGTGAGCCCAGACTTTCGTAGACTTTTGTTTGCCTTTGTCATTCTGGATTGCTGTTTTCCCCAGGAGAGAGAAGCCACCTCCTCAACACTTGTAGATGGAATATTGAACCCCATACTCCAAACTGGTGCTACAGTGACACCTACAGTTAGGAAAAGATGTCTAGCATGAGAGAGATACCCCAAGGGGATGCCAACCTATGACAGTCTGATATTATTATTTCAGGTCCTGATTCTGCCACCCTTACTCATGTTAAGTAGTATCTTACTGGCTAAATTGGCTCTCTGAAATCGGGCCCTAATTAATACTTGGATTGTAAGTTGTAAGGTCCTTGGGGCAGTGTGACACTGGCAGACCAGTCAACCTATGTATGACCCATAACAACTTAACAAGAGACATTTGTATCAAGAAAATTCACTTATATATGAATTTCAAAGAGATGTCCTAGACTAGTAATCGTCAACTCATTTATTTGTAGTAAAATAAATCAAGGGTAGATGCTAAGTGTATTTATCTGTGTTTACCTATATCTTGTTAGAAGTTTAACAATCTTAGATTTAATTTTTAAGGGTTGGCTGACAGTGTGATATTTGGGTAAGACCGGAGATTCATATTGACCTGGGGATAAGTGTCTAGTCCTTTGGGATTGGTGAATTGCACATATGGTGAATTGGGTTTTCAGTAACCCCTCACTATATTAGACTTGGTTGTCTAGATGGGAGCCAAGGGCTGGAATGCTTAAAGGAGACTGTGTGTGGCTTCTCGTTAACCAGTGTGGTACTACAGAAGCTCTTTGTTACTTGCTTGGTGAATCTAATTATAGAATAAACCACCAGTTTGGGGGATTGTCTACCCTATTTCTTGCAGTCTGCCCTAGGTGTGGCATTCTCAGTGTGGCCCATCCAGGCACCATGGTCATAGGCAGGGACTGTCTTTTTGTTCTGTTTGTACAGTGCCTACCACAATGGCGGCCAGGACCATGAGTAGGGCTCCTAGGTGCTATCATAGTAGAAATCTATAGAATAATATTCCAAAAATGTTATCCTGCGTGTCTCTCTGAAGCCCAGAATGTCAGTAAAGTCAGTATGAAGTGATGGAACAGCTGCAAGCAGGATTGAAAGTTCTTTTTATTCAGAATATCATTAAGCTGAATCATTGTGAAACCCAGTAATCTGTAACACAAGCAATCATCACCCTTACTCTACAACTAATTTACATCCAAAATATAATTGGAGACTGCTCAAGATGGTGGATTACTTAGCCCAACTGCCACAGTTCTCTTCAAAATCACCCACACAACTAGCCAGGGCCGGTGTAACCACTATGTGAACTAAGCGGCCACCTAGGATGCCAAAATTTAGGGGCACCAAAAAGCAGTATCTGGTGTAACGGGAGTAAGCTGAGCGGGGCAGGGTGGGGACCAAGGCCTTCATAACAAACCCACCCCAGCAGCGAGGGGTGCCAAGCAGGATGGTCAGTGGGAGCCTGCGGCAGAGCAAGAAGCAGACAGCCGGCCAGGTGTGGCGACCAGCGCGGCCGAGGGACAGAGCCGTTGGGGGAGGCAGGACGCGGTCCTAAGCTCAGGTGAGCTTCGCAAGGTGGAAGTTTTGCCTAGGGCGCAAAATATCCTTGCACTGGCCCTGCAACTAGTATACACAATAGCCCGAAATACACATCGCCGATTATGGCAGCACACCGCTCTTTTGCCACCCACACACATCTCCCAGCACAATTCCCCTACATCATTCTGATCCCTTGTGGGAAGTAATAGAAAGAGCTTTGTTTGTTTAGATTATCACCAGCTTCAATCACCACTAGGATTTGCAGTCTGTTACTGTCCAATATTGAAGTTCTTAGCCATTTTTGGCTTTTTTACACACATGACTTTAATTACACCCATGCAATAGCATGGGCTTTCAGTTACTAGTAAATAATAGGATATAATTACTGAAAGAGTTGGAAAAATTGCCAGAGTTGGCAACACTGTTTGGTCTCATCTGATCATGTAAATTATTCCTTGGGCCTCTATTATGCTTAGAATCTCCGCTCCCCACTCATTATGGGACTGAAATAGAATGTTTTAGAGAGCACTGGCAGTTGATCTCAGCATGAAATTGAACTCCCTATGCCTCCTAAGGCAAAAAGTCTTTGAAAGGTAGGGAAATTCTGTACAGTCTCACATTAGGAAACTGAGACTGAGTCTCCAGAGCAGGAATTTAATCAAATATCTTCAGAAAAGTAGAATTACAGGTAAGGAATTACCCATTTAACTTTACATGGCACTGAGTGCTCTTTAATACATGTGATATAACACAAGGGCCACAACTTTGTCTAATATGGTGAATCCAAATTTTTAAAATGATCTTTCAAAGTACTGTCTGTGTTCACAGAGAAACAAGTGTGTTCATTATTGTTCCATTTTCCACTGCACAGTTCAGTGTGTCTTTAACTTTTTAATCAGGTAAATGAGCCAGAAAGCAGTTTTACAGAGTGAATTTGGCTATGAAGTTGTTAAATTAGACACAGTTACAGTGGTCACCTAATTTTATGTTTCTACATCTGTTGTTTATCATAATCAAAATTAATTTTACTAGTTTGAGATTACGAACTGACTATTTCCAGTACTCTACCATTTTAGATGTTTTCTCAAATGCATTTAGTGCTCCTGAAAGGTGCAAGACTGGCTGCTCTGAAGACTAAAGTCCTCTATCTGCTGTACAGACATAGGCCTTGGCTACACTTGAGAGTTACAGAGCTGTTAGTGGCTATATAGCGCTGTAACTCACTCCCCGTCTACACTGGCAAGGCACATACAGCGCTGTATCTCCGTGGCTACAGCGCTGCTTGTATTCCACCTCCATGAGAGGAATAAAGAGTACAGCGCTGCTGCTGCAGCGCTGGGGCGCCAGTGTAAACAGGGAATAATCTTAATACGCTGTGACTGACCTCCAGAAGCTTCCCATAATCCTTTTAAGTGAAGGTCCCACTCTTTGTTTTGTTGTGATGCCTCTCTTTGTTTTGTTGTGAACTCCGGGCTCCGGAGCTGCTTATCAAAAAAACAAACACAGCTACTGTTTGACGTGAATGAGCAGAGGTGGGAGGCTCCCTTTGGAATGTCCACAGCTAGTGTTTGCTTGGAGAGAGGGGCCTTGAGGAGAGAAGCAGCGCATCGGGCGGGAGGGAGAGGAGAGGTGTCCGTTTCGGTGAGGCTGCTTATCTGGTCTATGAGGAAAAAAACAGCTGCTGTTTGCTTTCAGTGAGTGAGAGAGGGGTGTGGGAGGGGGTCGGAACTTGCAGGGCAGGGTGCTGACACAGTGTCGGCTCCAAAAATCCACTCTCTCTCTCCTCCATGCTCCCTGTCACACTCCACCTCCCCCCTTTTGAAAAGCACGTTGCAGCCACTTGAATGCTGGGATCGCTGCCCATAGTGCACCGCTCCCAGTGCCGCTGCAGATGCTGCAAATGTGGCCACAACAGTGCGCTGGTAGCTGTCAGTGTGGACAGACTGCAGTGCATTCCCTACTCAGCTGCACGAAGACAGGTTTAACTCCCAGCGCTGTACAGCTGCAAGTGTAGCCATACCCAAAGAATAGTCAGAGGCAGTGGAAACTTCCCCATGTGGCCCAACCAGGTGAGGAGGTAGTTCATTCTTCATAATCATTTCATCTTTGGACTCTTTCCTGCATTGTTAAATCCAGTTGTAGACAATGATCTGTTTGGAAATGAACAAAGGCTAATTCACTTAATCATATTTGCCAACAATCCACCTATTTCTATCAGCATTTTAGCCATATTTAACTTTTCAAAACTGTTTTTCATCATTTGTTGTGAGTTTCTTTAAAAGGAGAATGCAAATTCCAGTGGACAGGAAACAGAACTGGGAGTCAAATACCTTGAATTGTATTGCTGGCTCTGACACTGGCTCACTGTTTGACATTGGATAAGTCATTTACCTGTTCCACAGTTTCCCCATATCATAACCTTAGTCCCACATTTGGACCTTAGCGTCCAAAATATGGGGGTTAGCATGAAAACCTCCAAGCTTAGTTTCCAGCTTGGACCTGGTACCTGCTGCCACCACCCAAAAAATTAGAGTGTTTTGGGGCACTCTGGTCCCCCTGAAAAACCTTCCCTGGGACCCCAAGACCCAAATCCCTTGAGTCTCACAACAAAGGGAAATAATTCTTTTTCCCTTCCCCCCTCCAGGTGCTCCTGGAGAGATACACAGACACAAGCTCTGTGAAACTACACAGAGAGACTCCCCCTCTCTGTTCCCAATCCTGGAAACAAAAAGTACTTTCCTATTCCCCCAGAGGGAATGCAAAATCAGGCTAGCAATCCAACACACAGATCTCCCCTTGATTTCTTCCTCCCACCAATTCCCTGGTGAGTACAGACTCAATTTCCCTGAAGTAAAGAAAAACTCCAACAGGTCTTAAAAGAAAGCTTTATATAAAAAGAAAGAAAAATACATACAAATGTTCTCTCTGTATTTAGATGATACAATACAGGGTCGATTGCTTAAAAGAATATTGAATAAACAGCCTTATTCAAAAAGAATACAAATCAAAGCACTCCAGCACTTATATTCATGCAAATACCAAAGAAAAGAAACCATAGAACTTACTATCTGATCTCTTTGTCCTTACACTTAAAAACAGAAGACTAGAAAGTAGAAACTACTTCTCCAAAGCTCAGAGAAAGCAGGCAGACAGACAAAAGACTCAGACACACAATTCCCTCCACCCAGAGTTGAAAAAATCCGGTTTCCTGATTGGTCCTCTGGTCAGGTGCTTCAGGTGAAAGAGACATTAACCCTTAGCTATCTGTTTATGACACGCCCCCCAAATTGCAGACAGTGGGGAAGCTCACTGATGGCGATTTCCTTCTAGAACTTGAAAATAAACAGATTAATACAACACATGCACCGTTACATATACCCCTAAGTATATAACTAACAGACTTCTACATTTTAAGAACACTTTTTAACTACTGAATTCTGGGAAACTCTCACGGGAGAGAGCATCAGCAACTTTGTTAGAAGCTCCTGTGATGTGTTGAATTTCAAAATCAAAATCTTGGAGAGCTAAACTCCAACGAAGAAGTTTCTTGTTGTTCCCCTTGGCAGTATGAAGCCACTTTAGTGCAGCATGGTCAGTTTGTAGTTGGAACCGCCGTCCCCAAACATATGGGCGTAGCTTTTCCAGGGCGTACACAATGGCATAGCATTCCTTTTCACTGACTGACCAGTGACTTTCCCTCTCAGACAGTTTCTTGCTGAGAAACACGACAGGATGGAAGTTGTGATCTGTTGCTTCCTGCATGAGCACTGCTCCTATACCACGCTCAGATGCATCCGTGGTTACTAGGAATGGCTTGTCAAAGTCCGGGGCCCTGAGCACAGGGTCAGACATGAGCGTTGCCTTAAGTTGGGTAAAGGCCTTTTGACACTCATCAGTCCACTTAACTGCATTTGGCTGGGTCTTTTTGGTCAGGTCGGTCAGTGGGGCAGCGATTTGGCTGTAGTGTGGTACAAATCGCCTGTAGTATCCGGCCAAGCCTAAGAAGGATTGGACCTGCTTCTTGGACCGAGGGACAAGCCACTTTTGGATAGCATCCACTTTGGCCTGTAGGGGGTTTATGGTTCCTCGACCCACCTGGTGCCCCAGGTAGGTCACTCTGTTTTGGCCTATTTGACACTTTTTGGCCTTAACAGTTAGTCCTGCCTGCCTGATGCGCTCAAAGACCTTTTCCAGGTGTAGTAGGTGTTCGGGCCAGGAGTCGGAAAAAATGGCCACATCATCGAGGTAGGCAACTGCAAATTCTCCCAGTCCAGCTAGTAGACCATCTACCAGCCTCTGGAAGGTGGCGGGTGCATTTTGAAGGCCGAAAGGAAGGACATTGAATTCATACACCCCCGCATGGGTGACGAATGCTGACCTCTCCTTGGCAGGTTCATCTAGCGGTACTTGCCAGTACCCCTTGGTTAAGTCTATTGTAGAGATGAACTGGGCACGTCCCAACTTTTCCAGTAGCTCATCGGTACGTGGCATTGGATAGTTGTCCGGACGAGTTACAGCATTTAGCTTACGGTAGTCCACGCAAAAGCGTATTTCCCCATCTGGTTTGGGTACCAGAACCACTGGAGATGCCCATGCACTGGTAGATGGGCGGATTATACCCATCTGTAGCATGTTTTGGATCTCCCGTTCTATAGCAGCTTGGGCATGAGGAGACACCCGGTAGGGTGGGGTTCTGATTGGGTGAGCATTACCTGTATCAATGGAGTGGTATGCCCGTTCAGTCCGTCCTGGGGTGGCTGAGAACAATGGGGCGAAGCTAGTGCACAGCTCCTTGATTTGTTGCCGCTGCAGACGTTCCAGGGTGGTTGAGAGGTTCACCTCTTGCACGCCACCGTCTTTTTTCCCGTCGTAGTAGACACCGTCAGGCCACTCAGCATCATCTCCCTGGACTGTAAACTGACAAACCTGTAAGTCTCTGGAATAGAAAGGCTTGAGAGAATTAACATGGTACACTTTAGGCTTTAGTGAGGAATTGGGAAATGCTATGAGGTAGTTTACAGCTCCCAGGCGCTCTTGGACCGTGAATGGCCCTTCCCATGATGCTTCCATCTTATGGGCCTGTTGCGCCTTCAAGACCATAACCTGGTCTCCTACCTTGAAGGAACGTTCTCTGGCATGTCTGTCATACCAGGCCTTTTGCTCTTCTTGAGCATCCTTTAGGTTCTCTCTAGCAAGGGCTAAAGAGTGTCGGAGGGTGCTTTGTAGGTTGCTTACAAAGTCCAGAATGTTAGTTTCTGGAGAAGGCGTAAACCCCTCCCATTGCTGCTTAACCAACTGTAATGGCCCCTTAACCTCGTGACCATACACAAGTTCAAATGGTGAAAACCCTAAACTGGGATGTGGTACAGCCCTGTAGGCAAACAGCAACTGCTGCAACACTAGGTCCCAACTGTCATCTGCTTCCTGCTCAGTCTGGAACTGTTCCCTTGAGGCTGGGGTCACCAGTTTTTCCTCAGACTGTGGACTTGGGCTTGGTCCCTCTGGAAGCGATGTAGGTGATGGGGTTGTTTCCGTTGCTGGTGAACCGCTCTCCGCTGGTGCACCTGAGGGTATTTCAGGCTCTGGCTGAGCCTTTTGGGTATGGCTGTCTTTTGCTTCTGCCAGTTCTGGCTTGCTGGCGCCCTCTGGCGTTGAGTTTGAAAATGTGGTTGCACTTGCTGGTGCTGGTTGCTGTTCCAGTTCCGGGCCTGGGACTGGAGATGCTGTGGCTGTTTCAGTGGTAGGCATGGAATCCGGGTCCACTACCTCTGTCTGGGTCTCTGGTAACACAGACGGGGCCTCTGTGGACGGCTCAGGAACAGGAATGGGTCTGGAAGCTTGCCTGGTTTGGCTACGTGTAACCATTCCCACTCTCTTGGCCCGCCTCACCTGGTTGGCCAAGTCTTCCCCCAGTAGCATGGGGATAGGATAATTGTCATAGACTGCAAAAGTCCACATTCCTGACCAGCCTTTGTACTGGACAGGCAGTTGAGCTGTAGGCAAGTCTACAGCTTGTGACATGAAGGGGTAAATTGTAACTTTGGCCTTTGGGTTGATGAATTTGGGGTCAACGAAGGATTGGTGGATAGCTGACACTTGTGCCCCCGTGTCTCTCCACGCAGTAACCTTCTTTCCGCCCACTCTCAAATTTTCCCTTCGCTCCAAGGGTATTTGAGAGGCATCCGGGCCTGGGGATCTTTGGGGTGATGGTGGTGTAATGAATTGCACTCGCATGGTGTTCTTGGGACAGTTGGCCTTGATATGTCCCAGTTCATTACACTTAAAGCATCTTCCATCTGATGGGTCACTGGGCCGAAGTGAGTTACTGGAGACTGGTGAGGTTGAAGGGTAGGGTATGTGTGGCTTTACTTGGGTGGTATGTGGGGTCTTTGGCTGTCCTCGGTTGTAGGGTTTATGGTCTGTGTGCCCCCTGGGGTAATCGTTCCCCTTGACAGTAGCTTTCTTGCTTTCTGCCAGTTCCATCCATTTGGCTCCAATCTCCCCCGCCTCAGCGAGATCTTTGGGTTTTCCATCTTGTATGTACCGTGTGACGTCTTTAGGAACTCCATCCAAGAACTGCTCCATTTGTATGAGGAGGTGCAGTTCTTCCAAGGTTTGAACGTTGTTTCCTGTTATCCAGGCCTCATAGTTTTTTGCAATGTAGTAGGCGTGTTTGGGAAATGACACCTCTGGTTTCCACTTTTGGGTTCTGAAGCGCCGACGGGCATGATCTGGGGTTATCCCCATTCTGTATCTGGCCTTGGTTTGAAAAAGTTTATAGTCATTCATTTGCTGCTTAGGCATTTCAGCTGCCACCTCTGCTAAAGGTCCACTGAGCTGTGACCTCAATTCTACCATGTACTGGTCTTCGGGAATGCTGTACCCAAGACAGGCTCTTTCAAAATTTTCCAAGAAGGCCTCGGTGTCATCACCTGCCTTGTAGGTGGGAAATTTCCTGTGCTGTGGAGCAATAATGGGCGCCGGGTTGTTAGGGTTGGCTGGCACATGCAGCCCAGCTTTTGCCAACTCCAGTTCATGTTTTCTCTGTTTTTCCTTCTCTTCATTCTCTTTTTGTTGTTTTTCCATTTCTCGGCGGTGGGCCAACTCTTCTTCTGCTTGTTTCCTTTGGTAGGCCACCTCTTCTTCTTCTAGTTTTCTTTTGTGTGCTGCCTCTTGGGCTGCCTGTTCTCTTTGGAAGGCTGCCAGTTTCATGCTTTCTTCCTTTTCTTTCATCTCCATCTCTCGCCTGTGTTCAGCTTCTTTGATTTGTGCTTCGGCCTCAATTTTTGCCTTAGAAGTCATGGTTCCTGTTTTCTTGTGTTGGGGTGCCCGCCGGTGTTTATCTTCTGAACTGCAGGTTCTCTGTTGCCTCCTGAAGTCTGCCTAGCAACAGTGCCTTTAGCTAATCTGCAATGTTAAGTAAACCTGAAAAACCACTTTATCTGCATGCATATAGTGCTGGAACTTGCCTCCTAATGGGAGGGCTATTGCATGACAAAAGACCCTTAACAGTCTGGTAATGGCTTCTTGCTTAACATGCAGCCACAAACTGCCAGAGAGAGCAGAAAAAAAAATTCTCTCTGGTTCCCTTTTAAAACCAACTGTTTCTCTCTGCTAAAAAGCCCTTAGCAGAGAAAAGAAAAATATAATATTCCTACTGGCTTCTGGATTCTGTCTAGATCCCACCCGCTGCTACACCATATCATAACCTTAGTCCCACATTTGGACCTTAGCGTCCAAAAAATGGGGGTTAGCATGAAAACCTCCAAGCTTAGTTACCAGCTTGGACCTGGTACCTGCTGCCACCACCCAAAAAATTAGAGTGTTTTGGGGCACTCTGGTCCCCCTGAAAAACCTTCCCTGGGACCCCAAGACCCAAATCCCTTGAGTCTCACAACAAAGGGAAATAATTCTTTTTCCCTTCCCCCCTCCAGGTGCTCCTGGAGAGATACACAGACACAAGCTCTGTGAAACTACACAGAGAGACTCCCCCTCTCTGTTCCCAATCCTGGAAACAAAAAGTACTTTCCTATTCCCCCAGAGGGAATGCAAAATCAGGCTAGCAATCCAACACACAGATCTCCCCTTGATTTCTTCCTCCCACCAATTCCCTGGTGAGTACAGACTCAGTTTCCCTGAAGTAAAGAAAAACTCCAACAGGTCTTAAAAGAAAGCTTTATATAAAAAGAAAGAAAAATACATACAAATGTTCTCTCTGTATTTAGATGATACAATACAGGGTCGATTGCTTAAAAGAATATTGAATAAACAGCCTTATTCAAAAAGA
This sequence comes from Gopherus flavomarginatus, assembly GCF_025201925.1. Taxonomy (NCBI): domain Eukaryota; kingdom Metazoa; phylum Chordata; order Testudines; family Testudinidae; genus Gopherus; species Gopherus flavomarginatus. The sequence continues at coordinate 181,189,254 of NC_066620.1, read as the reverse complement.
ATACAAATCAAAGCACTCCAGCACTTATATTCATGCAAATACCAAAGAAAAGAAACCATAGAACTTACTATCTGATCTCTTTGTCCTTACACTTAAAAACAGAAGACTAGAAAGTAGAAACTACTTCTCCAAAGCTCAGAGAAAGCAGGCAGACAGACAAAAGACTCAGACACACAATTCCCTCCACCCAGAGTTGAAAAAATCCGGTTTCCTGATTGGTCCTCTGGTCAGGTGCTTCAGGTGAAAGAGACATTAACCCTTAGCTATCTGTTTATGACACCCCATCTGTAAAATAGTTATATTGTTTTATGGAATGCATGCAACATTCAAAAAAAATTAACCTACTTAGAATTCAAAAGCAGCAAAGAGTCCTGTGGCACCTTATAGATTAACAAACGTATTGGAGCATGAGCTTTCATGGGTGAATACCTACTTCGTCGGATGCATGTCATGCTCCAGTACGTCTGTTAGTCTATAAGGTGCCACAGGACTCTTTGCTGCTTTTACAGATCCAGACTAACATGGCTACCCCTCTGATACTTAGAATTCAAATTCACTCAGGCAGAATAATGGCTGTACATCCAATTTATCTTAATCCTTTATTGTATATATATATATATTTTTAAGAAGAGAGAAAAATGTGTATATATATTAAATTCAATTTCCATACTGGAATACTATCAGGTCAAGTCAAACCCCAAATCTGAATTTTTATAAAAAAGCTTTTACAAAACTTAAGACCATTATAAAATATTTCCATAGATTTTGTTTGTTGTTTACGTTCCAAAGGAAACCATTAAAAAAAAATTACTGTATTTTTGTAAGCCAATCATCTTAACATCCTATTACAGAAAAACATTGCAAAATGAAACTCACTTGGTGCTAACTATAAACACAGGTGAAATAGAAGTCTATTTTTGTTGTCCAAGGTGAGAGAAATGCAAAAAATAGACACATAGTATTGTTGGTTAAAAGTAAATTAGCTTTTTAAATTTCAGTTTCAATAATAACACATAACACCAATTATTATTTATAAGATTAGGTGTAAGGAAATTTGGGAAGGGTGTTACCAGTTTTGCCTGGTATTTTGGGGTATGCTCATTTATTAAGGTTACTCTTCTGGGGGTGGGTTCTGTATTTCTGTCAAGGTACTGCTTGTGTCACTTGTGTTCTCATATGGAGCGCTACTTCTCCCTGACGGAAGTTCTCTCTCAGCCCTCGTCCAGACTAACCCGCGGCATCGGCGGGTTAAAATCGATTGCTCGGGGATCGATATATCGCGTCTAGTCTGGACGCGGTGTATCGATCCCCGAGCGCGCTTACATCGATTCCGGAACTCCATCAATCCGAACGGAGTTCCGGAATCGACGCGGAGAGCCGCGGACATCGATGCCGCCCCGTCCAGACTGGTGAGTACCTCGATTTTAGAAATTCGACTTCAGCTACGTTATTCTCGTAGCTGAAGTTGCGTATCTAAAATCGATTTTAATTCCTAGTCTGGACGTGGCCTCAGTGGAGCTATCCTGTGGGACCTAGGTTCTCCAGGGCTGGGTTCTTCCAGGTGAACAGACACACACACGTTAACAGAGCATGTCTGAGAGGACCAGGTTAATCAGCACTCCAAAGCTGACCCCTTATATGTCCTTGGACTCAGTAGGCTAAGTCGAGCAGCACTTTCAGTTTGCCACTCTCACATGCCCCTGGACTCAGCATGTCTCCATCCCCACTTTCACGTTACAATTGTTCCGGTAGTAACCCACTTGATTAGCAAACCCCACAGGATTTTTGGGTGCTGCAGGGATCTTTTAGCTTAGGTATGAGGAGCACTGTTGCAGAGTGAATGAGGAAACCAAAAAACACCCAGGGGGTTGGGAGGAGGGGGAGAGGCAACCAGCTTAGTCATGAAAGTTATTTATTGCCAGGTAATAACCACAGGGGAGCCAAACAAACAAAATAGTTGTTATATTAAATCTAATTTAAATTTGATTATAAAAGTCAGGTTTACAAAACCATAACTGATCACACAAGTCAGGGTCAAAAGGCTACACCTAGAGAGAGCTGGGTTCTCACCACTCTATGAAGCTTGAATCGATCAGGGGTCTCAGGTGGTGGTAGTGGTAGCTGAGAATCCAGAGTGCTGGAGTCAGGCAGAGCCATCAGCACGATCAGCCAGGAGAGGAGGAAGTCCCAATGGAACTGATGCAGATTTTGGATCCAGGCATTAGAACATTTACTTGAGCATAGGTAGGGTTTTTTGTAGAGAAACAACAATGGTTCAAGGGAGAACACTAGATTTGTTCATGTGTAAACAAGGAAGAATTTCTAAATTGTTTTGTATCAGAGGGGTAGCCGAGTTAGTTGGGATCTGTAAAAGCAGCAAAGAGTCCTGTGGTACCTTATAGACTAACAGACGTATTGGAGCATGAGCTTCCATGGGTGAATACCCACTTCGTCGGATGCATGTGACATGCTCCAATACATCTGTTAGTCTATAAGGTGCCACAGGACTCTTTGCTGCTTCTAAGTTGTTTTGTTCAGGCTAGACATGGGAGGTGATCATTCCTGGCTTTGAGCAGTGTTCCTTAGAGGGAGTTTGCAGTGCAACTAGGGAGCTTCACTATTTTGCATACCAATAAAGAAATTATTGCTAGAATTTGTTTGATAACTACTGAGCTGGGTGTGTGCAGGCGTGGGTTCATTAACATCTGGAGCAGAGATTCCCCCATCATGCAGTGCTTCCCTGCTTTTCTGGTCCCAGAGTTCCATTATTTTTTTATATAGTTCTTGCTTGGAATCTCTGTTCTTCTTCGAGTGATTGCTCATATGCATTCCAGTTAGGTGTGTACGCGCCGCGTGCACGTCCGTCGGAGAAACTTTTACCCTCGCAACCCAGGCGGGTCGGCTGGGCGCCCCCTGGAGTGGCGCCGCCATGGCGCCCAGCCGACCCGGCCACCCTTCAGTTCCTTCTTACCGCCCGTGTCGGTCGTTGGAACTGTGGAGCTCGGCTTCGCTGACCTCCACACTCCCTAGCAGCTCATTTCGCTATCATTGTATATAGTAGTTATAGTTATTATTGTACATATATAGATATATAGTTGTTAGTAGTCAGTTATCTGTTGTTAGTGTAGTTTTTAGTAGTAGCGAGGGGATCGGGGTATCCCCTCCCTCCCCCGCACTGGGAGCCGGAGCCCATGCCCGGCTCATCGGGTTTCAAGCCGTGCTCGGCTTGTCACAAACCCATGCCTGTGGGAGACCCCCATGACTCCTGCTTAAAATGCCTCGGGGAGTCGCACTTAACAGCCAAGTGCTCAATCTGTAAGTCCTTTAAGCCGAGGACCAAGAAGGAGCGGGACATTAGATTGAGACAGCTCCTCATGGAAGCGGCCTTGACACCTTCGCCCTTGGCTCAGAGCGCAAGTCAGCCGGTGAGCAAGGGCACCGTGGCACCGAGTGCCACCTCCAAGAAGGCGGCACCGAAAAAGAGCCAGAGCCGCTCCACCTCCCCGAGGCCGAAGGCGGCGAAGGCACAGATCGTCTCGCCATCAGCTGCCCCACAGTCAGGCCCTGCGCAGAAGGCGGATTGCCTGGCACCGACACCTGCCGCGGCACCGCCAAAGCCGGTACCGTTGACTCCGACCCCGCGATGGCCGTCGAGTCCGGCACCTGGCAGCTCCCCGGTACACACTGTGGTAGAGCTCACCTCACCTACTACCCCGGAGACGTTTGCCGCGGCGAGAGAGCTAATCGCCATCACCGAGGCACCGATGCCCTTACCCCCGGCACTGCCGGTGCGGGTTCTGTGCTCTATGGGCAATCCGACCCTGACCAGACCAGCTTCGGTCAGTGTAGCAGACCGGCACTGCTCCAGGTCGCGGTCCCGCAGATGCTCGGCTTCAAGACGCCGCTCAAGCTCGCGGCGTCGGTCCCGATCCCGATCACGGTACCGGTTGGAGTCCCGGCACCGATCTCGACGGCAATCGCCTAGGCACCGGTCGAGCTCTCGGCACCGGTCACCCCGGTACCGCTCACGCTCCCGGCACCGATCGTGCTCCCGGCGCAGGTCGACGTCCCGAGCGTCAACTCGGTACTCCCGGCACCGCTCCAGCTCACGGCACCGCGGGGGGCACCGCACCTCCAGGAGCAGATCCAGGCAACGGCACTCGCGATCCCGGTCGACCTCCCGGCACCGAGCTGGTCGCAGGTCCCGGTCTCGCTCTCCGCACCGATACCAGCACCGGTCGCCAGTATCCAGAGGTGTGAGGTCGGTCGGTACCTCGGCACCGACTTTTGCAGCGCCACCGTGGCCATCAAGGGGCACGTCGGCATCCTCCCAGGCGGGTAGCTATTACGAACCCGAAGTACCGCTGGGCGAGTTTCAAGACCCCCACCCACAGGACACGAGTGCACAACAGTGGGGTTTTTGGACACCCTGGGCTTATCATCAGACCCAGGGTGCCCCCCTGCCTCAGCCACATCCCACCGCCTCAGAGCACCGGGTGCCAGAGGCCACTGTTTCCCTCCCTCCCATGGTTGAGTCGGGCAAACAGCCGCCTCCAGATTCCCCGGGCCGTCACGAGCAGGAACCAGAAGAAGAACGAGACACCGCACAGGAGGACCTCATCCCCGGAGTCTCCTCCTCCTCCTCCTCGCCGGACGAGGCAGTGGCTGGGACATCAACATCGGGACCTCCGCCTATAGACCTCAGGGCCCACCAGGACCTCCTCCGTAGGGTGGCCCTTAATATCAACCTCCCGGTGGAGGAGGTCTCAGAGGTTCAGGACCCGGTGGTGAGCATCCTCTCGGCTGATGCCCCTACCCGGGTAGCCCTGCCGTTTATAAAGACTACCCAGTCTACCACCGAGAACCTATGGCAGTCACCAGCCTCCATCCCGCCGACAGCTAAGGGAGTGGAGAGGAAGTACATGGTATCCTCTCGGGGGTACGAGTACCTGTATGTACACCCTCCTCCCTCCTCCCTAGTGGCCCAATCGGTCAATGACAGGAACGGCATGGACAGCAGGCACCGGCCCCCAAGTCCAAGGAGGCTAAGCGCATGGACCTCATGGGTCGCAAGGTCTACTCAGCGGGGGCCTTACAACTCCATGTGGCAAACCAGCAGGCCCTACTGGGGCGCTATAACCACAACATATGGGAGGAGGTGGGTAAGTTCGCCGAACTGCTACCCCAGGACTCACGCCCGGAATTTAACGCATTCCTGGAGGAGGGTAAGAAGGTGGCCAGGACCTCCCTCCAGGCCTCCCTCGACGCGGCTGACTCGGCAGCCAGAACCATGGCGTCCGGAATAACCATGCGGCGCCTCTCATGGCTTCAAGCCTCCACACTACCCCCAGAATTGCAATATACAATCCAGGACCTACCCTTTGACGGGAAAGGGTTGTTCTCGGAGAAGACGGACTCCAAATTACAAAATCTAAAAGATAATCGAGTCATCATTCGCTCGCTGGGGATGCATACCCCTTCCACCCAGCGTAGACCCTTCAGGCCCCAAGCATGGCACCCATACTTCCCACCCCGTCAGAGGCAGGACCTCAAGAGACGGCGTGGCCGGGTGGGACGCAGACGCCAACCCAGCTCCCAGGGAGGCCAGAACCAAGGGCCTTCCAAGTCACAACCGGGCCCCAAGTCCGGTTTTTGAAGGTGCGCCCGGGGACGGCTTACCAGTCTCAATACAGGATCCTTCCCCCACCTTCTCCAACCGCCTCTCCCACTTCCTCCCTGCGTGGTCCCAATTAACGTCAGACCGTTGGGTGTTACGCACAGTGAAGCATGGATACCATCTGCAATTTGCTTCTTTACCCCCTTCCGGACCCCCTTCCCGGTCCCTCTTCAGGGACCCCTCTCACGAGCAAACCCTCCTGCAGGAGATTCGCTCCCTCCTGGCGGTGGGGGCTATAGAGGAAGTACCGCTAGCCGAGAGAGGCAAGGGATTCTACTCCCGATATTTTCTGATTCCCAAATCCAGGGGAGGTCTCAGACTCATCCTAGACTTACGAGGCCTCAACAAATGGATGCTCAAGTTGAAGTTCTGCATGATCTCCCTGGGAACCATTATCCCATCACTGGATCCTGGAGACTGGTACGCCGCCCTCGACATGAAGGACGCGTACTTCCATATCGCCATCTTCCCACCGCACAGGAAGTACCTCCGCTTCACGGTCACACATCAGCACTTCCAGTTCGCAGTTCTGCCCTTCGGCCTCTCTACAGCCCCGAGGGTGTTCACCAAGTGCATGGCCGTCGTGGCTGCCCACCTCCGTCAGCGGAAAATCCACGTCTTCCCGTACCTAGACGACTGGCTCCTGAAAGGGTCCTCCCAGTCGCAGGTGCGACGGCATGTCGAGGCCGTTACGGACCTCTTTTCCCGGTTGGGACTGCTCATCAATGCCGAGAAGTCCAGCCTGGTACCTGCACAGAGGTTGGACTTCATAGGCGCGACCCTGGACTCGATTCAGGCCAGGGCCTTCTTACCTCAACCTCGCTTCCAGACGATCGGTGCGATCATCCGGGGCTTGCAATCCTATCCACTCACCTCGGCTAGAACCTGCCTCACACTCCTCGGTCATATGGCTGCTTGCACTTACGTGACAAAGCATGCCAGGCTCAGAATGAGGCCCCTCCAAACGTGGCTTCATTCAGTGTTTCGACCGAGCAGAGACCACCCGGATGTATTAGTGACGGTCCCCCCCGACCCTCTCCGCTCCCTCGACTGGTGGCTGACCTCATCTCTAGTATGCGCGGGCATGCCGTTCCATCCACAGCAGCCATCGGTAACTCTAACAACCGATGCGTCATCCCTGGGGTGGGGAGCTCACTTAGGGGACCTGCGCACCCAGGGCCTCTGGTCGTCCCACGAGCTCTCACTCCACATAAATGTCCGGGAGCTAAGAGCAGTCCGCCTCGCCTGCCAGGCGTTTCAACGACACCTGCAAGGCCGTTGCGTTTCCGTACTCACGGACAACACAACGGCCATGTATTATATCAACAAACAGAGGGGAACCCGTTCGTCTCCCCTATGTCATGAGGCCATTCGGCTCTGGGACCTCTGTATAGCCCAGTCAATAGACCTGGTGGCATCCTTCCTCCCAGGGGTCGAGAACACGCTGGCGGACAGCCTCAGCCGATCCTTCCTCTGCCACGAATGGTCGATCAGACCGGATGTCATCCATTCCATCTTCCAGAGGTGGGGCTTTCCCCGCATAGACCTGTTCGCAACCAAGTCCAACAGGAAGTGCCAGGAGTTTTGCTCCTTTCAAGGTCTCTCTCCGGGGTCGATCACGGACGCATTTCTCCTGCCGTGGACCCGCCACCTCCTGTATGCCTTCCCTCCGTTCCCTCTGGTACACAAGGTCCTGTTGAAGCTGCGCAGGGACAAGGCGCATTTGATCCTGATCGCACCTGCGTGGCCCAGACAGCACTGGTTCACCGCCTTGCTGGACCTATCTGTAGCCCCCCCAATTCATCTTCCTCTCCACCCGGACCTGATTACCCAGAATCACGGCACGCTTCGCCACCCAGACCTGCGGGCCCTACACCTCACGGTGTGGCTCCTGCATGGCTGAGCACGGCGGAGCTCAGCTGCTCTGCACCGGTCCAACATATACTCCTTAACAGCAGGAAGCCCTCCACTCGCTCAACATACAGGGCCAAGTGGAAGTGTTTCTCTTGCTGGTGCGCTTCTCAAGGGGTGAACCCTACGCAGACCCCAGTTTCCACAGTCCTAGACTATCTCTGGTACCTTAAGCAGCAGGACTTGGCAATTTCCTCCTTGAAGGTACACTTAGCGGCCATATCCGCCTTCCGGCCAGGGGAAGGTGGCCGCTCCGTATTCTCTCACCCCTTAGTCACCAGATTTCTTAAAGGCCTGGAGCGTCTATACCCCCCTGTACGCCGCCCTGCCCCTACTTGGGACCTCAACTTGGTCCTGAACAGGCTCACACTCCCACCATTCGAGCCACTGGCGACTTGCTCGCTCACGCACCTGTCATGGAAGACGGCCTTTCTGGTGGCCATTACATCGGCCAGACGGGTCTCAGAGCTGAGAGTTCTCACAGTGGACCCGCCCTACACTGTCTTCCATAAGGACAAAGTGCACCTGCGACCCCACCCGGCGTTCCTCCCTAAGGTTGTTTCCACCTTCCATACCAACCAGGACATATTCCTCCCCGTCTTCTTCCCGAAACCACACTCTTCTCGACGGGAACAACAGCTGCACTCCTTAGATGTACGTAGAGCGCTTGCTTTCTACATTGAGAGAACAAAACCATTTCGGAAGTCCCCTCAGCTGTTTGTGGCGATCGCGGAATGCATGAGAGGGCAGCCTATATCCTCGTAGAGGATTTCCTCCTGGGTAACTGCTTGCATTCGCACATGCTACAACTTAGCTCGTGTCCCCTCTGGCCACCTCACGGCACATTCCACGAGAGCTCAGGCAACGTTGGCGGCCTTCCTTGCGCACGTGCCTATACAGGAGATATGTCGTGCAGCAACCTGGTCATCGGTCCACACGTTCACCGATCACTATGCGTTGGTCAGGCAATCAAGAGAGGATGCGGCCTTCGGCGTAGCAGTTTTAAATACCGCCACATCTCGCTCTGACCCCACCGCCTAGGTAAGGCTTGGGAATCACCTAACTGGAATGCATATGAGCAATCACTCGAAGAAGAAAAGATGGTTACTTACCTTGTAACTGTTGTTCTTTGAGATGTGTTGCTCATATCCATTCCAAACCCACCCTCCTTCCCCACTGTCGGAGTAGCCGGCAAGAAGGAACTGAAGGGTGGCCGGGTCAGCTGGGATATATATTGGGCGCCATGGCGGCGCCACTCCAGGGGGCGCCCAGCCGACCCGCCTGGGTTGCTAGGGTAAAAGTTTCTCCGACGGACGTGCACGCGGCATGCACACACCTAACTGGAATGGATATGAGCAACACATCTCGAAGAACAACAGTTACAAGGTAAGTAACCGTCTTTTCTCCATTCTGTATGCTAATAGAGATGCTTCCTTGTTCCAACTTTGATGCAAATGAGGCTAGGGGAGTTTCCTTAATTCTGTCATTCTTATCCCAGGGGTTTAGATGTGTCTCCCATTGCCTTTTCATTGCTTTTTAAAAGTCTTTCTTCTGATCTGCTTTGGTTCAAGCAGAGGCTGGGGTGGGGGAAGGTCTTTCATGAGTCAGACAGGCTGGGTACTGCGCCCTGGTTCCCCAAGAACACAGAGCTGCTAGGTAACAAGGGCATCTTAAATAAAGAGCCAATTGTTTCCTCTGATTTGGTGAGTGAAGGGGACTCAGATGATCTAGGGTGAGGGAGATTGTTGCCTCACCCCCAGTGACTTTGCAGAAACTCCTCTCCTTCAATTCCTATAGATGTAGGCTTCTACAACAGTGCTTCTCAAAGTTGGGCCACCGCTTGTTCAGGGAAAGCCCCTAGTGGTCTGGGCCAGTTTGTTTGCCTGCTGCGTCTGCAGGTTCGGCCGATCGTGGCTCTCACTGGCTGCAGTTCGCCATCCCAGGCCAGTGGGGGCTGTGTGAAGTGGCGTGGGCTGAGGGATGTACTGGCTGCCCTTCCCGCAGCCCCCATTGGCCTGGGACAGTGAACTGCAGCCAGTGGGAGCCGCAATTGGACAAACCTGCGGACGCGGCAGGTAAACAAACCGGCCTGGACTGCCAGGGGCTTTCCCTGAACAAGCAGCGGCCCAGCTTTGAGAAGCACCGTTCTACAAGATTCTTGTAGGCTTCTTCAGAGTGGGGGGTTGGTGGAGCAAAAGACCAGTAATTCTTCACAATATTATCCCCACCAGGCTCAAGTCCTTCCACTAGCTGCACAGTCAACCTCTGGACCTAATTTTCAAAGTAATTAATGGATCAAGCCCCAACTACATTACAGACCAAATTTGATCTATGAACCACTGCACTGCCAGACAATGCAGAACACAAAGCCCAGAACAAAGTGTGTGGGAACCAGGATTAAAACATTCTTGGTCAAGAAAACTTGGCTATGGAACAAACTTCCTGAGGAGATTTAGAGTCTGGCCATCTTCAGGAAATACTGCAGACCCTTCCTCTTTGAAAAATCTCTAAGAGTCACAACACTAATACCCTGTTTGGCCCAATTAACTACTACCATCGCCACTCACAACAAAAAAGAAGAAAATAATAACATTTAAAATACCAAAACCAAAAGGTCTTCCATAGCATAGTTCTTACTCCCAAACTAGAACAGTGCCAAAGACTCAGTGAAGTCTGCTAGGGACTTTCCTATTGGCATTTGGAATACCTTTCCTCATAGATCAGGCAAGAACTTTGGAAATCAGAACGTCAGGTCAGGTTTTCTAAACCTTTTATCATTTTTGTTGCTCTCCTCTGGACTCTGGCCAATTTGCCCACATCTTTCTTAAAGAATGGTGCTCAGAACTGGACACAGTACTCTAGGTGAGGCCTCATCAATTCCAAGTAGAACAGGATAATTATAGACTCATAGGACTGCAAAAGACCCCGAGAGGTTATCTAGTCCAATCCCCTGTACTCATGGCAGGATTAAGTATTATCTAGACGGGGGAGGGCAAACTACGGCCTGCAGACCAAGTCCGGCCTGTTAGACCTTTTAATCCATCCCTCAATCTCATAGGTCATGTTTTCTAGATCATTTTTGTTGGTCTTCTCTAGACTTTCTCCAAATTGTCCACATCTTTCCTGAAATGTGGTGCCCAGAACTGGACACAATACTCTGGCTGAGGCCTAAACAGTGTGGAGTAGAGTGGAAGAATTACTTCTCATGTCTTGCTTACAACACTCCTGCTAATACATCCCAGAAGGGTGTTTGCTTTTTTTGCAACCGTGTTACACTGTTGACTCATATTTAGTTTTTGGTGCACTATGATCCCCAGATCCCTTTTAGCAATACTCCTTCTTAGGCAGTCATTTCCCATTTTGTATGTGTGCAACTGATTGTTCCTTCCTAAGTGGAGTACTTTGCATTTGTCCTTATTGAATTTCATCCTGTTTACTTCAGACCATTTCTCCAGTTTGTCCAGATCATTTTGTATTTTAATCCTATCCTTCAAAGCACTTGCAACCCCTCCCAGCTTGGTATCATCCGCAAATTTTATGAGTGTACTCTTTATGCCATTATCTGAAATCTTTGATAAAGATATTGAACAGAACTGGACCCAGAACTGATCCCTGTGAGACCCCACTCATTATGCCCTTCCAGCATGACTATGAACCACTGATAACTACTCTCTGGGAATGGTTTTCCAACCAGTTATGCACTCCCCTTATAGTAGCTCCATCTTAGTTGCATTTCCCAAGTTTGTTTATGAGGTCATGCAAGACAGTATCAAAAACGTTACTAAAGCTTTACCTCCCGTGTGTTACATACAATGCTCCTGTTAATGCAATTATACTAGTCTTTTTTTATTCCTGTATCAGAGGGGTAGCCGTGTTAGTCTGGATCTGTAAAAGCAGCAAAGAATCCTGTGGCACCTTATAGACTAACAGACGTTTAGGAGCATGAGCTTTTGTGGGTGAATACCCACTTCGTCAGATGCATGTAGTGGAAATTTCCAGGGGCAGGTATATATATGCAGGCAAGCTAGAGATAATGAGGTTAGTTCAGTCAGGGAGGATGAGGCCCTGTTCTAGCAGTTGAGGTGTGAAAACCAAGGGAGGAGAAACTGGTTTTGTAGTTGGCAAGCCATTCATAGTCTTTGGTTAATCCTGAGGTGATGGTGTCAAATTTGCAGATGAACTGAAGCTCAGCAGTTTCTCTTTGAAGTCTGGTCCTGAAGTTTTTTTGCTGCAGGATGGCCACCTTAAGGTCTGCGATAGTGTGGCCAGGGAGGTTAAAGTGTTCTACTACAGGTTTTTGTATATTGCCATTCCTAATATCTGATTTGTGTCCGTTTATCCTTTTCTGTAGTGACTGTCCAGTTTGGCCGACGTACATAGTAGAGGGGCATTGTTGGCATATGATGGCGTATATTACATTGGTGGACGTGCAGGTGAATGAACCGGTGATGGTGTGGCTGATCTGGTTAGGTCCTGTGATGGTGTCGCTGGTGTAGATATGTGGGCAGAGTTGGCCTGGAGGTTTGTTGCATGGATTGGTTCCTAAGCTAGAGTTACTATGGTGCGGTATGCAGTTACTGGTGAGAATATGTTTCAGGTTGGCACGTTGCCTGTGGGCGAGGACTGGCCTGCCACCCAAGGCCTGTGAAAGTGTGGGATCATTGTCCAGGATGGGTTGTAGATCCCTGATGATGCGTTGGAGAGGTTTTAGCTGGGGACTGTATGTGATGGCCAGTGGAGTCCTGTTGGTTATTCTGGCTGCCTTACATTGTTGACTCAGATTCAATTTGTGATCCACTACAACCACCAGAACCTCTTTTGCAGGACTACTACCTAGTCAGTTATTTTCCATTTTGTAATTGTGCATTTAATTTTTCCTTCCTAAGTGTCGTACTTTGCATTTGTTTTTTATTGAATTTCATCTTGTTGATTTCAGACCAATTCTCCAATTTATCAAGGCTATTTTGAATTCTAATCCTGTCTTCCAAAGTTCTTGCAACCCCTCCCATCTTGGTCTCATCTGCAAGTTTTATGAGCACATTCTCTGTTTCATTATCCGAGTCGCTAATGAAAATATTGAATAGCACCAGAACGGACCTCTGCAGGACCTTTCAAGATATGTCCGCCCAGTTTGACAGCAAATCACTGACAACTACTCTTTGAGTACAGTTGTTTTCAACCAGCTGTGCATCCACTTTATAGGAATGGACACAACAGGGAAGTGCCCAATGCCCTGATTGGGGGTGCAGGGGTCAGACCTGTGTAAGGGGACTATCACTTTGTGTCTCAGGAGGGGATGGAGGGTTCAGACCTGTGCAGGGGGCTTGTTACTCTGTGCCCCAGGAGGGGGTGGGGGCAGACCTGTGCAGGGGGCCTGCTGCTCTGTGCCCCAGGAGGGGATGGGGGCAGACCCTTGTAGGGAGCCTGCCGCTCTGTGCCCTTGGTGGGGGGTGGGTCAGACCCGTGCAGGGGGCTTGTTACTCTGTGCTCCAGAAGGGCATGGGGGCAGAGCTGTGCAGGGGGCCTGCCGCTCTGTGCCTCAGGAGGGAATGGGGGGGGACCCTTGTAGGGGGCCTATCGCTCTGTGCCCTTGGTGTTGGTGGGGGTCAGACCCTTGCGCTCTGTGCTCCCGGTGGGGGTGGGGGTCAGACCCGTGCGCTCTGTGCTCCCGGTGGGGGTCAGACCCTTGCGCTCTGTGCCCCCGGTGGGGGTGGGGGTCAGACCCGTGCGCTCTGTGCTCCCGGTGGGGGTGGGAATCAGACCCGTGCGCTCTGTGCCCCTGGTGGGGGTGGGGGGTCAGACCCGTGCGCTCTGTGCTCCCGGTGGGGGTGGGGGTCAGACCCGTGCGCTCTGTGCTCCCGGTGGGGGTCAGACCCGTGCGCTCTGTGCTCCCGGTGGGGGTGGGGGTCAGACCCGTGCGCTCTGTGTCTCCGATGGGGGTGAGGGGATTCGGCCATGCGCTTCCCCGAGCTGCCCCCTCCATGCGCCCCCTGGCGGAGGAAGCCGCTTCCCCCTGTCCGGGCGGTGCCTCGCTGTGGAACGCTCCGCTCGGGCCGGGGAGCCAGTAGCCGGGCTGCCTGCCCAGCTCTCCGAGCGCGCCGGCTGGGGCGGTCCCACGGCTGCCCGGCCCTCCCCTCCCCTCCCCTCTCCAGCCTGCGCCGGGCAGGGAGTCGCCTCCGCCCGCTGGCTCCAGGTCCAGGAGCGAGAGCAGCCGCAGCTGGGAGCGGAGCAGGCACGGTGGAGACCTACTACCGCCCCTCGCCCTCCTCCTCCTGCCCCTCGCACCATGGCCCGCTGCACATCGGCGGCCGGGCTCGGCTTCGTGCTCCTGCTCTGGAGCGGGGCGCTTTTCCTCGCCGCCTCCCCGCAGCCCCAGCCGCCGCCGCGGGGCAGCGTGTGGTGCCCTAGCCGCTGCTTGTGCTTCCGCACCACGGTGCGCTGCATGCATCTGATGCTGGAAAGCGTCCCCGCCGTGTCGCCCCAAACCACCATCCTGTGAGTACCCCCCGGGCGGGGGGGCTTCACGTAGCCGAGGGGGAGGGAGTCCGGGAGCTTCTCGCCCTGAATGTAGGGAGAGGCCTGGAGGGAGCAGTAAGGGGGGGGGTCTCGGTTGGGGCACCTGGGGCGGGGGACACCGTGCAGCAGCTGCCACAGCCCTTTGTCTCTAGCCTGTCGGGTTGGAAGCCCCGATCACTGGGCTTCCCTCTCCCTCTGGAGTCTTTTGTTAGCTCCAGTGGAGATTGATTTGTAGAGCGCAGGGGGTGAACTAGCCCCCCTCCCCCACTGCGGCTCTGGTAGCAATGGCCAGTGACTTGCCCCCCGGTTGTCTCTGCCTGGTATATTCTCTCTCGCTTTTTTGGTCTCTGTCTGATTATCTGCTGAAGGCACAGATGTGCTGCACCGTTGAGCTTGGCCCGCAGCTGTGTGGCTTCCCCCCCCGAGGCCTGGAGCCAGCAGGGCGAGTGGTGGCGAAGTCACTCAGCGGGCTCCAGTTTTCCTTTCTTGGATCATTTCATTAATTATTCTCAGCAACATCTTTCGGAGGGAGCCGAGCTGCAGAGAGCTGTTTAAGAAGCTCTTGCTTCACCATGGGAGACTTGGCTTTGATTCGCGTTTTTATGTGAAAGGTTTCGTCGCACTCCACCCAGCCCTAGATGTTTTCAATTGAACGTACTTTTTTGGTTGCTTTCATAAATCAGGCTGTTGAATTTTAGAGCTACTGGATTTTGATCAATCCTTGTGGATTTGTAGATGTTCTTAAATAAAAGTAATCGTGAAACATGGTATTTTGTATCTAATAACAGACGTTGTTTTTTTAAGTGTGTATGATTCCTAGAATGTTTTCACTGTGACTCTTACTAGTGGCTTGGTAAAGTATATTTCATTGGTGGCAATGGATCTTTTCGGAATGTTATACTTTTGGCTCAATTTTAAACAGCACCATGGACATATAATAATACACCAGGGGCCAAATTCTGTACTGAATTATATCCAATACAGTCCAAGCCCCCAATCTCGCAAAGATTTCTGCAAATGCTTAATTTGATGGAGCGTGAATGGTCATATATATGTCAATGGGATTAACTCCTTGCTGCTTGTAGAGCTAAGTACATGAATAAGTCTTTGCAGCATTGGGGTTCAGTTGATTTCAGTGGGATCACATGGGGTGAAAGCCAGTAAAGAATTTAGTCTACATATTTTTGACAATGATTTTTTTAAAAGAAACCAGTTTTATCCTTTTCATCCATACCCTTTTAATAAAAAAGAGAATCCATACAAACCTCACACACTTTGATTTAGAGTTCACTATAAGTAAGGGATTGGCTCCATTAACCTGTTTCTATGTTTCTAACACTCCTGTATCCCAAACACTCCTGGAACTAGAGTATTTGTGGCACCTTAGAGACTAACAGAGAATGTGAAAAGGTAGAAGTAACCATGCCAACTGTAAGACGCTAATTAATTAAGAAGAGATATTATCAGCAGGAGAAAAAAAACTTTTGTAGTGATAATCAAGATGGCCCATTTCAGACAGTTGACAAGAAAGTGTGAGGATACTTAACATGGGGAAATAGATACAATTTGTGTAATGACCCATGGGTCATTTTTCACGTTCTCTGTGTGTATATGTATTTCATACTATATATTCCATTCTATGCATATGATGAAGTAGGCTGTAGCCCATGGAAGGTTATCCTCAAATAAATTAATTAGTCTCTATGGTGCCACAAGTACTGCTGTTCTTTTTGTGGATACAGACTAACACAGCTGCTACTCTGACTCCTGGAACTAATTCCTGCCCTCACTTACACAAATGCAACCATGGAAAACTAGGAGAGCAAACGTTGGCCCTGGGTATTTTCTTCATGACCTACTGTAGCATATTGACTTGTGACTTTCAGTTATTTTCAGAAAGGGCCCCATAAAGCCTTGCTGCATTTCAGACTCTAAATGTCATAATGTGAAAAGTACAATTATTTAACATTTCTGATTCCCTTTTTGGCATACCCTTTTGGCAGGATTGGAGCAGTCCTGAAGTAGCTGTAAAAGTTTTAGTGAACAATACAGGAAGTGGGTGGTTAATGTTTCTTGCATTTGGAACTAAGTACATATACAGAACACATTTTATATTGGTCATTGAGCTTTACACAGTTTTCTGTAGTCTCGTGTTGTGAATCATCTTGATTTTTTTTTTAACTCCTAACAATAGGGATGTGAGTCTAAAAGGTTTGGACACATGGCAAAGATATTGATGCCTACAACAGCAAAATATATTAGATTAAAACTGGACAAGGCAGAACTCTCTCACCATGGATGTTTATAATTTGTGAGTAAGTAAGAGGAAAATATATGAACAATACAAACATCGTATTTGTCTAACCTCTCCAATATCAAGCCCTTTAGTCTCTCAAATTTGAGTAACTGTTCTAGCGTATGATTTAGTAAAGAATTTTTTTTTTAAAAAAAGGTTAACATTTATATATTCTCAGTTTGTCTTAAGGCAACTGTTCTCAAAGCGACAAGGAGTCCTTGTGGCACCTTAGAGACTAACAAATGTATTTGGGCATAAGCTTTCGTGGGCTACAGCCCACTTCATCAGATACATAAGAGCATAAGAGTGGAAAATACAGGAGCAGGTATAAATATATGAAAAGATGGGAGTTGCCTTACCAAGTGTGAGGTCAGTCTAACAAGACAATTCAATTAACAGTAGTATACCAAGGGATGACAAATAACTTATGTAGTGGTAATGAGAGTGGCCCATTTCAAACAGTTGACAAGAAGGGTGGAAATTAGCATAGGGGAAATTAGATTTAGGTTTTGTAATGACCCAACCACTCCCAGTCTTTATTCAGGCCTAATGTGATGGTGTGCAGTTTGCAAATTAATTCCAAACTTCAAAAACAGATTTCAACAAATAACTGCAGAACTGTAATTAATTTGCAAACTGGACACCATCACATTAGGCCTGAATAAAGACTGGGAGTTGCTTGGGTCATTACAAAACCTAAATCTAATTTTTCCCTACTGTTACTCACACCTTCTTGTCAACTGTTTGAAATGGGCCACTCTCATTACCACTACGAAAGTTATTTTTCCTCCCTGGGTATCCTACTGTTAATTGAATTGTCTCATTAGACTGACCTCACACTTGGCAAGGCAATTCCCGTCTTTTCATGTATTTATACCTGCTTTTGTATTTTCCACTCCATGCATCTGATGAAGTGAGTTCTAGCCCTCGAAAGCTTATGCCCAAATAAATCTGTTAGTCTCTAAGATGCCAAAAGGACTCCTCCTTGTTTTTGCTGATACAGTAACTCCTCACTTAAAGTCATCCCAGTTAACATTGTTCCGTTGTTATATTGCTGATCAGTTAGGGAACATGCTTGTTTAAAGTTGTGCAATGCTCGCTTCTAATGTCCTTTGGCAGCTGCCTGCTTTGTCTACTGCTTGCAGGAAGAGCAGCCTGTTGCAGCTAGCTGGTGGGGGCTTGGAACCAGGGTGGACCGGCAGCTCCCTGCTCCCGTAAGTTCCCTGTGCAGCAGCTGTCTGCAGTTCAGCTGGGTCCCCGCCCCCACTGCCATGTGCTGCTCCTTCCCTCTGCCTTGGAGCTGCTCCCTGAGACTCCTGCTTGCTGTGTGTGTGTGGGGGGAGTCTAATGTCAGGGTGTCCCCCTCCCCCCTGCTCCTTCACCCCACACACCCCATCTTCCATAGAGCAGGGGGATTACACACCAGGGCTCAGGATGGAGAGAGCTTGCAACAGCTGTGGTCTCAGCAAGCTGATCTAATTAACAGGGCAGTGTACTTAAAGGGGAATGCACATATCTCCCTCCATTCCTGCTGCCTTGTAAAGTGAGAGAGTTAACCATTGAGGGCTCAGCCAACTGCTAGTTCATCATTTAGCAGTAAGGGAAATAGCCCACCCTCTGGCTCCTCCACCTCAACCAAGCTTCACAATCATCATCACTGTGTACCAGTATTAAATTGTTTGTTTAAACCTGGGATCGGTAACCTCTGGCACGCGGCTCGCCAGGGTAAGCACCTTGGGGGGCAGGGCCAGTTTGTTTACCTGCCGCGTTGGCAGGTTCGGCCGATCGCGGCTCCCACTGGCCTTGGTTCGCCGTCCCAGGCCAATAGGGGTGGTGGGAAGTGCCATGGGCTGAAGGATGTGCTGGCCGTGGCTTCCCGCCGCCCCCATTGGCCTTGGATGGCGAACCGTGGCCAGTGGGAGCCGCAATCAGCCGAAGCTGCCGATGTGGCAGGTAAACAAACTGAACTGGCCTGCCAGGGTGCTTACCCTGGCAAGCCGTGTGCCTGTGGTGAAAAAAATTTCCCTGGAATCTAGCCCCCTCATTTACGTTAATTCTTATGGGGAAATTGGATTTACTTAACATCGTTTCGCTTAAAGTCGCATTTTTCAGGAACATAACTATAATGTTAAGTGAGGAGTTAACAACTAATGCGACTACCGCTCTGAAACCTGTTCTCAAAAGTGTGGCCTATGGATTGCTGGTGGTCTGTTGAGCTCTTACTAGTCACATGGTGATGACTATCCTCATTGTTTCCGCCTACTATGTCACCATTAAAAGGCAATTAGAAATATATCAAGTACTTTCCTAATAATACTTTTCCATATAAGCAATTTCTGTAGCTGCTACAGTTATGTTATGTGGTGGTGAATGGGAAGGAGGTGGACCACAAGATACTCGTACAGTATGGAAAAGTTTAAGAATCCCCAGGCCTGTAAATTGATCTAACAAGCAGTATCTTGAAGATCGCCACTTGATATGAATGTATCAAAAGTAATATTTTTACCTGTAGCTCAAAGATATACACTATGAATACTTATTATTTATTACACGTTTCTGAGGTACTTATTGCAGTAATACTTAGGCACCAAATGGTTACATAATTATACTTCACTTCACCTAGTGCTACTTAGTTTGTTAATAGTACGTACTATAAACTCTCACAGAAATTTTATGCTTTTATGGAGACACGTCATCACCCAAGTAGGAGGAATGTTATGAACTTTCCACCTTCAGGAATGGCTTACATTAGATAAAAAATAAAATACATTTAAATCACTTTCAGTTTGTGAGTCATCAGATTATAACTTTTTCTTTTGGAATAAGTATTTTTAAGTGCATTAAAGAATATAAGATTGGCAAGGTTGCAAACAATGTGGTGTGGACCCTTGTCTGTTATGAACTAGACTGAGCCAGCTAATGCATTTCACAGAGGTAAGGACAATAGAAATCTGTAGAAATTTTCCAGCCAAATCTATAAAGCATCTGTCAGTATCTATGTTTACCTTTATTTTCTATTCTATTTAGCTATAATTTTATGTTAGTGTTATATTTAGTGTAAGGCAATATAAATAATTTGTCCTGCATGGCAACGATAGCTGGATTGTTTCAAAGTATTAATTAACTGATTTAATTTAAATACATTCATTCTTGCTAGAACAGGAACCTCTAAAAATCCTGCAAACAACACTACCGGAGTCTTAGCAGGTTTTCACTGGCAGCACTTTATTTGCCATTCTTACCTTATCTTTTTTTTCTCTTAATATATGGCTCTACTCTGAAAAGTGACTCTGTAAAAATGGCATAATGGGACTTTCTTGTATATTATGTCTCATTGATTTCCAGAGCTCATTTTTTTTCAGTTTATATCTGCCACACCATGGGAGCTGAGAGCTGAACTGTATTCTTTCTGGCTCACACATCACTTCCAGTGGTGGATTAAAACAGAGTGGACCTGGATACAATCCAGACAAATGTTCCCTTCACAGATCAAAAGTCTTCCTTCTGCAAAAGTGCTTGTTGCAGTCCTGGTTTCTTACCCTCCTGCAGCCCCACTTTCTGACATTGCCATTTCTGTGCTGCATACTTGGAGATCCATATTCTGGCTTTGATTCATACAGGCAGACTATTACACTAGTGCAGTCCTACTGAAATCTATGGGGCTCTGCATAGACACATCATTTCACCTGAGTGGATCAGAGTGCAGGATCAGGTCTTCTGTGTGTCCATGGGCTGTGTCCCAGTTCAATGTCCAGCTCCTTGAATCTACTTTCACTCCATCCCTGGTCCAAGGAATACCCTCTCCAAAATAGTTTGTAAAGATAGTACCCTCTTATCCTTCTAGTGGCATCTTCAAGACCCACTTCTTCCTGATGCCTACAGAAAATCTCCAAATAAATAATGACTAAGTAGAGTTCCAGTGGGAATTGCTGATATTTATTTATATTTTAAAAATTTAAATGTTTCAGAATCATCAGGTTGTGCATATAACATCTAAGTAAATGTGTGTTCGTAAACTATTGTTACTCCTGTCCTCCCTTTCCCTAGTTACCTTTTATCCTAAATTTAATAATAAGTTCTTTGGGTCAAGGGTGTCATTCTGGGTTTTGAGCTCATGATTTGGGGCATTTGAGTGCTGCTGTAATATAAATAATAATGGATCTTGCCTTAATTTACTCCTGATCATCACCAGTAAAAAGGATTCCACAGGCCAGATTCTGCTCTCAATTACACCTGTGCAGGCCTAGTCTGATCTTCATAGTTTTTTTTTTCCCTTGGCTACACCCAGGCAGTCCCAGTTAAAAAACTGGGGTTGTACAGGTTTAATTGAGTTCAGTGTAGCTGGAATTCTGAGGGTGAAGAAGAACAGAATACCAGCTTGTTGTCTCATAGCTTTGTTAGCTATGCAGTGTGAACAAGACTAAAAAGTAGTAAAAGTTTCCCACACAAGTGGATATGGCTTGTAATGCACATAGAGTGCAGATCTATTAAACATAAAGCTGCCATTTATGCAAAGTCACTTTCTTAGTAGAACTTTATTTTTATGACATTTATTTGAAACATTTGTAAATCTGACATTGGGTTCCATGCATTTAGTACAGACATTACACTATTTTGGCGCTTGATAAATCAAGCGCAATAAATCGATCACCGAATGCGCTCCCTGTTGACTCCAGAACTCCACCAGGGCGAGAAGCGGAAGCAGAGTCGACGGGGGAGCCGCGGCCATCGATCCTGCGCCATCAGGACGGGAGGTAAGTCGATCTAAGATACGTCAACTTCAGCTGTGCTATTCTTGTAGCTGAAGTTGCGTATCTTAGATCGATTCCCCCTGCCCCCACCCACAGTGTAGACTAGGCATTAGATGCCACAGGGACTCCTCCTCATTTTTGCTGATACAGATTAACACCGCTACCCCTCTGATGTAGTACTGTCTTCCTAAGTCTGCTGACAGATGTCTTCAATACTTCTGCTACAGCTCAGTTTTCCCAATTGGCTGTGGAATGATAAGTGACTAGTCATGTCAATTTTCATTGCATCTACTCGGAACTCCAAAGGAAGCAGTGAGATTCACTAGAATCAGATCAGTTTCAATCTGCTGCTTTTGAAAGTTAGGAGCAACAGGAGCAGGCACTGGAGCTATTCACTGGGTAGAAAGATTCAAAAATGGATGCTTCGGAAGGGATACAGGAGCAGAGACGCAGCCACCCTCCCTGCCCCAATCACAGGAGCCAGGAGGCTGGGGTGAGGGTAGAGTAGTGAGATCCCTAATGCTTGCAGCAGTCAGGAGACTGCGGGTTTGAGTATTAGGGGGGCAAAGGTTTTTGGAGCAGTGAGTCTACATTTTTTTTAAACAGCTGTTAGACAAAGGCTGATATGAGAGGTAAGCATAATGAAAGGAAGGCACACTGATAAGTATCCCAGCATCCTCCCCTTTCCAAGTAACTCATGTCTTCTTACCAGGGAGGTGCTGCTCATTAGTGGGGCCCTATATCTTTTTAACTGATGTTTAGCAGGCAAGTTTAGTCCTCTGGCTATTTAGTGTTTGGTAAAATTTTCAGGCTCTCTCTCTTTGTGAATTGATTGGTCTGAAGAGGAAGTAGCTGTTAGTTTGAAAAGAGAATTGGTACTGAGAGGGCGAGTTTGGGAGTAGAGGAAACAGAAAGTAGAGGAAACAGAGAGGAGGTAGATGTAGGGAAAAAATGAGAAGAGACTGAGGCTATGGTTACATTAGAGAGTTTACAGTGGCTGTAGCTATGTTGGTGGAAAAGCTCTCCTGACGATATAAGTGCTGGTGGGGACAACACTAGGTCAGTGTAACTTATGTTGATCGGGGGTGGCTAACACACCTGAGTGACATAAGTTATATTGACATAAGTGGCAGCATAGATATAGCCTGAGGGAGGCAGAAGGAAAGAGAAAACAGACAGTAAAACCACTGCTGGAGAAGATAAACTATGACCATAATATGGAAAATAAAAGAGGAAAACATGGTAGAATGAAGTTAAGAAGAGAAATAAGATAGAACTAAATAAAAAGAGAAGTAGTAAGTTACATTTCGAATAAAGATATTAAATATAATCTTAACTAACAATCTGTAGCAATTACACAAGAAATACATTTTATTCTTCGTTTGCTTGCACAGGTATTTTTAACCTTGTTTGAAAAGACTAGAAGATGGGTGGGTATATTTTTCAAGCCCTGATTGCATGAAATAGTATAGAAATTTGAAACATTCTTTTTAAAACAAACTTTTGATAATTTTTTTCCTCAGGGGATTTCTCTGTCAAAATTGTAATTTTTACAAATATTTCATTTTGAGTTTATATATTGATATTCTTGGCAAAGATGGAAGGTAAAGATTGTGTTGCCCCATAGTCAGAATACATCTATAATACATCAGTCCATATTTTAGAAGCTGTATATTTTGAATACTATAGGTCTCATCCTGGAAACATTTATGCTTATGCTTAACTTTCCTTACTGTGAATAGTCCATAGGGTTCTGAACCTGTAAAGATTCACGCTTGTGATGGGACTATTAAGAATGAGTAATAGTATAGTAAGTCTTTACAGGAGTTGGGGCTAAAACTTTACTTACTGGAAAACTACAGTTGTAAAACTATTTTTTATAATATACATTGCTCAGGTTAGAAATTTATAATGATTTATATGTTTGGAAAGGTTGCTATATAAAATAATAGGATTTCTGAATAGTTTTCCTCTCTTTAAAAAAAAAAAAATAAAATGGCTGGTCCCATTTACCTTAACCATTTGGTTCCACTCAGAATTCGTTTTTTTTTTTTTTTTTAAATGCAACATGTTAGACTTACTACTGTGAACATGGGCAGAAATTCAAAACAATCCAGAGAGGTGGTGCAGTGAGCATTGGATGAACTAAAATGGAGTGACTCAAATGTGTTGAGGTTGTTTTTTTTGGTTCATTCTCTTATCCTGCTGCTGGGTTTCATTTCTTTTTGCTATGAGACTATTACTGTTAACAAGAGCCAACTGATTCTGATACAGATAAAACTGAATGAACATCTAAGTTACAGCAAATAAAACAAGGATTCCCAAACTGTGTTTTTTTATGGTGCAGGCTTCCCTGTGGTCTCTCATGGAGATCTTCAGAACTATAATTGGCAGTGTGTGCTCTCAGCCTCTTGTCCTTGGTTTGTCTAATCTGTGCTTATATGGCACTTCTTTGGGGCTGGGATTTATGAGTTTGTAAAGTGCCCAGCATGAGCCCCCTGATCCTTGTTAAGGTCTGTGGGTACCACTGTAATATAACTTTAGACTAATAAGGACTACACAAAATTATGAAGCAGTAAAAGAGTTCAGAACAAAAATTGTCTTCTCTCTCTCTTCCCCTGAGTTACATAAGGGAACTCTAACCAAAAACACTGGGATATACCCTGCTACCGTTTACTCTGATTTTACCTTTATGACACTTTGCCATTACTCTCCTTCTCTGTGGGTTCTCCTGCTGCTGTTAATGTACTTTTTTAGTTTCCCCTTTTTCTCTTTCCAGTTACCACTCCCCCAAACCCTATGGAATGTTCTGACTCCAACATTCCACCAAGCATAACGTTCTACTTGCTGCCTGTCTAGTAGAAGAGAGGAAAATAATATCACTCAATATATGCAGTGTTATATTTGTAGTATTGGGCACTTTTAATGGGGATCATGCTCAGTGTTTATTTAGCATTAGCTAGATTGGTGCACGGAGTATCCTTTTATTAGTCACTTTGCCTCCTTCCTTCTTAGAGAGTATCTTTAAATGATTTTGATACTGTTTTCCAACACATTTTATTCTATTTGGCTTTAAAACATATCTATGACCCTTAGTGGCATACATTTATTGATTATTTGAATAAATGTGTCCAAAGTACCATAACCTTTAAACTTTGTCTTAACTGAGGTCCTAACATGTTTTATTTAGTGGTCTTCTAGATAACTTTTTCCTCTTGACATTTTTTGAAAATATTTTCTAAGAGTACAGAGTTGCATGGTCCTAGTACTCAGTCAGCTCTGAATAGCTTATTAAAAAATCTGTTTAAATAAAAATACTTCACAGATGTGAAGAAGGAAGGCATAACAAGTGGGTGTTGCAGTGTACATTCGGGTGAGAAACCAGCAAACCCATATTTTTACTGGTTTATTGCGGAGAGTTTGCTTAACACAACAAGCTGCCTTTGAGCAATATTATAACTCTTGTTTCTGAGATCTGATCATTGGAATCATGATTGTGGAAAAACAGCTTTGGACAGGTTACATTTTGACAGCAACTTTTCTCGACTACAGACCAGAGGCAAGATCATTAGATATTTTAGAAAGGGTCAAACTACAACATGAGTTGCTGGTTGCTTGCCCTGACTTGGGGGCATCAGTAAAGGATGCAAACAGTTGCGTTCAACAGCAAATAAGGGCAAAGTTCCATGTTGTTATGCAAAGTTCTCACAGAGCATCAAGATCCACTGTTACTGTGACCCCCAGTTGGAATTTGATTAAGTAATGATCAGGGTACTTATTCCCTTTAGATTGGAATCTCGTCAATAATTTACTGAATTAAGCTAAATTGATGTAAACCACGTTTAAACCAATTTAAGTGGTTTAAACTCCTACACAGGAGTTTTTCACCCATTTGAACTAGCTAAAATTATTTTTTAAACTTTAGTTAATTTTATGTGTAGACAAGGCCTGAGACTGAGAAGACAACAGGCAGGAGTATGGTAGATACAAGCATGTTTGGTTTTACTGCCCACAAAAAAAAATCCCTTTTAATAAGGGGAGCAGAAACCTCCTTCCCCTCATCCCTTTTTAAACCATAAACAAACAAACAACCCCCCCCAAGCCCTCTTCATGGCATTCCATTCAAAGGGTGCTCTATCAGTAATTTTTTTTAAAACGTAGTCAAAACAATTGAAATTTAAAGTGCCCTTTAAATACAAGCCATGACCCATTCTTCTTTTTTTTTTAAATTCCCCCCGAAAGTATTCTTATTTTAATCATTACATACCTTTTGTGTATGCTTTACATCAGTGGTTCTCAACCTTTCCAGACTACTGGACCCCTTGTAGGAGTCCCCCAAGTTACACCTCATTTAAAAACTACTTACAAAATCAGACATAAAAAATACAAAAATGTCACGACTCGTTAGCCTTTTTTTATTATTTTTTTTTCAGTGTAGACATGTCAGATGTGTGTATCTAACATACTTACTGAACATATGTAATCATGAACTGATCAGAGCATCTCTCTTTTTTTATGCCTTTCTGTTCCACGCAGAACACAGGGCCTTCACTGTCTTCCATCTTCGGGCCAGTCTCCTGCTGAAGTCTCAGCTTCTTCCCATGTCAATCAGAACACGCTGCTTAGTTATTTGAATCCATGTTTGATTGCTGACAACCTATTTTCTGTCAAGACAGGAATAATTTTTTTTCTTTAATTGGTAATATTTTTGAACTAATTCAGTTCTGAGTATCAAAATTAGTCTGAATCAAAATAACAGTTCTTTCTTGATTATTGGTATATTTTTGAAAAATGTTTAAATAATTTAGGAGCCTATGTTCCATTTACTTTCAATGGGACTTAGGCTCCTAAATGACTAAATCACCTAGACACTTTTCAAAAATTTACCCAATAGAAATCATTTAAGATGGAATGATTCCAGGGTGCCTAGTATAAACATTGTGACAAAGTGCCTCCTCTACCTTGGTGGGTCCTGTGCTTATTGGCAGATTTGCTCACCTCAGTGATCTTCCCCCACAGTCTGGATCAACTCCTCCTGTGTCTGATCAGGAGTTGGGAGGTTTGGGGGGAACCCGGGCCTGTCCTCCACTCCGGGATCCAGCCCAGGGCCTTGTGGATTGCAGCTGTCTATAGTGCCTCTTGTTAACAGCTGCATGACAGCTACAGCTCCCTGGGCTACTTCCCCATGGCCTCCTCCAAACACCTTCTTTATCCTCACCACAGGACCTTCCTCCTGGTGTCTGATGATGCTTGTACTCCTTAATCCTCCAGCAGCACACCCTCTCACTCTCAGCTCCTTGTGCCTCTTGCTCCCAGCTCCTCACACACACTTCCTCTCCTCTGGCTCCTCCTCACCTGACTGGAGTGAGCTCCTTTTTAAACCCAGGTGCCCTGATTAGCCTGCCTTGATTGGCTGCGGGTGATCTAATCAGCTTGTCTGCCTTCATTGGTTCTATCAGGTTCCTGGTTATTCTAATGCAGCCCCTGCTCTGGTCACTCAGGGAACAGAAGCCTGCTTCTCCTGGGGCCAGTAGTGGCTCTCCCTTCTACTGCTCTGCTGTGGAGGAAGGCGGGGAGAGGGCTGCTGCTGCTGTTCCTGCTGGGTGCTGGGCCCTCGCTGCTGCTGCTGCTGCTTCTGCTGCTGTTCCTGCTCCTGCTGCTCCCCTGGCTGGGCTAGACACCACCCCTCTCTCTGCTATCTGCTTACTGGCTGGCTAGTAGATCCCCCCCCTCGGTTGCTGCTGTTACTCCACCTACTGCCCTTGGGGGGGGGCTGCTGGCCTGCTTCCCAGAGAGGGGGGGGAGTGAGGGACCCTGACTCTTGTTGCTGAGGACACCATCTGAGCGGGGTCCCTCCTGCCTGGACACCAGACCACCACCACCTGGAGCTGCTGGGGCTACTGTGGCTGTTGCTGGGGAGCTGTTGGAGCCCTGAGGAGGAGGAGGAGGAGAAGAGGACCACCTGCTGCTGGGAGACCACGTGAAGACCACTGTGGAGGGGGCTTTTCTGGACTGAGTCTTTTTCGAACTGTGCTCTTGTGGTGGGGGTTTGGACTGTGTCTGTTGGGACACTGGGGGTGTGGTGTGGAGCCTGCCCCCGGTCCATCCGTGTTCCCTTTCGCCCCCACCACCATCGTTGCCCCCTCCGCCACCCCTGCTGGCTGTTTTCCTTCTGCTTTGGACTCCTGCCTCTGGGACTGAGCAGCTCACCACGCCCGCTTCCATCGTTTGGGCCTGCAGCAGCAGCAGCAAACCATTGACTTTTTGGCACAAGTGCCTGTGGGTGCACCACCTCCCCCCTCCCCCTGGACTGATCCCCTCCCCTTTGCCACATTTGTCCACCCCACCTATTTCCTTCTGCGGCCCTGATAGTTCTGCCCCAGCCCTGCAGCTATCCCTGTGGTCCCTCTACCCCATTCCCAGCTCGCCCTTTCCCCCACCACCCTGTGCTCCCCCAGCCCTGATTGGTCCCTTTCCTCGCGTGCCCACGCCCCCTCCCATGCGCTTGTGCCCTTCCCCATTTGGTTTCCCCTTGTTTACTGCACCCCCCCCCTGCCGTTGTCCCCCCTGATCCCCTAGTGCAACTAGAGGAGCCGGAACTCCTCTCTGCATCGGTGCCCTGAAGCCCTCCCATTCCTACGTCCTTGGTTGCTCCCCACACCCCTTTAGCCTTCCCTTTCTGGCACCCTCCTCCCCTGCCTGCAGCCTGGCGAGGAGGAGTGGTTGCCTCCTCTCCTTCCCCTCCCCTTGCTGTTTGTCCCCCTTCCCGCTCTTGTTATGGCGCGGGACGCGGCGGGGGAGACCCCTCGTGATGCTCCCACTGCCCCTCCTCCACCTGCCCCCATGTCCACTGCCTAAGCCTCTACCTCGGCTGCCGCTGCTGATCCACCTACCACCGCCCCTGCTGGGGCACTGGCGGCGGCGAGTACTGGGGAGACCTCCGCTGTTGCCACGTCCCTCGCCCCTTCTGATTCGGGGGGGAGCCCCCCCAGGCTTGTGGTTAATCTCGTCAGCGTTTACGCCCCGACATCGGGCCCAGAGAGGTTGCGTTTTTATCAGCAGGTGTCCACCTTCCTCGGCTCCCTGGATCCTTGTGAGTGCCTGGTCCTGGGAGGGGACTTTAACACCACCCTCGAGGAACGGGACCGCTCGGGGACTGAGCAGTGCCCAGCAGCTGCGGACATCCTCCGGGAGATCGTCGAATGCCACTCCCTGGTGGATGTCTGGCACGACCACCACCCGGACGATGTCTTGACGTTCACTTTCGTCCGGGTGGAGGCCCATCGGTCGCGCCACTCCAGGCTGGACCATATTTACCTGTCGTGTTTCCACCTTTCACGGGCCCACTCCTCGATCATTTGGCCGGCCCCCTTTTCGGATCACCACCTTGCCACCGTGCTGGCCTCTCTCTGTGCGGAGAGGCCGGGGCCGGCCTATTGGCACTTTAATAATAGTTTGCTGGAGGATGCGGGCTTCGTGGCATCCTTTCGGGAATTCTGGCTGGCCTGGCGAGGGCAGAGGCGTGCCTTTCCCTCGGCGTGGCGGTGGTGGGACCTGGGGAAGGTGTGCGCCCGGCTCTTCTGCCATGACTACACCTGGGGCACCAGCTGATGGAGGGATGCGGCGATAGAGCAGTTGGAACAGGAGGTCTTAGAGCTGGAGAGGCGTCTGGCTGCCAGCCCCGAGGATCCATCCCTCTGCGGAGCATGCCGGGAGAAGCGGGAGGAGCTCCAGGCCCTCGAAGGCCATCGGGCCCGGGGTGCTTTTGTTCGATCCCACATTCACCTCCTTCAGGAGATGGATCTCGGCTCCTGCTTCTTCTACGCCCTGGAGAAAAGGAGAGGGGCCAAGAAGCAAGTCACCTGCCTCCTGGCGGAGGACGGCACCCCCCTCATGGATCTGGCGGAGATGTGCGAGAGGGCCAGGGTCTTCTACATGACTCATTTCTCCCCGGATCCGACCGATCCCGAATGCTATGGAACTGACTTCTGACGGTCAGCACGGGCGACCGGGACCGACTAGAGTTGCCTCTCACTCTGGCCGAGTTCTTGGAAGCCCTCCGTCGCATGCCCACCAATAAATCTCTAGGCATGGACGAGCTGACCATGGAGTTCTACTGTGTGTTCTGGGACGTCCTCGGCCCAGACCTGGTCACCGTCTGGGCTGAGTCTTTGCAGAGCGGGGTCCTCCCTCTCTCGTGCAGGCGAGCCGTGCTCGCCTTATTGCCGAAGAGGGGGGACCTCAGCGACTTACGGAATTGGCGTCCTGTCTCGCTCCTCAGCACAGACTACAAAATCGTTGCGAAGGCCATCTCGATGCGGCTAGGGTCCGTGCTGGCAGACGTGATCCATCCAGACCAGACCTACGCCGTCCCAGGCCGCACGATCTTTGATAACTTGTATCTGGTCCGGGACCTTCTGGAATTAGGGTGTAGGGATGGTCTGTCGTTCGCCCTCTTGTCCCTGGATCAAGAGAAGGCGTTCGACAGGGTGGATCACGGTTATCTCCTGAGCACTCTGTGAGCGTTCGGCTTCGGACCCCGGTTTGTGGGTTTTCTCCAGGTGCTGTACACTTCTGCGGAGTGTCTGGTCAGGCTCAACTGGATCCTGACCAAGCCGGTCAGCTTCGGGCGGGGAGTGCGGCAGGGGTGTCCCCTCTCGGGCCAGCTGTATGCTCTGGCGATTGAGCCCATCCTCTGTCTCCTCCGTCAGAGGCTGACGGGGTTGGTGCTTCGGGAGCTGGAGCTGCGGCTGGTCCTGTCGGCGTACGCTGACGATGTGCTCCTTGTGGTCCAGGACCCGGG
This sequence comes from Gopherus flavomarginatus, assembly GCF_025201925.1. Taxonomy (NCBI): domain Eukaryota; kingdom Metazoa; phylum Chordata; order Testudines; family Testudinidae; genus Gopherus; species Gopherus flavomarginatus. The sequence goes on along the minus strand of NC_066620.1, from coordinate 181,159,300 downwards.
CGACTTGGCGTGGGTGGAGGCTTGCCAGGCTGTGTACTCGGTGGCCACCTCCGCCTGGGTCAACTGGGTCAAGAGCTCTGGCCTGGTGGTCGGGGACGGGTGGCAGGCGAGCTCCCTCCCACCCACACTTCAGGCCATCCGGTGGAGCGCAGGTCCGCTGCTCTATCTCGGCATTTACCTTTATGCCATGCATCCGTCTCCGCCGGAGAACTGGCACGGTTTGGAGGGCAGGGTGATGGAGCGGCTCCAGAAATGGACAGGACTATTCCAGTGCCTCTCCCTTCGGGGGAGGGCACTGGTGCTTAATCAACTGGTCCTGTCTATGCTCTGGTACTGGCTCAACACCCTGGTCCCGGCCCCGGATTTCCTGGCCAACCTCCGGACGGCAATTCTTGAGTTCTTTTGGCTGGGGATGCACTGGGTCTCTGCAGGGGTCCTCCACCTGCCCCTGGAGGAGAGGGGGCAGGGCCTGAAGTGCCTACACAGTCAGGTCCATGTCTTCCGCCTCCAGGCCCTGCAGACAGGACCGGCGCTAGGGGTTTGAGCGCCCTAGGTGCACGGCAATTTCGCCGTCCCGCGGGTCCGGTGGAGCTGCCGCAGTGGTGCCTGCGGGAGGTCCACGGGAGCCGTGCGAGCAGCCAACCGTCCACAGGCATGACTGCGGCAGCTCCACGGGAGCCGCGGGACCAGCGGACCCTCTGCAGGCACCTGGAGCCGCCTGCCGCCCCCTCCGGCAAAATGGCACCCACCAATTATTCTGGTGCCCTAGGCAATTGCCTAGGCTGCCTAAATGGTAGCACCGGCCCTGCCTGCAGAGGTTCCTGTATGGTGCAGGTAGTCCGGCGTGGAGCGTATTGGCGCACGCCTTCCTCCACCACTTCCGAGGGCTCCGATACGACCGGCAGCTCTTTTACCTCCATCCGAGAGGTCTTCCGCGAGACCTCTCCGGGCTACCATTCTTCTACCAAGACCTCCTCCAGACCTGGAAGATCTTTTCAACGACTAGGTCTGTGGTGGCCACCGTGGGGGCCGACCTCCTCTTGGAGCCCCTGCTACACAATCCCCAGCTTCGTGTGCAGGTGGCGGAGTCCCCCGCGGTGCGCCAGAGGCTGGTCTTAGCGGGAGTCACCAGGGTCGGAGACCTACTGGACTCTGACCGGGGAGACTGGCTGGATCCCCTGATGCACGCTTAGCGCATGGGGCTCTCCAGCCCTTGTACTCCCTGGCGCGTACTTCAGGAAGTGAAGGCCACTTTACAGCCTGCTGCTTGGGCCTACCTCGACCAGGTCCTGCTAGAGGCCCGCTCCGCCCATCCTCCACCCCTGGCCCCGTGGACATTTTTATCGGGCCTCTACCCCGTGGACCCAGTCGGCCTCCCTGCCCTTTCAACGCGAGCTGGCTGCATGATCTGCAGCCGGTTCTGTTCCAGACCGCGCCAAGGAAACATCTGTACACGCTCATGCTCCACACTCTTTACTACCTCACCCTTGCGTCCTGCCCCGATACCAAATGGCGGGACCTCCTGCCACCTCTTGAGGGTGAGAAGCCCCGGTGGGCCAGCTTATACTCTGCCCTGGTCCCGAGGCCTGCCGGGGATGTCAGTTGGCGGCTCCTTCATGGGGTCATTAGCACGGGTGTGTACTTGGCACGGTTCACCCCGTCCCCAACAACTGTCCCTTTTGTGGTATGACGGAGACCCTGGCCCACATTTATTTGGAGTGCGCCAGATTGCAGCCCCTTTTCCGGCTCCTCTTGAATATCTTATTGCATTTTTGGTTGCACTTTTCCCCTCACCTTTTTATCTATGCACTCCCCATCCGTGGCCCCACAAAGTCGCGGGATCTCCTTATCAACCTCCTCTTGGCCGTGGCCAAACTAGCCATCTATAAAACCAGGGAGAGGAGGTTGGCCGATGGGTTTTCCTGCGACTGTGGGGCCTATTTTTGTTCCTCCATCCGTTCACGCATCCGGGCAGAGTTCCTCTGAGTGGTGTCCACTGGCTCCCGTGACGCCTTCGAGGAGCAGTGGGCGTTGTCCGGGGATCTCTGCTTGGTGTCCCCATTAGGTTCCCTTCGTTTAGCCCTATGACCTCACTCCCGATCCTGTTTTTTTCAGTAGTTGTCCGACGAAATCATTTGGTGTCACAGACTTGTGGATCCCCCCCTTAGGCTGGGGGGAGATCCTTTAGAAGTGAGTGGGCTTTGCCTGCCCACCTCCTGAATGCCAATAGGACCAGACTCCAGTACCCCACTGGTTTGGGTCTGTCACAACATGTAGCTATTGATTCATACATTAACTAGTGTAATACGTATTAGCTAATTGCCATTCTCATTTCTATTCAATAAACTTTATAATAAAGCAGCCTTTCCGACTGAAGGTCTTTTCGGGTGGGGACTTTTTGTTTTGTGCTTGTACAGCGTCTAGCTCTGTGGAGTCCTGCCTCCTAAGTGTTACTGGAATACAAATAATATAATTATGTAACAGTTTTTATTTGCAAGGCAACTTAATTATTGTCAGTAATGATTTCAGAGGTATACGGCCTCTGTATCTATGTGAAGAAGTATCTGTGCTCTAGTATCTATATGAAGAAAAGAAACTTGCTTTCACATTCCAATAATATTCACAATCCAGAGACTCCAGACAATTCAGGCATTTCACAAAACAGTTTTCCATGAAGTTTCCTTCACTTTTTTCTCTGGATTCTGTTGGGAATGGGATTTCTAATACTATTAACATATGATCTCTATCTAACTTAACTTGCCTGTATATAATTATTGCTCACATGGTTTATATCCTGCTTATTTCTCTTCTACTCCTCCATACTCTTCCTTAGAAGTATGATTGAATATGTATCTGAACACTAATCCTAAATGTTCATCTGTCATAGAAATGAGAATGTACGTTTGTAAGATTATGTAAGGACAAAATATCTATGATTTATTTATTGGCAGTTGAAATGGATTCTGGTTTTAAAAGTATCTTTATAACTTTGAAGACTATATTTAAAAATTCTGGTTCTTCCAGATGCTTTAATTTAAGAGGTATTAGACAAAACAAATGTGAGGGCATAGTGATGTGTTTTTTTTTTTGTTGTTTTTTTGTTCTGTTTTTTTTTTTAAATCTTTGTGTCCACTTACTGTATATCTGGAACAAGATCTGAAAATAAGTAGAAGCCTATTGCATCTGGTAAATGATTTTTCTATAGCAACCTGAACTTTGTGGCATTCATAGCATCTGTTGAAATTTAACTGGAAGCTAGAAGAGACACTTACTAACATTTTTTTTTTAAAAAGGGAAAAATCCCTGTGACTAATACGTAGTTAAAAATAGATAAATACTTTCCAACTTCTACTTTTCCCTATAAGCAATTAATAGAGCTCTCACAGGAATATTGCATTAGCATGAACAGGAAGTAGGCCTGGGTGATCTTCAATGGAGTTGGCTGAATTTTTTCATGCACAATTTTCCCTTTGAAAAACATAGATTTGTCACTTGCAGCTGCAATAGTGGTGTTTCCATCATTCTCCTATTTCCTAAGTCTCCATTTTGAATCTTCCTCTAGCTCCAGTACCTATGAATCTGCAGCTGCTTGCAGCTTTCCCAGAAATTGCAGTACGAAACTGACTTAATTCATATCAATTTCTGAGAAGGTTCCCAACAGCTGCAATAAATACTACTAAGCAGGGCCGGCTCTAGCCATTTCGCCGCCCCAAGCAAGGTGGCACACCGCGGGGGGCGCTCTGCCGCTCGCCGGTCTCGCAGCTCCGGTGGATCTCCCGCAGGCGTGGCTGCAGAGGGTCCGCTGGTCCCGTGGCTCCGGTGGACCTCCCGCAGGCATGCCTGCGGCTCCTCCACCAGAGCCGCGGGACCAGCGGACCCTCTGCAGGCACGCCTGCGGGAGGTCCACCGGAGCCGCCTGCCACCCTACCGGCAAGTGGCAGAGCGGCCCCTGCGGCATGCCGCACCAAGCACGCAATTGGCGCACTGAGGCCTGGAGCCGGCCCTGCTGCTAAGTATCTTTTTGCAGTGTTGTATGCCTGTTTGGTCCCAGGATATGAAAGAGACAAGGGGGGTGAGTTAAAAACTTGTATTGATCCAATGTCTGTAGCTTGCCAGCACCAATAAAAGGTAAGTATCTGGTCAACTGTCATTCTCCTAGTACTTGGAAAAGCTGTGAGCAGCACCAAAGGCAACGGAGCTGTCTCCCTGCAGACTTTAGACAGCAGTGAATCAGTTTAATGTTCATTTCACATATGGAAGGTTATCTTGGGAACTTAAAGGGAAGACACTTTGGATACAACTCTCTGGTGGCCTCCGGCAGCTCAATAGCTTTGTGGTGGGACAAACTAGCTGTAGCATCATCTTAAATGCCTTTGCCTGATTTTCCCTATGCCATTTTCATAGTTAATCATTACATCCTCACAGTTCTGTGTCAGTGCAAATTAATCACTCAGAATTCTGGACGATATCTCATAATGCACGGTTCTTCCACTCTGCTCCATGCTCTGTTTTTTCTCATGGTACATTATGGGATGCATACTTGGAACTATGGGACTTGGGATCAAATTAACCAACTCCCATTATTTCTTTCCTGTCAGTGCATATTGTTTGCTTGCAAATGAAAGTGTAGGTGAATTTATTTTGAGACGTGTGTACTACCATATTTAATATTCATACTGGAAAGAAATTCTCAGTTTATTCTCCAATACAAGTTTTTCAGTAGGTTAGAATGCATTTTTGATTAAAATGTTATTTTTGTAAAAAAAAAATCGGTATTTCATAGCTGAGAAACTAATTAGGAGGGAATACTTTTCCTTATTACTGTTCTGAGTTTTAGATACTTGGCTACACATGATATTCACAACAATGCTTTTAGAAGGTCATCTACTTAATATGTTCTTGTTATAACATTTTTCCCAGATCTGGACCTTAGCGTCCAAAATATGGGTATTAGCATGAAAACCTCCAAGCTTAGTTACCAGCTTGGACATGTAAAGCTGCCACCAGCCAGAGATTTACAGTGCCTAGCTCACTGTGGTCTCCCCAAAACCTTCGCTGGGGGACCCCCAGACTCAGATTCCTTGAATCTCACAACAAAGGGGAATAAACCATTTTCCTTTCCCCTCCAGGTGTTCCCTCCCTGAGTTCCTGGAGAGATATACAGCAGCAAGCTCCGTGAATCTAAACAGAGGGACTCCAGCCTCCCTGTTTCCAGTTCTGGAAACACAAGTACTTCCCCCCCTCACCCAGAGGGTGTGCAAAGTCAGGCTAGTAAATCTAACACAAAGAGATTTTCCCCGACTTCTTCCTCCCACCAGTTCCCTGGTGAGCTGCAGACTCAATTCCCTGGAGTCCCCACTAAAGAAAAACTCCAACAGGTCTTAAAAAGAAATCTTTATATAAAAAAGAAAGAAAAGGACATAAAAATGGTCTCTCTGTATTAAGGTGACAAATACAGGGTCATTTGCTTAAAAGAAAAAAATGAATAAACAGCCTTATTCAAAAAGAATACAATTTAACACATTCCAGCAACTACACCCATGTAAATACAAAAGAAAACAATATAAACCTTATTGTCTTACTATCTTTGTACTTACAACTTGGAAACAGAAGATTAGAAAGCCAGGAGACAGAAAGATCACTCTGAGAGCCGAGAGGGTCAGACCCAAGACAAAGAACTCACGCCCAAAACTTCCCTCCACCCAGATTTGAAAAAGTCTTGTTTCCTGATTGGTCCTCTGGTCAGGTGTTTCAGGTTACTGGTGTTACCCCTTTACAGGTAAAAGAACATTAACCCTTAGCTATCTGTTTGTGACAGTTCTGTTTCTGGGCAACTTCATGAGAAATCTTGTCTATTTCAGCATGGTATATTTAGTATATTAATGCTACTGTGTGCCCATTTGATTTATTTAAAATACGTCTGTCCCTTGCTTTAGGCACAAATGCAACATTTTAATTACAAAACAGAGATTTCACCAGTCCCACAATTAAAGAACCCAGACACACCTAAAGTAAGGTGGTGTTTACACTATAGAGCTGACAGTGGCACAGCTGTTCTGATGCAGCTGTTCCACTGTAAGATCGCTCATGTAGCTGCTCTAGAGCTCTCCCATTGGCGTAATTAACCCACTCCCAATGAGTGGCGGTAGCTATGTTGGTGGGACCACTTATGCCACTGTAACTTATGTGACTTGGGGTGGAATATTCACAACCATGAGGGACATACATTTTGCTGACATAAGTGGTTGTGTAGAAATGCCCTAAGACTGCCCTTAATCACTCAATATCTTATGCCCCCAGGGGAAGCACAAGAGAATAAACTGGCTTTGTAATCTGACTTCCTGATCCATGGATTTGGTCTCTGTCAAATAAAGAGATGGAAGGAAGTGAATTCTACAGCTGAGGACCTTCTTGTGGTTTAAAACAGTGTAATTATTCAGATGGTCTTAATTGCCACGATATTGCATGAGGAGAGAGGCAGTCTCTGATAGCTAGGTCCCAAACCATTTACAGTATTCTAGGTATTCAAAATATTGACAACTCTAAATTATTTAAAAAAATTAATGGTGGTCCCATTTGCTCAATCTGTAATGTTAGATTTTTGGGTGTGTGTATGTTCACACACCTGCTTTTCTTAAGCACATGTGTTCATGCTAGGATATCTTGTTCTAAAGATGTTTTTAATAGCATTTTCTATTTTCTCTGCTTATTCCATTTTTATGAGAGATTAATCAAATATTAACCTGCACAAGATTTAATTGTATATGTGTGTGGTGTGTTGGGGGCATTTTTTTGTATTAGGAACACTGTCTAGTAGAGTAATAAGTACCCAAGTTAAATATGTTGTTTTTGTAGGATGTTCAGAAAACTGCTCTCAGTGCCCCAAGTTGTGTTTTCATTGACTTGGAGCAAGTTGGTTTTACCTCACTGATGATAACAGATGATGCCGGTGCACAAGGAACTTAACTGTTAATTTTAAGATTTGGGTGCCAAATGGAAAGAACTAAGTCAATAATGAAAATAACTGATAGTTTTTAAGCTGATGTTAACTGATGGAGAGTGAAACAAAGTATAAAACAGTATTTGACAGGGTATATGTCAAGGCTGATTCCCCATTCTGGCACTCGAAGTGCAGAAGGTGGGCCCCCAAGGATTCTAAAAATTAATACTGGCCATTCCAGGCTGGTATTAAACTCTCAAGGTTGCAGTTTTTTTCTGGCCTTGGATTGGTAGATGCTGCCACCACGTAAGTGCAGAACCCCTTTGAGAGCCCATGCAGGTGCAGTTGGGAATTCCTTCCTGTGGGGTACCCTCAAACCCTTTCACCTCCCATCCAGGGTAGAGCTGAGAAAGACAAGGGAAAAAAAAAAAGAAAAGAAAAGAAATCAGCTGTTGCCACCAGCTAATTAAATCAGATGTGCACAAATCTCTTAAGACACAAAAATCCAATTCTGTTTTTTAAAAAGGTAAATGTTATTAATAAAGAAAGAAAGAAAATATATCTAGGAACTCAGGCTATTGCTAGATTTTAAAAGAGCAACTACAAGGATTAAGCATCAAGAATAGCTTTCTTGAGGTCCAGTTTAAAGGTTACAAGCAAAACAAAAGCACCTGGGGTTAGCACAGAGGAATCCACAAGCCATAACGAAATAAAAGGGATAAACCTAATCACGTCTTCCTAGACATTTCCTGATCTACTTACATATCTGGGCTTTTAAATGAGTAGTTGCTAGATACGATACTGATGATTTTTTCATACCTGGCCCAAGCTTCTTACCAAGCTGCTGCCCTATCCGCCTCTCCCCAGGAAAACAAACAGACAAAAAGGGAGTGTTTTTTCAATTTTAAAAGTTCTAGCCTTCCCATTGGCTCTTTTGGCCAGGTGCCCCCTCTCTTCCTTTTACCTATGCATAGGAGTGAGACTTTAAACCATTTACAGTTAGAGCAATTAGAGAGCAGCTACTAAGAGGATTTTATAGGTACTGGCTGGGTGGGTGTCTATAAAAAGGAGCTATTCCTCTCCCCCCCCCACCATTTATCACAGAATATCATCATTTATATGGAAGAATGAACTTTGTGTATTGTCTTCTACCACTTTGGTGTCATTTAAAAAAAATTAACAGACAAAAGCATTTGTATGTGTACAACTGCTTCTTCCTGCTGTTTTATGTTTCCCTTCTTTGTTTACTGTAATAAAAGAATTACAGGAGATTATAATTTACTTTGAAACATGTAGTCTCCTATTTCTGTTTTGCTTGGATTCACAAGACTTGGATGACTACTTCCCCCTTTACCCACATTTTGTATGTATAACCAGTTACTGGCTGAACAATGATGATACTATCTTGGCTTTGTTTGCTAGGAGGAGGAAGGTAAACAACTTAGACTAAATGAATTTGATAGCCTGAGGCTGTCAGTATGTAAAACGATTAACAACATATACAAGACTGACAAAGTCTTCTTGGAAATGACAAACACAGCTATGGAATCTGTAACAGTCATGTTTTCCACTTGTCCTTGTGATTTTTTGTTAAGCAATTTAGACTTACTTTTGCTGGGAAAAGGATGAGAAGAGATGTGTGAAGGGGAAAAAGTTTCAAATGTATCATATAGTTTAGTCCTATTTTCTAACATGTAATGAAATGCTTTGGTTGTCAGTAATATCTTTCCAATGTGCAAAGCACTGTACAATATGATAAACAATAATACATCAATCTTTTGTTTCCTAAATGTAAATATGAATGTAGGATTTAAGGTAAATTGTTACATGATGAGAGAACTGTTGCTTTAAAGCTGTTATAGTAGAATTGTTTGTAAACATTTATTATCAAGACAGACAAGGCAAGCATGACATGGTCTTTCTGTTGATCTCTTTTTATGTCCACATATCTTGTTGCCTTTCAGAAAGCACTCTGCAAGGCTATCTCATTGATCGCTCATTTCTGTTTTCAGGCAGACAGCACTGCTGTTTGTGGGAGTGAGTTCTCTTTTCTAGAGCAGCAGCAGGAGCATGGAGAACTTTGCCTCAGTGTTGCTTCTCAACCACAAATGTAGCCCAGGGTGCGATTTAGTGGGAAAACATGTCCTTTTCTCCTGTCCCTATTGTTAGAAATCTCATCTGGGGGTGTAAGTCATTACATATCTATACCCTCTTTCCCCCATTTAGATAGGTAGTGTCCGCATAAAGATGGTACTAAGCATGTGAATAAGTGGGGGTTGCCATAGAATGCAGTCTGCTCTCCTGACACCCTTAGATGACATCATCACTGAATCTTCTCCTCCCCTGCCTTGTGGGGACAGAAGGAGCCATTACCAGGGCACTCTCTCTTGTGGAGATAAGAGTAGTTATACTCTGGGCATGTCTCACCTTGCCCAAGTAGAAGGAGTTGCTAACCAGAATGACCTGTGTGGAGGAAAGAAGACCTCCCGTCCTAGAGCTCCCCAAGCAAAGGAGATGTTCCCTCAGCTTCCTGTGCAAATCAAAGGAGCTCTAGTGTATGCCAGCCAGTCTTTTCCCTTCTTGTGCTGCTTAGTTCTTTCTTGGGGTGACCAAGCTGTGATGCAGTGGTACCTTCTAAGCAGGCATGGAGATTTTGACTGAGGTGGAACCTGTGAATGGCTGCTTCTCCTTGTGGGTTCTGGGACAGAGGTTTCTCCTCACTTCATCATTATTATTTATTTCTGGCAATACCCACAGTTTCCAAATAGAAAAAAGGGTGTGATCTCTGCTCTAAGGAACTCATCACGTGGGAGAATCCTAGAGCGGCTCCACTGGACCCTATAAGATAGTTTGTCTCCTGAGAATAACTGCTATTGCCCCTTGCAGGAGGAGGTGTTATTCTGAGGATAGCCTCTTCTGCCCCTTAAAGGGGATGTCAGTAATAACAGAAGTTGGGTGGGAAAAGATAAATGCGATTGTAGGATTGGGATTCTTAGGCCTGGTTTACACTGGGGCGGTGGGGCGGGGAGATCGATATAAGATACGCAACTTCAGCTATGAGAATAGTGTAGCTGAAGTTGACGTATCTTAGATTGACTTAGATTGACTGACTTCGCGTCCTCATGGCGTGGGATCGACGGCCACCGCTCCCCCATCGACTCCGTTTCCGCCTCTCACCCTAGTGGAGTGCCAGCTATCACCAGTTGATAACCTCCTATTTGTGGGGGAAATTATTGAAATTATGGTGGAGGGGCGACTCCAACAACATTTGATATCCTCCAGTTCTCTGCAAATGGTGTCAAGTGCTTGGAGCAGTGATCTGTTGTCAAGCTTCCTTGCCCTTTCAATACCATTGACCATGGGGCTCTTTTTTATGTGACTGTGGACCCCTGGCTTGGATGGACAAAATCACCTTAAAATGGTTTCACAAATTCCTTTCAAAGTGTTCCTAGAAGGGTAGAGTTGGCTGATTGCTTCTCCCTAGGACTCTTGGGGTATGGCTACACTTGCAGCTGTACAGTGCTGGGAGTTAAAACTGTCTTTGTAAAGCTGTGTAGGGAAAGCGCTGCAGTGTGGCCACACTGACAGCTACCAGCACACTGTTGTGGCCGCATTTGCAGCGGTGTTGGGAGTGGTGCATTATGGGCCGCTATCCCAGCGTTCAAGTGGCTGCAACATGCTTTTCAAAAGAGAGGGGTGGGGTGGAGTGTGACAGGAAGCATGGGGGGAGAGAGAGAATGGATTTTTGGAACTGACACTGTGTCAGCTCCCTGCCTTGCACGTTCTGACACCTTCCCCCACCCCTCTCTCATTCACTAAATGCAAACCAGATAAGTAGCTGCTCCGAAACGGACCCCCTCCCCCTCCGGCCCGCCTGCCATGCTGCTATTCTTCTCAAGCAAACACTAGCTGTGGACATTCCAAAGGGATCCCCCTGCCTGCCTCATTCACAGCAAACAGGAGCTATGTTTGCTTTTAGATAAGCAGCTCTGGGAGCCCCGAGTTCACAACAAAACAAACAGAGGCGTCACAACAAAACAAAGAGTATAATCTTTACTTAAAAGCATTATGGGAAGGTTCCGGAGGTCAGTTACAGCGTAGTAAGATGAGTCACTGTTTACACTGGCACCCCAGCACTGCAGCACCAGCGCTGTTCTCTTTATTCCTCTCGTTGAGGTGGAGTACATGCAGCATTGTAGCCAGGGAGATACTGCGCTGTATGTGCCTTGCCAGTGTGGACGGGGAGTAAGTTATAGCACTGTAAAGCCACCACCAGCGCTATAACTCTCAAGTGTAGCCAAGCCCTTGGCTGTTGAATCCTACAGACTTCAGTCCTGGTCATCCTTTTTGTGAAATATGTCTGGAATGTTGCTGGTGGAGATTAAGTATTACCACCTACAATGCCATCAATATGCTGATGCTTCTCTCTCTCCCTTTTATTAAGAAGAGAAACATATGAAGCTGGATATTTTGACAGTTGGATAGGAGATGTTTGAGGCTTTTGGAACCCATGAGGAACTGTAGGAAAATTATCTGGATAATTCTGTTATCTAGAATAATCTGCAGTGAGTTAGTTGAGTGTTAGAGAGACAAGGTGGGTGTCACCAAAAGTTTGTCATCATTTGGTTTCAGAGGAATTGATTGTTGAGATGAATAGGCACAGTTCACACTTCGTGTAGTGTTATTTCTTCAGGCTGCATGCAAACAGAAGTGCCTCTTTTAAAACTCTATTCACAATTTTTAGCTTTTTTTAAACCAGTCGTGAGAATTAGGGAAAAAAATGAAAACAAAAAAACTTGAAATCTTAGATTTTGAAGTACAGTTTTGCTCAAGCAGTGGACTTCAGTTTCTGGCAATGCAAAATACAAGAAGTAATGGTTATATCTATGTAATGGTAGTGCTTCCATTTTTAAATCTAGTGAAGTAAATGTATATGCCAGATAGCTTGTCTAACTACACTGGCAATTTACAGCGCAGCAACTTTCTCGCTTGGGGGTGTGAAAACAAGTTTCAGCGCTGTAAAGAACCAGTGGAGGTGGGTTTTTTAGAGCGCTGGGAGAGTGCTGCACTGTGACCACAGAAGCCGCGGCAGCACTTTAGTGTTGCCAGTGTAGACAAGCCCAGAATCTTGGGCATCTGTAAATGGATATAACAACAGTTATCTAACTTTTCTATTTTATTATTGATCAATGAAATTGACCTGTGCTTTGTTAATTTCACTTGCACAGCTGATTGGAAAAGCTGGCAAGACAGTAGTATCAGAAGCCCTGAAGCTAAGAAGATGACTGTGTCGATTTCCATTTGATTCAGATTTGGAATATTATCTTCTCTTGAAAACAGCAAACTATTATTATTTATTTTATTTTATTTTATTTTATTTTATTTTATTTTATTTTATTTATTTATTTATTAAAATTAACTTTTGCAGAAATTAATGACTTAGGTCTCTCCACATTCATCTGAAAAGCATATTGTGAGTGGATTTTTACAGTCTGTAAATGCAAAAGGTACTGATTTAAAAAAAGAAGTGTGGAGAAACCAGCATGTATTTGTGCAAATTATAGACTATTTGAATTAGGGCAGTGTTTCCCAAACTTGGGATGTGGCTTGTGTAGGGAAAGCCCCTGGTGGGCCGGGCCGGTTTGTTTACCTGCCGCGTCCGAAGGTCTGTCCTATCACGGCTCCCACTGGCCGTGGTTCCGCTGCTCCAGGCCAATGGGAGCTGCCGGAAATGGCGGCCAGTACGTCCCTCGGCCCATGCTGCTTCCAGCAGCTCCCATTGATCTGGAGCAGCGGAACCGCTGCTAGCGGGAGCCGTGATTGGCTGGACCTTTGGACGCGGCAGGTAAACAAACCGGCCTGGCCTGCCAGGGGTTTTCCCTACACAAGTGGCATCCCAAGTCTGGGAAACACTGGAATAGGGGAATGTACAAATGAGTAATGCTGCACTGTTGGTAATTTTTATAAGCTGTTTTGTAAAAAAGGGGAAAAAAGGATCACTGCTACGAAATGAGTTTGCATCCTGTGGTATTAGTTTCAGTTGTGGAAGAGTATTTTAAAGGCTTTACTATTCCCTTTTGTTATGAAATAATAGTTATTAAAATGAAAAATAAAATAAAATAAAATCTATTCATTTGTTTAAAATCCTCTCTTAGTTATTCATCCAAAATTGATAGTGGTTGTATTTTTATGTTCAGGTCTCTTTTATAGTTTGTGTTGTTTTTACTTATGAGAATTTAGGATGATTATGTTTTGATATAATCAAATACTAAAATATTTAATTGTTTAATGAAAGGACATCACTTACTGCTTTTAATGACTAGCCAGTGGGGAAGAAATCACCCACAAAATGAAATGCAAGGAGAATGAACATGCATTGTAGGTTTGATTCTAAAGAATCTCTGAAAATAAAATTTCAGGTTTAACATTTTAAAATGATTGTTTTTTAAATGTCCTTTTTTGGTCTTATATTCTAGAAGATTATAGGATTTTTCACAGAGGGTTATTATAAGTAGCTAATATTGTTGAGAATTCATTTTAAAAGAGTGACAAACTTATCCTGTTTGTTCAGTGTGTCACATAAAAGTGTCACTTTTTTTTTAAACAGGGTAGTCATTAAAACAGCATTAATGTGCCATTGAAATCTTCCAGTTACTGCATTGACTTGATTATATAATCTCTTTTGTGCAATTTTCATGCTTTGTTATGTTTGAATGTTTTTGCTGTGCTGATGGTTGTTTTTCATTTCCTGCTGCAATGACCCTGAATAAAAAAGAATAAGAATAAAGTAGACATAAGCAATGTAGTCTTTTTGGCATTTGCAGATCTTTTGTTCTGCATTGAGAAACATAGTGGCTTGGGATTTATGCTGGAGGATTTTCTGTTGCTGGTAATTGGTCTTGAGCTGTTAGAAAAATATTTACTATTTCCTTAAAAATGTGTACCAATGACAGAGCGATGTATTTGCGAGAATTCCGAGAGTAGTGCTCATTGTTCTGAAGTACTCCTAGGAAACTAGAATGAATTACCAAAATATTTAATCAAGAAAAAAAATTGTTTAATCACTTTATCTGTAGAATTTCTGTAATATAGGCCATTAACTTACATCCCTCTCTCTTTAAAGGGGAAGAAAGGTTTCTAGAGATTTGCACTATTTCTCTTGATAGAGGAGTATAACCAGTTAGGACCAACTATATTTGATGAGTTGAAGGCATCAACAGTTATTGCTAACTGGATTTTCGTAAGTGCCATTACATGCTGATGGGAGGATACATTCATTACATTTCACAACGTTTTTTCAGACCTCTGCTGTCATACAAGTTTGGGAGGAAAGTGCAATGATGATGAAAGGCGCACTTCTAATTTGATTAAAATCCATCCGTTGAAAACAGTTTTGAGAAATATCATCATTCCTACCTATTCAAATAGAATCAAAGACCATGTTTCCTCCCTTCAACTTGCCAGATTAAAGCAATGAAGATTGTTTTACCATAGTATAATATTTATATCTACATATGGAGGAAAGATTTCATCTTTAAACAGGTGTCTAAGTAAAGATTTTGGATGAAACTTTCAGAACTATTTATCTGAGATCTTGGTCTCCATTACTATATGTAGTATCTGATCTCCTTACAGTGGTTAATGTATTTATGGTAACAACACTTCTATAAGGTACCAAGTACTGATATATTTATTTGCACATGGGGCAACTAAATGACTTGCCCAAGGTCACAAATGACGTATGTGGTGGAATGGGTAATTGAGCTTAGGTCTCCTATATCTAAAGATAGCACCTGAAACACTGGTCCATCCTTTCTCTCAAAGGAGCTAAAAATATGTAAATGATCAGGTGCCTAACTTCTATAGGTACCCTTAAAAATTCTAGACTTCATTCTTTTTCACTGATAAATGTTGCAGATTTTTCCTCATTTTGATGAAAAGTCACTACTGGAGTAAAAATGTCATGTTAGAAACACTGGTACATTGTACAAGTCTGGTGTTTGTGCATCCAAATTAACATTTTTTTCTTCAGTAAAAGCTATATAAATTATTTTTTGGTTGGAAAAGAGCAGCATCTCACTTTGTATATACTGTAGTTTGCTGTTTTTAATGGGATAATATAACTTCTGTACTGCTAACCCTATGTAAGTTAATGTTGTTTTACCAATCTTACCTCTGATGCAGGCAACCTCATTGCATCCTCTGTAGATGACAGATGTTGTATTGAGACAATCTGGCAATGCTGCCTTACTCCCCTTTCCTGTGGAATTTAGTAATTTCCTTGCTTTTATTAATTTTTTTGTAGTGTTGTCATGACATATCTTTAATATTGTAATTTGTAATCTGCCACATTTTAGACAGTACACTGAAAGAATTAGTGCAATTATTGCTTCAGAACAACTTCTGTAAAGTTTGCATTTGTCAGATGTTTATTTGCTGTGTTCAATGAGTTTTACTGATTGCATTCCGGTATTATAAAGCAAATAAGCAGTGTATTTCCAGTATGGCTGGAAGAACTGTTGTGATGTAGGGGACTATTGAGCAATCACAGGGAGCCTGTGAAGTTTTGATGGTGTGGAATTGAGGTTCTTTCATATCACAAAACATAGGATTTCTATTTAAGTGAAATCCTTTATTGGAAAAATCTCAATGTCCTCTGTCTCCTCAATATGGTGTGAAACAGTAAAATAGCTAAATGCATTATTTTAAAATTTGCTTTGTAGCTGAAAGGAGTCTAGAATTTATAACAAAGAATTTTGTGTTGACCCTCCAGAAGTACTAAAGCACAGACAAAAGAGAGATTACACATTGTCTAAATCTTGGCATATGCATAAAGATAAATTCACCCTTAGGCAGTTTTTACTGCAAGAACAAAGAGGATGTCCAATGTAAACATAAGCTCCCTGATTTACTCAGTTTCAAGATTCTGCCGATATCATTATACGGAAAGTATGTTAGTGCATTCCAGCTGTTATTTCCAGAAACTGTTTCCCCATGTTCTGTGTTATAAAGCTCTTTACTAAATATTGTACCTAGCAAATGACTCCACTGGTTATAATATTTCTGGTTTTGTTTTTATTCTTTCACTGTGTGATTGGTGTTAGTTATCTGAAGGATGATTAAAGCTGTTGTTTCCATCACTTAGCCAGGAAGCTGAGGCTTTTGATTTCAAGACTTTGGAGTAGCTTTCAGCTGCCCTTCCTCTTTTTTCTCTGTTTTATTTGAAAGAATTCATTTGAAGAACAACTGCATGCAGTTTAAAGTGTGCTATTCATTAACTGAGGAGAACACTATGTATAATAACAACTTTCCTGATTCTTTACATTACCTTTCCATAAGAACGTACCAAACATGTTTCATGATAAATATCATACGTTTATCACCGTAAAGATTTTTGCTGATGTCCTGATTCCTTGCAAATAATGTACCCATATATAAGACACATGTCATAGCAAAGATATTTCATTATCTGTTAATAAATCAGCATGGCATAAGGCATCCTTTATTCATGTCAGTTAGAGTATCCAAATTTCTGATACTGAAGTTTTTTCTTGTTGTTTTTATTGATCTGAGAACTCCTTTCACAGGATTTTTCTTGCTTGGCTGTATATAGCTTCCCTCCCACCATTCACCAATCTGAACATTCAGGAGGCAAGCAGGGCCCAATAGAGAAAACAATTGATACGGTGAAGCCATGATGCTAGGGGACTATGTGATGTGGGGAGGAGGAGCTCTTTCTACTGTATCAGATAAGGGAATTGTGTATCTGTCTAGTGGAAAATTAGGGAACCTGGTTCCACAACTGTGTGGATCTACCAGCTAAACACAAACATGTCCAGTGTGGCTCCGCTTCCTGCCTGGGGAGGATTTGGTCTGTCATCCACTGCCCAAGTCCTATAGAACTCCCATATATGGGTGGTTTACTTGGGATATTTTATGGGGCCAGGATTTGGCCAATGGAACATATAGAGATGGATATGCACCAAGCAGTATTTAATACACATTTAATACAAATCCCGCATCTTGGCAGAGGGTAAATCTAAATCAGTGGTTCTCAACCAGGGGTACATGTATCCCTGGGGGTACGCACAGGCCTTCCAGTGGGTACATCAACTAATCTAGATATTTGCCTAGTTTTACAATAGGCTACATAAAAACCACTAGCGAAGTCAGTACAAATTAAAATTTCAGACAACAATGACTGGTTTATACTGTTCTATATTCTGTACACTGAAATGTAAGTACAATATTTATATTCCAATTTATTTTATAATTATATGGTAAAAATGAGAAGGTAAGACATTTTTCAGTAAATGTGCTGTGATACTTTTGTATGTTTATGTCTGATTTTGTAAGCAAGTAGTTTTTAAGTGAGGTGGAACATGGGGCACTCCAGACAAATCAAACTCCTGAAAGGGGTACAGTAGCCTGGAAAGGTTGAGAGCCACTGGACTAGATGACCCTTGCAGCCCCTTCTAACCTGATGATTCTATGGTACTATGCTCTGATTTTCCTTTTCTTTTTGATTACTTTAGAGATTTGCATTAGACTTACCATAACAATCAGAAAAGCATTGAGGAGTCTGGTGTCACCTTGTGGATACAGACTAACACAGCTACCCTCTGATACTTCATAACAATTAGGTTCTTCTTTGAGTGCTTGCGCATGACCATTTCATTATAGGTGTGTGTGCGCTTGCCACGTACACTGGTGCCAGAAGTTTTTCCCTCAGTGGTATCCATAGGGGGCTGGCTTTGGCGCTCTCTGGAATGGCATGCAAATGCACCGGTATACGTGCACCAGTAGCTCCCCCATCCCTCAGTTCCTTCTTACGACCAGTGACGATGCTGGAATGTCTCCCTTCCTCAGCAAGCTTTCCTATCCCAACTGTGCCTGGTAATGAGTTTGTTGTATATAGTTGTTAAAAGTTGTAGAGTTAATAGTTCCCTTAGTGTTAAGTTAGAAATAGTTAATTAGTCCCGTATGGGACTTAGTCTAGGAACAGGGCATGACCTGATCCCCAGACTTCACGGCCTGTGACTTCTGCAAGAAACCTATGCAAGTCAGGGATCTCCACAGAAGCAGTCTGAAGTGTTTAGGGGAAACCCACATAAGCGATAAGTGTTGCAAATGCAAGAGATTCAGGCCGTGAACCAAAAAAGCTCGGACATTCATCTCTCAGCATTCCTTATGGAGTCAGTCCTCCCACCAAACTCGGAGCTGATGAGATCAGACTCTGCTCCAAACACCACACGGCCTCCTGGCAGAGCGTGCCGCTGGCACCAACCTGTGACTGGCACCGACCTCTGACCAGCACCGATCCCCATCTCCAGTAGGATGACCAAATGTCCCAATTTTATAGAGACAGTCCTGATTTTGGGGTCTTTTTCTTATATAGGCTCCTATTACCCCCCACTCCCATCCCGATTTTTCACACTTGCTGTCTGGTCACTCTAATCCCCGGTATTGGCTAAAAAGTAAGGAAAGATGGGGAGAGGGCGTTCTCCTACATCCCATAAAGGGAGGGAGAGAGCTGGAGGAGAGAAAAGGTCTGCGTGGGGCAATTCTTCCCCTCAGGATGGTTGCCGGGCTCCAGCTCCCTTTTTTGGGCCCACTTCAGGGCCCACCCGCTAGGCCTTGAAGAATGCTAGTGAGACATCTGTTAGCCAGAGACTGAAAAGTATGTGTCAAACCAATGATTTCCAGGAGCAACACCCTGATTAGAAGCCCTGTTCTGCTCCTTCTCACCCTCAGCTAATGCAAAGGTGGAGGATGTTGGGTTTCTTGCCAAGGAGCTGTACCTTTACCCTACCTCAGACTCCATCTTTTGGATTAGCCTCAAGTTAGTAAGTGTCTGCTACTTACTGATGGTTAACAGAATTTATCTCAAGTGATAGGGAGGTGGGGTTTTTGGTGCTTTCGTTCCGGAGCTCAATCTGTACTGGTATCCATTGTGCCTGAATGTCTGTGACCACAGTTCATCACAGAAAGAATGCAAATTCAAGGTTCCCATTGTACCAGCTTCTACATTTCACTATGAGCACTACCTTCTAGTAATCATATTAACATTATTCATTCTTTTATCTTACTTTGGTTAATCAAAAGAGTATTTAAAAACCAAGCACATGCAAACCCTGCAAAAGAATATTTGGATTAATCTAGTTAAAGTAACACAATTATTAAAGTAAACCAAGTGCACTCTGTTGTACTTAATGAAATTCCAAGCCTTAATTTCCTCCCTTGTATACACATCTTCTAGACGATGTGTTTTCCAGTTACTGGAAGGCAGATTTGGATTTTTAAAAATCACAAAAAACAAACAAAACCAAACCCCTTACATCAAAAGAATGTTAAATGTAAATATTTTTAAAAGCAATTTCCTGATTACAGAATTAAATTATGTTAATTAAATTGAATAATATTACTGCCTGAGTATAAAAGTTTTGTTCTGACTAAAAAAGTCTCTTCACTAATAGAGATTACTGCTACTGGAGTGAAAGACGAAACAAAATATCTTTAACATGAGCCTTAACAGTTGTTTGGTTTTTAAATTCAGTCATTTGGTACCTGGAGAATTTATTGCATAGCACAATAGTGTGGTGATATATTCCCCACCCACAGCCCCAATGTGATGTAATTTCCTGTGCCTTAAACAAGGCTTTATTTCTTTATTTAATCTTTTAGTTTTTAATTTAATCTTTCAGTAAAGGCCTGAGCCTCTATGTTCCCCTCCCTTACAGAATGAGATTATATAATTCGCTACTTTCTTACATGTAAAAGAATTTTTCTTTTGCTTAAATAGTAGAGCCCTGGCTCTAAATAGGAGGTCCCAGGCTCCCTGCCTGCTAAGACTGGAATCTGTATGTGTATGTGGCCTCAGGTTTGTTATGTTTCTCTCCAAGGGCCACCTCTATGCATTCAGATAAACAGAACTAGCAATGTCATCTGATGATTACGAATAATCACCGTACTGCACCAGGATGGGGGACAGGGACGGGATGAGGGCGTTGTGGAACTGACACATCTTCTGGGAAAGTGAGGCTGAAGCCTTCAAAAGGTGGAATCCCGGAAACTGGAAGCCCTTTTTCCATGCAGCAAGCAAGGCAGCACCCACCCTCCCACCCACCCTTGAGGTGCAAATATTGAGTTGGTTTAGGTCCTGCTGTGGGCATTGCACTAGTTGCTCCTTTGTAGAGGGTCTAGGAAGGAATTTTTCTGTCATCACCATATTGGCTTTGGTGGAGTGGGATTTTTTTTTTGCCTTTCCTACAGCAGGTGTTAGGGAGGACCTATATGGGAGGAGAAAAGTGGTTAGGCTCCCTGTTGCAATTTATTTTGCAAATGTGGGGCAGATGTCCAGTGCAGATACTCCATAGGGAAGGCATCCAGTGACCAGATAAATGTCCTGGTAAGAGACTTAAAAGAGATGCTGGTTAATGGAACAGGGCTGGGGGTTTGGTATTGCAGAGAGCCAACTCCCTCCCTTTCTTATGGCTCATCTTAACCCTGCTATGACGGGGAGAGAGGTGGATGGTAAGGTCCAAGCTATGGGCTGAGTGGGGGACCAGGATGGAAAATGAAGGGGGCTGGTGGAAACCCTGGGTAGCTATTTGAATGAACATGGATTTGTCTGCACTGTACACTTACTTATCCACCAGGTAGTCCAAGACATCTAATAATAAAGTTGCAGCCTGATTAAATCCATATCAAGTGTCTCCTGTCCTTCTTTTGGTATAGTCAGGCATTGCTACCTTGCCATTCTGGAATATGAGATCTGTAGAAGTATTTCTGCTGACAGCAGATTTTGAATTTCAGGGCAGAGGGCGAGTGGTTGTGTGGCATGGTCTCAGGTCTGGAATTCACTCTCCCTTTGTGATAGAATCAGTCTGTTGATCTGGAGGCAAGGTACATCTCTTTACGTAGCTTTTAACTCCAGGTGGTTAGTTCTTATGGTTTTGTTTAGATACATTGGTCTGCTAATCCAGTGGCTCTCAACCTTTCCAGACTACTGTACCCTTTTCAGGAGTCTGATATGTCTTGTGTACCCCAACATTTCACCTCATTTACAAGCTACTTTCTTACAAAATCAAACATAAAAATACAGAAGTGTCACAGTCCGCTATTACTGAAAAATTGTGTACCTTCTCTTTCTTTTTTACCATATAATTATAAAATAAATAAATTGGAATGTAAATATTGGAATACTTACATTTCAATTTATAGTGTATAGAGCAGTATAAACAAGTCATTGTCTGTCTGAAATGTTAGTTGGTACTGACTTTACTAATGGTTTTTATGTAGCCTGTTGTAAAACTAGGCAAATATCTAGCTGACTTAATGTACCCCCTGGAAGACTTCTGTGTACTCCCAGGAGTGTGCACAGCCCTGGTTGAAAATCACTGTGCTAATCATTAGGCATGGAAACTGCTGATTATTAGAGTCAACATATTGCAACAGTGACTGATGCTGTATATAAATCATAAATGCTCTTGGAGGCCTCACAGTTGGCACACATTTTATTCTTAAGATGATAAATATCAGGAGGAAGTCTTCCTTTCCCTTGAAGCATGCTAATAATTTTAAAGACTGTAACTTGCTCCATCATGGTAGGGTTCCCTCTTAACTTATAGTTGCATAATTTTACATAGTCAATGACAGCTTGAGCATTGCGATACATTGTACATTCTAGAACTTCAAGAACTGACCAGCAACCACTGGGGTATTAGATCACATTTGTTGGTAATATCTACACAATGCTCTCTAATATACGCTTAGAAGTTTGCATTTAATTTGGCCAGGAAAAATATTATTAAAAGGTTTTATATTTTAAAATTGTATTTCCACAGTGTTGCCCTTAGAAAAGACTCAAACCTAAACAGTGACAGATGAACTTGCTTTTTCCAAGAAGCGAAATTTACAAGAACATATTTTCCTGTCACCAGTGTCAAAACTAACTAGAGCGCAGCTTTTCTGTTTTGCTGTCCAACACACACTGCTGTTTTTAGAAAAAAAAAACTGTTAATATTTTAAAACATCATAAAAAAATGAAAATGGAAGTAGAATTTCAGTCAATGATTAAAAAATACAAGATGCATATTTACTTTTTTTCCACCTGAACTGATGGGTTTTCTTTTATTTAGGAACTTTTATCACTCAGATATAGATGTATCCAAATTGCATGCACATATTGGAGCATAGAATGCACACTAAGCAGTCTCCTATGTGACTCTCTGAACACTGCATTTATACTTGTGTTATACTGTAGGGGCTTGATCTTGCAGACTTCCGAGTGCCTTCAACTTCTACAGAAGTCAGTGAGATTTAAGGCTGCTCAGTATCTTTAATGGTCAGGCTCTAGAAGAGGAGAGAGGGAGAAAGAAGAAAACAAAACAGATTGTTGGCTGAGAGGTTTTAGTTCGGGGCAACAGGGAAAGATCGAGGGTGGGTTTCACATAGGAGGCTTTGAAGGGTTTGTTGCAGTAACTCTTTTTCTAATACATGGGAATGGGGATGGACTGTAGTTTAGACAAAGATGACATTTTGTATCCTTTTGGGGTACTATTCTTTGTATCTGATTTTGTAGTTGAAGACTCTAATGCTTATTTTTCAGAAAAATATAATTATTGCAAAATTAATATATATACCTGACCAACCAAAATGTCATTAAATGCATTTATAAAAGACAACTTCTGTAACATACAACATTACAGACTTTACATGTTGAATTCTTTTCATTATTTAATTTATAATGGAAGGACAGAAAATTGGAACTGGTTGCTGAGCTTGCCAAATTCCACTAGAAAAATTGCATGTTTGACAGTTGGCTTTGGCTGATGATTTAAAGGTCCAGAGCCTTCAGTGTGAGTGTTTGTTTTGTGTGTGTGTGTGTATTTTGCAGTAGTTGAAGATTAGTGATCAATGGCTCCATGTCTAGTTGGCAGTCATTATCAAGCCGAGTGCCCCAAGGGTCGGTCCTGGGGCCGGTTTTGTTCAATATTTTTATTAATGATCTGGAGGATGGTGGGACTGCACCCTCGGCAAGTTTGCAGATGACACTAAACTGGGAGGAGTGGTAGATACACTGGAGGGTAGGGATAGGATACAGAGGGATCTAGACAAATTAGAGAATTGGGCCAAAAGAAATCTGATGAGGTTCAGCAAGGACATGTGCACAGTCCTGCTCTTAGGATGGAAGAATCCCATGCACTGCTACAGACTAGGGACCAAATTGCTAGTCAGCAGTTCTGCAGAGAAGGACATAGGGGTTGCAGTGGACGAGAAGCTGGATATGAGTCGACAGTGTGCCCTTGTTGCCAAGAAGGCTAATGGCATTTTGGGCTGTATAAGTAGGGGCATTGCCAGTAGATCAAGGGAGGTGATCATTCCCCTCTATTTGGCATTGGTGAGGCCTCATCTGGAGTACTGTGTCCAGTTTTGGGCCCCACACTACAAGAAGGATGTGGAAAAATTGGAAAGAGTCCAGCGGAGGGCAACAAAAATGATCAGGGGGCTGGAGCACATGATTTATGAGGAGAGGCTGAGGGAACTGGGATCACCACCTCCCTAGGAAATCCATTCCGGTGCTTCACCATCCTCTTAGTGAAATAATGTTTCCTAATATCCAACCTAGACCTCCCCCACTGAAATTTCAGACCATTTCTTCTTGTTCTGTCATCTGCCACCACTGAGAACAGCTGAGCTCCATCCTCTTTGGAACCCCTCTTCTGCTAGTTGAAAGCAGCTATCAAATCCCCCCCTCACTCTTCTCTTCTGCAGACTAAATAACCCCACTTCCCTCAGCATCTCTTCGTAAGTCATGTGCCCCAGCCCCTTAATCATTTTCATTGCCCTCTGCTGGACTCTCTCTAATTTGTCCACATTCTTTCTCTAGTGGGGCACCCAAAACTGGATGCAGTACTCCAGATGTGGCCTCACCAGTGCTGAACAGAGGGGAATAATCACTTCCCTTGATCTGCTGGCAACGCTCCTACTAATGCAGCCCAATATGCTGTTCGCCTTCTTGGCAGCAAGGGCACACTGCTGACTCATATCCAGTTTCTCATCCACTGTAATTCCCAGGTCCTTTTCTGCAAAACTGTATGGTCATAATCTTCAATGAAACATAATTCCGTGAAGATGCCAGAAGAATCTGACTGTAAAGAAATTTTAGGCACTGTAAGATGCACCGTGATTTGTTTGTCATGGCACTTTCCGAAAACTACTGAACAGAATGAAAAAAGTTGCCATGCTTTTCTGCTTGACTTGTTGTTCAGTCTTGCAGAAATTAATATACAGATAGAAACTATAGCAGTAGCTAGGGTAAACAATCTTAACACATCAAATAATGTGTATTTATGGTGGTCAATATTACCTATCCATAGTTATCACAGTGGTATTTGAGTTACTACATTAAGGGCTTGCTCCTGCGTTGTGCTGAGCGCTCTGGTACTGATTCAGAGGGTTAAATGCTTACCTAACATGTTTAAATTAACCACATACTTGCTTGCTGAATGAGGGTTGAACGCTGATTCCTAATTTCCCATTCTAAATATAGATCATTGTGCTTGTTTTGGGTAAATGTTGACTTTGGTCACAGGTGCTTCTTTTAAAGGGATAAAGTGACCCAGAAGCCCAGGAGCCTAAATCCCATTGACCAACAGTGGGACTTAGGCACTTTTCAAATTTTACTCAAAATTAAAAGCATTGAAAGTACGGTGTTATTTTTACCTAAATTACAATGAAATAATATATTTTGCAAAAAAATAAAATGAAAATGGAATTATTGTATGTGTAACACACTGGTGAGTGTGTTTTACAAGTCCCTTTCTGTGCCAATACACAGAGAGTTTGGATCTGTTAAAGCTATAACTAAGGAATCTTGGCTGTTTAGCCCAAGCTGTTTAGCACTTGGCTGTTTACCTTTGGAGGTCCCTGGTTAAATCCTCGGAGTGTCTGATGTTAGTGGGAATTTGTTCTGGGATTTAAACACTTGCAGGTCTCAGGATGAGCTTCCTTTTGTCAAAGGAAGTATGATCCAATGGTCAGTCAGTTTGTGTTTTATGTCTGCCTGATCAACAAAAGATGTGAGTGCTTCAGCTCTCATCAGAGATCTTTAGCTGAAGCTGTAGCAGCGTGTGCCTTTAGCTCTAGAGATCACTAATTCAATTTCTGGTGAAGATGGCAGCGGTTATATACACATGCAATTTAACTAGCACGTGTCTGTGTGGAATGTCTTGAGATAAAGATAACATTTTATGTTATGTTCCTGGCATATAAACAGATACAAACAGATAAATTAGATAAAAATATAAAATACTCTTGCTGGAAGTTTGCAATGTGATGCTACTTTTTTTCTTGGAGACCAGCAACGTAATACACAGCAACCCAAAACAGAGACAAAGTAGGCTGCTCCCTAAAACAGAGAGGCACAACTCATCCTACCTTATTATGGGCTGTCTGCAGACTGACTCTGCTTAGCTGAGTAAAAACTGAGTAAGAATTTAAGGATTTGGTTAATGAAAAATAAGGGCTTGAGCTAGGGTGGGCAAACGTTTTGTCCCGAGGGCCACATCTGGGAATAGAAATTGTATGGCAGGTCATAAATGCTCACAAAATTGGGGTTGGGGTGTGGGAGGGGGTGAGGCCTCTGTTTGGGGTGCGGGATCTGGTATGGGTCCAGAAATGAGAAGTTCAGGATGCGGGAGGGGGCTCTAGGCTGGGGTGGTAGATGGGGTGCCGGGGGGCGGTGAGGACTCCAGCTGGGGATGAGGGCTTTGTGATGGGGCTGGGGTTGAGAGGTTTGGGGTGCAGGAGGGTGCTCTGGGGTGGGATTGAGGGGTTTGGAAGGTGAGAGGGGGATCAGGACTGGGGCAGGGGTTTGGGGCATGAGAGGATAAGGTGATGCAGGCTTTGGGTGGTGCTTACCTCAAGCGGCTCCCAGAAGCAGCGGCATGTCCCTTCTCCAGCTCCTACATGGAGATGCGGCCAGGCAGCTCTGCGCACTGTCCTGTCGGCAGGCACCACCCCTGCAACTCCCATTGGCTGTGGTTCCCGGCCAATGAGAGATGTGGGGGTGGCACTTGGGGTGGGCAGCATGCAGAGCGGAGCCCCCTGTCTGCTCCTATTCATAGGAGCCGGAGGAGGGCCATTCTGCTGCTTCCAGGAGCCGTGCGGAGCAGCTTCTGACCCTGCTCCTCAGCTGGAGTGCCCCAGTGCTGGCAAGTCCCAGACCCCGCTCTCCAGCGGGAACTCGAGGGCCAGATTAAAAGGGCTGGCAGGCTGGATTCAGTCCACGCGCCGTAGTTTGCCCACCCCTGGCTTAAGCATACCCTTTGCAAAAGACTTTGGGCTAAGCTATACCTTCAATTATGTACAATCTCAGTCAATGCAATAGGATGGGTGTAGCAGACGGCTGAATGTGGCTTTTCTGTTCTGTGACTTTTCCCGATTAGTTTAAGACCTAGCTCGGGGATTTGGTATCTAAAATAATTAAAATGTTATATATATTTTTCCACTGAGGTGATTGTTTTGATTCAAGGAGTGAGATGATTGTGATGTATGTATTTATATGATATCTTTTAATAGGTGGATTGAAGCTATTAATTGTCAGAGCAGTAAAACTATAGTGTGACCTACACCACCACAAATTCCATCTCCTTCTTAGTCTTTCCCTTTTTGTTTGCATGGTGACGCTTGATGGCAACACAGCTTACTGGGAGCAGACGCTTCTGTCCATGCTCTTGTGTGAGACTGAATGGCAAAATGTAGGCTCCAGAAACACTTAACCATCAGCATGGTTCTTTTCTCTTTGATATTCTCTTTATATTACCCATACTGCAATAATTTAAATAAAACATCATTTATTAAAAACAGAGAAAATGGGATTAAAACAAAAACAGCTTGTTTAATGTAATTACACTTTTCATAAGCTACACTAGATAAGTCATTTTCATCTTTGTTGTTGGGGGAAAAATAAGATGTGAATAGCTTACGTCTCTTGAAAGCAATCCCCTTGCTGGCCAGACTGGCAGCTTCTCTGGCTGTCCTTATACCAACTCTTCTTTTGTCTTCCTTATTGTCCTTCCTTATTATCTTCCCTCTTCCATTCTTTCCTCATTTTTCCCAAACAGTTTCTGAAGAAAAAGATAAATCTAAACTTCAAGCTGGAATGTTTAAATTCCAGTTCAAGGAGACTACCTATACTAGCTCGATCACAATTGAAGCTGGAATTTACATCTTCCAGCTCGAAGTGTAGACATACCCAAAGAAAGACAGTAGAGTTTTCACCTTCTAGGAGATGGCCCTCTGAGGAAGCGAAGACCCTTCATGATTAATGGCTACTATTCAAAGGCTTAATAACCTAGCTTGGATACCGCCCTTCACAGACCACATTGCCTGACTGTACCCATTTTTGTTCAGCCCTCGTTTTAAATGAGTTTCACCCACCCTCCTCCTGTTTGGTCTTGAGCTATGAATTATGCACAAAGGCGAGGAGCCTTTGCCAAAATGGTGACCCACAGTAATGTTCTTCATACTGATGTGTTTTTGTTTTTTTACTCCACAGAGATCTACGGTTTAACAGAATTAAAGAAATTCAGCCTGGAGCATTTAGACGGCTTAAAAACCTGAACACACTGTAAGTTATTTCCCTTGGTCCCCGAAGACACTTTTTCCCATCTTCAGTCAAACGATTTTACTTAGATTATGTGCCAAATACTGCTAATCGTACTTAAAAAGTCAATGGGACTGTTCGCCTGAGTGTGGCTAGCAAGATTTGACCGAATTGTGAATGAATATACGTGTCTTTGTTATTTGTTTTGTTTGTTTTCAGACATGTTTTCTAACACTTTGTTAGAATTTTAGAGGCCTTAGAAAACACATTGACAGCCCCAATATTTTATTAAAGTTTATTATGCTTATTATGAAAGATATGAAAAATATATAACCGCATATTAACAGTTTTTCATAATTGTGTTGTGTTTTTTAAACTCTAAGGATGTGTAACATTGGATTCTCTAGACCAGCCAGTTATAGCCAAGTTCAGATGCTTCCCCACCACTGCATTTTTTAAACTAGAAATTGGCTGGAAAAGCTCAGTGTAGGCATCCAGAGGGGCAGCATCTCCTCTTCCAGCCCATAATCTAGAGTAGCATTTGGGGAAAAGATGTTTTCCCCCTTCTCGCCATTCTCAGTACTGCATGAAACCAGATTATTTAGGTTTTATGTGCTTTTCTTTAATTTCTCTCTCAGTTCTTTAAGGATTTCACTTTCACCCCAGTGCAACAGAGCACTTAAGCACATGATTTTGTAAGGAAATAGTTAAGCACATTTGGATTTAAAACAGAGAAGGCACAGATTCATCACTGTGTATTTCTGGTAGCAATTGCTGATATGCTATTAGTTTATTTTTGTTTAATCTAGTTTTTGATGCTTGGCTTGTATAAATTTTCAGTCAGACACCCTGGCATTCTGGGTTCTTTGCAGTTGAAAATTGTTTTAACAATTTATGAATTAAGAAACATACTGTTTTCATTTCTTTTTTAGGCTTCTAAACAACAATCAGATTAAAAGAATACCTACTGGGGCATTTGAAGACCTTGAAAATCTAAAATATCTGTAAGTTACTGTGACTTTTTTATATCAAAAGTGAATTAAACATGACTTCAGAAATGGTGAAAAACCAAACATAATTTAATTTTATTCACATTCTCAGGTGTCACACTCTTTTGAAAATCGTAAATGTGATTTCTACTACTGTGGATGGAGTATAAATAGACGGTTTGACATTTGCTACAGTAATACTGAACTTTTCACAGCAATACTGCTGGTTTGAATCCAGGCACAGTTGATACTAACTGAAAATACTTGCTAGTTACAATAGAAATCTGTGTCAAGATTTGCAAAACATCTGTTAAGGATTGGATTTTTAAAGGAGTTCAGAGTCCAAATCCATAGGATCCTTTGAAAATCTATGGTACTATTTCCTATACTTCACATACACCTCTTCCAGATTTGTGCAATTTTCCAAAAGATGTTTTCTATTTTGCATTCTAGTTGTTTTTGTTCCTACATTGTGTTTTATACCAAGTAAACAATTTTAACAGGGTAATTTAAAATCTTATGTATGGATATGCTTTCACTGCTGCTGGTCAAAGCTTTATAGCAATTTTAACAGTTGTGCCATGCAAGTTTAACATTCTTTAGTTATTTAGGTTATGTATGCACCATTTTCTTCTAATTTAAGGAAAATAGCAAAAGACAGTCAATAAAATATTGGCCCATTCGTGTAATCAGAACCTGCAACTAAAAACTGGCATGGGTACTGAGCTTTCTCCCATGAATACTCCCTCTGGAATTGGTCCTTCCAGTACTGGTCTCTCTCTATGTCTATATATTATATAATTAAACTATGTAGTATGAGAAGCTTAACTTTTGCAGCCTTTGAGATATTGAATATAATCTGCCTATCCATATACACTGTATAGAAATAATGGTCTTCACTCTTAAACACTCTGACATTGCACCCTTTTCAAAATTACTTTGTGAATTAAAAAAAAAATCCTGAAAAAATTCAAATTTGTATAATTATAACAGGGGTCGGCAACCTTTCTGAAGTGGTGTGCCTAGTCTTCATTTATTCACTTTAATTTGAGGTTTCACGTGCCGGTAATACATTTTAATATTTTTTAGAAGGTCTCTCTGTATGTCTATATATTATATAATTAAACTATTGTTGTATTCTAAAATAAACAAGGTTTTCAAAATGTTTAAGAAGCTTCATTTAAAATTAAATTAAAATGTTGATCTTATGCCGCTGGCCTGCTCAGCCAGCTGCTGGTCTGGGGGTCTGTTCACCTAGGCCAGCAGCGGGCTGAGCAGGGTCTGCAGCCGGGACCCCATGTGGCAAGAGTCTGGCAGCCAGAAGCCCAGACCAGCAGCAGGCTGTGCAGGGCTGGCGGCTGGGACCCCAGCTCACTGCCACTCAGGGGTTCCATCCGCCGGCTCCTGCTAGCCGGGATCCCGGCTGCTGGACCCACTCAGCCCGCTGCTGTTCCGGGGTCCCAGCCCTGCCCACATACAGTGGGGTACCTATCTTCTCCTTGGTTCTGGCCCATTGTCTTCCTCTCGCTGCACTGAGCTGAGGGTGGGAGTGCACTGAGCACAGGGCTCGGGGTGAAGGATCTGGCCAGGAGCTAGAATGAGGGAGGGGTTCAGGGTTGCGTCAGGAGGTTTGGCTGTGGAGCACTTACCTGGGCAGCTCCCATCTGGTGCGAGGGGTGCAGGTGAGAATGTGGTGGTGGTGGTAATGCAGGAGCTCAGGGTGGTGGTGGGGGTGGGGATGTGGGGGGTGCAAGAGTCAGGATGTGGGGGTGCATGGGGTTGGGGGGCTGGGTATTGAGGGGGTGCAAGAATCAGGGCAGAGGGCTGGGGGCATGTGAGGGGGTGCAGGTGTCAGGGCAGGGAGGCTGGATATGTGTGGGGGTGCCAGAGTCAGGGCTGGTATTGTGGGGATGGTGGTGAAGGAGTCAAGCAGAGGGCAGGGTGTGTGTGAGGGGGTCAGGGCAGAGGGCTAGTATGTGTGTGTGGTGGAGTCAGGCCTCGGGAGGGGGGCCTGGGTATGTGTGAGGGTGCCAGAGTCAGGGCTGGGGTCATGGGGGGGTGAAGGAGTCAAGGAGAGGGCTGGGTGTATATGAGGGGGTTCAGGGCAGGGGCCGGGGGGGGTGCGGGGCACAGGGCTCAGGGCACGGACCTGGGGTGTGTGTGGGGCTCAGGGCAGAGAGATGGGGGTGTGTGAGGGGGAATCAGGGCAGAGGGCTTGTTTGTTTTTAATTCCCCCCAGCACTGGCTGTTGCAGGCCCGGAAGAAGTTGTGCCTGTAGTGGATAAACACCGGCTCTTGGAAATATTCCAAGCAGATGGAACAAGAAGCTTCATCCCGGAGAGTTTCTGCAGGCAATGGATCCTGGCGGGAAAGGAGTGTGTGTGTGTTGTGGGGGGGGGGGTCAGGTCAGGTAAGGGTGCTGGAGGGGATATGCTCCATTCAACCCCCCGCTTCCCTAAGGCCCTGTCCCTGCTTCTTCTCTGCCTCTGCTGGGAGCAGCGAACATGCTGACTCTGCTCCTTCCCGACCTCCTCCCTTGCAAGTGCCATCAGTTGATCTGCCGGCAGGGACGGAGAGATGGAGGAGGGTCAGGAACCCAGCACACTACGGGAAGAGGTAGGGGAACCGGCAGGACCAAGCTTCTGGGGGGAGGGGCAGGGGGAGCGGAGGGCGGAGAAGAGCGGGCCAGGCCGGGCTGGGCAGGATTTTTAATGTCACACTGCTGCCTGCCAGGACTCCGGAAGGAGCAATGTGCCATTAAAATCATCTTGCCATAGGTTGCCGACCCCTGAATTATAATATACGAATTCAAATTTTGTGGTATCGTAGATGCAGCTATGAAATAGCTATATATTGTCCCCACATATTCTGCTTAGATATATCTATGCACATATGCCATCTGTGTGTTAAAACTGATTTCATTCCATGTTGTTTGTTTAAGTAAATCAATAAAAAACATTGTTTATTAATTATAAAACTGGAAGAAGAAGAGGAGGACCCAATGAGGTGACATGATGAAGTCAGTTTCAGCACTATCTGTTATACAAATATACTTTTTAACTTTACTTATTTTCTGGTGTTTGTTTCTGTCATAAAGGTGTACACTAATTGAGATAATGATGAACATAATTTCAATGAAAGGTTGAAAACAAACACTTCAAAATTATTCCCACCTGAGGTTCCCCAATATATCTGTCTTCCAATAGATCTTCCATTGTTGTTCAGATCTTATGGATCTGGAGTCTATAATATCCAGACCAAGGTTCTTTCCTTTTCCTCTTCCTGTCTGAAAGCTAGGGATGTGACCTGGCAGTTGAATAAAATGAAACTTGGCAGTGGACTCCTGATCAATAACAGGACTTTGTCAGCAGAATTCTTTTTTTAAATCCTCTCTCCATTGTTTAACGTAGCCTTTAATAAGCCTCTTTTTACTTTGTTTTTAGTTGACTACTGAATACAGTATAAACAGACACTGCTATAGTGCAGCCAGAAGATTTGTCAGCAGTACTGATGCTAATCTGGTGTTAATGTGTCAGAATGGAGCAGTTTGCTTACATGGTAAAAGTGTAGTGAGAGTGGCCTGCAAGTTTCAGTTAACTAAGCTGTCACACCAGGAGCGGCTCATGACCATGAGTGCCGACCTCAGGACAGGCTGTCAAAAACAGGCCAGACACCCCAAACTGGTGGCTGTTCTATAATTAGATTTCACCAAGCCAGTAACAAATGTGAACTCCTGCATCCCTGTAACAGTCTTACCATGGAGTCACAGACAGTCCCCTTAGACCAGTATTTCTCAAACTGGGGTCGTCGCTTGTGTAGGGAAAGCCCCTGGCGGGCTGGTCCGGTTTACCTGCCCCGTGTGCAGGTCCAGCTGATCGCGGCTCCCACTGGCCGCAGTTCACTGCTCCAGGACCATGGGAGCTGCTGGAAGCAGGGCAGGCCGAGGGAGTTACTGGCCGCCGCTTCCAGGGTGATTCCAGGAGAACTCAGCCTCAATTTAGAATCTCTGGTCCTATCATAGTTCAAACAGCCAAGAATATAGAACATTTTCCTGTAACTGGGTTTTATATCCTTCCTTCAGCTTCCAAGCCCACAGGATGAAGATTCTGCCCATAGTATTTCCCAGATGTGATAGGGTCATTAACCAATCCTTTATATT
The DNA here is from genome assembly GCF_025201925.1 of Gopherus flavomarginatus. Classification (NCBI taxonomy): domain Eukaryota; kingdom Metazoa; phylum Chordata; order Testudines; family Testudinidae; genus Gopherus; species Gopherus flavomarginatus. Next base: position 181,126,601 of record NC_066620.1, on the reverse strand, counting down.
GTGGTGTTCCTTGATGCCTGATCTTGTTTTGGTAGTCCTTCTGCATAGGGGAGAGAGTTTGTGTGTGTGTGTGTGTGTGTGCGTGTGTGTGTGTGTGGTGGGGAGACAACAATTCCCAAACCTCGGTTCACAAGTTCATTTTCAAAATTATAAAGCAAACTTACATATTTTCTTATAGTGTGGAATACAGACATAACAAGTGAGATTAATGCATGCAGCAATTTACAAGCATTTCCAAGCATCTAAACACTAAATACATTCTTATAAGACTAAAACCTGTTTTGAGCTAAACTTACATGGTGAACTGGTCTGGTCCCCAGCTGTGAGTTTGTCAGTTCTTATGCATGCAGCTTGGGCAAGAGCAAGGAAGCAAAGCTTGCCTCTTAACTCAGAAGGGATCAACTAAAATCGAGGTTCTTTTATTAAGAACCATACATTTGTTCACAGGAAACATTGCCAAATAATCCAAATTATTCTCAAATCTTTAGGTATTATTCACTCAAAAGGGCCCTGATCCTGCTAACACTTACAAACATAAATAACTTTATGCACTTGAGGAGTCCCATTAAATTCAATGACATTATTTGTGAACTTACTTATTGCGACTCTCCTCAGGGCAGCCCAGAACCGTAAATCACTATTACCCCTCTGCTTCTGTGAGTTTTGTTGAAGATTAGACTGTATGTCAGTTTCCTGCCACACCATCTGTCTGCATCACCAGCAAACTCCTCAAAACTCTGCCAGTTTGAATCTTGCCTTGCAGGCAACTAACAGTTCCCGAGTTCCCCAGCAACATCTCTGTGTAATGTCAAGTCCCTCTCACTGGGTCCTTATAGAAATTAAGTTTGCTGCCTCCAAGCGCCAGAGCACACACCAGCCTGAGCATTTTGAGCGCAGATCAAGAACACAGTGCTTAACATACTTACTGACAACACCGCTGTAACGTATTCTGTGAAGAAGTTAGGGAGGAGCCTGCTCCAGCTAGCAGAGGGGTAGCTGTATTAGTCTGGATCTGTAAAAGCAGCAAAGAATCCTGTGGCACCTTATAGACTAACAGACGTTTTGGAGCATGAGCTTTTGTGGGTGAATACCCACTTCGTCATGCATCCGACGAAGTGGGTATTCACCCACGAAAGCTCATGCTCCAAAACGTGTGTTAATCTATAAGGTGCCACAGGATTCTTTGCTGCTCCAACTAGGCAATAAAGTTCTGGCAGTTCTGCATCAAGGAGAGCATCATTCCCTCAGACACTCTTTTATGAGGAGCCCAAAATTACTTGTCTGATCATGTCACCAGGAATTTCTCCCAGAATCATGAGTTGTGTCTGAAAAGCAGTGTGCTGTGGTTCATCTTCAGGGAATGGGACATTCCTGCTATTGACCCATTTGCAACAAAGGACAACAAGAAGTGCCATCAATTTTGTTTGCGAGCAGGTCTCAGTCATGGCTCCTTAATCAATGCATATCATATTCATTCCTCTGGTCTTTCACAAGCTGATGCTGGATCATGCCAGACTGGCCAAGACAATGTTGCACCAGCTTGGCCAAGACAATGTTGGCTCTTCAACCTCCTCTGTGTTTTGGTTTGTCTTCCCATTCCTTTTCCTTTTTACCCTGACATACTGACTCAATGTCAAGGCCAAATTTCACATCCAGTGCTGATCAGTCTGTATCTCACAGCATAGATGCTGTGTGGTTAGTTAAGGAGGAGGAGTGCTGTTCCAAAACTGTTTGACAGGTAATAGCAGAAAGCCCTTTACTAGGGCTACTTATTTGGCTAAGTGGAAATGTTTTTCAATTTGGTCCCTAGCTTGGGGAATTCAACTGATGCATGTCTGCATTCAGGACATTTTGGAGCATCTGTTACACCTTCAGTCCTCTGGTCTGTTTCTCAGTTCAACATGGGTGCACTTGGCAGCAGTTTTGGTGTTTCATCCTCTATCCAGGAGAAATCAGTTTTATTGAGCTCTATAGTAGTGAGATTTCTGAGAGGGATCATTTGTCTCTTCCCACTGTTAAAGAGAGTGATTCCTTTGTGGGGCCTTAGTACTGGGCTGGCTGTCCTCATGGATCCTCCATATGAGCCCTGGGCAACTTGTTCTTGGTCTCTCAAATGCCAAAAGACAGTTTTTCTTGTGATGATAATTGCTGTGAGGAGAGTTTGAGAGTTGCAGGCCCTAATGGCTTCTGTATACTAATTATTTTTTAAGACAGGGTGGTCTTGGGGCCACATCCTAAGTTTTTGTTTAAAGCGGTGTCACAATTTCATCTCCAATCCAGCAATATACTTATCTGTATTTTTTCCCCAAGCCTCACTTGACCACAGATGAACAGCATCTTAGTTTTTCAGTTGTGAAATGAAGCTTGGCATTTTATGTGGAAAGAACTAAGCCATTTTTCATCACCTTGACTTTTTATTTCTGATGTAGATTGCATGAAGGACCAAGCAGTCTCTGTGCAAACTGTTTCCAGGTGGATATCATTCTGCATTATTATGGCATGTGGGATAGCTCGGACTATGCTTGGGGCCTTTTCAAATAAGCTCATAACCTCTCTTCTGGCAGAATTGATCGCATTCCTCTATGATGTTCTGATATTGGACATTTGCAGGGCTGCTCCTTGGTCTTTCATATGTACTTTTACCAAACATTACGCTATTATGACTACATTTAGATCAGATGCAAACTTTGGAAAGGCAGTTCTGCAGTCCTTCTTGACATAGACTCCAAGCCCGAACTCTATTAGTTACAGCTTGCAAGTCTCCTGAATAGAATACATATCTGCAAGTACTCGAAGAAAAAACAGTTACCTACCTGTACTGTAACTGTTGCTCTTTGAGATGTGGGTGCAGATCAAACATGACAAACCCTTGGGAAAAAACACAGAAATTGGACTTGTTTTTGACTTAATTAACTTGTGGGTTGCTCATTGGCTAGTTTTTGGCTTGTTGTTTGTTTGGCTTGTAGCTTGTTGCTTCTCATTTTTTATTGGCTCCCGACAAGCAGGGGCAAGGTGGGGAGAGAGTCAGGGGTGCAGAGTGGGTCCACCACAGTCCCAGACTGCACGCCGGGAGGATCTAGTCACATAAAGTGTTGGGGTTCTTAGGGATTGGCTTGTTTTGGCCTTGTTTTGAATTGGGATTAACTTGGTTTTTGGCTTATTGTGAAAGTCGTGGTGCTTATTAACCGAGACAGAGTTGGCAACTGTGGTGCAAATGTGTATTCCACAGCCTACCCTCTGTTCCCTCTGCATCAGAGTATCTGCTTTTGATGTGTGAAGCAACTGAGGGGAGTTGGAGTGGGGCTGCCCTTAAATACTAATCAGAAGGATTATGGGGCCAGAAGGCATGAGCACCACCCTTTCAAACAGTGCTAGGCAAAGTTCTCCAGCTTTAGTGTGCTGGGTGTGTGCATAACTCGGTGGAATACATGTCTGCACCCACACCTTGAAGAGCAACAATTAGAGTACAGGTAGGCACTTGGGTTTTTTTCTATATACCAAAAATATTAAGCATTTAGAAAGGAATCTTTCTATATGTTCTATCCTTCCTGTTTCATAAAAAGAAGTACACTTTTTTTGGTAGGTATGTAGCTGGGGTTATTTATTTTGTTTTTTAAATTAATGACCACTACATTGCCACAATCTCTCTCACACAATGATGCTACATTGTCTGAGGTGGTAATATAACGTCAAATTCTGATTCTAAAAGTAGGACAAAATAAATTTTATTGCTATTAGACAACTGGCTTTGTTTTGCTTTGAAGCCCTTTATTTCAATTTCAGATTCTTAATTTTTGGTAGAGATTCTTTAGCCAATGTGCAACCCCAAGACCTCCCCCCAGAACACCTCATCATAGGTAACCTAGGCCTTATCCATAGCATAGCTAATTCACGTGTTTATTCTGCCCTGCAGTAACTGTGTATTACTTTGGCTGCATGCTCTCCCTCTGTACCCTAGAATGTAAACAAAGCAGTCAAAAATGAAGACTAGAATATAGTCTTCATTTATTAACTAAATAAATGATACACAGTATGTTTTATTCTTTCTGTGCTGTGTTATTCATTATATATGTATATGCTTTGTTCACTTCTGGTAAATTATTGGGTTGACTTGACAGTAGCAGTGACACAGAAAGACGAGGAAGAAAAAACCCCTAAACCTTTAATATATTTAAGGACTTGTGTAATGCCCTGGTGGGGAAAATTTCTTCCTCACCCTCAGCAGAAATAGCTTGCCAGATGCAGACAGGGAAACTATTCAGGCACAATGTACAGCACTGGAAAAAAGGAGGTGCAAGATAAAAAGATATGGAAGAGTGGGGGGGGGGGAAATGTGAGTAGAAATGTAGCTGTGATAAGATTAAAAAAAAACAAAACCCTTATGGGTGAGGACAAGGAGTTTGAATATGAACTGGTAGACAGGAAGCCATTCAGGGAGTTCAAAGCAGGGGATGAGGTGCTCAGCACTGTGGGAGATGATTATTTTTGCAGAGAATTTGGGGCATGCTGGCTGAGAGAGAAGTGAGCGGTCTAAGGCCAGATATGAAAGTTACAATAATCAAGGAGATAATGGTCAGGACATGGAGAATAGTTTTAGCAGTGAGGAAGGGACAGATTTTGGAACTATTAAGATGGAACAAGTGGCAAGATTTAGTGAAAGTTTGAATATGGGGGAATAGGTAGAGAAGGAGAGAGAAGTAAAATGTAATACCAAGACGACAAGCTTGGGGGACTTCTTAAGGATCTTCCTCTCTAGATTCCCTAGAATACACACATTGTCCCTCACCAGTTCATATAAAATGTAGCTGCTGCTATTATCTTCCTTGTTTGAAGAGCTGATCATGTCACTCCCCTCTTTGAATCTCTCCAGTGGCTCCTCATCTGCTCTTCTCTACTTATACTCGCTTGTCAAATTTTGTGTCACCCTCCGTTGACATTGCTGTCTTTTTCCACATGTCTGTCAATCTCTCAAACAATCACTTCCATGGCTTTCTTTACACAACCTTCTATACATTACTTGAATGCTCTGAACTTGTTTGCAAGGCCCATATCCCGCCCACTTTTAAGTCTCACATGAAAATCCACTTCTTCTAGGCTGCCTGTAGTGAATCTTATTGATATATAATAAAATCCTTTTTGTTATTCCCCTTCTCTCTGTCTGTGTGTCGGCTGTCCATCCCAACACCGTGAACTCGCTGGGGCAGGGATCATCTTTTCCTGAGTATATGGAAAGTGCACACCTCACTGTAATTGCTACTGCAAACAAATAGTAACTGTAGAATTGTGTTCCCCAAAACTATCTATCCTAGTAAAGTATATCCACAAGTCACTAATAACTGTTTATTCATCCCTTATAAAGTTCTAATAGGCTATACGTTATAACAGTTTACAGAATTTATAGTTAGTTAAGTGATACATTACTCTGTCCTAAATTACACTTTTAACTAGTGCAGTGTTTGCAAAGTTCCTGTTATTAGACACAGTTGGAGTTTAGTGAGAGTGTTACATATTTTTGGGTGATATTTAGTGTTTTGTCTCCTCATGGGTTTGTGTTCATTAGGCTGCTCTATTACTACTTGAAATAAATTTCTCTCTCCCCCTCTGTTAATGTCACATCCTATTTTTGCATTAAAAAATCATATAACAGAGTGCTGATGTGCAGGTGCAGTAAACATGTCTTACTGACATAGCCCATTTAAGCCCCAGGTATTGTTCAAAGTTGGAGTCTCCAGAGAGGGTACATGATGGAATCGGATCAGCTGAGTACTTGGCATAATGGTCCTGGCTCAGCCTGGAGAAAATGATAGTTGAAGTAAGACCTGGAGTGAAGTTTTACCATGGGGCCGTGAGAGGTCTAGGCAATAGGCAGGAAAAGCTACCCCGGGGGAAGGATTGTGTCTTCCCTTCACCTCTCTTCCCAGTGTGCTGAAGTTTGGAAATGCCTCTAGTGGCTGGGATCAAGTGTTTTTGAGTTGCCTTGTGTTGAATCTAGTATTGCCAACCTCAGGAGATCAAAAATCATGAGTCAGGTCCCCCCAAAATCACAAGATTGGCCCCACAAATCATCAGATATTAACCTCATGAAACAATGGTTTTTAGTCTGTCTCTTGACTTTTTATCTCCCCTCTACTCTTCTGGCTATGTGTTGTGTGATAATTTCAGATTGAGAAGTCAACCTCTAATGCACACAAAATGCATGCTTCTGCCTTCCTTCAACACATGCTTGCTACTTCCACGCCCATGACCAAATGACACCAGTCACTCCATTTCATCTTCATTTGTCTAATCCAGTCTAGTCCGGTTTGCTTGACTAAAGCCCTCTAAGCACACACAAGACCCTTTCTTTTTTGGATGACAGCAAAATTTCTTCCTTCTGAAAAGAGGAGGAGGAATCCTCATATTGCTTAAACTTTTTAATTGAAATAACATCACCTCCCTCATTTAACAACTGTAGGTTGCAATAAGATAAAAAAAAGATCTCTTAATAAAGTAAAAAGGGAAACATCTCTTCATCTAACACAGAGAAGCTGCTTAATGAAGGAAACAGAATACAAATTCAATTAATTATGTCCAAAACCTGACTTCATGGGACATACTGGGTTTCTTTGGTGTAAGTGACAGGAGACTTTTGATCCTCTGATTTTTGGAGTGCACCAGTGCTAATGTTTTATAGAACACTGAAACATCAATGTTAACGTGAAAAGTTTATTTTGTTCCCTTCTTAAATATATAATTTAGACAGAATATGTACCAACTTCTAGAACATCGAAATTGAGATGAGTTCAAAGTTTGTGTATATCCTGGGGATACTTAGCAGTTGCTCAGATTCATCCAGCAACTTGTTTGTTTTCATCCTCTTGGGGAGGAATACAAGGCACATAGACACAACTTAGTATTCTGTATGCATTGATTCTGGGTAGTACTAGCGTGGATATCAATGCAACATATCTAGCATCCATGTCCCATACAGGGAAAAATTATTTATTTTTGCTATCTTAATGCCGTTATACAAAGATACTGAGTTGTATTTATTTTTGAATATTTTAAAAGCTGGCAGATTATTGCAGAGACACTGTATAATTTTTCTCCTTTTTGTTACCTGAATTTGGTGAAGGAGAAATAGATTTCCATTAAAATCTAACAGTTTGGTCCAGTGCTAAATTTGTAATGATAGAGGTGCCAGGGCTAAAGCAATTTTTCTTTTTTACTTTCATAACTGACGCAGCAAGCCCAGAGATGCTGGGGCTATGAACTGCCAAGCCCTGACACAAATTAAGCACTGGTTTGGTTCAGTGTTCAAACCGAATATTTTAAAGAAAACAGGATGCTGCAAGCAACCTCAGTGTTCTTTGGGATATCCAGTTAATCAAACTAACACTCGCATCCATTGAGAGCCTGTCAGGAAATGAGGGCAAAGGAACCTCCAAAAGGGCACGGTAGCACCCAGAGGCCAAAGGCCCTCCAACTATCAGTGTCAGGGCAGAGAGGGCCCCCGAGTCTTCTGTGCCTTTCTGGTGGCCTGGGGAATGGATTCTCAAGCAGGAAGCATTTTGAGTGTGTACATGTTTTTGTTTTGTTTTTCTAATATGTAGTAGAAAAACTGTCTTCATGTGTCGACTTAATTCTTCTTTTCCACCTTAATGTAGCTCTTGTTTGTGTACTAATATTACTGATTGTTTCTTGTTTCAGCTATTTGTACAAGAATGAAATCCAGTCAATTGACAGGCAAGCATTTAAAGGACTTGCCTCTCTAGAACAACTGTAAGTGCCTTTTCTCTTCTGTGCTATCATCTACGTGGTTGCCTTTCAGAGGAAAAGTGCACGTCTTGATTAGTATTTTCTTCCTGCATGCTTTGCATGTCTGCACTGGAATGAGATGTTAGTCAAACGTTCTTATAATCATTTGCATGTGAAAAAAAATTGATCGGTGTCAAATTCTTCATTTCTATGTTTGTCTTTTATTTGTGATTTATATTCCAAGTGTCCTAGTGCACTGTGTAGTAGATTTGGAGAAGAAGCATGATCACAAACAAATACTGAAAACAGTGTGCATCAATTAGAGATTCAAGGTCTGATTCTGCTTTCACCTACATAGGTTTTACAATGCTGCAACTCCTATGACTGCACTGGAGTTGCTCTTGTTTTACACTGGTGTAAATGAAAGTTTGAATCAAGCCCTGAAATTTATTTCAGTACTTTTATCTTTAATTAAAAAAAACCCTTTAATTATTAATACACATGTGGCTGTTCATTGCCGTATATTGGGGGAGGTATCCTCATTGTCTGTAATGTGGAAAGTGTTTCAGTTAGCTTTCTGCTGGCAACATTGTGTAAGCTATTGTTCTCTTACTGAGTTTCAAGTGAAGAAGAATTTAATTTGAAAATGAATGGAAAATAGCCTGTACTAGTATGATTAAAAAGAAATGTATTGTTTCAGCTATGTGTTTGGTTATTCACAGTTTACTTAATTAGAAAACAGTTCACCATTACACAGTAATTCAAGTAGTACTTGGACTGGTAGAAACAGCGATAACTAAATAGATAATATTGCAGATCTGTCTGCGAAGTCTGGAAGTCTTAAAGTTCCATTAATTTTGCAGAGGATTTTTGCTTTGTAGGGTGAATTTCATTGTCTGTCGTTGAATTCCTATAAAAGAGAATGTCCTTTCCTGCAGGGCAATAGGAGTTTTGAGTTTCCAGACTATATTCGTATATTTATATTTGTGCTATACATACTGTCTCTGCATTTTTATCCATCATATGAAGTTTTATATGCAAGAAAAGTACACTTTGGAAAATACACAGAAAATCCATATACACATATTTTAGAGGGCACTTGGGTGCCTTTTAGGGGAACAGGTTCTATTTAGGTACTAAGTGTGAAACACACATGATAACTGTCATTTGTCTCCTTAAAGCCTTTCTCTTCCTCCCTCTCTAGCACTGGTTACTGCAGCTTACTGACAGCAACTGGTAGGGCTTACTTGCATGCTAATAGCAAATCTTATTTTCTTCATAGTACATTAATTATTTAGGTGTGCCTGTTAAATTACTAACTTCTGTAAAATAATAAGCTTTCATCTTAGGGTACGTCTACAGTCTGAAATTAATTCAAACTTATTCTATTTGAATTTTTGGAAGCCATTTTATACATTCGGTGTTGTGTGTCCCCACTAAAGCTATCCCACAATTCCTGCCACCCATTGGAATTGTAGGTTAAGCTGCCAGTGCATGATGAGGCAAAAACATTCTTGCAGGTGTTTCTGGGTGTGTGCCATCACTCACTCCTCCCTCCGTGAAAGCTACAGCAGACGCCATACTGCCAGCAGACGGAGCAATATGGTGCACCGCCTGTCTCCTGGTACTCTGAATCCACCTCGTATGTCCTCTCGTCTTTCTATCTACTCTTTTATCTAACTATTTCCTGGCTTTTTTTGGCTACCGTGAACCGAGAAGCACAGCTTCCGCTGCAAACTCTGCTCTCCCGCTCTTGCATTGCTAGGTAATTTTTCCATGTTGTCTGTCCTGGGCTCTCATGCAAGCTATAGAAGGCAACAATTCCCCACCGTTTTTCAGCCATTGTGAACTGAGCCGCACAGCTTCTGCCGCTTTTTCCATGTTGTTGATCCTGGGCTCCCATGAAAGCTACAGACAATAATTCCCTGCCTTTTTTTGGCCATCGTGACCTGAGCTGCACAGCTTCCGCCACAAGCTTTGCTCACGCTTCTGCTGCAAATACTGCTCTCCCACTCTTGCAGCGCTAGCGAGCTTCTCGACTCTGTGAAAGCTACAGAAGACAACCATTTACCGCCTTTTATCGGCCATCTTGAACCAAATAGGCCTCCTCATTTCGCGCCCTTTTCCCAGGATTACCCGTGCAGACGCCATAGTGCGGCAATCATGGAGCCCGCTCAGATCTCCTTTGCAGTTTTGACTATTGTAAATACCTTGCACATTGCAGTATGTGCAGTATCTTCAAAACCGGGCGAGGAATCGATGACAGTGTGATTACTATATTGATGAGGACGTGGACACAGACGTTCCTAGAAGCATGGCATGTGGCGATTGGGTGATCATGGTGGCATTGGGCCAGGTTTATGCTGATTCTGGGCCTAGGAAACAAGTGCAGACTGGTGGGACCACATAGTGTTGCAGGTCTGGGATGATTCCCAGTGGGTGCGAAACTTTTGTGTGCGTAGGGCCACTTTCATGGAACTTTGTGACTTGATGTCTGCTACCCTGGAGCACAAAGACACCAAAATGAGAGCGGCCCTCACTGTTGAGAAGCGAGTGGCCATAGCACTGTGAAAGCTTGCAACACCCAACAGCTACTGGTCAGTCGGGAATCAGTTTGGAGTGGGCAAATCTACTGTAGGGGCTGCTGTGCTGCAAGTAGCCAACACAGTCATTGACCGGCTGCTGTCAAGGGTTGTGACTTTGGGGAATGTGCAGACCATTGTAGATGGCTTTAATGTGCTGGGGTGCCCTAACTGCAGCGGGGCCATAGATGGAACGCATATCCCTATTTTGGCCCCGGCACTCCGGGGGGACCGGTACATAAACTGCAAGGGGTACTTTTCCATGGTGCTGCAAGCATTGGTGGATCACAAGGAACGTTTCACCGACATCAACATGGGATGGCCGGGAAAGGTGCATGACGCTCGCATCTTCAGGAACTCTGGTCTGTTTGAACAGCAGCAGGAAGGGACTTACTTCCCAGACCAGAAAATTACTGTTGTGGATGTTGAAATGCCTATAGTTATCCTTGGGGACCCAGCCTACCCCTTAATGCCGTGGCTCATGAAGCCATACACAGGCACCCTGGACGGTAGTAAGGAGCAGTTCAACTATAGGCTAAGCAAGTGCAGAATGGGGTGGTAGAATGTGCTTTTGGACGTTTGAAAGTGGGGCAGTTTACTAACTCGGTTAGATCTCAGCACAACCAATATTCCAATTCTAATTGCTGCTTGTTGTGTGCTCCACAATCTCTGTGAGAGTAAGGGGGAGACGTTTATGGCGGAGTGGGAGGTTGAGGCAACTCTCCTGGCGGCCAATTTCAAGCAGCCAGACAACAGGGCGATTAGAAGAGCGCAGGAGGGCGCGATGTGCATCAGAGAAGGGTACGGTGTGACAGTTTTGTTTGTTTCTCTTGAAGTTACCTGCCCCCTATATATATATGAAAGGAAATAAAGTCAGAATTGTTTAAAAACTGTTCTTTATTATTTGTTGCACAACACATTGAGAGAAATCCGAAGGTAGACCACGGTGGGATGCGGGAATTGGGTTAGGTGGGTGGAGGAGGAGGTAAGGACAAGTCCAGAAACCAAATCAAAAGTTTGCATATGCCAGCTTTCTTCCGCTTGAGCGATCTCCTGGTGTTGAGTGTGTGGGTCTCCGTAGCCTCCCCGCTCGTGTTCTTGGGCGTCTGGGTGAGGAAGCAATGGAACTTGGGGAGGAGGAAGGGCGGTTATACAGGGGCTGCGGTGGCTCTCTATGGTCTTGCTTCCTTTCCCACATTAGATCCACAATACAGCAGAGCATGTGAGTTTGCTCCCCCATGAGCTTGACCATAGTGTCCTGCTTGCTCTCATCGCGCACGTCCCTCCTCTCTTCATGTTCCTGTAATGCTTTATGGGACTCCACAAATTGTTTGCCTCCATGCATTCAGCTGGGCCCTATCAGTGCGGGAGGACTGCATGAGCTTGGCAAACATGTCATCTCGAGTTTGTTTTTCCCTCCTAATCTGGACCAGACTCTGGGACGGAGTAGATAGGGTCCGCGTTGAAACATTTGCACCTGCGGGAGGAGAAAAAGAGAGGATAGTACTTTAAAAGATACATTTCAGAGAACAAAGTGGACACTTTGATGTGGGCAAGCCATCACATAGCCGGGCAACAGAATTCAGCTTGCAGGCAGCCTAGGGGCATGCAGGGTTCTGCTTCTTCTACATTCAACTAAATGCTTTCAAACTGCTGGGTCCCCTTTCCCATAGCAAGCAATGCCTGGTGGGTTTGCCATATAAAAGGAGGGCCCGTGGGCTCTCTGGGATGATCACTTCTCACAACACCCTCCTTTCCCCCTGCACCCACCCTGTGGCTCCGATGAGGCTCTGAGCAGGGATGAGCCCTTTAAACATGAACAGCCCAGTGCGGCTGGGTTTCCTCCTTTCCCCCCACCGCTTGGCTCTCACTCACCAGAAGTACTTTGTCCAGGGTCATGGTCTGGGAGCCCACCTTAGGAGTGGGTGGAGGCTATTGGCTCCAGCATTAAGAATAGTTCCTGGCTTGGGAGGGGAATTGAATTTCCCACTTGCCACCTGTGCACTGTCCTCCTCCTCCTCTTCATCCTCAAATGACTCTGCCTCCTCGCTCCTCTGCATCTCCCCCTTTGCAGGTGTCCACAGACAGTGGTGGGATAGTGGTGGCGTCATCCCCCATAATTGCATGCAGCTCACGGTAGAAGCGGAATGTATGGGGCTGTGACCTAGAGCACCCATTCGCCTCCCTGGCTTTTTGATACGCTTGCCTGAGCTCCTTGATTTTTGTACGACACTGTTGTGTGTCCCTGGAGTAGCCCTTCTCCGTCATGGCCTTGGAGACTTTAGCGTACGTATTTGCGTTCCTTTTTTTGTAACATAGTTCTGCCATAACAGACTCATCTCCCCAACATGCGATGATATCCAGTACCTCCCGTTCGGACCATGCTGGAGCTTGTCTGCGAATCCGGGACGGCGTGATCTCCTGTGATGGTGGACTCTGCATGGTCGCCTGTGATGGTGGACTGTGCGGATGGTGACCAAACAGGAAGTGAAATTCAAAAGTTTCCATGGCTTTTCCTGCCCATCTAGCTAGTGCATCAGAGTTGAGAGTGTTGTCCAGAGTAGTCACAAGGGAGCATTTTGGGATAGCTCCCAGAAGCCAATAACGTCAAATTGCGTACACAATATCTTTAACCCGGGATTGCGATCTCAATTTAAGCGCTATTCCACTTGCCAAGGTGGAGTACAGAAATCAGATTAAAGAGCCTTTTAAATTAAAAAAAAAATGGTTTGGTCATGTGGACGGAATCATTTTTCTTTTTTGAATTAGCTTGGCTCATTCCAAAATAACAGACTAGTGTAGACCAGGCCTTATTCACGGGTGTGATATGCTGTAGGTAGCAAAAGACAGGTTTTCCCATGCAGTGCCTTTCTAGTGATCTGCATTATGATTGGGAGATCTAACTCGCTGTGGGGGTAAATGACACATTCTTTATGTTCCTCTAGTTTAGATCTCAGTTGTGCACAGACTCTCTGGTTTGAGAATTGTCATGTAGTATTAATTTAATTTAAGAAATGACTTGAGACCGTCAGTCTTATTACTTATAAACTTCATTTCCCTGTGGGATTCAAAAGACTTAGAACTTAGATTTTGACAGTTTCAGTTTTAGTTTTAAAAGTGTGGAGTGACATCTGATGTCCTGCTTCACTTGGATTATGTTTGTTACCCCAAGCACTGAATATAACTTAGTTGCTCTTTTGAACAGTCTCCCCGTTATGGAAACAATATCATTCTATTAAATGTATATGCTAATATTAATATAGCACTTTTTATTTGTATATATGAAAAGGAAGGGCAAGTATCATTATCCTCAATTTACAGGTTACACAGCAGGTCAGTGGCAGAGCTTGGAAATAAAATCGAAGTTGTCTGATAGTCTAGTGCCTTATCCACAACACTATGCTACTTCACTATATTCCAGGCAATACAGGCTTCTTATTTTCTTTAGTTATTAACAAATTTCCTTCCTAGGTTTATTGACTAAACCAAATTTTGTACTCCAGTACACAGTGCAACTCCTTCTGAAGTCCTGAGAATTGCATGTACATATCAAAATGAAAAAAATGGTTCATAATATTTGTTTGGCGTTCACACAGAATGAAACAGTAAGGTTTTGTATGTGTATATTTTATTGTTACTCTATTCAATTAATATGTATATATGTATACATTTCAATTTAATAGAATAACAGAAAGTTTTGTTTGTGTCTTACCTGAGTTTCCTTAAGTTATGATGTTGAGAGAGAAACCGCATATGCAGACAACAGTATAGTTAGCCCCCCATCATTGTCCACAGGCAGGATTCCACTTTTCCCATAGGCTGTGTGGCATCATCCTCACCTAATGACTCATTAGAAACCTCCTACCCACCCTCCGAATTTAGCAACTGGAGTAGCATCTCTGGACTAGATTCTGATCTTCTTTGTACCAGCGTAAATTTAGAATAACTCCAATAAAGTCAGCAGGATCGTGCATGCTCATTACCACTGAAAAATCAAGTCAAATTTATTTGGAAACCTGAATATTAAGTCAGTCATAGCAATTTGGAAGTGCCATAGATACCTAGTTTGATGGATGGCAGATATTATTTTAGCCCTGGTCACAGAAGCTGACCCCTTAATAAAATGAAATTTCTAAATACTTGTATGTATTATGTCCTGTGGTTTCTTCTCCACAGTTTTCCTCCCAAGTAACTGACATATTATAAAGAGAATTGCTGTAGTACCTTTCACACAAGAAGAATAAAACCTTTTCTGTGAAATCCTTCTAAGAAGAGAATCCTTCTTCTCCAAAATGCTAATTTAATTATTGAAGTTTTAGCTATTTAATTTTAGTGGAATATTAATTATATATATGATTTTCACATTAACATACTTCTTGTTATAACTTTATCTGTTCTAATATAAGAGCTATGCATTCAAATGAACATGTTCTTTGTTAACTGAGTCAGTAATAGTGTGCAATCTTACATACTATGCTACAGTTTCTGAAACTAATATTTATCATGATTTTTTCTATTCAGTCTTCTGTGGTTTTGAAATGTTGGTATAAAAAGATGACAACTTCTTTGGAACAAAGACTGCCTCTTTATTGTGTGTTTGAACAGCATCTAGCACAATGGGAACTTGATCCTTGATTGGGGCCTCTATGACTTGGGTACCTAGATGCTACAGTAATATAAATAATAATAGTAATAATAATAAATAATATGCACTAGCACAATACCTACATTAAATAGTAATAGTAAAAAGGGAACATTTTGCAAAACAAATGCAGGAATTATTTTGATCAGTTTTGAATAAAACTTTTCACAGTGGCCTGAATGTAATATTATTTGCTGACACTTAAACATTCAGTACATAGTTGGTATTCACTTTATGGATTTAAACACTTTTCCCCTACAGATCTGGAGGTATTATTATACAAGAACAATTGACAGATTTTGAACTATATTACAGACTATAAATTTTAACTCGGTCCCTATTCTAGAGTGCTTGCACCATATAGCTGTTCATTGTAGCCGATGATGATACCATGACATGACGTTTTCTCATGTCTGTGATGCATGAATGCCTGTGCACTTTTTTTAAGTGAGAAGACTGTTGCCCAGAGGCAGGGTTGCAACAACTGGGAACTTCATTAGTTGCACTGGATAGTGATTGACATCTTTGTGCCTTGTCAGGCTTACATATTCCACACAATGTTTCTGCAATGCCTTTCCAGCAGTTGAAGCAAAAGTTCTCTGCCTTGTCCACCAAAGCAGAATTACTATGTGAGGGATAGACATTTTCCATCACTGTGCTTGTTTCCATATGGCAACTCTCAACTTGGGTTAACCCACCTGTCAAAGAGGTGTCTCATAGTGCGGCTGCTGTTGCATACTGGGAGCTACCTTGACCTACAGGTTAGAGCTGGATACAAAATGGGGACCAATGAAAGCGAACCACTCGAGGGTGTGACTTCTCTGAGTTTCAGAGGTACTGCCTCTCTTTGTACATGCCATACTCCCCAGTGCTGCACCAGGGACATGCAGGAGAAATTTTATTTTCAGTGGCCTTTATTTGAATGTTTATTCTGTAAAAATAGGTGGGAAGAGAGCACATGCATGTCTGATGCTGAGGAAAAACTAGTTCAGGAACTGATGCATTAACACAACCGTTCAGAAACTAGTATCTGTGAGAATCTGATCTTTGTATTTGTGTGGTCATTAAAAACCTGATGAATAAGCAGAGCTGTATAAGATTCTGGTGAATAAGTGCTGTGAAGCAAGTTAAAAAGTTAATGCCACCTGGAGGGTAGCACCTCTGACTTCTTTTTCTTTTTCTTTTCCCCTTGTGACTGGAGAGCAGTTAATGAGTCACTTCACCTTGAATGGTCACTTGAAATATGTGAGAGACAACGTGAGATAACATCTTTTACTGGACCAACTTCTGTTGGTGAGAGAGAGACCCCCATCTCACCAAGCTCATCGTCAGAAGGAAGCTTCCCACAGACTAAGGCTATGTCTACACTGTGCACCTTACAGTGGCACAGCTGTGCCGGCACAGCAGTGCTGCTATAAGGTACACAGTGTAGCTGCTCTTTCTCGGCAGGGGTATTTTTTTTCACACCCTGACGGACAAAAAATTTTACTGCTGAAAGTGTAGTGTAGACATAGTCTAATACTCACCAATTCAAAGCAGGGTCTGGTGTGATCCTGCCAGAGCAACACTGCTAGAATGATCAACACACCCACAGCACACCTTTCAAGATCCATGTGTCGTATACTTGCCCCTCACAAGATGTGTTATAGCTCATCCAGTGCACTAACTGCCCCAATAGCAACAATGTGGGTAAAACCAGACAATCACTATGCTCTGGAATCAACTCTCACAGGAAAATGATATAAGACAAAAATACCATATCATCTGTGGGTCAACACTTTTCAGAAAGTATCAGAGGGGTAGCCGTGTTAGTCTGGATCTGTAAAAGCAGCAAAGTATTCACCCACAAAAGCTCATGCTCTAATACGTCTGTTAGTCTATAAGGTGCCACAGGACTCTTTGCTGCTTTTATTTTTCAGAAAGAAAGCATGATTGATCTATCCTTATTCTCAAAAGAAACCACAATACCTTCTAAAAATGGGTCTGCGAGCATAAATTAATAACTTTGCTAGATACTACAAATCATGGACTGAATAGATACACTGTGTTTATGGCTTATTACAATGATTTATAATCCACTTAATCTGCCTGCTCAGCTTTTGTTTGTATGTTTTTTTCGTTTTTTCCTTCCCCTCACCATTCCTGGAGTATTATTAATGGGCCACTTCACCTCTAACAGTCCCTTGAAATACGTGTTAACTACTTATACTAAACAATCTGTTCCATCTTGTATTTAGCTGTGACACTGAGGCTATGTCCACACTAGCACTTTTGTTGGTCACCCCCCGACCAACATAAATTTCACTGACAAAAGTGCTGGTGTGGGCAGCACTATGTCTGCGGGAGACGCTTTCCTGCTGATATAGCCACTGCCACTTGTTGGGGTTGGTTTAATTATACTGGTAGGAGAGCTCTCTCCTGCTGGCACAGAGTGGCTACACAGGAGATCTCACTGTGGCACAGCTGTAGTGGGACAGCCGTGCCTCAGTACAGCTGTGCCACTGTGAGGTCCATAGTGTAGACCTAGCCTGAGTACATTTTCCAGATCTGAAGAAGAGCTCTGTTGTAATCTTGAAAGCTTGTCTCACTCACCGACCAAAGTTGGTCCAATAAAAGATACTACCTTACTCACTATGTCTCTCTAATATCCTGGGACCAACATGCCAACAACAGTACTGTAAGCAACATTTCTAAGATAAACAGTATAAGATATTTCCTCAATATTGTTCACTTTTGGGCAATGATTTATTAGTGTGGAATGTCTGTTCAATGTGTGTATATATAAATGAATTGATTTTTAAAATCATCTTTCGTATCTCAACTTGAAAAACAACATTAAAGGTCAACATCCAAGTGTCTTATCCACTCTATGGCTTCTGATTATATGGAGTTAATCAGGGTTGTCCCTCTGGAGAAGGATCTTAGAAGGCAATAATTCACTAGACGTTCCATGGTTTGGATGACTTCTCCACATTCACATATCAGGCTCTACTACATTTTCCATTTGTATAATAGGTAATTGCAACATCTGGATCAGATTTGCCCTGATCCATATGTTACATGAAGTGAAGCCAGGTGGGTGATCTGCAGGATTGGATTCATAATCAGTCCTTGATTCTTGACTCTGCTATTGTTCCACAGCGTCTGCTTTTTTGGTGATAGTGCTGATGTTTTAAGAGCTTTGGCTGCTAACCAGAAAGGGTCCCTGGACTTAAGGAAGCATTCTGGGTTGTTTTGGAGATCTTCATATAGGGGCGTGTTTGGATGGGTTATTGTGCAGTCATATTCACGTACTGTTGCTGTTTGTCTTTGGAGGGATGGTAGTAAGATATGCATAAGGAGAAGGAGTCATTCTGTCAGTTTTGAGTTCAGCACTCACTTGACAGTTCTCACAGCAGTGTTCAATTACACGTTGACAAGTTTCATGTGTACACTAACTGATCACAATGGCATGAAATATTCATCAGCTTAGAAGATGAGGGTCAAGGTGGTTGTCTGCAAGGTGTGAGCATCTGTTGCCCAATTGGTCCCAGTTAGTTTGTGGATTATATTGTTCCTAACCTTTATGATGGCAGTGGTCTTCATCGGATGTTGGCAAGATGTGAGGTTACAATCCAGAATTATTCCAAGATATTTCAGGAAATCCTTGTGCCTGAGTTTGGTGTCACAGAAGGTGACATTCAGGTGTTTCTTTGCATGTTGATTGATCAGGTGGAACACGGAGACAACCGTTTTTGAGGGTTTGCTTGTAGTCACCGTAATCAGTAATACACTTATAGCGTGGTCAGATCTTCTGCAAGGGTGCATTCCACTTGGGTGAAAGTACTCATCTGAATGGCGAGTGTGAGATCATCTGTGTATCCAAATTTCAGTGACTAGGTCAATAGTACATTGTTGATACAAATATTAAAGAGCAATGGTGCCAAGACGGATCTATATGTGAGCCTGTTCATTAAACAACAAGCTGGTCTGTTGTATTAGATGTATGCAAAACTTGTGGTTGGTGAATTTTAAAATACTTAAACAAGGAGGTTTATATGAGTTGTTGGTACAGACAAAAGTGAATAAGACATAAGTAACAGAGCGCAGGACATAGAGCGAGGAACTCTAGAGTTCTAGTCCTGGTCCTAGTTTTGGACTTGAATTTGTGACCTTAGCTTGTATTGGAGCTAATCAAACTATTAGTTGCAAATAATTTCTTCTTCTTTAGATTTGGCCCCTTCTCTAATCATGTGAAACAAATCAGGATTTATATTTTGTCATTATTCAAAATTAGTTCAAATAACTTCACAAATATATTTGAGTTTATGGCTAGTTACTGAATTACTCATTATCAAGTAGTCAGAGTATTACCGTAGTTTAGCTGCTGCCCTAAGTCATATGGCATGGTTTCTGATTGTATGACCTAACGTCTATAAACCGCTAGAGTGCGTGAAGAAACTGAGATGTTAAATCTCTTAGGAAAAGGATGGAGAGCACTTTAGGGAGAGATGCACTGGAGACAAAAAGGGGAAAGGATTTCTTTGACACTGAAAGTCTACCCTATCTTCTGTACAAGAAATAGCTGTATATATTGATGGTATGAACCTTTATGCATATGAATTTATGTTGGCTAGGTACATTGGCTCCAGGTGTAAAACAATTCTGAGTTGCTCCATGATTTAGCGAAGAGAAGGTCATGAGCCAGGTTTATTGGCTGTCTAGTAGATTTGACATTAAAATTTCACTTGTCACATTCACCTAGACTTATTGCTTTGGCTGTTTCTCTTGTCTCCCTACTGGAACCACTTACTGGCATACACTTTCTCCTTGATGATAGTGCTGAGGCTGATATGCCTCTTTCCCTGTCAGCAGCCCATCAACATTGGATTGTTGGGCACTTGTCTGGTTGCTAAACCATGTATGTGGCCCTGTCCTCTGAAAGGAGTAGCTTTATGGGACAGTGGTTTCTGAGATTATCCCCACGGGGTTTTTTCTCATCTCTCTCCCCACTTGAGTTCCAATATCAGGCCATGTGGCAGGCACCTTGCTCTTTGGTCTGGACCTGGAACATGGTCAGAGTATTTCCAAGCAAGAGAGTTTCTGCTCTTTAAGTGTCTTCCATGTTCTCATGCTGCACGCTTCTCAAGCAGCTGAGTTGGTTTTTTGGCGTTTTTTTTTTTGTTTTTAGCTTAGTGTTTTTTTTAAATTACTGTTTTTTCCATATTTTCATTCCTGACAGATTTGTTAATATTCACTAATATGCATAAAACCACTATGAACCTAACCTTGCAGCCCTTGATCATGAATAGCCTGTTACCATTAGTGGAACTACTCATGTGAGTAAGGATTGCAGATTCAGACCTTCCGTAAGTGCCAAGTATTTTTTTAATATCCGAGGCTTTTGTACTCCAGAAGGAACCTTAATAACCAATATATATACACCAAATAGTGGGCATCTTTTTCTGTTTAGTGTTGCAGTTAGATGTCTATTCGTACACCAGACAGTAATAATTATTGGGTAGACTTTTTGGGGAAAGATCTGTCCAGTTGGTGATACAGCCCACCTGCACTGATTTTGTGTTTATGAATTTCTTTGAGAATAGTATCCTTCTGGTTAGAGAACAGGAGTCTTAAATTTTTTTTTTTTGAGAGGGAATAGGAGGAGGTTAGAATTGCCATAGCTTTTACGTTTTACTGATAGGGCAGTGGTATTACAGGCAAAAGACTTCTCTTGAGACAGCATCTTTGAAAGGTTTCAGTCATTCTCACGGTATTCAAAAGGCGAGATACCAAAAAAAAATATGTTGGAATGTCCATTGAAGGTTGCAAATCTTTACTAATAAAGTTACAACTTTTTCCTACGGAAAATTCTTTCATACTCATTTTTTTCAACCACACAAAATAAATCAAGTGACTTCATGTGGTGGTCTGGGTGGTAGGATTCACTAGGAAAATGATAGTTGCAGGAGAGAGGGTCAGAAAATGTAAAACCAAGATTTCTCAAAAAGCCCTGGTTCTACTGTAAATAAAACAAGTTTTATTACATATTAATTGATTGATCCAAAATTTGTAGGAAAGATTCTATAAGATTTCTAATATTGATAATAGCTATCTGGGTTTTTAGCAAAAAAATGTTTTTTGGATCTATGATCTGATGTTTTTTGCAAATACTGTAATCTATCGTTTCTTACCAGTCCTATGATACATGTGGGTTAACTGATTGTCCCATGAGTTTTTGTAAATACTTAATTTTGACAGAAGATTGTTTGAAATATGATTAGTTGATCCAAATATATTGTTATTTTTACCAATATAATAGCAACTTTTAAAACCTTCCTATTGTGTAAGGCCTCTTTCTTTCATGGAGAAGTGTAGGATCCAAAAGACATGAAAAGACAATTATGCCACTACATCATTAATCTGTAATCATTTACAGATGTGCTCGGCAGCATGAGAAGGCCTTTACATACCAAGTTTCTAGCTGCACAGTACCACTTCCGTTAAATAAATTATTCCAGTGATGTTTTGTTATCTACAGGTATCTGCACTTTAATCACATAGAAACATTGGAACCTGAATCCTTTACGCATCTTCCAAAACTTGAAAGACTGTAAGTTTTACTTTTGTTTGGAAATTTTGGTAAGCTGTAGTAGTCAGTAGCTTCTTTATCTGACCCAGATCAATAGCTTTTATTTTGTACTGAAACTTTCATGATGTAAGAGACTGAGGAGCGAAGTGCTGAGCACCTTCTGACAAGTGTGGTGCACCCTTATCTCCCAGTGACTTCTGGTCAGGCCCTAGTTGGGGAAATGGTTTAATAACACTGTTTTGTGTACAATTTGCAATCTCAAAATGAGTTCAAAACAATTGTGATTGATGATTGTCTATCAGAAAATAGATTGTATGAAACATGACATAGGAGGATTAAATTTGTGTAAAAATGGTTCATTTGATTACTCCCCCCCCCCCCCCCCCGCTGTCTGTCATGTAGTTTTGTCTCCAGAGTAGACTAAAAATGTTTCTTTCTTGGGTGGAGGAGGAATTCCAGAAGAATGTATATGGAATGAAAACATTTCAAAATCTGAACTCATGCATGAACTCCTCTGTATTTTTAACAGATTTTTGCATAATAACAGAATAGCTCATTTAGTTCCTGGGACATTTAGTCATTTGGAATCTATGAAGAGATTGTAAGTAAATTAAATTTACATACTGAAATAATTGAAATAGTCTAAGTATACTTATGTCTCATCTTATAGTGTCCACCTCCTTTGACAGTTTGTTCCACTGCCTAATTGTTCTTACCATTAAAGAATCTAGTCTAAACTTTTCCTTCCATGGTCTTTATCCTTCAGTCTTTTGTGACTGTGACTAAACCCCTTCCTTGCTGTATTATCTTGAATTTATTTATAGACTGTGGCCTTGTCTGCAATGAGTCTTTTATATTGTAGACTAAATAAACTCAGCTTCTACAGTCTTTCCTCCTAATTCTGTTTTAAATTCCTTTGATCTTCTTGTATAACGTTTGTTGCCCATTGTATTTTCTCTAGGTTGCTTTTTCTAGATCCTTCGTAAACTGTAGAGACTAGATGTAAAATTATCTAAAGTGCTTTAGTACTTTCGGAACCGAAGGACATGGCTACACTCAAAACTCCAAAGCGCTGCCGTGAGAGCAATCCTGCAGCAGCGCTTTGAAGTGGGAGTGTGGTTGCAGTGCCAGACCCGAGGGCACTGGGCTGGGGCACTGTTTACACTGGCGCTTTACAGTGCTGTAACTTGCTGCACTCAGAGGGGTGTAAAGCGCCAGTGTAACCATAGCCCAAGTGACATTTTTCTAAAGTGATGCAGGCACTTTGGTCCAAGTTCACAAAGGGACGTGGTCATTGCAATACTTAACTTTCAGGTGCTAGCTACTCTGTGGAATCCTCAGACCCTGAGTTAGTTGCCCAGGCTGCCTATACAATGAATGAGGAGAGGTGGAAACCTAAGAATGGGCTCCACAAAAACCAGCACGCTCGGCGGGAAGTCACCTAAGTTAGCCAATAGCAGATGCCATAGAGATCATTGTGTCCTAAGCCCTGGACCTCTCCGAGCATTATGCACCTAAGACTGGAGGCCTCCGGAGGGAGACTTCTGTCTCCCCTTGGAAGTCACAATTGGGAACCCTCTCCTAGAATCAGGTGCCTCAGACGTTCCCCTCGAGAATGGAGGTGGCACATGCATAACTCTATTCAAAAAGGCCCAGAGAAGAAGGCAGCGGCCTCCCTTATGACCGTTAGTCCAGTGGTTAAGGCACTCACCCAGAATATGGGAGACCTGCAATTCAATTCCTCCCTCTGCCTGAACATGGGTGTCCCACCTCTCAGATGATTGCCATTAGCTATTGGACTATGGGATATTCTGACATGGGTCTCTCTCAGCCTCACCTGTTGAAGCTGTTCCATTCTATATAAATAAATAATTATGCATTGGGCCAGAGAACGAGTGAGAGTGACTCCATAGTCCAATAGTTAGGCACTCACCTGAGAGGTGAGAAACTCATGTTCAAATCTTTTCTCATTAGGTAGATAGAGGAGTTGAATCAGGATTTCCCCCATCCTGGGGGAGTTTCCTAAAAACTGGTCTAAAGGTTGAAAAGGGAGTTCTCCTCCTCTGAGCGATTTTGTGTAGAGTTAGGTGTCCTCGGAGAACAACTACCAAATTGGGGTCTGCAGGTAGGATAAGTGAGGGAACCACTATTGAATGATGAGGATAAAAAGTATCGAATAGCCTGTGACAGAGAGCACCGTCTATCCTGTACAGTGAGTGAGTAGTGGTCGGGGGGAGGGGCGGGGGAAGAAATAGTATGTGATGATGTTATTAAAAACTATGTCATAATGCATGTGCACAAGGGGACCTAGATGGCTTTCTTTTAATATAGGTTTTTGTATGTAAGAATAAATAGACAGGGAGTATTGCCAAATCATATAAAATCTACTGAATTGTTCCAGCTGATAAGGAAGATTAATATATGATCCTCATTTTACATAGGCGTCTGGATTCAAATGCTCTGCATTGTGACTGTGAAATCCTATGGCTGGCAGACTTGTTGAAGACATATGCAGAATCTGGTAATGCTCAAGCAGCAGCTACTTGTGAGTATCCAAGGAGGATCCAGGGGCGATCAGTGGCCACAATAACACCAGAAGAACTTAACTGTGGTGAGTTTTCCACTTAATGTTCAGGGAAAAAAAACAACTCCAAAACCACCTATGTTTTTCATGTGATTTTTTTCCCCATTGTTTTGGCCAGTGATGCTAATAGCTACTTTCTGGCCATCTCTAAATCTCTCTTCTCCATATCCCTTCCCCATAGTCTATCTGCTGCTTTTTGATACAGCTGATCACTCACTTGACTCATTCTCTACTCTCGTCTTCTTTGACCACACTGTTCTGCTTTTCCTCTTGTATCTCCACTTGCTCACTTTTTAATATTATCTGTTCTTCTCTCCTTCTGTCTCCCATCTGTTTTCACATGGTTTGAAGATCCCTCTCGGGCTTTGGTGTGAGACAGGCATCCAGAATGAGGTGTTGTGCCCACTCCCAGAGGGAGAAACTTAGGCAGCTAGGGAACTTTTTCTGACTAAATTTAGGCACTGAGTAAGTTTAGGCACCTACAGGGTTAGATGTCAGCCAAGCAAGGGTTTTGTGGGTCACAGTGGCACCTAAATCTGGGGTTTAGGTTCCCTTTGTGGGTAATGGACCACAGTAAACATACAGGATGATAACCTTAGGTAGTTAAGATGCCAGAAATCCAACAATAAATATGTCTATATAAGGGACGTGCAGACATGAAATAATTGAACACTTACTGAAGATAAAATCAGAAAGTATACTGGAGAGAATACTTTGTACTTTTGTATTATAAGCAATGGAATACAAAAAGCTGGCTTCTGAGTTTGCCTTCTTTGCATTCAAAACCCTTGTTGACCCCAAAAGGAGACCTGAGCATAAAAAGAATGAAAGCTGGAGTCTTTAGTGGTCAATTTTGAAGTTTAATATTATTTTGTATACTGCACTGCTCCTCAGACAATGGAAAGAGGGAAGGAAATGGGATCCTTAAGGAATTGTTCCTGATTCCTCTGAAGTCAGTGTTGAATCTCTCATAGATGTCAGTGAGAGTAAGATTAGGTCACTTGATTTCTATCACTCAGGTCTGAAAAGCTTAGTTAACAACTCGCGAACCCCTCTCATTAAATTGTGAACCCCTGAACCAGTGAACCCCTGCCTAAAAAGGAATATTTCCAGGGATTTAAGTTTAAATTTCCTCACTTTGATGGATGTGCTTGCTTTGCTTTGCATAGCTCTTGGAAGTCCAGAACCACTGGAGAAAGATAGTCTCAGATCTGGTTTGGCATCAGGTCTGTTTCTGTATTTGGTTTTCAGATGTGCATATGAGGAAAACGTTTTCTCTCATAAGTACATTGTTGAAAATGGTAACAAAACTGTAGTAGCTTTTTCTGCCAGAAGGGAGTACTCGTTTCTTAAACTCAGCCAAAAGTTGATCAGTGACAAATTTCTGAAACTCTTTTTCTGTTCGTAATCACAGGAGATCTCAATCAATTTCTCATTTTCCTCAGTGTTCAATATCTGTGTTGAGAAAGTGGTATCATCAAAAGGGTTGCGAATCCATTATTGCCTGACATAGCTGGAAAGTATTCCCTGAAAGTTGTGGAAAGTCCTTTTAGGTGTGCAGTTATATTGGTTTTAATGCACTGATCCAACTGAAGTTTATGTTCTGCCAGGAAGTCATGAAGATTACTGAAACACTCAGTTTGATTGTTTTCCAAACAACTTTCCCAGAACTGCAACTTCTTTATCGTGGATTCAGCTCACTCTTGCACATTGAAAACTGTTATACTGAGGCCTTGAAGAGATAAATTTAGGTCATTAATTCTTGAGAAAATATCTGCAAAATAAACTAGGCTCTGGAGCCAGACATTATTTTCCATGCAGCTGCCTAGGTGGAAAAGGTGGCTATTGAAAAAAACTAGGATTTCTGTTCTAAGCTCAAATAAGTGCACAAGGATTTTGCCCTGTGAGAGCCATCTAACTTTGGTGTGGGTCAACAGACAATTGTGTATACTACCCATTTCTTCACAAAGTAGGTGAAATATTCTGCAATTTGTTGGCCGTGATTTTATGAAATTCACCGTTTTCACTGCATTATCCAGCACTTCCTTCAGTCCCTCAGGCATGTGTTTTGTTGTCTATGGATACTGCAAGGAGTCCAAGAGACTTTTGATGCAACCTTTTTTGTTCGAGCTACAAATCCAGTATACTTCCCCGTCATTGGTGTGGCCCCATCAGTGCAAATGCCTAGGCATTGAGACCAATCTATTTCCTTTTCTTGAACATTTGCATTAGTCATGTTGAAGATATCTTCTCCAGTTGTACATTCTTCCTGTGGTCAGCAAAATAACAAGCTTTCTTCAACCATACACCTTCATTCACATAATGTACAAACAGTAGCAAAATAGCTAGATTAGCTACATCAGTTGATTCATCCAACTGTATAGCATAATATGGACTATTTTTCACTCTATGTACAATTGTAGTCTCTGCATTATTTGACATGTCATTTATTCTTCGTGACACCATACTATTGGACAAAGGTACCATGTCAATCCTTTTTGCAGCCTTTTCTCCCGGCATGTAATGAACTGCGTCTTTTATAAATGGACCAATGACGCTCTCTGCCATGGTATGGGCTTCTGATGCTTTTGCTACACAGTAGCTCACGCGGTATGACGCTTCTAGTGCATTTTCATTTTCAGTAATTGCTTTGGATATAAAACTGGTAAAGTCACTTTTCCTCAGCTAATTTTCGCTTGAAAAGATCAACAGGATGCCTGGTTTCTAGATGGCACTGAAATAGAGAAGGTTTGAGGCTGCTGTTTGCTAGAACATCACCACAAGTTACACACAGTGGTTTCAGACGTTCTTGATCACCAATGCATGTAAAGGCATATTTTATATAATCATTGTCATATTTTATTTTATTTTAAGTGACTTTCTAGGACCATCATGATCATTAGACTTAGATTTTCCACAATGTGGACTTGAGGAAACACTAGCTGATTCTTCCGTCTTTACACTTTCCTTTTTCAGCCATCTATACATTGAACTTGTGCACAAACGTTCTAATAAAAATAACAAATAGAGAATGCTAGCAACCAACAAACTAGAAAATGAGTCACTCGTGTCTCGCAAAACAGCACTCCAGAGATAATGACTTAGTATCGAATTACTGAGGCACCTTAATGCTGCTACACTGGCTACAACGTGGTTCCTGCTGGTTTGGCGTACAAACACCTTTTCTTCCGCCACCAAGGCTGTCACTAGGGGGGTGCCCATGAGGGACAAATTAGCCTGGGCCACCCTCCACATACAGCATGGTCCCTGCTCACTCTGCCCTTCATGTCCCCCAACTTCCCCTGTCTGCCAAGAACAGGGGTCCGAGCTGCCACCTACCCACCTGGGGTCCCAGCTGCCCCCCTGCCCACCATGGGGCTCAGGCCGCTGGCTCCGTGATGAGGTCTGGGCTGCTGGCCCCAACTGCCCAGCCCTACGTTTCATGGGGCTTAGGCTGCTGACCCCATGCTGACAGTTGGGGCTCTGGCTGCTGACCCCCCCACTGATGGGGGCAGGGCTCGGGCTACTACCTCCAACTGCCCAGCTCTACTCTCCATGGGGCTCGGGCTGCCAGCCCCGCACTGACTGCTGGAGTTCGGGCTCCCACTCACTGGGGCACAGCTGCGCGCTCTGCAGAGCTCAGGCTGCCAGCCCCAACTGCCATGGGCTCTGGCTGCCGACCCCCCTGCTGATGGGGGCAGCTGTGCGATCTGCAGGGCTTGTGCTGCTAGCCCCAACTGCCCAGCTCCACTCTCCATGGGGCTTGAGCTGTCAGCCCTGCACTGACTGCTGGGCTTGGACTCCCGCTGACCGTGGCACAGCTGCGTGCTCTCCAGAGCTCGGGCCGCCAGTCCCAACTGTCATGGGCTCTGGTTGCCGACTCCCCCACTTTTGGGGGAAGCTGTGTGCTCCACAGGGCTTGTGCTGCTAGCCCCAACAGCCCAGCTCCGCTCTCCATGGGGCCCTCGCTGACTGCTGGGGCTTGGGCTGCCAGACCCAACTTCTGCGGGCTCGGGCTGCCAGCGCCTCCACTGACCAGGGCCTGGCTGCCTGCTGAGCGCTCTGTGTACCTCAGCTGTCTGCCCTGGAACTGGGTCCCACCTGCTGCTTCCCATGCCCGGGGTTCTCTGGCTGCCATTAGGGAAATTTTTCTGGCAAATCCACTGTAACTTTGTGCCAACCCCCAGGGGTTCATGAACTCCAATTTGGGAACTCGTCTATACATACATTGAAGAATTTTGTTACTGAAAAGTTACTGTTGCTTATGTTGCAATACTTTGCCATGCTATAGCCCCAAAATATTCCAGTAGCCAGTATAAATAATTTTAAATGGCACTGTGCTGGCTGGAAGCTCTTTCTTGTAATGCAAATCAAATTTCTTTAAAACTAAATATATAAAGGTCTTTGCTTCAGAATCTGATATAAATTTACAAAAGCCATGTTTTAGTTTTTAAAATTGACTCTAGTAAATTTTGAGAGAGGTCAGAAAACCAGTGATAATTTTGTCTAGAGAAAAATATGTTTAATCTTAAAGTACTTTTACTTGAAACATTTGTGAAAAATGTTCATCTATATATAGTGTGTGGGGGGGAGAATAAATATTTAATGATTTATTTTAATCATTTTAAAGCAAGCAAGTTTTCCTTGATACCTTTTATGTTGATACAGAGAGGCCAAGAATTACGTCAGAACCTCAAGATGTGGATGTTACCTCAGGCAATACAGTGTACTTCACTTGCAGAGCTGAAGGCAATCCCAAACCAGAAATTATCTGGCTTCGAAACAAGTAAGTTAAGGAAAAAATGGAGAGAAAGGAATTGTTTGTTATGTTTGCTTTACGGTTGGTGTATGAAATTCACTATGCATGTACACAAACATGAAATACTTGAGAACATCATATTAGTATTATAAAAATTTAATATATTGGCAATTATAATTAGATCTACTTTCTTTGCAGTTCAGAGTGTAACAATCATATAATAAAGAATCTTATATAATAAAGAACCTGATTTATGATATCATGATACCATGGGTAATTTTTCAACTGCATTTGCATCCACAAAATTTCAGAGACCTGCAAAACCCTAGATTAACTAAAGTAATAGCCTTTTGTGTATAAAGATCAGGTAATTCTATAAATGCATGTAATATGTAGTTTGCAGGTGCTTTTAAAGTGGAGTTTGCAGGTGCAGCAGATATTGGTGAATTTTGTTCAAGGGCACTCATTGTTTCATTACCTACTATGTGATATCTGTCTGCAGTCCCTGTGCTGTAGCTAGAAGATCCGTTTCCATCCTGAATTAATATCACTTTAGCAAATCAAAGAGAAAACTTGAGAGCTACTTTTAAACATGAGATGGTAAAATATTTTATAGGCTTTTTAAAAAAAACTTCACTTTAAAATCTCAACATTGAAATTATCACCTTTTTATAATCAACAAAAGCATGTATTCAGAGTCCACATATGAAAGAGTTTTAAGAAGAAATAAGAGAGATTCGGGTGTGGGTTTATTGACACTGGCTTGAGACATTTAGAGATGTTTGGCAATGAGAACAATTGATATCCTGAATAAAAAACTGGAAATGGATGTGTGTAACTCACTCTTGTTTTTCCCTCCAAACTGTATAAAACATTTATACTTCTAAGATTAGTCTAGCTTTTCAGTTCTGAAGTCAGAATGTTTACGTTTTTTAAAATGTCACACTGTTTGGTATTCATCTCTGCTGTTTTTTGATAATTTAAGACTAAAAGTTCTATTATTACACTTACCTGGACCTATTACGCTAAAGATTTGTTCTTGTAGGTTACGTTTGTTAATACATTTAGACTTGTTCGTTGATATGTTTTTTCTGGGGTTTTGATTTAAAAGATTTAGTTCAGCAGATTTCTGTCTTTACAGTAATGAGCTCAGTATGCAAACAGATTCCCGTCTAAACTTGCTAGATGATGGCACTCTGATGATTCAGAATACTCAAGAGACAGACCAGGGTATTTACCAGTGCATGGCGAAAAATGTGGCAGGAGAAGTGAAAACTCAAGAAGTTACTCTTAGATACTTTGGGTCACCAGGTAAACAGATTTTACATACAGAATTGTTTGTTTTTTATTAATCAGGAGTCCATTTTCAAGTGAAGTACATTTGCTTTGATACATTAACTGCAGGTTTATACTTCCTGTGCATATTTGCAACTTCATTTGCAACACAATCTAGTTATTGCAATCCTGGAAATTATCAACCCATTATAGTAGTAATTGTATTATACCATTTAATCAGAGTAATAATGTAGATTATCTTTAGTAGTATATGAGGGAAGGAAGAAGAGAATTAAATGGTTCTGTTGTTCTAGTGTATTGATCTTTAGAAACCTGAGTTCAGATGCTAAATACAAAAATAACGATGCCACGCACCCAGTTTAATGGGTGGAAGACTTGATTGGACCTACAAGGTGCCAGACAGCTTTAGAATGAAATGGGGAGTCTATCGGACGTGCCAAACCCGTGGAAAAAACACAGAAAAATGGGGCTTGTTTTTGGCTTAATTGGCTTGTGAGTTGCTTGTTGGCTAGTTTTTGGCTTGTAGCTTGTTGCTTGTTTGGCTTCTAGCTTGTTGCTTCTTTTTTTTGACGGGCTCCTGGCAAGCAGGGGTAAGAGGGGAGAGAGTCAGGGGGGTGGAGCAGGCACACCACAGTCCCAGACTGCACGCCAGGGGGATCTAGTCACATAGAGTGTTGGTGTTCTTAGGAATTGTTTTGGCTTTGTTTTGAAATGGCATTAGCTTGATGTTTGGCTTATTGTGAAAGTCGGGGTGCATGTGAAAGTTGGCAACTGTGGAGTCTATGCAGGCATAGGACTCTTCTTCTCCTGGGCACTCTGCCACTTATTGTCTAGACCGAGGGAGATGGGAGCTAATTGTCTCCTTGCTTCCGACAATCATTCATTTAAAACTTTGCCCAGGGTTTCTTAAGTCTCTTGCTCCATTTCAGCTGCCCATTTTAGGGGTGGGTATGGTCCTGAGTTATGGTAGGTGATAGGAGACCTGTAAACCCTGCACTGGATCTTCTTTGATGGGTGGTACAGGGAGATGGGACACATGGCACCCTTCCTCCATATTAAGTTTAATAAAGTTGTGGCCTAACATTTTAAATGCATCCCTGTACCTGTCATCATTCACTTGCATGTCCTGCTTAATGAGCTAGTTTGTCACATTACGATATCAAACAGTTTCTGGTTTTTGTTCAAGAAGGGCCCAGGATGGAGAATAGCAAAAGTGGTACAGGTCAATCATGAGATGTGTTGGAAATGCGTTGCAGAAGACTAAACAATACTTTTAGTACAACCCCTTCTAGCACTATATCAGAGTCTTGCCTGTGTTTCATATATGACCACTAACTTCACCCATAGAATTGTTTTCTGGAGATGTATTACATATGTTTAAAGGGACACCAGCAAGTTAAAAATTACATTCCTGAAAATATTGTACCTACTTTAGTCATAAGTTACACTTATGATTGCTATAATTGAAAGAAGTTATTTAAATTTTTTTAAATCTTTTTTTCCTCCCATTTTGTGCATTAAGCACTTTGTCTGTTTTTTTCCCCTCAGTATCAGTTTCTTTCTTAGTGAAAAGAACCTTTTAAACAGCAACAGATTATCTAAAGTGTGCTTTGTGCTCTGATATTTTTTTCATAAATTCCTTAAACACAATTTTATAAGGGTTTTTTTTCTAGCCTGTTGATGTTTATAAAGGTCTGGAAATGGATGAAAGCCACATTTAAGCATGGTTCTCTTCTGACAGCCAGGCCAAGTTTTGTGATCCACCCACAAAATACAGAAGTATTAGTTGGAGAAAGTGTTACTTTGGAATGCAGTGCAACCGGCCATCCCCAACCGCGGATCACATGGACAAAAAGCGACAGAACCCCCTTACCAAATGATCCTCGCATCACAATAACTTCTTCAGGAGGCCTATACATACAAAATGTGAACCAGGAAGATAGTGGCGAGTATACCTGTTTTGCAACCAACAGTATAGATAATATCCATGCAACTGCTTACATCATAGTGCAAGGTAAGTAATATTAAACAAGGAAAGACATTATATTTTTCAAAACGACAAATTAATTTAAAGGAAACATATTTCTGTTTTGTTTTCTAAAAAGCTGGAAACGAATTAAACCATAAGTGCATTATTTTAATTGTGTACCCTGTTCCCTCTCCTAATATAGTCAATGGAATTTTGCCATTAACTTTGGTGAGAGCAGAATCTCAGGTCCTTAATCTAGAAATAAAATTTTGGAAGAATTATACACAAATGTTTATATCCTCATTCATGTTTTGAAATGTCTGCTATTCAAGATTTTGTCTGCTGGTCTGTTTATATAATCACATCTATACACACTGTCAGTGCCCAGTTTGTGTGGGTCTCAAATGTTTTCTGCAGCACCTGGCATGTCTAAAGATGTACGCATGTACTACTGGACGTGGAGTTCTGAGTATTGTTCTGTGTCACTCATCTTTCCTAATCATTTTTCTTTTGACTGATTTGTTGCATGGAAGCTAGCAATCCCTCCAGCCCCCTGATCATTTGTACAGCTCTTCTGTGAACTGGCAATTATAGTAGTACAAATTATTGTAATCAGAGTAACTTTATTTTCAGTATAATTTGCCAATAGCCCAGAATATAAAATATTTTCCGGAACACTATATGCAATACATTTCTTTTATACATAGGCTATTACTTGCTAGTTTTTAAAGCTGGTAGTGCTACTAGCAGTTATATTTTTTCATAGGTTTCTAATATCTTTTAAAAAATTAAATTTGTTCTTTCCTCATCAGTTTTGATATTTTCCCACTTTTTTCTTTTAGATTGTAAACTCCTTAGAGCAAGAACCGTGTCAACCAATACATAATTATTTTTCAAATTATAGAAAACAAATTCCCCATATGTGTTTAGTTCCACTTTTCCATCAGCTAACAGGTGGATGTATTTTGAGAACTGAACAAATGCCTGCTCTCATTGGTAGTGCTACAGTGTTACTGCAGAATCTGGCCTGTACTTTGTTCATTGGTTTTCTTTTGTATAAAAGCACTGTGTGTGTGTTACAAGAAAAGAGCAGCTCAGGCTGGTTGTGATCACGTTGTGTTTTCTTCATAATTTAGTTGAGGATTTTTTTAAAGAAAGAAAGCAAGCAAGATATTTTGAATCCAGAGAACATTCTCTACTTGATTATACCAGTCTTAAGGTACATCATATTTTGGATCTATTATTATGATTATGATTTATTATTTATTTGTATTATAGTAATGCCTAGAGATCCCAACGGAGATCAGGGCCCCATTGTGCTAGGCTCTGTTCATATATGTAAGAGACAATTCATGCCCCAAAGAGCTTACAATCTAAAAGAGCTAGCAGGATCCCGTTCCCCACAGAACTGTTCAAGTCACATAGAAAATAAGTAATATCAATCAACGGATCATCTTTCAATTGTTGTTTAACGTGTTCTTTTCTCCCCCCTGTAGCTGTACCTCAGTTTACTGTCACTCCTCAAGACAGAGTAGTGATTGAGGGCCACACTGTTGATTTCCCTTGTGAAGCACAAGGCTATCCACAGCCTGTTATTGCCTGGACTAAAGGAGGTAAGAAGTTGATTAGAGGTTTTACTTTTAAACCTTGAAAATATTACATCCCTTTTAGAATCACTTATGAAATTGCAGAAAATGTGCATGTGTTTGCTATGCAATTGCCTTAAAAACCTCTTTGTCTCTGATGGAGGATATCAAGTTGTTCAGTTAATGTAAAACACTTAGTAGTTATAAATCTAAGTAGATTAAACATATAATATGATAATCTTTAACTGCTATCTGTAAAATGTTTGTGCAAGAAATATTCTTTCCATTCATGTGGAGTAGATGAAGGACTTTGGCACTGATCCTGAGCTATAATCCACTAGCACTGTCACCTGTTCCACCCCTTAAAGACATTGACAAAATAAATGACCAAATGGAGGTTCAAACTGGAGGTAATATGACTTGGCCTGGGCACAGGGGTCCACTCTAGTGGACTATATTTCAGGAATGGTAGTGTAAAGATGCTAGGCCAAATTCAGGGGTGATAGAAATGATAGTGTACATTAGATGAGTAATTAGATCTACTACAGGGGTCGGCAACTTTCAGAAGTGGTGTGCCGAGTCTTCATTTATTCACTCTAATTTCATGTGCCAGTAATACATTTTAACTTTTTCAGAAGGTCTCTTTCTATAAGTCTATATTATATAACTAAACTATTGCTGTATGTAAAGTAAACAAAGTTTTTAAAATGTTTGAGAAGCTTCATTTAAAATTAAATTAAAATGCAGAGCCCCCCCCCCCCGACCAGTGGCCAGGACCTGGGCAGTGTGAGTGCCACCGAAAATCAGCTCATGTGCCGCCTCTGGCATGTGTGCCATAGGTTGCCTACCCCAACCTGCAACATGTGCCAGCATAGTGATAGGGTGAGGTTACAGCAGAAAAAGCAACTCACAGGAGGTTGCAAGTGGTGGTAGATAAAGCAGAGTTCTAGTAAGAACTTGATCATTGAGGCACTGACAGTGTCTATGGATTTTCCCTCTCCTCCACTTCTTGAGGTGGCTCCAAACAAATGTTGTGTACAGTGGCCACCGATGAAGAAAAATAGAGTATGGTGGAAAGGTAGGGTGGGTGGACAAGACTGGCATTCAGCATTATTTTTGTGCATTTTGTTTAATTCCTTTTACGTTGGTATATCCGGTTCTGCAGGGCTGTACACTTTTTTTTCTGATAGGTGGGTGAGATGGAGAAAATAGATGAATGGTGAATTTTCTTCCTACGTGATGACATGAAAGTAACAGTGCTCTCTATTTGCATACTTCCTATAGTGATTTGTTGACTTGATGCTTCTTGGGTGTGAATATCATGCTTTTCTCTGTTTTCTGCATTAAAAAGTAGATATGATAGAGGTTCTCCCATCAGCTTAGGTACTCCACCTCTCTGAGAGGTGGTAGTTAGATTGATGGACAAATTCTTCAATTGACCTTACACTCTCTATACCAGGGATTGGATCAACTTTACTTCATTGTTCAGGGTTGTGGATGTAGTTGTACCGACCTAATTTTGTACTGTAGACCATGCCACAGTGTGTGTTCTGGAGAGTAGGTAGTAGTTTCAAAACATTTTTTCCAAATAATTTGTTTTGTGAAACCTCTACTTTTTTATTTAAAAAATTATGTAGGCTTTATCAAATAGTTAATGGCTCTGGGTTGTCTCTGAAATATAGATAGTATTTTATTTTACATGGCTGTAATTAGTAAATAACAAATGCTGTGTTTCAGGGAGCCAACTCTCTGTAGATAGAAGACATCTAGTACTATCATCTGGAACACTTCGGATTTCCAGGGTTGCTCTACACGACCAAGGCCAATATGAATGTCAAGCCGTCAACATTGTAGGATCCCAAAGAACAGCTGTACAGTTAACAGTACAACCTAGAGGTATGTTCACTATATCCATATATGCATCTGTTCAGAAAAAGTACGTTTAGGGCCAGATTTTAACAGCTATTGAGGGAGTATCAAGGGGAGTTAGGCGATTAAACACCTTTATAAGTTTGGGTCTTAGACTTATGTTAAAGTACTCAATGGAATGCTTGACTTGTTATTTTCCTCTTCTAAACCATGTCTGAAAGTTGGAGTTAATATTTATGAGTGTCAGAGTAGTAGACATGTTAGTCTGTGTCCGCAAAAACAAGGAGGAGGCTGTGGCACCTTAAAGACTAACATTTATTTGGGTATAAACTTTTGTGGGTAAGAAACCCACTTCTTCAGATGCATGGATTAAACATTACAGATGCAGGAATAAATATACTAACACATGAAGAGAAGAGAGTTACCTTACAAGTGGAGAACCAGTGTTGACGGGGCCAATTCAGTCAAGGTGCGTGTGGTCCACTCCCAATAATTGATGAGGAGGTGTCAATACCAAGAAAAGGAAAATGGCTTTTGTAGTGAGCCAGCCACTCCCAGTCTCTATTCAAGCCCAAATTAATGGTGTTAAGTTTGCAAATGAATTGTAACTCTGCAGTTTCTCTTTGTTTCTGAAGTTTTTTTGTCGAAGGGAGCCTACTTTTAAATCTCTTATAGAATGTCCAGGGAGATTGAAGTGTCCTCGTACTGGCTTTTGTATGTTACCATTCCTGATGTCTGATTTGTATCCATTCATTCTTTTACGTAGAGACTGTTTGGTTTCGCCAAATTACATGGCAGAGGGGCATTGCTGACACATGATGGCATATATCACATTAGTAGATGTGGAGGTGAATGAGTCCCTAGTGGTGTGACTCATGTGGTTGGGTCTTCTGATGATGTTGCTAGAGTAGATATGGGGATAGAGTAGGCAGCACGGTTTGTTGCAGAGATTGGTTCCTGGGTTAGTGTTTCTGTGGTGTGGTGTGTAGTTGCTGGTGAGTATTTGCTTCAAGTTTGGGGGCTGTCTGTAAGTGAGGACCGGCCTGCCTCCCAAAGTCTGTGAAAGTGAGGGATTGTTTTCCAGGATAGGTTGTAGATCCTTGATGATGTGCTGGAGAGGTTTTAGCTGAGGGCTGTATGTGATGGCCAGTGGTTTTCTGTTGTTTTTCTTGTTGGGCTTGTCCTGTAGGACAGCATTTTGGGTGACTTCTAGGTACCCATCTCTCTCTGTCAATCTCTTTCCTCACTTCCCCAGGTGGGTATTATAGTTTTAAGAATGCTTGCTAAAGATCATTTAGGTATTTGTCTCTGTCTCGAGGGATTGGAGCACATTAGGTTGTATTTTAGGGCTTGGCTGTAGACAGTGGCTCGTGTGATGTGTCCTGGATGAAAGCTGGAGGCATGTAGGTAAGTAAAGTGCTCAGTAGGTTTCCAGTATAGGGTGGTGTGTATGTAACCATCACTTATTTACACTGCAGTGTCCAAGAAGTGGATCTCTTATGTGGACTGGTCCAGGCTGAGGTTGATGGTGGGGTGGAAATTTTTGAAATCCAGATGGAATTCTTCAAGAGCCTCTTTCACATGGGTTCATATGATGAAGATATCATCAGTGTAAAAGGTAGAGGAGGGGCTCTAGAGGACAAGAGCTGAGGAAGCATTATCCTAAGTCAGCCATAACAATATTGGCATACTGTGGGGTTCTGTCGACACTGGTTCTCCACTTTTAAGGTAACTCCCTTCTCTTCATGTGTCAGTATATTTATGCCTGCATCTGTAATGTTCACTCCATGCGTGTGAAGAAGTGGTTTTTTTAACCACGAAAGCTTATGCCCAAATATATCTTAGTTTTTAATGTGCCACCGGACCCCTAACTGTTTTAGCTTAAACCGTCCAGCAAATCCCTTAAATACATGCTTAACTATGGACATGTGAGTAATCCCATAATTCAATGGGTAGCAGAGATAAGGAACTCAGTTGTCTGTGTTTGTTCAACATCTAGCTCAATAGAACTGTGATCTTGACTGAAATCAACAGGAAAGCTCACATGCTTATAGTTATGCATGTATTTATGTGCTTTGTTGGCTCAGAGCCTAGCAGAATAGGATTTTGTTTTTTGTCAGCTGGAAACTTTGGTGCTCATTCTGGATTCCTACGTCATAAATTCTGACGACGTGTATTTTTAGCTTCCGGTTTTCCTTACTGTTTGCTTAATAAATGAAAAGGTCAGAAGCTGACCAGTATTTATGTCAGAGTACTTTTGTCTGAAGAAAATGCAGCTGTCTTTGAGACATTTTTCTGATTTTTTTTCTTTTTTTTGTGGAGGGAGGTTTACTCTTTGGATGGCTGTTTTCTCAAATTTTGTGGGGTATTTTTGTGTTGTGAAAATTTTGTCTTTCTTCTGCATGTGTTTCCCATAAGACTGCTGTACATGTGTAACTAATTAGGCTATGTTGTTTTTCATGGCGGCCAGAGCCCCAAAATTTTCTGTTCCCAGAGCAAAGGAAAGATGGCTTTCCCATAGTATTCAGTGTCATTCCTGAAACCGAAAATCAAACAACATGAAAAATGTTGTCCATTTCCCATTTTTTTTTCTTTTTTCATAATCTGCCTCTAAGGATTAAGTGGGAACATTTTAGTTTGTGTTTTGTACTTGATCCTCTGTGTTGACATATCGGTGTTTCAAGTAATATTGCTAACTGAAAATGCTTTCAAATTACATGTTTAATCTCATTGAGTTCAGTCATTGCTCAGGGAAAATACCCATTTACTTCAGCTAAAAAAAACAATACTGATCTCAGTGAGGAATCTAGAGTGGACAAGGACAGAAGCTGCAGGACTAAAAAATTATGTTCATTGACTGAACTCACTAATTAAAGTTAAATCTAAATGTTGCTGAATTTATACAAAAATTACGTTCAAGAAACTATGTTAAAAGAATATTATTTAAGTTGCAAAGTCAGTCACATAAGTTAGAAAGTGCCACAAAAAAGTTGCCTGTGCAACACAATGGATGGTGCTCACTTAATGAGAAGTTACTCAAAATTTTGTTTTCACCTCATTGTTCAATATGTTGCCCCATGCCTTAATTGTGGTATGCCATTTATACCCTGTTCTGCAGACAGAATTACTCCTTTTTACCTGAGCTGTTCTGTGGTGCTCATCATTATAGTATCTGAGGGCTTCACAAATGTTAATAAATTTATTTTTGCAACATCTCTGTGAGATGAGGGAGTACTATGATCCCTGTTTTGCACATAGGGGAACAGGGGCACGCAGAGATGTAGGTCAAACATATTCAATAGTTTTGGGTGCCAGTTTGAGACACCTGGGACCTGATTTTTTACTTAGCATTACATACCACTTTATATGTCAAAAGCACAGCTCCCATTTTCTCCATTGCTCAGCACTTTTGACATTTCAGTGTCTGGATGGGACGGCACAGACTCCTCTGCCCATTTTCCCCAGCCACGACCCTTTGTGCTCTGTCCCCTCCAACCTGTCCCAATCCTGTCTCTCTCCTAATTTCTCATCCCAGTCCCATTCTCCTCACTTAGCCAGTCCCAGTCTCCACTCTTCAGGCTTCTCATCCCAGGCCCAGTCTTATAGCCCAGCAAGTCCTACTCTCACCGCTTTGGACGACCTCCTTGTTCTCACTCCCAGTCTCTCCCCCTGTGGCCTAGCTGCGTGTCCCAGCCAGTTGCAATCTCTCCCACCCTTGGCTCCTCATCTGATGTCTCTTCTCCCCCCCCCCCAAACCCCCAAATCCATCTTCCTCGTCCCCACTAGCTTCCTGTCCCAACCTCCCTTCCTGTGCTCCTCGTCCAATCTCAGTGTCTCCACTTCACTGCCACCAGCTGCTTGTCCCAGTCTCTTTGTCCAGCCAGTCCAACTTCTCCTTCTGCACCTTGCTTCTCATCGGATTTGTCTACCCTTCCCTTCTTTCCCCCATCCCATTGGTCCTTGCTCAAACCATCCTTTTTCTCAATCCTCATTGCAGCTCCTCATCTGTTGTCAATCTTCCATCCATATACTTGGTTCCAGCCCCTTCCCGCTTGGCTTCTAGTCTTCTTATCCAGCTAGTCCCAGACCCCCTCACATCCCTGACACCTGGACCAAGTCTCTTTGACTAGCTTGACCAAGTTTCCCCCATCAGTCCAATTTCCTTCTCAGCGCTCTGCCAATCTTCAATCAGTCTCTCACCATCTGGCTCTTTATCCCAGTCTACTCCCCCATTGCCCACACAGGTCCAACTCTTGTCCCCTCTGTGTTCAAATCGCTCAGTTTTTTCCTCCATACTTCCTAGGCCTAGCAGAGGGCCTATTGAAAGCACAGGGGAGTGTCTCCCAATTCTCTGTTCCTGTGCCTGGACCCAGCATGGCCTGTAGCAGCCCATAGCTGCAATCACAGGGTAAGTCCTGCTCACATCTTGGCTGGAACATGCCCAATGTGCATTGAATCTTTGGGGGAATTTAGCTGCTAAAATCTGAGTTGTTTTAACAGAGCATTTGTGAACTGCAAAATTTTAAGTAAAAGCCTTCCAATTTTAAAAAATTTGGTCAGATTGGCCAGGAAAAGCACATCCCTCACAGAAAGGCCATACATATCCCTGTCAGATTTCAACTGCCTGCTC
Source organism: Gopherus flavomarginatus (assembly GCF_025201925.1). Taxonomy (NCBI): domain Eukaryota; kingdom Metazoa; phylum Chordata; order Testudines; family Testudinidae; genus Gopherus; species Gopherus flavomarginatus. The sequence goes on along the minus strand of NC_066620.1, from coordinate 181,086,376 downwards.
CAAAGCATGGAACTGGAACTATTAAAAAAAGATCTCCAGGGACAATAAGCATTTTAACATAGGCGAAACAACATATTTTTACATAGCTTTATGCTTGGAAGTGGCTGCACTATTCTGCCTAACATTTTCTAAACAAAAATTCATCCTGAGGAAAATGGAAAATTTCAGCCCAGTGGTTAAAGTTTGGCAAAGTAACAAGCAACTGAAAAGAGGTTCTTATAATGGAAAGTGTTGGGGAAATAAGTGGTGTATGAGCCCCACCTACAATCCTTATTCTGAACTTTTTCTGTGCAAATAATAAGTCGAGTAGTTTATTTGAAAAAGTTTTCCTGTTTTTAGTGCCATAATAAAGACTCAACTGTTGTATATGCTGCTCTTACTGCATTCGTTCAGCTAAGTTGTCGTATGTGATTTTGAGCTATGCCGTTGTAATTTTCTTTATTGTATAAACTTAAAATACTTCCACATTTTTTATTGTGTCCATGTAACATTATTTTAGTTACCCCTGTGTTTGCTAACGTTCCGAGTGATATGACAGTAGAAGTTGGCACAAATGTTCAGATTCCATGCAGTTCTCAAGGAGAGCCTGAGCCAGTAATAACATGGAATAAGGTAATAAATCTTTGTTAGATTGCTTTAGAATGCAGTGACTTTTTCAGATTTCACCACAGTTAAATCAGGCTTTATTAGGTGTGCTGTGGCTGATTGTTGCTTGTTCTGTGTCTAACATCAAATGACATCAGCAGCTCAGGCATCTGTGCTGCCAAGGGTGTTCAGAGTGTAGCAGAGTTTGTCTATGCTGCAGTGGCACAGCTGTTGCACAGTAGCTATGCCACTGAAGTACTGTAGTGTAATCAACCTCTTCAAGAGGCAATAACGTAGCTGCATCTACAATGATGGGTAGGGTGATCTAAGTACATTGCATAGGGTGTGAAATTTTTCACATCCCTGAGCAATGTACCTAGGTTGATCTAAGTTTTAGGATTAGATCAGGCCCGTGGAGCACCTCTAATACAGGAGTTGTGCCTAAAATTCACATCCCAGGTTTGAAAAAGGATGTTCAAAAGTATTGCAAAGGCTTTTCTATTTCAGTTTTGTGCAGCTCTGAAAATTAGAAGTCTATATCAAGAATAGGATAAGGACTGCTTGCAGATGTTTTGCTAGCATTGTGGAGGCCCTGGACAGTACTATAACTTCAACCAGGAGAGTGATTAGTGGCTCTTGGTGAAGTTGTTGAATTGTACCTTTCTGTCTCTGCTTCTTTGACAAATATCTTTAAAAATATTTTCTATAAATGAGAACATCATAATGAAGAAATCTTACACGGAGATGATATTAACTTAAACTAATGAAAACTAATGAAAGCAAGAAAAGTCAGGCAGTCCTCCCACTCAGTCTTTGGTTTCCACTGTAATCTTAACCATTGCAGGAATCTGACAACAGTGGGTGATCATGTATAGCATGCTACGCTGTACTAGTGTCCAATTACATGAGTTAAGAATAAAGTGCCAATATGAATCTTGAATTTCCTTGATTCTCATACCATTATAATACTGCTTTAATTGTTGCATAACAAGTCTCCCCATATGCCCCAACTTTCAAAAGCATGGTTTTTGTAAATGACTGCAGATACATAACGTGCATTAGATGAATATCACTTTCAATTAGGACTCACTGCACTTTGATGGCCTTATTCTCCACAGTTCTTTGGCTTCCTTCCTTTCTTGGGTTTGTGTGGTTCTGGTTTTTATTTTTTAGTTGCATCTGCTAACCTTGTTTTATTCCCATTCTTTCTATCAATGATTAATTGATTTCTTTTGGTAGTTGACTTACCTGATGATTAAGGGGTTTGCCTTTTGCCACCTATATTTCATATGATGATTGTGTATCTAGGTTGGTTGTCTTCTAATTTTTTAATTATTTTGTTTTGTATTTTTTTCTCTTGATCTCTTGTAATAAGCGCTTCCATACATTTTTAAATAAAAATCAATTATTCAAAATTTGATTGACAATTTTAGCTTAATGTTCATTGTATGTCCTGCAGGAAACAGTATCTGCTGTCCCATCTCATTTTGGCAAAAGCCAGGGAGCCCTCATCACCACTATGCCTTGCTCCCTACCCCTTTCTGGTGGTTGAGAAGCCCAGTAGCCTTTACTTTATTAAAAAAATGAAACCTCTGCTGAATCCTGCCGTTGTTGCTGTATTCACACTCAACTGCAATCTGAGTCTTCCATGAGTACACTGGATTGAAAACCCTGGAGCTAATCTACAATGACCAGTGAGATTTCTGAAATTTAGTGACTACAATAAAGTATACAGCACGTGCAGAAAATGGCATGCACCGCCTCTCCTTCCCCTCTGCCCCTAGATTTTCTGTGTTGCCCTACAGAAAACAGCAGGGAAGCAAAGGGAGGCCACCCTGGGAGGGGTTATTGGGGGGGACCATGGGCACATTTTGGGGGGAGGTGAAGCAAAAAGGGCACATTTGGTTACATGCCACTGCCCCCACTCGTTCTGCAAGCACAGAGCCGCCTAGGCGAAAGAGGCTGTGTGTCGGCTCCACTGACTCTCCAGCAGATAGTCCCTTGGCTTTTGGGAGGATGATGGGCAACCTTGTGGGACAGAGATGAAGGCAGCTGTTCCTGGTGACTATTCAGCATGAATAAGCTGGAGTTTCAAATATGTGTAGGCATCTCTGGAGTCTGTTGTGGTTGAAAAATAACAGAACTCGCCTACACAGTGCAGATGAGAACAGTACATAGTGGAAATAAACAAATGATAGTGCACTTGACATCAGTTTCTCTCCAATAATGGAAACTGACCTGCAGCAAGGCCCTAAGGTCAACCACTGCTTAGCTGAGAGGCAACAATAACATACTGAGAAGGCACAGAACACAGGGAAATGTGTTCAGCGCTATGGCCTTGCGGAGAGGGTACTGACCTCCACCTTCCTCCTGAATTATTGGCAATATTCCTCTCCTTCACTGTGGAATGGGTGGAGTACTCAGATCAGGCTGCAGGGCTGAGTGCCAGCAGAGGGGCTACTGGGTACCTCTGTCATGAGTGGGTACTAAGATTTCCTCTTTTGCCAGTGTTAGAGGAGGGAAAGGAGTCTGAATGGCAGTATTTCTGTTCTCCCTCCTCTGAGGATAATTAGCATTTTGCCAAAGCATTCAATTACAGGAGGTTGTATTCAAGTGAATATGAATGAGAATTTGTATTCAAGTGAATTCAATCCATTCCCTGCAGCGGGGGTAGGCAACCTATGGCATGCGTGCCGAAGGCGGCACACGAGCTGATTTTCAGTGGCACTCACGCTGCCCAAGTTCTGACCACTGGTCCAGGGGCCTCTGTTTTTTAATTTAATTTTAAATGAAGCTTTTTAAACATTTTAAAAACCTTATTTACTTTACATACAACAATAGCTTAGTTATATATTATAGACTTATAGAAAGAAACCTAAAAACATTAAAATGTATTACTGGCATGTGAAACCTTAAATTAGAGTGAATAAATGAAGACTCGGTACACCACTTCTGAAAGATTGCCGACCCCTGCCCTACAGTTATGACTCCCCAGAGTCTTGTTTTAGTATTTGTTGGGCCTGCATTTTATATGGAAAGGGCACACAACTGTGAGGATATTTTATATTGCTTTTTTAAGTTCCTAGACATAATAAATACATTCCGTATACAGTTCTGCATGCAAACCATCCTGTCTCAGTAGAACTGTGCAGTACTGTGAGTTATGCTGCTTTTTCTTGGTAAATTTTGTTATCTAAACTATGTAAAAAAAAGTTTCTCTGAGATTTATTAATGAATTTCTGTTGGGTTAATTTAAATGATTGACATGGCGTATAAAATTGGTCTGAAATAAAGATAATCTATTACCGTTCTCAGAACAAGTTCACACTGCTATAAGAAAAAAAATTTAAAATCTAAAACCAATTTAAAATGCTAATAAAATTGCCAGAGATGATACATTCAGAATAACCAAGCATTGTGCTTTGCTGCAGGATGGAGTTCAGGTAACAGAAAGCGGAAAGTTTCATGTTAGTCCGGAGGGATTTCTTACCATTCGTGATGTTGGAACAGCTGATGAAGGTCGATATGAATGTGTTGCCCGGAATACTATTGGATACTCCTCAGTTAGCATGGTGTTGAGTGTTAATGGTAAGATTTATAAATTATAATGGGTAGTAAGATATGAGTTAGGTCATACAATTTATACTATTGAAACTTAAGGGCATAAAAATGCGGTCTCAACACCAAAGGCCAGCTTGTGAACTCCTTCCTCACCTAGGTGATTGTGTTGATTTTAGTGAGACTACTCAGGTGAATAATGGCTCACCAATGTGAGTAAGAGATTCAAAATATGGCCCTTGGGGAATAAGTCAGCCAAAATCTCTAATATTCAAGCGTGTATTTGACTTCATAGCCTAGCATGCTTGGAACATGTTCATGACTGAAGTCCAAAAGAATGCTTTGGGCCACAGGAGGCCACACTAGTTTCATCTTGAGATATTTTTTGGCTCTATCTGAACTTTCTAGTCCCATGCACAAACTGACTTTTGGGAAAGACTTGACAATAAATCCACTGGCATTTTTAAAGGTAAAAAGGTTGCAGATCAGTTTTTAAATTAAGAGATGGGGGGAAGCCGATTGCTGCAGAGGAACAAATGGATCGGACAGAGACTTCCCTTAAAGGAGAGTCTATTGACAGAGATTCTCTAGGTTTTAGTCAGGAGGAGAGGATGGAAGCGGATAAAGTATGGGCCAGATCAGAGAAGAAACATTCAATAAAAAAGAATCTGACACATCAGAAAAGGGCAGACAAATAAACAGGGATGAGATTTTAAAGCACTTGTACACAAATGCTAGAAATCTAAATAATAAGATGGGTGAACTAGAGTGCCTCATGTTAAAGGAGGATATTGATATAATAGGCATCACAGAAACCTGGTGGAGTGAGGGCAATCAATGGGACACAATCATTCTGGGGTACACAATAGATCAGAAGCACAGAACAGGTTGTGCTGGGGGGTGGGGAGTGGCACTATACGTGAAAGAAAATGTAGAATCAAATGAAGTAAAAATCTTAAATGAATCCACATGTTCCATAGAATTTCTATGGATAGTAATTCCATGCTCTAATAAGAATATAACATTAAGGATCTATTATCAACCATCTGACCAGGACAGTGATAGTGATGAGGAAATGCTAAGGGAAATTAGAGAGGCTATCAAAATAGAGAACTCAGTAATAGTGGGGGATGTCAATTATCCCCGTATTGACTGGGTATATGTCACCTCAGGACAAAATGCAGGGACAAAATTTCTCGATACTTTAAATGACTGCTTCTTGGAGAAGCTGGTACAGGGAACCTACAAGAGGAGAGGCAATTCTCAATTTAGTCCTGAGTGCAGCACAGGATTTGGTCCAAGAGGTAACTATAACAGGACCGCTTGGAAATAGTGGCCATGATATAATACCATTTAACATTCATGTGGTGGGAAGAACACCTCAGCAGCCCAACGCTGTTGCATTTAATTTCAGAAAAGGGAACTATGCAAAAATGAGGAGGTTAGTTAAACAGAAATTAAAAGGTACGTGACTAGAGTGAAATCCCTTCAAGCTTCATGAACACTTTTCAAAGCTAAGGTACAGATGTGGGGACCCACAAGAAAGACCCCTTAAGTTTATTTCTACCAGTTTAGGTTAAAAACTCCCCAAGGCACAAATTCTCCCTTGTACCTTGGATTAGGTAACACTGCCACCACCAAGTGAGTAGACAAAACTCAGGGAAAGGATCACATGGAGTTCCTCCTTTCCCCTAATATTCCCCCTTTCCCCTAATATTCCCCCAAACCCTATACCTCCTTTTCTTGGGAGGCTTGAGAATAAACAAGATGAGCACAAACCAACCTTGGAGTTTTTAGACCACTAAAAAACCCCAATCAGATTTAAACAAACAAACAAAAAAAAACCAGAACTTTATTAGGAAGAAAAAAATTAAAAGAAGCACTTCTGTAAAATTAGAATGGAAGATAATCTCACTGGGCAGTCAGATTCAAAACACAGAGGATTTCCCTCTGGATAAAACTTTAAAGTTACACAAAAAAACCCAGGAATACACCTCCCTCTCAGCACAGAGAAAATCACAAGCCAAAATAAAAGTAAGCTTATGCATTCCCTTGCTAGTACTTACTAATCCTAATGGAGTTGGATTGCTCGCTTTCTTAATCCCTCTCTGGCAAGCACACAGAACAGGCAGACAAAGAACAGACAAAACAAAGCCCCCCCCCTTCCTCTCCCCCAATTTGAAAGGGGAATCTTGTCCCCTTATTGGTCCTTTTGGTCAGGTGCCAGCTAGGTTACCTGAGCTTCTTAACCCTTTACAGGTAAAAGAATTTTGTGGCTCTGGCCAGGAGGGATTTTATAGTACTGTATGCAGGAAGGTTGTTACCCTTCTGTTTATATTTATGACAACACAATGATAGAGGCCCAACTTAAATGTATACTCCAAACTAAAAAACACAGTAAAAGAACTAAAAAAGAGCCACCATAGCTTAACCATGTAAAAGAAACTGAGAGATAGAAAGGCATCTTTTAAAAAGTGGAAGTCAAATCCTAATGAGGTAAATAGAAAGTAGCATAAACACTGCCAAAGTAAGTGTAAAAATGTAATAAGAAAAGCCAAAAAGGAGTCTGAAGAACAGCTAGCCAAAAACTCAAAAAGTAATAACAAAATGTTTTTTAAGTACCTCAGAAGCAGGAAGCCTGCTAAACAACCAGTGGGGCCACTGGACAATCCAGATAAAAGAGGAGCACTTAAAAATGATAAAGTCAATGCAGAGAAACTAAATTAATTCTTTGCTTCAGTCTTCATGGTTGAAAATGTTAGGGAGATTCCCAAATCTGAGGAATTGTCACAGATTGAAGTGTCATTAGAGGTGGTTTTGGAATTAATTGATAAACTTAACAGTAGCAAGTCACTGGGACCAGATGGCATTCATCCATGAGTTCTGAAAGAACTCAAATGTGAAATTGCGGAACTATTAACTATGGTTTGTAACCTGTCCTTTAAATCAGCTTTTGTACCCAATGACTGGAAGATAGCTAATGTAATGCCAATATTTAAAAAGGGCTCTAGAGGTGATCCCGGCAACTGCAGACTGGTAAGTGTAACATCAGTACCGGGCAAATTAGTTCGAACAATAATAAAGAATAAAATTGTCAGACACATAGAAGAACATAAATTGTTGGGCAAAAGTCGACATGGTCTCTTTAAAGGGAAATCATATCTTACTAATCTATTAGAGTTCTTTGAAGGGTCAACAAACGTGGACAAGGGGGATCCAGTGGACATAGTGTACTTAGATTTCCAGAAAGCATTTGACAAGATCTCTCACCAAAGACTCTAATGTAAATTAAGTTGTCATGGGATAAAAGGGAAGGTCCTTTCATGGATTGAGAACTGGTTAAAAGACAGGGAACAAAGGGTAGGAATAAACGGTAAATTTTCAGAATGGAGAGGGGTAACTAGTGATGTTCCTCAAGGGTCAGTCCAAGGACCAATCCTATTCAACTTATTCATAAATGATCTGGAGAAAGGAGTAAATAGTGAGGTGGCAAAGTTTGCAGACGATACTGAACTGCGCAGGATAGTTAAGACCAAAGCAGACTGACTGTGAAGAACTTCAGAAAGAGCTCACAAAACTAAATGATTGCACAACAAAATGACAAATGAAATTTAATGTGGATAAATGTAAAGTAATGCACATTGGAAAAAATAAGCCCAACTATACACACAATATGATGGGGGCTAATTTATTATAACTAATCAGGAAAGAGATCTTTGAGTCATTATGGACAGTTCTCTAAAGATGTCCATGCAGTGTGCAGCAGCAGTCAAAAAAGCAAACAGGATTTTAGGGATCATTAGAAAGGGGATAGAGAATAAGACGGAGAATATCTTATTGCGCTATATAAATCCATGGTACGCCCACATCTCAAATACTGCTTTCAGATGTGGTCTCTTCATCTCAAAAAAGATATACTGGCATTAGAAAACGTTCAGAGAAGGGCAACTAAAATGATTTAGGGGTTTGGAATGGGTCTCATATGAGGAGAGATTAAAGAGGCTAGGACTTTTCAGCTTGGAAAAGAGGAGACTAAGGGGGGATATGATAAAGGTATATAAAATCATGAGTGGTGTGGAGAAAGTGAATAAGGAAAAGTTATTTACTTGTTTCCATAATATAAGAACTAGGGGCCACCAAATGAAATGAATGGACAGCAGGTTTAAAACAAATAAAAGGGAGTTCTTCTTCACACAGCACACAGTCAACCTGTGGAACTTCTTGCCTGAGGAGGTTGTGAAGGCTAGGACTGTAACAGGGTTTAAAAGAGAACTAGATAAATTCATGGAGGTTAAATCCATTAATGGCTATTAGCCAGGATGGGTAAGGAATGGTGTCCCTAGCCTCTCTGTTTGTCAGAGGGTGGAGATGGATGGCATGAGAGAGATCACTTGATCATTACCTGTTCTCTTCATTCCCTCTGGGGCACCTGGCGTTGGCCACTCTCGGTAGACAGGATACTGGGCTGGATGGACCTTTGGTCTGACCCAATATGGCCATTCCTTTGTTGTCTTAATTGTTTTGTAAGAAGCCAGTGTAAAAACAAATTAGTAAAAATATAAATAAAAATAATAGGCTGGCTGAGAGACTACCAAAATCGTTTGTAACTCTTCCATGATCTTATACAGACTAATCCGAAAGCTCTTCTTACTGATTGTAACTGTTTTTTCATTGAAAATTTTACACAATATAGTTTACACATTTTTTCCTTTCAAGAATGACACAATATCTGTGTAATATAAAATGAACACAAGCTAATATATTTATATTTATATTTATATAAATGTTTTACTGTGCTGATTGCCCTGGCCTCTGGCACATAACATAAAAAAAATACGCAATGCATAAAATTATATTGCATGTAATAGACAATTCAAAGCTCCCTCCCCCCATGTACTGCTTCATCAGTGATCCATAGTCAAACACGTTTCTGACCAAAAATAAGTGATGTGCTCCGATCTCTCAATGTCATGAACTTGAGCTCTGTCAGAATACCAGAGGACACAAATAGCAGAGCTGGGAGACCTTCACTGAAAAATCTTTATTTCCAGGGAATGAGGGATGCAAATCTGGTGACAGTGTACAAAGGTATCAGCTGATCTCAGCCACCATGGTGATTCATAGAGAGAAAGTTCCTTAAGTTAGTCAGGTTTCAAATGAAACCTTGAATTGCACCATAACAAATCAGAAGCCAGTGCCATTCACATAGTGCAGATGCAATGTACTAAGTCTAACCAGGTCCAATAAGCAGTAGCCACAATGTTCTTCAGTGTTACTGAATAATATCATCAGACAAAACGCACTGAAGTAGTCCAACCTTGGGGTGATCATGCCAGAGTTAACCGTGGCTTTAACAAGGAAGGATGGCTACATTGTACCTAACCATCTGAAGAAAACAAGGTATCAGCCACTTATATTACCTGAAAATCCAGTGAAATGTGGCCATGCTGCACTGCACAATAATTTAGGACTGGAATATACTATATATACTATATATTCATATATATATAATATATATGTGAACTATAATATATTTAACTGGTACTTAATCTCAGTTCTTCTTCTTCTTCTGTATCCAGGGCCACCCGGGGGGAGTGCAAAAGGGGCAATTTGCTCTGGGCCCCTGTTTAAGATGGCCCCCAAACTGAGTGGTGTTGGGAACTGGCACCGGGGGTCACAGCGCCACTCACTCAAATTTGGCCTGGCTACCCCTCCGTCATGATGGACAGAGGAGTGTCTGGGCCAAACATGAGTGGAGCTGTGACTCTGTGCTCTAGGTTGCAATTCCCAGAGCAGGGAATTGGGCCCAGTATTGTGGAACAGAAGCTGCTGCTACAAGTGTGAGTGTGGAGCTGGCTCACTGTACAACCCCAAACCTCTTTCTGGGGCTTCCCATTAGTGATATTTTTTTTTTTTTGGAAGGATGGTGGAGCCTCAGTTTCAGATTCTGCCTGGGGCTTCTGTGTGGCTCTTCCTATGTCACAACTTCCACACAACCATAGCCAACAAAATTCTCTTCACCTCGATGTTGCACAGACTCAGACTGCAGCCCCAAACTATTTTCAAAGCATGATGCAAATCAAACTTTCTTACAAACTTCCCCTCATAAACAAAGCTCGAGGAGCAATCTGGTATCATTTCTTGGTGAGAAGTAGGCGAGTGGGAATGAGGCTAGGAGTAGAAGAGAATAGGATCCTTCATGATCAAATTCTTAATTTCATATTTTCCATTTGGATGCTAATGTGATGGGTATGTTAGAAAAGCCTAAAAAAGACAGGTCCATGCCTCTGAATATTTCTGATGAACTGAGCTCAGGTTTTGTCAACTATCCTTAGCTATGTGCAAATTCTATTTTTATATAAAAAAAAGACAGGGCTGGAGGAGGCTATCGTCTGGGGGATCTTTCTCCATTGTGTCCTACTCTAGAATGCAACTTTTTAAAATCTCTGGATTAAATTTAAGGCAGGACACAGTGGGGATAGAGTTTATTAATTTAAAAAAACTATATTTGAAAAATTTGAATCTGGTTTTTAAAGAATAAAACATTAAAAACCAAGCAAACAACTAGTTGCTTGAGCTTCTTTTGTAGGACCCCCATAAGTCTTTTTCCCCCCCTTTGAAAACATTGAGACTCTCAGTCTTTGAATTGTAAACTTGCCTACCATGTCAGTCTAAAAAGTGAGCGATTGGTAGCGAATATTTATAACAAAAATAAAGTAATGCAAAAATGTCTTTGGACATCCGACCATTGCTTCCATTGTTGAGATCCTGTCATGGGTTGCTCTGCTCACTGCTGGATGGTGCCGCCTCCTGGCGGTTCTGAGGATTAGCTCAGTCAGACTGATACCCCTTTTGGCAGTTACACCCCATCAGTTTCTACTTTGCAGCTGTTCTCTCATTCTAGGAACCACAACCTTCTCTTTGAGAGTGAGTCCTCCAGCCTTCTGGGGGAGAGAGATTAGATGTGTATCAAAGCTCCTGCTCTCCAGTAATCTCAGGAAGTCTTTCACTTCACTACCTCACAGTGCCTTTCCTACTGTGGCTGGCAGGTGAACTCGAGCACACCCGCTACTCTGGGTTCCAGCTCATGGACCCTGTACACAGGAGCCAAGGTCCATTCCCTGCATGTTACTGTCTTTCCCTGAGCCGCTTCCATACCTCCTGGCCCTCCCCACTTCTCTGGATTTGACAGTCTCTTCACTCCCTAGCTTCTGTTTGCCAGAAGCTGGGAATGGCGGATGGGGGATGGATCACTTGATGATTACCTGTTCTCTTCATTCCCTTTGGAGCACATGGCATTGGCCACTGTCGGAAGACAGGATACTGGGCTAGATGGACCTTCGGTTTGACCCAGTATTATTGTTCTTATGTTACGTTCTCCCTCTCCCCAGGGAGTAATTTTAGGCAACTTGTCTCTGCAGCCTCTCAAACACAACTCCTTTCTCGCAGGAAATAACTGCAACCTTCTCTCTGCCAGCCTTTCCGCTTCCAATTTCCTGTCTTTTGTAGAAACTCCATCTGTCCCTCTCAAGTGAAATTCTCTCTATTTAGCTGCCTTCAGATTAAAGCTCCACTGTTTACAGCCAAATTAGCTGATAGGGCCCACCTGGTCTAATTCAGCTCTGGCAGGGCTGTTGTGGGGAGCTGCATACCCCATCGCATATCCCCAAAATTATTTTTCCAAGCATGTTTATCGCTACTCAGAAAGACCACTCTACTAGAGCTGTAATAGAGCCAGACGCTGAGCTTCCAGTTATGCAAAAGTGGTGAAACCTTGCTCCGAAGAGTGCGCTGGGAGTTTTAAAAAGCACATTGGACAAAAATATTACAGTCAAGTAAAAGCAGCAAAGAATCCTGTAGCACCTTAGAGACTAACAGACGTTTTGGAGCATGAGCTTTCGTGGGTGAAGACCTGCTTCGTCGGATGCATGCATATATTCACCCACGAAAGCTCATGCTCCAAAATGTCTGTTAGTCTATAAGGTGCCACAGGATTCTTTGCTGCTTTCACAGATCCAGACTAACACGGCTACCCCTCTGATACTTTACAGACAAGTAAAACTTTCATGTCAAACTAACAAGAGCAAGGATGTTCGGAGTTAAGGTTGGTTTTGTATAGTCAACCATCCCATTCTGGCATATTGGCTGTGTTCTCACATTAAAAGTTACAGTGCTATTACTTTATTAATAAAATACTTTTCACTTGTATAGCATCTTCATTTGAAGATCTCAAAGCTCTTTACAAACATTAAGCCTCATAACACCCATGTGAGGTAGGTAATGATCAAAGAGATCAGGCACCCACTGAAAACCTGCCTCTTTTCCCCCCTCTTCTCTCAGTGTCACTTTACCAACCTTTCTGGGGAATCTTTCGGTATTGCCACTGGATCTGGTGGCCCCCAACACAGGGTAGGAGAGAGGCACTAAGGAGTAGATTGTATGAACTCAGCTGCACTTCAAGAGCAGCAGTTGCTGACCAAACATTTCATAAAAAGGCAGTTTCATAGACCCATGAGATCTTGCATTGCTAGCATTATGAAGATTTGTATGTGGTCTTTGAGCTTGTGATCTTTGGCCTACTTTTCTGAGGCTAGATAATGCTGAAAATAAAACACAGATTTAAAGCCTCCAAAAGTGGTCTCCCTTGTTTCCTAGAGAGAGCCCAAGATGATAACCGTGAACGATTCCCCATAGCTGCGTGGGAATCTCTAACAGCTTTTTAGGAAAAGCCTCTGAACTTATGTAATACAGCAATACGTGTTCTAAAATTAAAAATGAAGCCTATAAATATGTGGCTTTTGACTGTAGTGTTTCATGTTATCCACTTAAACCTGTATGCTTGGGGCCCAATCCAATATCCATTGAAATCAATGGGAATGTTTCCATAGACTTTAGTGGATGCTGGATAGACTTTTGGTCACAAACACTTTTATGCTGCACCACAAGCAGAACCTGAACTAAAATATTGACTTCACTTTTTTTGCTTTGGTCGTGTTTGTATAACAATTGTAAGACTATTTAACAGCTACTTAAATAGTTTTGTTTTTCACACAGTTTTATTTTTACAGTAGCTTCATTTTAACTGAACATTTATTTGTAACTGGCATTTCAAAACAAAACAAAACTTAATTCTGCAGGGATGTAAATGTGTTTCAATAGAGTTCCCAAATGATTAGTAATTTTAAATTTGGAGGAAGTAAAACTTAAGGAAATGTGGTTTTCTTTGTAAAACTGAGATGATGTAGTGTCTAGACATTGCTTTTATGAGTAACTCTTTTGTGTTCAGTAATTTTTGCAGTAATATGCAACTCTGTGTTTTTCTAGTTCCTGATGTCAGTCGAAATGGAGATCCATTTGTAGCAACATCAATTGTTGAAGCAATTGCAACGGTTGACAGAGCTATAAATTCAACACGTACACATTTGTTTGACAGGTATCATATCATTTGGGGGCTTTTTATGGGGAAGTCAAAATTAATTTTGGGTATGCTGAAAGAAATGCTACAATCAGTACAGTACTATTACACATCTGAAAGATGAGACAATATAATGATTTTAAATATCAAACTTTAACATCTGGTTAGTTTCTGGAGTTCTAGCAATTTAACAAGAAAGCCATATTTTTAAAAGAAAACTGCACTAAGTTCCCCAACAAACAAATTTAGCTAATAGGTTTTGAATAGTTATTTCAATTATTTTGGGGGAACCAACGTGTTTAAAAAGCTTGGTTTTATTCAAAAGCCTACTGGTATTTTAATATTGGATCTAATGCATTTTAATACAAATTTAATCTATTTTCATGTTTAAATATGTTTTTCAGTCATCTTGTATTAAATGTAGATATTTATTTTTATTGATTTTTGCCTTCCATTTTGGGACGAGTAACAAAGGTATAGTCAATCACGTCTAGTGATATCTTAAGTTGCAGAAACTTTTTAAACCATTTGTAGTCTTATAGTACTTGTGTATACGCTTACTATTTTTTCAATTATCTGTTAGTCGTCCTCGTTCTCCAAATGATTTGCTAGCCTTATTTCGATACCCAAGAGATCCTTACACTGTTGAGCAAGCAAGAGCTGGAGAAATATTTGAAAGAACATTACAGCTAATTCAAGATCATGTACAAGATGGTTTAATGGTTGACCTAAATGGAACAAGTCAGTACCTTTACTTTACTTTCTGTGTTTTGTAGTGTATAATCCATTTCAATTCATTATGCTTCAAGGAGTATTAATTTTAAAAGCTCTGTGTCCCATTGCGCAGCTGTTACTCTTGTTGAAGTCATTACTGCTTCTTGAGTGTGCAAGAGCTCACTAACATGAATAAAGATTGCTCACTTTGGTCCTTGATTCACACATTGCTATATTTTGATGTACCTTGTTTGTCTGAGATGTGCTGGTATGTTATTTTAATTCTTCACTATTTGACATACTAAGGAAAAAAATGACGCAGTCTAATTCTTCCCTCAGTTAAAACTAACACACCTCAAGTACATAGGGTTGGATGGGTGTTAACAGAGGAGTGAATTTGGCTAATAGTTTCTTAGCAAGATTTAGAATTTTTCAGTATGTACTGTTAAGACAGTATTTGTATTGGTTGTTGCATCAAAAGAAAACATGGTAATCCCTGTTTCTCTTATCACAGAGAGGATATAATATAACAGCAAAGATTTGTGCACTGTTTGTGATCACTTTACAGAACAATGTTTCTACATTTTCTGTACCAGTTTTCCTGAAGTAATTGTTACTTGTTCCTAAAGCAGAGTACAGTGTCAAACTAAGCTACAACAGTTTCCTGGTATTCTGTTCTCAAATTTAATTTGCTATTAAGAAATGTTTTTTGTTGTTTTTTATAAATAGTAAGAAAAAAGTAATTCAGAATTATAATGCCCAGCCTGAAAATTTAGAGCTAGAACACACTTGCAAAGAGAACTGTAAGCTAATTGTTCTGCAGTGCCTATAAGTTCTTGCTTTTGGCAGTTGATATACAATGTGTCAGTGCATGAGACTTATGACTAAAGCGTTTGGAAATAATGATGGAGTTTTAGGACAGATTCTGAGACGTGGCATGTAGCCAAATGTTACAGCTAGACTGGAATCTGAGGAAATATTTTTACTTATAAATGCTACTTTTGATGTTTATAATTGAGAATTTCATTGTAACTTTCTAAAATTTTAACTGTGACCCTGAATTAGGCCAATATGTACAGGGCCAAAGACTGTAAGCTTTGTAGAATTAGAGCACTATAAGATTTGTTAGTAAAAATGGACAGTTACTCATAATACTGAGCAAACAATTTGCAAGGAATAATTTGTCACACAAATTTGACTTCTTTGAGTACAGAACATTCACAAACAGATCGTAATTTCATTGAGTTTGCTGCTAATCATTCAGAATTATTTGACATTTTCTTCAATATTTTTTTTTTGCTACAGATTGCAAGTATTTGAATCTTAACATTTGAGAAACTGCAGTTTATTAGGCTAAATACAGGTTTTTTGTTTGTTTGTTCCATGATTGGATGCAAGCATTTGTAGTATAAATACTGGTGCATCCAAATCTAACATTCTTTTTTCATGAATACTCATGTATGGAACACTGACATTTAATTTTTATCAACTTTAATGCTAGTAAAAACAATCATTCTAATGTTCGCCGGAAGTGAACACAATAGGGTCGTGAGCATGGCCAAAATGAATTCATTTAAAAATTCAACGCTAATAATGTCAGACAACATTTTATATCTATTCACAACCAGAGCTGGCTTTTGGTCCCTTCAAAATCCACAACCATGGCCCCACGATTTCAGAAAACTAGAAATGTAAAGAAAATCTGTTTTCATTTAAATGTCCCTCCCCTTAAGTTTCTAACCCTAGTCCTTGCACTTGTTTTGTTTGTGTTTTCAAAGCTAACGAATGTAAGCTGCTACTAAAGTTGAAAAAAACAAGTGGATGGGTCCCACTTTTGCAGCAGAAAAATTGGGGGAACCTAACAATTGCCAATCTATGAACTTTTGACTAAATGAAGCTATTGAATGTCAGCTGTATCCCAAAGAATCATCTTGCTAACACTTCAGAAAAAAATCTTAAACCAGGCTTATATATAGTGGTGTGGTAATGAACAGGAATGTGTTACATTTGGAGTATGGTGGCAAAAATTAATTTTGCAGGCCAGCTTGTCCAAAAACTTGGAAGTTTGATTCTGCTCACACCCTTGTTCCCGAAATTTTGATGAAAACCAGGATTACCTAAACATACAATCATTTATCTCAACTGTATACAAGTAAAGAGCAAAAGGAAAGAGAGATTCAGAAGACTATAATAAATGAAGATAACTTAGAAAGAGGTGTTACTGATTGTTATTGTACTTGATTACAAGGACAGGTCTTGGAGTAGCAGAGCCACAACATCTTCATCTTAAAGTGTTAAAAATCCTCAGAACAGTGTATTATGTTCTGTTCTTTAGTAGCCAGTGATGATTCTGCACCATGGTATACAGTGTTTCAGAGGCCAGAGTAGTCCTGAAAATATTATTTGTAGGGCAGATAACTGACACCTACTCCTTGAATTTTACATTCAGATCATATGTAACATTATTCTTGAGTGATTACCATTTAATTGTGCACGCTGTTAGCCTCTATAAACACGTTATTTTATTAGTGTTAACCTCCTCCCCTCTTCCTGCCTATTGTTTGTTACACTAACTTGTCTTTGATTAGACTGTAAGCTTAAGGACCACAATTACCGATGTGTTTTGTGGTTCCTAGCATAATGGGGCACTTGTATTCTGAGCAGGGTGGGGAGGGTATGTGTGTCTTTTTTGTATTGCTGGAATATTTATATAACATATAAAGCAATACATAATAGTAATAAATATGTTTTGAAGTAATCAAAAGCTTGTATAAGATAAGAGTTCTGAGAGTAGAAAAGCTTTAGCTGATTAGTTTTGGGGCACATTTTCAAATGTTCTCAACATCCAGTTACGACCAGATTTTCAGAAGAGCTCATCTCCCATTTAGGCGCCTAAATGAAGTGGGCAGATTATCAAATTATTCTCAATGGCAGACGTATGATGCTGAGTACTTTAGAAATCTGCTTATTTCATTTAGGTGACTAAGTGGGAGATGAGATCTTTTGAAAAGTTTTTTATCAGTGTTTTCATGCAAATTCTTTTTCCTTTGAATTTGTCCAAGGATATGTGGAATTTTTTTAAACCAAAAGATGATAAAATGATGTCTAGGATATTTGTGATTTTTGTATCCAAAATCTGATGTCTTTAATTTTCCCTATGCTTCTGTTCTGTTTCAGGCTATCACTATAATGATCTTGTATCTCCACAATACTTGAACCTGATAGCTAATCTGTCAGGCTGCACAGCCCATAGACGAGTGAATAACTGCTCAGATATGTGCTTTCACCAGAAATACAGGACACATGATGGAACTTGCAATAATCTGCAGCATCCGATGTGGGGTGCCTCTCTGACAGCCTTTGAACGGTTGTTAAAGTCAGTCTATGAAAATGGATTTAACTTGCCTAGGGGCATTGGACCTAATAGACATTATAATGGATACACGCTCCCCATGCCTCGCTTGGTTTCAACATCATTAATAGGAACTGAAACAATAACCCCTGATGATCAGTTTACTCACTTTCTAATGCAATGGGGTCAGTTCCTTGATCATGACCTTGACTCCACAGTTGCAGCTCTGAGTGAAGCCAGGTTTTCTGATGGTCAGCACTGCAGTTCAGTTTGTACAAATGATCCTCCATGTTTCTCAATCATGGTACCACCAAATGACCCCCGAGTTAGAAATGGTGCACGGTGCATGTTTTTTGTTCGCTCCAGTCCTGTTTGTGGAAGTGGCATGACATCTCTTCTAATGAATTCTGTTTACCCACGAGAACAGATTAACCAGCTGACTTCATATATTGATGCATCCAATGTGTATGGCAGTTCAGACCATGAGTCACAAGAAATCAGAGACTTGGCAAGTCAAAGGGGTCTTCTGAGACAGGGCATTGTACAGAGATCTGGCAAGCCTCTTCTTCCATTTGCTACTGGTCCACCAACAGAATGCATGAGAGATGAAAACGAGAGCCCAATTCCTTGCTTCTTAGCTGGGGATCATCGTGCTAATGAGCAACTGGGTCTCACCAGTATGCATACATTGTGGTTTAGAGAACACAACAGAATTGCAACAGAGTTACTGAAACTCAACCCACACTGGGATGGGGACACAATATATCATGAAACACGCAAAATTGTTGGCGCAGAAATGCAACATATAACGTACAACCATTGGCTACCTAAGATCTTTGGAGAGGTAGGCATGAAGATGCTTGGCGAATATAAAGGTTATGATCCCAATGTTAATTCTGGCATAACTAATGAGTTTGCAACTGCCGCTTTTAGGTTTGGTCACACACTTATCAATCCCTTACTGTATCGGCTGGATGAAAACTTTGAACCTATTCTACAAGGCCATATACCTCTTCATAAGGCATTCTTCTCTCCCTTTCGGATTGTAAATGAAGGAGGCATTGATCCACTGTTAAGGGGATTGTTTGGGGTTGCTGGTAAGATGCGAATACCATCGCAGTTACTCAATACAGAATTAACAGAGAGACTATTCTCCATGGCACGTACTGTGGCTTTAGATCTGGCAGCTATGAATATTCAGAGAGGCAGAGATCATGGAATTCCTCCCTACCATGATTTTAGAGTTTACTGTAATCTTTCTTCAGCTCATACTTTTGAAGATCTGAAAAACGAAATTAGGAGTCCTGAAATCAGGGAGAAGCTTAGCAGGTGAGCTTGAGGTGAAGGTTAATGGTTAAAAATTCAAATGTACTTTTATATCTAAATGTGCATGTGAAAATAATTATTTAAATGTCTAACCTAGAAGGAAGTATTTGTTAGGAAAGGTATAAAGGGAATATCCCACAAAACTTTCTGCCAACATCAGAAGACATGTATGGAAGGCTCAGGGTTCCTGAGTACCTGCATAAGCTACAGAATGTCTTTCCCTCAGTGACACTTACACAGATCTGATTCCTCCACTCCTTGAGTTGTAGGAACTCCATGAAGCTGAGCCCATCCAGAGACCATGTGTTCATGTATACACCCATAGGAGATTTTTTTTATGAGTAATATTTAAAAAACTAAATAAATGTAATACTGAAATCTCATGATAGTATTTGTGTCTTCAGTTTTCATAGAATCATAGAATATCAGGGTTGGAAGGGATGTCAAGATGTCATCTAGTCCAACCCCCTGCTCAAAGCAGGACCAATCCCAACTAAATCATCTCAGCCAGGGTTTTGTCAAGCCTGACCTTAAAAACCTCTTTGAATTAAGTGCAGCACAATGTGTAATTTTAAATAAGTATTTGTATTTCTCTTGTTATAGGCTCTATGGATCACCTCTGAACATAGATTTATTTCCTGCTCTTATGGTAGAAGATTTAGTTCCTGGTAGCCGATTGGGGCCAACTTTGATGTGTCTATTGAGTACACAGTTTAAACGTCTTCGAGATGGAGACAGGTAAAGCCAAAATGCCCATGGAAAACTTAAGTGAATTTAGAATAGATTTTTTTTTCATTTTTTAAATTGTTTAGTGACTTTTTTCAAATCCAAACTCTGTTTTCTTTTTCTTTTATGATCTGGCTATAGAAGTGAAAGTGATAAAAAGCTGATTTTATAGTTTGTCAAAGCAGCTGAAATAATAGCTATGCTTATTTATTTTTAAGACCTGTTATCTTTTATGGTGAAAATAGCATATAAAGCTCCAACAGGCAATACAGTGTAGCTAACTGAGCAGGGGACTGGGACCCAGGAGCTCCTAACTTTCCTATTTCTAACATTGTTTGACTGGCCTTGTGCAAATTACTGCTCAGGCTACTTCACTGTAAATTGAAGAAAAACTTTCTTCAGTGATTGTCCACGTGTATTCCACTTCCAATGCACGTGCATCCATATGTGTGAGATTGGATTCTGTTGGGCAGCAATGTCCACTGGGGCCTTTCCTGCACTCTTACTTCCTGTGGCTGCAAGATGGAAACCCTGTAATGTCCACTTCTCTGCATACTGTGTAACTTTACTAGTTGTGTGTGTATGTGACCAGTTAGCTAGTAATACTGGCATAGTTATTGTAGTGGGTTTTTTGTTGTTGTTTTTTATACCTATTAGCTGTATGTAAAAACAACAACAACAAAATCCTCTTCTTAGTGTTTGGGACTTTCCCCACCCTAATGGGGATTAGCTGCTATGGCTGAAATGAAGCCCCTGGGCTTCAAAACTTACCCTGTGAAGCAACTATTTCATTTAATGACAGACACTGAATGTGCCTCTTTTGTCTTGGAGAGGATCATTTGCCCAATAGATGCTAGATCTGTTGCTTTTTCTCCAAAAGCATGTAGAAGGCAAGAGAGGCCCATCTTAAACGTTTTCTACGGGAGCAAGTTTCTTCAGAACAGAAGGAAAAAAGAAAGCCAACTGGGCCTCAGCAGGCTTCCTCAGTCAGTCCTCCTGTGACCTGCTGCCCAACTCAGCTCCCAGGCTCACTCTTCAAAAAAAACTTCATCCACTGAGACCAGCAGAGCAGCCAAGTCATATCCTTCACTTAGTTGTCTGAAAGGGGTCAGAAGGGGCATAGTTCCCACAGTAAGTGCAGGCCTTGGTTATTACCCTCCCTGGAACCTAATAAAAGGAGTCATAGATCTCACAGTACTTGGCCAAAGGGTAGTTCACAGCCCAAATTTGGCCCCTCTGACAACCTGAAAAAACCTGGTCCCTGAGCCCATAGGGTGCTGTCTCAGGCAGCAGTCCACATTTTGCTGGCACCAACCTCTCAGTAGTAATATTGATGCACACTGTGCCGCTGACTCTTGCAGCACGGATGCTCCTGACACTGACTTTCTTGGCATCAAAATTATTCTTAGTACTGAGTGATCTGGCAAGGAAACCTAGCTCTGTTACCACCAATAGATGTCGATCTCCCTTCTCTGTGAAATTTGTGGTTCCTTGAGATGGACATCTGGCACTGACTCACATTATACCCCAGTAAGAACAGGAAAGTGAGGAAGAACACTTGCAAATAGAGAAGCCCTTGTTCTTTTTCGAGTGCTTGCTCATATCCATTCCAGTTAGGTGTGCACGTGCCGCATGCATGTTCGTCAGAAGATTTTTACCCTAGCAACACTCGGTGGGCCGGCAGGGCGCCCCCTGGACTGGCGCCGCTATGGTGCCAGATATATACCCCTGCCGACACATCCGCCCCTCAGTTCCTTCTTACTGCCCGTGTCGGTCGTTGGAACAGTGAAGCGCGCTTAGCTGATCTCCACCTCCCTAGCTATTCGCTCGTTCTAATCGTTATTCTGTATATAGTTCAATATTCTATATTTCTAGTTAGTTTTATTAGTTCTTTGTAGTAGTTATTGTATGTAGTTAAGAGGGATCGGGGATTAGCCCCCACCCCTCACCCAGTACCAGGGCCCATGCCCAGTTCACCGGGCTTCAAACCGTGCTTGGCCTGTCATTTGCCGATGCCCACAGGAGACCCTCATGACTCCTATCTCAAGTGCTTGGGCGAATCCCACCTCGCAGACAAGTGCCGCATCTGCACGGCTTTCAAGCCCCAGACGAGAAAGGAGCGGGACATTCGTCTCAAGCAGTTCCTGATGGAGGCAGCTCTAACTCCTCCATCTTCGGCACTGACTGCTGCACCGGGGACAAGTGCCTCCTCCGCACCGGAGCGCATGGGCACCGTGAAGGCTCCTTGACACCAGCCATCACCGGCTAAGGCTCCTGCCTGGCACTGCTCTCTCTCCCTGAGGATCAAGAAGCATAAGACTCCTGTGGCTCCCATGCCTACGCCGCAGTCAGAGCGCCTAAGTCGGACCACCTGGCACCGTCAGCTGCCACGGCACTGACGTCTTCTGCGCCGTTGATTCCGGTCTCGCAAGAGTCATCAGGTCCAGTGCCTACCAGCTCCCCGGCACACACCGTGGTTGAGCTTATCGTGCCCTCCACGCTGGAGACGTTCTCTACGGAAAGGGAGTTGATTGCCTTGGCAGAGCCTGAGCTGCCTCAACCGCCGGCACCGCCGGTGTGGGTTGTCCAATCATTAGGCAAGCCCGCCCTGCTGAGACCATCCTCGCCCGGCACCACCGAACGTCGCCGGTCACTATCCGGGTCCTGCAGACGCTCTCAGTCCCGTCATCGATCCCAGTCCCGACGCTGCTCGCAGTCCCGGTACCGCTCTCTCTAGGTACCGGTCGTACTCGCGGCACCGCTCGAGATCCCGTTCGCCGAACCGATACTCTCGGCACTGATCCAGGTCCTGGCACCGCTCGCGGCACCGCACATCTTGCAGCCGATCCCGGCGCAGGGATTCAAGGCACCAGTCGACCTCCCGGCACTGCGCCAGTAGCAGGTCCCGGTCTCACTCTCGGTACCGGTATGACTCCTGGTACCGTTCTCTGGTGCCTCATGGAGATGGTTCGACTAGTTGCAGAGACCCTCCCCAAACGGTCTCAGCTCCTCTGTGGCCTTCTCGGCACCCATCCGTATCATCCCATGTGGACAGTGCTTCCTATGGGGATTCGGACGCTCACAGCAGGTTCACCCAAGGAACCCACGACCCGGACCAGGGACCTCATCAGTGGTCCTTTTGGACGCCTTGGGCTTATCACCAAGCCCAAGGTGAACTTGCTGTGCCATCACGCTCTGGTCCGTCAGAACACCGCGTGCCCGAGGCCACTGTCAGCCGACCTCCCCCTGCTGGTATGGAAGAAGCTGCTGCCCCCGCACCAGACCCCCACGATCTGCCGGCTCCGGATGTCCCCCAGGATCAGGAGTCGGTACAGGATCCATTCGTCCCGGGGGTTTCATCCTCCTCCTCTCCGGATGAAACAGTAGCAGGGACATCATCATTGGGCCCGCCTCCAATAGACCTCAGGTCACACCAGGACCTCCTGCGACAGGTCTCCCAGAATATCAACTTGCCAGTAGAGGAGGTTCCAGAGGTGGAAGACCCGGTGATAAGTATATTGTCGGCGGAGGCACCAACCAGAGTGGCCCTGCCGTTCATTTGTTCGATCCAGGCTAGGGTAGACACCATCTGTCAATCCCCGGCATCCATCCCACCCACAGCCAGAGGGGTTGAACGGAAATACATGGTGCCCTCCAAAGGGTATGAGTACCTATATGTGCACCTCCTCCCTGTTCATTGGTTGTACAGTCCGTCAATGAGCGGGAGCGCCATGGCGAACAAACCGCTGCAGCTAAATCAAGGGAGGCTCAGCGTATGGACTTGTTGGGATGGAAAATCTATTCCGCGGGAGGCCTCCAATTCAGGGTGGCAAACCAACAAGCCTTGCTGAGTAGATACAATTACAACACTGGGAGGCGGTAGGGAAGTTTACAGAGCTGGTCCCGCAAGACTCCCACCAGGAATTTACAGCAATACTGGAGGAAGGAAAGAAAGTAGCGCGGACCTCTCTACAGGCCTCGCTGGATGCCGTGGATTCGGCAGCTAGAACGGTCGGCTCTGGAATCGCCATGCGATGTATATCATGTCTGCAAGTGTCAGGCCTGCCACCTGAACTTCAGCACACTATACAAGACTTACCATTTGATGGCCAGGTTCTATTCTCACAGAAGACGGACCCTAGGCTACAGAGTCTGAAAGACAATCGCGTAATCATGCATTCGCTCGGAATGCATACGCCTCAGACTCAAAGAAGATCCTTCCGCTCCCAACCTCAGCGCCCTTACCCCCCGCCTAGGCCAAGGCAAGACTTTACCAGAAGGCAAGGTTGTACCAACTGCAGACATCAGTCTGGACCTCAAGGGGGTAACAATTCCGGTCCCACCAAGCCAATAGCGGGACTCAAATCAAACTTTTGAGGGTGCGCCCGAGAGCAGTGTACCAATTGTCTCCCAGGATCCTTTTCAGTTTTACAACCGCCTTTCCCCGTTCCTCCCTGCGTGGTCCCAATTAACCTCGGATCTTTGAGTCCTACGCATGGTGGAGTTTGGATACCATCTTCAGTTTACTTCACCCCCTCCCTCTCATCCCCCCTCCTCGTCCCTCTTCAGGGACCCCTCTCACGAGCAACTCCTCCTGCAAGAGGTTAGGAGACTCCTTGCAATGGGGGCTATAGAGGAGGTACCGAAGGAATTAAGGGGCAAGGGGTTTTATTCCTGATATTTCCTAATCCCCAAGGCGAAAGGGGGCCTCCGGCCTATCCTAGGCCTGCGACGACTAAACAGGTTCATGAAAAAGTTCAAGTTCCGCATGGTATCCCTGGGGACCATCATCCCTTCCCTGGATCCCGGAGATTGGTACGCCGCTCTCGATATGAAGGACGCGTATTTCCACATTGCAATTTACCCTCCACACAGACGGTATCTACGCTTTGTGGTGAACCATCAACACTATCAGTTTACGGTCCTTCCCTTTGGCCTCTCCACAGCCCTTGGGTATTCACGAAGTGTGTGGCGGTAGTCACCGCCTCCCTCTGTCGTCGTCGAATACATGTCTTCCCATACCTCGATGACTGGCTTATTCGAGGGACCTCCGAGGCACAGGTCACCAGTTATGTGAACATCATCAAGGACCTATTCATGCGTCTAAGCCTGATAATCAATTTGGAAAATTCTACTCTAGTGCCGACGCAAAGGATAGAGTTCATCGGGGCCACCCTGGACGCCAATCTTGCAATGGCCAGTTTGCGTCTAACTCGTTTTCAGGCAATAGTCTCACTTATACAAAGACTTCAAAGCTTTCCGATGACCTTAGCTCACACTTGCCTTGGCCTCCTCGGTCATATTGCTGCATGCACATTCGTGACAAAGCACGCCAGACTGCGCATGCGTCCCTTTCAGACGTGGCTCGCCTCAGCCTACCATCCAGGCAGAGACACCATAGATATTGTAATCACAATTCTACCAAGCATCCTCAGCTCCCTCGACTGGTGGCTGACGCCATCCCTCGTGTGTGCAGGCCTGCCTTTCCATCCACCACAGCCTTCCGCGTCCCTAGCAACGGATGCGTCATCTCTCGGCTGGGGTGATCACCTAGGGCACCTTCGCACTCAAGGCCTTTGATCATCTCGGGAGTTAGTGTTTCACAGAAATGTCCGAGAACTGAGAGCAGTCCGACTGGCGTGCCAAGCGTCCCAGCGCCATCTACAGGGTCGTTGTGTTGCAGTGTTCACAGACAGCACAACGGCCATGTATTACATAAACAAGCAGGGAGGGACACGATCCTCCCCCCTTTGTCAAGAGGTGATACAACTATGGGACTTTTGCATAGCCCACTCAATAGATCTGGTAGCATCTATTGATAGAAAGATAACTTTCTCCCAGGAGTCCGAAACACTCTGGCAGATCAACTGAGCAGATCCTTCCTGTCTCATGAGTGGTCCATCCGTCCGAACATTCTCCATTCTGTCTTCCGGAAGTGGGGGTTTCCCCACATTAGACCTCTTTGCCTCCCAAGAGAACAGGAAATGCCAGGTGTTCTGCTCCCTGCAAGGTTGCTCCCCGGGCTCCCTCTTGGACGCATTCCTAATCCCGTGGAAGGGGCACCTATTTTATGCCTTCCCACCTTTTCCTCTCGTCCACAGAGTCCTACTCAAGCTCCGCAGGGACAGAGCCCAACTAATCCTCATCGCTCCGGCATGGCCGAGACAGCATTGGTACACCCTGTTGCTCGACCTCTCTATGGCAGACCTGATCCCCCTGCCGCTATGCCCGGACCTCATAACGCAGGACTTCGGCAGGCTTCACCACCCGGACCTGCAGTCCCTTCATCTGACAGCATGACTGCTGTATGGTTGAGCCAATCTGAGTTGCGTTGTTCCACCTCAGTACAACAGGTGCTGCCGGGAAGCAGAAAGCCTTCCACGCGGACGACATATCTCGCCAAGTGGAAGCGCTTCTCCCACTGGTGTGCTCAGCGTAACTTTATCCCCGAAGGTGTATCGGTCCCCATTATCTTGGACTATTTATGGTCCCTCAAGGACCAGGGACTCGCGATCTCTTCTCTAAGGGTGCATCTTGCAGCTATTTCTGCATTCCACCTTGGGGAAACTGGCAGTTCCGTCTTTTCTCACCTCATGGTTTCTAGATTCCTTAAGGGCTTGGAGCGGCTGTACCCGCAGGTCAAGCACCCAACCCCTACTTGGGATCTAAACCTAGTGTTGGCTAGGCTTATGGGTTCCTCCTATGAGCCTTTAGCCACATGCTTGCTGCTGTACCTTTCCTGGAAGACAGCCTTCCTAGTCGCTATTACCTTGGCTAGACGTGTCTCGGAGCTTCGAGCTTTGACTGCGGATCCCCCGTATACGGTATTCCACAAGGACAAGGTACAGCTGCATCCGCACCCGGCATTCCTCCCTAACGTGGTCTCTGCCTTCCACGTTAATCAAGACATCTTTCTACCAGTCTTTTCCCCGAAGCCGCACTCATTGCTCCGGGAACAACAGCTGCATACTTTGGATGTCCGCAGGGCTCTCGCCTTTTATATCGAGAGAACCTAACCCTTTCGACGCTCACCTCAGCTCTTTGTAGCTGTTGCAGACTGCGTGAAGGGCATGCCAGTCTCTTCCCAACGGATTTCATCTTGGGTGACATCCTGTATCCGGACATGCTATAACTTGGCTCACGTTCCGACTGGCCATCTCACCGCCCATTCTACTCGGGCTCAAGCCTCATCTGCCGCTTTCCTGGCCCATGTTCCCATCCAGGAAATATGTCGCTTGGCTACCTGGTCTTCCATCCACACCTTTGCATCACACTACGCATTGGTGCAGCAGTCCAGAGACGATGCCGCCTTCGGCTCAGCGGTCTTACGTTCCGCAACGTCTCACTCCGACCTGACCGCCTAGGTAAGGCTTGGGAATCACCTAACTGGAATGGATATGAGCAAGCACTCGAAGAAGAAAAGACAGTTACTCATCTTTGTAACTGTTGTTCTTCAAGATGTGTTGCTCATATCCATTCCAAACCCGCCCTCCTTCCCCACTGTCGGAGTAGTCAGCAAGAAGGAACTGAGGGGCAGATGGGTCGGCAGGGGTATATATCTGGTACCATAACGGCACCACTCCGGGGGTGCCCTGCCGGCCCACCGAGTGTTGCTAGGGTAAAAATCTTCCAACGAACGTGCACACGGCGCGCGTGCACACCTAACTGGAATGGATATGAGCAACACATCTCAAAGAACAACAGTTACAAAGGTGAGTAACCGTCTTATCTCAGCAGTGATCTCTTCCTCACCAGATGAAGCAGTTGTGCACTCCACATCAATTCAGTCTGACTATTTTAAAAAAATTTCAGGAACTTCTGCATCACATGGTAGACACATAAATTCAAGAATTTAGAGAGAAACCTCTAAGTATTTTGTAGCTGAGGGACAACTGGTAACTCATACATTGCTGCAGGTAGCATAAAACGCATTGGACATGGCAGAACAATCAATGACAAATTCCACTGCCATGCACAGGGCTTCATGGTTACAGTCTTAGAGAGTACAAAGGCGGTCCAGGCAGCTACTGAGGTCCTCCCGTTTGAAGGTTATAACTCAAGAACTGATAAAGCCTTATGCTCTATAAAAGATTAAAGAGCTATTGTCCATTTCTTGGCAGCTACTTGCCAGCCCCTAAGACAAAGCAGACCTGGTCACAAACCACTCTAGATAAAAGTTTTTTCATGTATTATTATAACCCTTGAAAATACTGTCTACATCAGTAGCAAGCATGTTCCAGATGCATGGAAGAAATCGAAACAAGACTATCGATGAAGAAAGGCGATCCAAAAGAATTGAGCAACTACCATCTGATCACAATCCTCTCACAAGATCTTCACCCGCGTCATACTCAGTTGAATTAAGAAGGATCTTGAAATGCATGAAACCAGTGAACAGGCTGGTTTCCACTCAGGGTATTCAACAATTGATCACGTCCACTCAGTTCGGCAGCTCTTTGAAAAAACACAAGAAATACAAAGTATCATTGTGTCTTGAATTTGTCGACTACAGAAAGGCATTTGACTTGGTATCAATGCTGTACTCAACGCGCTCAGCGAAATTGGAATCGACCTGAGGTACATTGACCTGCTGGAAGAAATTAACTGCAATTGTTTGACAGAGAGAACATTATTCAATGTCCTGTGCATTATTATTATAGATAGAGGAGTCAGACAGTCACTGAAGCTGTTTTCAGCTGTATTGGAGTCACGGTTAAAGAAATTGAACTGGGTAAAAGGAATCAGAATTGATGGAGAACAGCTGACGCATCTTCTCTTCACTGCTGATTGTGTAATATTGGCAAAGGACACATGATAACTGGAGAAATTTCAGTAATTACAAACACTTTTGCATGATATCGGGTTGGAAGTGTACACTTTGAAAATGAAGTGTATGTGGAATGAGCATTGTGCAGCAGGAATCATCACTGTAAAAGGGGAAAATAATTGAGGAGATCGAAAAATATATTTACCTGGGTCAGCAGGTGAACAGAGACAACTCATTTGAAAGGGAATGCAGTAGGAGGAGAAAGGCAGGGAGGGGAAGTTTCAACAGAATAAAGACATCTCTAACGGATTGTGAACTTCCCATGAAGAAAAGAAGTTGAACTCCAGTAATCTGCCAGCAAAAAATTTGCCGTCACTCAGAGAGCAATGAAAAGGCAAATGTGTAAGATATCGGTCCATGATCACATACTGAATCAAGAGATTGGAAGGTGTACAGAAGTGACCGATGTTGTGCAGGCAATGTAGCACACAAAGCAGAGATGGGCAGGTCATGTAATCTGTAGGGAAGACTGAATCCCTAGAGACCACAAGCAGCAGCTGGGCAGACCAAAAACATGCTGGGCCAATCCCATGACAGAACTCTTTGACCAGAAATGGAAAGAATGTGCTCACAACAAAATGGAATGGTGTGGCATCGACTTGCATTCATGGAGGGATGGACAGGGACAAGCTGGACAAAGGTAATTATAATCCACAAAGATCATGTGAGCCACCAAGGAAGGAGCAAAGTTTCCAACGCAGAGGCTCTCTTCCTTTGATGCTGCACCCTTAGATCCACCTCATGGCAGCAAGTTTGGACACCATCATTGAGAGCTATATAGAACATTTGGAGAATCGGTACCTTTCTTGCCACCCCCATATCCGGCAACCACCTTTTTATTTTTTAGAAGCTTGGAATTGATTTAACTCAAACCACTGCGTTTTAGAGATTAACAGTGTGAGGTATTATCCATTTGCAGTCCCTTCCTACCCCTCTTCAAGGACTCCTCTTACAAAAAATGATTAAAGAAAGAAGTGAATTCCCTTCTAAATCTCTGAACAGTGGAAGAAGAGCCTCTGGAGTTAAAAGGGGAATGGGATTTGCTTCCATTATTGTATAATCCCTAAGAACAAGGGAGACAAGCATCCAGTACTAGATTTGAGACAACTCAAATAACTTCATCCGTCATTTCAAATTCAGTTTGGTAATTCTAGCCTCTATAATCTTATCCTTAGATCCTCAAAAATGGTTCACAGCTCTCAGTTTAGAAGTCACATACTTTCACATATCAATTCACCTGGCACACAGAAAATAACTAAGATTCCAAGTGGGAACTTCTCACTACCAGTACAAAGTCCTTCCCTTTGGTCTTTCAACAAAACCAAGAGTATTCAGCAAGTGATTGACAAGCTCATCTTAGAAGGCAAGGGATCTAGGTATGCCAGTACTCGATGACTGGCTTATTCGAGGAAGATCACCATGGCAGGTGAACGATTCTATTCACTTAGTCCTACATCTTTTCACCACACCACATCTCAGAATCTAAAAAGGAAAGTCAATCACTGTTGCAAACCCAGAAACTAGAGTTCATATGGGTAGTGCTAGATTCCCCATCAGCAAGGGCTAATCTGCCACAGGACAGATTCAAGACCAAGGTAGACCTCATCAACCAGCTGCAAGCTCACCCAAAGACTTGAGCATGTCTCTCACTTACGCCACATAGCATGCCAGATTTCACCTCTGTTTCATACAAATGTGGTTGAAAATCATGTATCTGCCCCACATACATCACATGGACATGAGGACACAGGTGCCCTGAGAAGCCTTCTCATTATTAAATTGGTGGAAGGACTCTCCCATGTGTGCAAAGGAGTACTGATTTCTCCAGCTGTATCTACCTATCAAAACATTGTGACTTCCATGCTCAGGTGGGGAGCCCACCTAGACCACCCCCAGGTCTGTGACCCAAGTTGCCTACAGTAGCCCACACTGAGAATGCCAAGGTCAGGGCAGGCTGCAGAAAGGAGAGCAGATTCTCCCAAACCTCGTGCTTAACAATGTAGTTAGATTCACCAGCCAGTCACAAACTGTGCTCCTGGTCCCCCCACAAGTTATCAAGGAGCTGGGGTGGGGGGGGAAGAAGACTGCACAGCCCTTTTTATTGCATTCCATTCTTTGGCTCACAATCAGCAAATAGGTCCAGTAAAGTGAGAAGTTATTTAAAACTGTATGCACTATACAAAATGTTCTTCCAATCCCCAAAGGGCCAACCACAGTACCAGATCGATATTAGTTTGGATCTTACCCAAAATATCATGCTGCCAGCAATCCCTTAGTATCTAAAACTAAAGGTTTTATTATAAATGAAAAGAAAAGAAAGAGAAGAGAGATGTTAAATGGCCAAAGCAGTCAGATACATACACATGACTTCAGAGTCGATATATCAGGTTTTAGCAACACTGGTGAGTTTGCTGGCTTGTAAAGTCCCCCTGGAACGTCTCCAAAGCTTGGGTGAATATATTAGTCCTTTTCAGTTTGTAGAGAAGTTACTCCAGAGGTGAGAAGCAGGATTGAAGACAAAATGGAGAAGATGTAGCTGCCTTTTTATATCCTTTGTCATGTGGCTTGGCTTGTACATCCTTTATCCCAAACACAAGCTCACAGCACACGGGCATGGAAAAGCTCTTGGAGTCCCCTGTCCACAGGCATGTCACTACATGTCCTGCTGACTCATAGGTGTAGACCCTGGATTCTCTCTGTTGGTTCATTGTACAGTTGATTGACCTTGATGGGCCATTAAGCAGGCTGGATAGTGCTGATGCCAATCTGTATGGAGATGTCACTCAGAAAGACAGCACAAGTTTGAGATACAAATATATCACATATCAGAGGGGTAGCCGTGTTAGTCTGGATCTGTAAAAGCAGCAAAGAATCCTGTGGCATCTTATAGACTAACAGACGTTTTGGAGCATGAGCTTTTGTGGGTGAATACCCACTTCATCAAATGCATGTAGTGGAAATTTCCAAGGGCAGGTATATATATGCAGGCAAGCTAGAGAAAATGAGGTTAGTTCAATCAGGGAGGATGATGCCTTGTTCTAGCAGTTGAGGTGTGAAAACCAAGGGAGGAGAAACTGGTTTTGTAGTTGGCAAGCCATTCACAGTCTTTGTTTAATCCTGAGCTGATGATGTCAAATTTGCAGATGAACTGAAGCTCAGCAGTTTCTCTTTGAAGTCTGGTCCTTCATGAAACAAAGATGATACGTACATATAAACAAGATTATCATACTTAGAAAATCGTAACTTTTGTACTGATACCTTCCATGGCATACCTTGTAATATTCATTTTCTATTTTGTAATATTAGTATCAATAATATTATAAATGGTCACCCATATTCCATACAGCATTACAAGGCACGAGGCCTCTGGACTGCCAAAGAGATTCACATAAATGTTCTGGAACTCAGAGCTATTTGTCTAGGATGCAAAGCTTTTCTTATGCTGTGGACTAACAGTTGAAGAAATGACAGACAACACAACAGCAATGTTTTATGTCAACAAACAGAAAGGAATACAATTATCCCTCCTTTGCTAAGCAAGTTCATCTCTGGAATTGGTGCACTCATCAACAGATTGTACCAGTAATTCTGCTTGTACCAGACTTTCAGAATGTCCTGCTGGACCAGCTCTCTCATCTGCAAGTTGCCCGCTAAGGATTTGAGCCTGCAAACCATCTTCTGCAGGTGAGGATAATCAGCAGTGTTGCTTCAGATAAGGGAGGGAGTTTTGGGGAAAGGCTGAATACAGTCTTCTTGTCAGATGTTTTCCTTATCTCATGAACTCTGAGAATAAAGTGTACCTATCCGCTGATTATATAAGTGAGGCAATATCTTTTATTGGACCAACTTCTGTTGGTGAGAGAGACAAGCTTTCAATCTTACAAAGAGCAGTGACACTTGGGGTCATTTTCCCAAACTAAAGCAGAGGTCTTTGTAAGCTCAAAAGCTTGTCTCACTAACGAAAGTTTGTCCAATAAAAGATATTACCTCACCCACCTTATCCAGGACCGGCGCTAGGGGTTTGAGCTCCCTAAGCGCACGGCCATTTCGCCGCCCCACACGCTGGTCCCCTGGCTCCGCAGTCCTGCCTGCGGATGGTCGGCTACTCCCGCAGCTCCGGTGGAGCTGCCGCAGTTGTGCGAGCAGCCGACTGTCTGCAGGCACAACTGCGGCAGCTCCACTGGAGCCGTGGACCAGCGGACCCTCCACAGGCAGCACTGCGGCAGCTCCACTGGAGCCGCCTGCCGCCTCCTCCGGCAAAATGCCGCCCCCTAATAATGCTGGCACCCTAGGCGATTGCCTAAGCCGCCTAAATGCAAGGCTGGCCCTGACCTTATCTCTCTCTGTCAGTGAAAGAAGCTGTTTAGCTGAAGTCCGGAATATTTTTGTGCATAGCAGGAAGGACTCTACTAGATTGACCTATGCACTTAAATGGAACAGGTTCTTTATTTGGACAACACTATGCCACTTGTCTCCCTTAGAAGTCACAGTTCCTACTATTCTGATCTATCTGATATGGCTAAAGCATTCAGAGCTATCCATCAGCGCCATAAGGGTACATCGAGCAGCAATATCATCCTCCCATTCTACGGGAAACCATATTTTCTCACCCTATAGTTGCTATATTCCTTAGGGGGCTTATTTCATCTGTTTCCCACTTTCTGTGAGCCCCCTTCCTTTTGGAACCTCAGTATAGTGTTAGATGGGTTAATGGGGACCCCCTTCTGAGCTATTAGAAACTTGCTTTCAATATCATCTTTCTGTGAAAATGATCTTTTTAGTGACTATAACATCAGCTTGAAAGGTAAAGGAGATGCAGGTCCTCACTTTACACTGTGTTTCACACAGATGAAGTGATCCTTAGGTTTCATCATAAATGTTTTTCAAGATTGTCTTAGATTTTCATTTCAGTTAGACTGTTCATCTGCCATTTTTCTTTCCTTAGCCCCACTTCAACCAAATTGCACATCCTTGTTGTGGTTAGGACTCTTTCATAATACCGTGAAAGAACAAGAACCTTCAGGGGTTCCCCTAGGCTGTTTGTAGCTGTTTGCCGATTGGGTGAAAGGTCAGGCAGTATCCACCCAAAGATTGTCTAAACTGGTATTTAATTGAATTGGGGCATGTCTACATATAAACCACTACAGCAGTACCTCTGCAGCTTCGCCGCTGTCGTGTTTCAGTGAAGACACTACCTATGTCGGCGAACGTAATCCACCTCCCCAGCAGGCAGTAGCTAGGTCAAAAGGAGAATGTTCCCGTTGACTTAGTGTTGTCTACACTGGGGGTTAGTTCGGTTTAACTGCGTTGCTCAGCGGGGTGGATTTTTCACACCTCTGAGTGGCACAGTTATGGCGACTTAATTTCCTAGTGTAGACCAGACATAATGTAGACATAGTGTCATGGCCTTAGATAATTCTATGAGTTATTTAGATTATAGCCTACTACACAGGCTCAGGATCTTTTCTGTCTTCTGTGGGAAGCATACCAATTTCAGAAATTTGCAGTGCAGCTACAATGGGGATGAGTCCACACTTTCACCAGCTATTCTTTAGTTGAGGCCTCAAGATTTGATGTCCTCTTTGACAGGGCTGTCCTGCAGTCTTGATTTAAATAGGACTTCTAGCAACCTTCTCCTAATTATAAGGTCACTTCTCCCTAGTCACCAGAATACATGTTGACAATCACTTGAGGTAGAAAGAACAGTTACTTACCTTCCAGTAACTGTGTTTTTTCAAGATGTGTTGTCCACATGAATTCCATGACTTGCTCTCTTTCCCCTCTACTAGGGAGTCTACACCACTTGGATTCTGAACCGGACAAAGGAACTGAGAGACGCTTGGGCCCACTCCATCCTTCATGCCCTTAGGTGAAAATATAAAGGGATTAAATATTATTATTACAGCACCTAGTAGCACCCCTTTTGGTATTTGACCACTCTCCCGTCTCAAATTCTGATATCTGAAAATCCACACTTCCCGCCTTTTGATGTAACTTGTAGTCTGTGATGTCTTGCCTGGTTTTGTCTCTTTTGAGGGAAGAAAGTCAGTTTTCTTTTTATTGTAGATACCTGGCAATGATTAGTCACATTTTAATAGTTACCACTATTTAATTAAGTTTATTTTTTTATAATTAAAAGGTGCCTTAAGAGAGGGAAAATTGAGAGAGAGCATGAATCATGAAATAAAATTTAATTTAAACTAATGCCTCAGGCAAATATTGCTAAAATATCATTAGGGAGGGTGGATCAGAGCTCATCTTACAAAACTGTAGTCTGCTACTTTAAACTCTTAGATCATAAATAAAGTATTTGGATATCCGCCAGTGAATGTTACAGCCCTCTCAGTACACTTTTCTGTCTTTTTTTTTCCTTTGCATAAAACCTACTTAAAATTTTAGAAATGGAATCCAGGACTGTGTAAATCAGATGTTTGTATGTAGATGAATGGAAGTGAGAAATTCGGACTCAGAAATAAGGGCTCCAAACTTCTGGTAACAGCATATACCCACATATGTCACACAAAGTTGATCATAGAATCATAGAATATCAGGGTTGGAAGGGGCCTTAGGAGGTCATCTAGTCCAACCTCTTGCTCAAAGCAGAATGAGTCCCCAACTAAATCATCCCAGCCAGGGCTTTGTCAAGCCTGACCTTAAAAACCGCTAAGGAAGGGGATTCCACCACCTCCCTAGGTAACCCATTCCAGTACTTCACCACTCTCTGAGTGAAAAAGTTTTTCCTAATATCCAACCTAAACCTCCCCCACTGCAACTTGAGACTATTACTTCTTGTTCTGTCACCTGGTACCACTGAGAACAATCTAGATCCATCCTCTTTGGAATCCCTTTTCAGGTAGTTGAAAGCAGCTATTAAATCCTCCCTCATTCTTCTCTTCTGCAGACTAAACAATCCCAGTTCCCTCAGCCTCTCCTCATAAATCATGTGCTCCAGCCTCCTAATCATTTTTGTTGCTTTCCACTGGACTCTTTCCAATTTTTCCACATCCTTCTTGTAGTGTGGGGCCCCAAACGGGACACAGTACTCCAGATGAGGCCTCACCAATGTCGAATAGAGGAGAATGATTACGTCCCTCTATCTGCTGGCAATACCTCTATTTATACAGCCCAAAATGCTGTTAGCCTTCTTGGCAACAAGGGCTTACTGTTTACTCATATCCAGCTTCTCATCCACTATAACCCCTAGGTCCTTTTCTGCAGAACTTCTGCCCAGCCATTCGGTCTCTAGTCTGTAGTAGTGCATGAGATTCTTCCGTCCTAAGTGCAGGACTCTGCACTTGTCCTTGTTGAACCTCATCAGATTTCCTTTGGCCCAATCCTCTAATTTGTCTAGGTCCCTCTTTATCCCAGGTTAGTATCATCTGCAAACTTGCTGAGGGTGCAGTCCACGCCATCCTCCAGATCATTAATGAAGATATTGAACAAAACCAGCCCCAGACCGACCCTTGGGGCACTCCGCTTGATGCTGGCTGCCAATGAGACATGGAGCCATTGATCACTTCCCGTTGAGCCTGACAATCTAGCCAGCTTTCTATCCACTTTATAGTCCATTCATCTAGTCCATAATTCTTTAACTTGCTGGCAAGAAGACTGTGGGAGACCTTATCAAAAGCTTTGCTAAAGTCAAGGAATAACAGGTCCACTGCTTTCCCCTCATCCACAGAGCCAGTTATCTCGTTATAGAAGGCAATTAAGTTAGTCAGGCATGACTTGCCCGTGGTGAGTCCATGCTGACTGTTCCTCTCATGTTTCCCTCTCTAGTGTTCATCTGTATGTTATCAGCCGAAAGACATTGTTTTCCAAAATACTATTTGGGAGATATATTGAAATGTTAAAACACTTCAGTCTTCTGTCCAAAGTATGCAGCTGCTCTGAAGTGCCACACAAGCTAATGACACCATAGAGATAACAAAGACTCTCTTTGAAGAGCCTTTATTATAGACAGAAGATGGAAGCTGTCAGTACCTTGCGGAACAGATGTGTCTGGTTAGGGGAAAATGAGTTGGTGCAGCTGAAGTAAGCATAGCTCATTTTGAGGACATAAATACATAGTTCAAAATCTCTAACCTGTTTTCCCATCCCAACGTTTTTGTTGGCTCCACTGTCTACTAGAAAAACTATGCAGGTAGAGGTTGACCAACTTTAGTACGTATTCTTCTGACTTCTTGATAAATGTAACTCATTTTACACAATTCATTGTGTGGTTCTTCAGCATCATAACTTTAAAGGATCTTCTCTTTACCAGTGTTGTATCTTTGCTCTCTACGCAACATAAAGAATATGGGGAAACCACATTGGCACGGTGGGATTACAGATAACTAGGCTTATAAATCATGTACAAATATAGAAGGCCACATACTCCTCCCCCTTCACAATGAAAAGGAAAACAAAAATTGCAAACATATGACTATCAGTGATGCACAAGATGATGTAAATTATGTCTGAGAGGTGGTTTATGGCTTCTTTCAGGATAATATCTCATAGGTATCACAAATATATATATTGTCTGGTGTATCAGTATCTTCCTGGGCTACAGTATTAGGGTCTCTTGTAGTAGAAACATGGAAAGGTCCACTGGTACTATGACAAATCATCGTCTATGGCTATATTGTAGGCTCAATATTTCAATAGGCATCACTGGTGTAAAACACCCTGCTGAACTTGTGCTCAAAACCTGGTTCTCCATGACAGGTTTGGTGCTACTTCTGCCTAGTGTGATGGAGGACCAGTCAGTAATGTAATCACTTCAGGTTTCCATAAGTTAGCTCTGTAGTCTCTTACCAAGTTTCTCCCATGTGAAAACTGTTTCTTTTGAATGTCTTTCTGTATATTAGGCTTCAACAAGTCCAGACAAGACCTTAAATTACATCACATAAACAACATTACTGGTGTCTGATTTGTAATAACAATAGAAAATCTGTAATCATGGGTTGTATGCTACCTTTTTCCAGTGTTGTAACACATATTGCTTTATTGAAAGTCTGAATAAAACTTTCCACTAATTCATTGGTGGCAGGATGGTAATGAGTCAATGTGTTGTGTTCGATACCATTTCTTTTAATAAACAATTGGAACTCTTCAGATGTGGTTTGAGTTCCATTGTTGCTTAGAATCTGTTCAGGAACACTTGTCCTCAAAAACAAGAGTTTTAACACTTCCACTGTCTGTGCTGAACTATTTGAATTCATACAGAAAATTTCATGCCATTTATAAACATGTCCCGTAAATGGTCCAGCAGATTACATGTGGATTCTATGCCACGGAATAGTTAGCCGCTCCTAAAATTGCAGTGGAGCATGTTTAGGGATGTGTTGCATTTATTGACTGTCTTGACACTGTTTTATCATTTTCTCTGTTTGTTTATCAATCATTGGCCACCACACAAAACTCCTAGCCAGGAATTTCATTTCCAAATGGCCTTCATGTAATTCTTGGAGTATATAGGACCAGATCTTCATAGGAATAATCACTTTGGTGCCAAACATTATGAAACCTTGTTATACACTTAGCTAGCTCTGGATCATTCTTAATTTAGTGTTGTATTATAATGTTTGTCACTGGCAAAGGTTCCATTTGTGCCAATATAGAATATATTGACTGTCTCTGGTTCTACTTCTTGATCTTTACCTGCTGCTGCCAATGACAAGCAATCTTCACATGCATGTTGTTAATATTAACAATAAGGGGGAAGGAAAACAAGCCAGAATAGAGAAAGAACAGACTAAAGAATATTTAGATAAGTTAGATGCATTGAAATCAACAGGGCCTGACAAAATTAATCGTAGGGTATTTAAGGAACTAAGTGAAGAAATCTTGGAATCGTTAGCAATCATCTTCAAGAACTCATGGAGGATGGGTGAGATCCCAGAGTACTGGAGAACAGCAATCATAGTACATGTCTTTAAAAAGGGGAACAGAGGACACGGGGAATTGATCAGTCAGCATAATTTCAATACCCGGAAAGATCCAGAAACAAATTATTAAACAATCAATTTGTAAGCACTTGGAGGATAATAGTTCAAAATAGTGCAAAAACAAATTCTGACAGAGCAACCTAATTTTCTTCTTTGCCAGGGTAACTGGCCTAGTGGCTAGAGGGGGGAAGCAGTAGGTGTGATTTATCTTGATTTTATTAAAGCTTTTGACATTGTCTCATGTGATATTCTCACAATCAAATTAGGGAAATGTGTTCTAAATGAAATTGCTTTGAGGAGGGTACACAACTGGTTAAAAACACATACTCGGACAGTAATTATCATTGGTTCTCTGACAAACTGGAGTCCCTCAGAGGTCAGTCCTGGGTCTAGTGCTATTCAGTATTTTCAGTAATGACTTGCATAAGCACAGTCTCCACTCCATTATCTAATTTGTGGATGTCGCCAATCTGGGAGGAGTTGCAGGCACTTTGGAGGACAGGATTAGATTTCAAAATGATCTTGATAAAATGGAGAACTGGTCTGAAATCAACAAGATAAAATTTAGTAAAGACAAGTTCAAAGTACTGCAGTTAGAAAAGAAAAATCAGAGGCATCGCTATAAAATGAGGAATAGTTGGCTATGTAGTAGTACTGCAGAAAAGGATTGAGGGGGGGGGGAGAGGGTTATAGTGGATCACAAATTGAATGAGCCAACAATGTGATACAGTTGCAAAAGAGGCAAATATTCTGGGATGTATTAGTGACTGTGTTATATCTAAGGCATGGGAGGTAATTATTCTGCTATACTAGGTTCTGGTGAGGCCTTAGCTGGAGAACTGTGTCCAGTTGTGGAAGGTACAC
The DNA here is from genome assembly GCF_025201925.1 of Gopherus flavomarginatus. Taxonomy (NCBI): domain Eukaryota; kingdom Metazoa; phylum Chordata; order Testudines; family Testudinidae; genus Gopherus; species Gopherus flavomarginatus. The sequence goes on along the minus strand of NC_066620.1, from coordinate 181,047,077 downwards.
CTTAAGAAAAATCTGGATACACTGGAGAGGACAACTGGGTCCTCAATACGTGGCACGGGGTTATGCCCTCCAGTTTCTTTTTACCCCCCGTTCCCATCCCTCTTCAGGGAACCTTCTCATGAGACTCTTCTTGCAGAGGAGGTAGAAGGATTGCTGAAGCTGGGTAAGGTGGAAAAGGTACCTTTGCAGATACAGGAGCAACGGGTTCTATTACCAGTACTTTTTAATCCCAAAGGCCAAGGGTGGTCTACAGCCCATCCTGGACCCACGAGACCTCAACAAATACCTAAAGAAGCTGAAGTTCTGCATAGTCACCTTGGCCTCCATCATCCTCTCCCTGGATTCGGGAGACTGGTATGCTGCCTCAATTTGAAGGATGCATATTTCCATGTAGCGATCTTTCAAGGGCACAGATGCTTCCTACATTTCATGGTGGGAACTGACCACTATCAGTCCTACTGCTAAGCCTTGCAACAGCACCAAGGGTGTTCACCAAGTGCATGTTGGTAGTAACCGCTTACCTCAGACATCGAGGTATCCAGATCTACTCGTACCTTGAAGGCTGCTCCAGGTCCCAAATTAAGAGATATGTTATGGTGCTGCAGGCCGCGTGCAGATCCCTGGGCCTGCTGGTAAATGGCAAAAAGCTGACGTTAGTTCTGATGCAGAGGATAGAATTCATTGGAGCGGTGCTAGACTTCACCTGCACCAGAGCATTTCCAGAGCAGGAGAGGTTCCAGATGATGGTGGACCTCATTGCGGGAGCTTCCATGTTCTCCCTGACCATGGCCAGGGTTTGCCTGTGCCTGCTGGGACACGTGGCAGCATGTATGTATGTCATCTGCTGTGCCAGGGTCAGGATGCAGCCCTTACCGCAGTGGCTGGCGATGGTCTATTACCAGTCCAGAGATCATCTGGAAAAGTCATTACCATCCCACTGACGATACTTACCTCGCTGCAGTGGTGGACCAACCCCAGAGTGGTCCTGGAAGGAGTTTCATTCGACAGCCCTCATCAGTCGATCGAGTTGATATTGGACACCTCGGACCTTGTCTGGGGAGCACATCTCGGTGGCCTCCAGACCCAGGGCATGTGGTCCCCAGAGGAGATGAGGTTTCACATAAACGTGAATGAGCTCAGAGCGGTACGCTTGGCCTGCGGAGTCTTTCTACCACACCTGGCAGGCACGGTGATGAGAGTGTTGATGGACAATATGGCCTTGATGTTTTACATCAACAGGCAAAGGGGAGCACGCTCATTGGCCCTCTGCCAAGAGGCCCTCCTTTCTACATCGACCATGAGATCCAACTGGAGGCCTGTCACCTCCAAGGCATCAGGAACACACTGACAGATCGCCTCAGCAGAGCCTTTTCTTCTCACCACGAGTGGTCACTCCATCCAGAGGTAGTCCGGACCCTCTTCCAGAGGTGGGGAATTCCCCAAGTGGACGTGTTTGCCACCAGACAGAACAGGAAATTCATTGCTTCTGTTCCCTACAAGGCCTGAGAGAAGGCTCCCTCTCCGGCGGCTTCTTCCTTTCATTGTCGGGTGCTCTGATTTACGCCTTCCTGCCAGTCCCACTCATCAGCAGAGTTCTGTCAAAAGTCAAGAGAGACAAGGGCCAAGTCATCATGGTCGCCCTGGATGGGCCGCTCCCTGGCCCCTTTCTGACTGACCAGATCAGTTCTTGCAAGATCATGGGCGTCTCCTACACCCCAACCTTGCCCCCCTCCACCTCACAGCGTGGATGCTGCATGGTTGAATTTGGAGTGGGCCTGTTCTAAAGGGGTCCAGCAAATCCTCTTGGAAAGCAGGAAGCCTTCCACTAGAACAACCTACCTGGCCAAATGGACGAGGTTCTTCCACTGGGTGTCTGAGTGTAGCATCTCTCCAACGCGCTATCTTAGATTACCTGTTCCATCTTAAGAACCTTGGGAGTCACCTAATATGGAATGGACATGAGCAAGCACTCGAAGAAGAAAAGACAGTTACCTTTTCCATAACTGGTGTTCTTGAAGGTGTGTTGCTCATGTCTATTCTATAACCTGCACTCCTTCCCCACTGTCAGAGTTTCTGGCAAGAAGGAACTGAGAGTGGGGGGAGCTGGCAGCGCCCCTTATACCGCGGCATGTGCGCTTTGCTCCAGGGGGCAGCAGAGGTGGTCCCCTACGGATACCACTGAAGGAAAAACATCCAGCACCAGTGCATGTAACAAGCACACATACCTCATATGGAATGGACATGAGCAACACATCTCAAAGGACACCAGTTACAGAAAAGCTAACTTCCTTTTATAACTAACTATCCCTAGGAAGGCGCATAATCATGACACATTTTGTGGTTGGGTTGCCTTTAGGACAGCTTCAACTTTTTCTTGAGGGACCCCGCTATTTACCTCTCTCCTCCGTGAAAACTGACCATTTATTCTTACCCTTTCTTTCCTATCTTTCAACCAGTTACTCATCCATGAGAGGACCTCTTATCCCATGACTAAGCAGTTTGCACTTTGCTGAAGAGTCTTTGTGAAAGTCCAAGTATACTGTATCAACTGGATCACCCTTATCTAACTGCTTATTGACACCCTCAAAGAATTCCAATAGATGGTAAGGCATGATTTCCCTTTACAAAAGCCATGCTGATTCTTCCCCAACAAATCATGTTCATCTGATAATTCTGTTCTTTACTATAGTTTCAGCCAATTTGCCTGGTACTGTAGTTAGGCTTACCGGCCTGTAGTTTCCAGATCACCTCTGGAGCCTTTTTAAAAAATAAGCATTATATTACCTACCCTCCAGTCATGTCTGGTACAGAGGCTGATTTAAGCAATAGGTTATGTACCACAGTTAGTAGTTCCACAATTTCATATTTGAGTTCCTTCAGAACTCTTGTGTGAATACCATCTGGTCCTGGTGACTTCTTACCGTTTAACTTATCAGTTTGTTCCAAAATCTTCTCTACTGACTCTTCAGTCTGGGGCAGTTCCTCAGATTTGTCACTGTCTTCAGTCTCCATTTGTAGATAGGCTTGGGCTAGGTCGATCTTGGAGAAATTCTTACCACCAGCTGATGACGCAATTACATACTCTGTTCTTAATAAAGAATACTGAACTGCACACAATACTAAAGGGTATGTTTTATCTACTAACAGATACACTTTCAGTTATGTAAAACAGCAAAATAAATCATTAATTCAAAGTATTTCTTTTCACAAACTACTGGTGCACCAGATCTACTCCATAGAGGGGAAGAAGGACAGATATTCTAGGGGTATGTATGTGCAGGAGAAAATGGGAAACAGGAGGGAGGGGAAAATTGAGGAATGTGTGTGCACAGGAATGTCGGGGTGCATTGAGAGGGTAAGAATTTGGTGCATATTTGAGCATACGCATGACAGGAGGGAGAGGGAAATTGGGGTGTAAGCTTTGGTGTCTTTGCGCAAAGCAACTATAAATCCATCTTAATTTGCAAGTATGCTCTGGCTGCTTTGTCTTTTCTGCCAAAAAAAAAATTGTTCACTTCGGAAGATTTGTAGACAGAGGCATCATGATTAATTAGAAGGCAACATTAAGACAGAGTGTAAAGTCATCTGCTTTTAGGAACTGTGTATTTTTGCTTCGGTGATCTGTTTTTCAAAGAATACTCTTTAGTGTTGATTATAATATCCCAAGATCTCTAGTAAAGTGCAAATTATCTGTATATATGTCTTTTATTTTGTCTATCATTGTCTTAACTATCTAAGAACTTAACTTTTCTTTCTGTGAGACTACAGGTTATGGTATGAGAATCCTGGAGTATTTAGTCCACCTCAGCTGACTCAGATCAAGCAAACATCTCTTGCCAGAATTTTGTGCGACAACGCTGACAATATAACCAGAGTGCAACGTGATGTCTTTAAGGTGGCTGAGTTCCCACATGGTTATGATAGCTGTGAAGAAATTCCTAAACTGGATCTCAGGATGTGGCAAGATTGCTGTGAAGGTCTGTATTCAGAGAGAGTATTGAGAGTGCATCCTTTGTTTCTGGTTACATTTTAAATTGCCTGCTTTGAAGAAATTTTAAGAGATTTTTATTTACTATTCAACTCTAACTCAAGCTGAACTAGGAAGATGGATAATGTGCTTACAAAACCAAATTTGGATTGTGCAGAAGTAATATTCCACTTCCAGTAGAAGGAATCTAGTCAGGAGATTGATTTAGGTACTATATAGCTAAGGTTTTGGTTCTGTTGTATGAGTAGCTTACTTATAAAAAAAACACTGAACCCTTACATTTTTTCCTGACTGACATTAAAAATTCTAATAAATTGCATAGTTTGATTAAAATTTAGAATGTAAGACTCAACGTTGTGCTCACTATACTTAAATTTATATGTACTAAGTCATCCATGTATTTAATTGTTATAGCTGTGTAAGTAGGAAGCATCTGTTTTTATTATTCTTCCTGTTTTGTTCAGTGCAAAATACTTTTCCACATGGAGGGCAGAGGAGCAGACACTTAGTTACCAAAAGCTGTTACCTCTTAGATTGCTTGAACAAAACCCGGATTTAGTTTTGTTTTTTTTTAGATGCAATGCTGTTCTATTTTATAACAACAAAACCAGATTACCTCCAAAGTTTACTTAACTAATCATACAGCAGAATTACTGATTTATCATTGTAAAAGAATTAGAATTTAAATGAATCACCCAGGATTTTCTTTCTACTTTCTTGACATTCTAACCTGTTGCTTTTGATTGTCACAGGCCCCAGGCAGTAGCGTAGCTAGGGGGGAGCAGGGCAGCGGCCGCTCTCCCACTGAGCACAAGTGGCATGTTTTCAATTTCTTGGCGCCTTTTTCATTTTTATTCACCCGGTGGCTCTCCGGATCTTTGGCGGCACTTCGGTGGCGGTCCCTTCACTTGTTCCGGGCCCACTGCTCTTCACTTGCTGAAATGCCGCTGAAGACATTCACCAAAGAGCGAGTGAAGGTCCCGCCGCCGAGGTGCCACTGAAGACCCGGAGTGCTGCCCCGTCAATAAAAGCGCCGCCAAGTGAGTAAAAGCGCCACAGCAGGTGGCGCCTTTTTTGTGATCGATCCCCCTGTTCCCTCCACCTGGCTGCACTGCTGGTCCCAGGACCTAACTTTTCTGCAAGGTGATGAACTATTTGAGCTATGAACTAGCCAAATTCAACCTCTGCGGCTTTTTTCAGTATCTTAACAGAGGAACAATTACCCTATGTTTCAAGTAGTCAACGAAGACTCAGAAGAAATGGTATCAATTCATGGCTCTGCCACATACTTTCTGTATAACATTGGAAAAGTAGCTTATTCTCTCTGTTACTCAGTTCTGCACCTGTAAAATGGTGATGATGATCCTTTCTTACCTCAAAGGAGTATTGTAAAGATAAAAGTATTAATCTTGTTAAGACTGTTAGTGTATGTCTACACAGCAATGTAAGCCCTTTTGGGCACCAGAGTCCCATCGATAGCATCGTCACAGTTAGGAAACAAGGTGGGCAATAGAGTTTTCCCATGGTGCAACACATGCAGAGGGCTAGAGTGTCGACACTGGCAGGCAGGGACGCTAGACACTGAGATAGGGTTACTTTGACTCAGGTCTGTGCACTGCAGTTTGGACTCCAGAGCCCTAGGTGTGAACGCACGTCAGAAAATCCTTAACCTAGAGTTAAAATGCAGTGTAGACTCTTAAGGGATTAAAGTACGTACTTTATTTTAAGCATGTAGATTATACGTTTTTAGGCCAGAAGGGATCATTAGGTTATCTAGTCTGTACTCCAGTATATAGAATTTCACCCAGTTACCCCTGTATTGTGCCTAATAACTTGTGTTTGTCTCAAGCATATCTTCCAGAAACAAGACATGGAGATTCCACCACTTCCCTTGGTAGTTCGTTCTAGTGGTTATCACTCTCACTGTTAAAATTTGAGCCTTATTTCTAATCTGAATTTATTTGGCTTTAACTTCTAGCTATTGGTTCTTGATATGCCTTTCTCTGCTAGATTTAAGTGACCTTTGGTACCTGATATTTTCTCCCCAAGAAGATACTTATACACTGTAATTGTCACATCTCAGTCATCTTTTTGATAAGCTTAAACAGATTGTTTTATTTAAGCATTTTCTTCAGCCCTCAAATCAGATTTTAACTTTTCTCTTCTCCTTCTCCAATTTTTCAGTATTCTTTTTAAAATGTGAACATCAAAACTGTGTGCAGTATTCTAGATCTGTCTCACAAATGCTATACACAGAGGTAAAATGACCTCCTTACTCCTACTTTGCAACTCCTCTGCTATAGACATCGAAGGATTCCATTAGCAATTCTTTTTGCCACAGCATTGTTCTGGGAGCTCATGCTGAATTGCTTGTCAACTATGAACCCTACATCTTTTTTCAGAGTCACTACTTTCAGGAAATAGTCCCCCATTCTCTAGGCAGAGTGATCATTCTTTGTTCCTCAATGTTTGACCTTCCATTTGGCTGTATTAAAAGGAACTGTTTGAGTGGGCCCACTTTCCTAAGCAGTCCAGACCACTCTGTATGACTGCTCTTGCCTCATTATTATTTACCACTTCACCAATTGATGAGTCATTTGCAAATTATACCAGCAGTGCTTTTACGTTTGCCTCCAGGTCATTGATAAAAATGCTGAATAGTGTCAGGCCTAGTTTTGAAGCTTGTGGAACTTTACTAGAAACACCTTTTTAGTGATGACTCCCCAGAGACAACTACTTTTTCAGATCCGTCATTCAACCAGTTCTTAATCCATTTAACATTTGCTTTATTGATATTAAATAGTGCTAATTTTAATAAGAATGTTGTGCAGTAATAAGTCAAATGCAGTACAAAAGTTTTAACTATATTACATCTACACAGTTACCTCTATCAACGAAACTTGTAATCACATCAAAAAATGAAATTGAGTTTTTTTGACAAGACCTGTTTTCCATAAAACCATATTGACTGTCATTAATTAATTATAGTTCCAGCCTTCAGTTTTTTATGGATTGAATACCATATTTTTTTTCCATTATTTTGCCCAAGATTGTTATAAGGCTAACTGGCCTATAATTTCTTGGGTCATGCTAGTTGCTCTTTTGAGTATTGGCACAACATTAGCATGCTTAATTCAACAAGAGCCAAGAGGCTCTTGCTCTTTGACTTCAAAACCTATGCAGTAAATGTCCGTTATACTTTGGGTATTAGATTTATGTGCTGCTAAATCCTGGAAAGTCACTTTGTAAAATTGTATTGCATTTCAATGATTTGCATAGCTGATTTGCTCAGTTTTCAAGTTAAAAGATGCTTTTGAGATTTTGACCTCTACCCCAATCAGGGGTATTTAGGTTGTGACTGATCCTGCAAATATCATAGGTAGTTCAGACTTGTCCATGAGGCTCCTGGGCTTGACTATAACCCTTTCATCCTTTACTAGATTCTCTGTCTCCCGTTTTGCAAACACTGTGTTTGGTTAGTGCTCAAGCTTCCTCCATTGCAATCCTAGCTTTCAAAACTGATTTGTGGTAGTAGTGAGCAAAACTTCTTTTCCACATTCTCTCCTGTCCCTCCAAGGGGCTTTTATTTACAGTTTTGTTCCTAAATGGAACATCTTCCCATCCCCATCAAATGGAACAAACTGAACGCAAGACAAGCTCTCTCTAGGAAAAGACCCTCTGAGGAGTCTCAGAAGTGGAGCTTGGCCATAATTTCTCCCAGCTCCCAATCCCTACTTTACAAGGGGAAGTCTGGGTGGCTTATTGGGGGCCTCAACATGACTGAATTGCAGCATCCCTACTGCTAGCTGAAACTCCTCAAGAGGTGCATCTGCAGGAGATAGGACTTGGCAAACCAGACTGTCTGCATTTGTCAAAGATACTTCAGGGATAAGTACAAAAATCCTCTTTGGCTCCCATAAGTGAAAATAAAACCTGAAAAGGCTAAATAACATGGAGGTTGGAGGGAGACCATAAAGCACTCCAGATTATTATATTCTTCCACTGTCATTTTGTTCATCTCCAAAGATGAAGACCGCTCTTTCAGATTATAATCCAGACACAGAGAAGCATGAGAGGTTCTTTCCTCTAGAGATTTTGAATGTCTTGGGAAGAAATGGTTGTCAACACTGAAGTCCAGCCAGAGAAGGAGAAGAAGATAAAGCCAAGGACAAATATCTCCCTTCCAAAACTGGGACGGAATTTTCCATCCCCTCCATTCCATTTTCAGCAATCATTAGCAGAGGTCACTGCTGATCACCACCACTACCCTGTCTCCTTCCATCCAATTCTACATCTGAGTTTATCTGTCTGACATCTTTTTGTATGTGGTGTTGCCTTGAACTAAACATAGTTCCTAACTAACACAAAATGCTTCATCTTTTCTCCTGTTATTGCCACTACCATCATCCACATCTTATTCATGTCATTCCATTTCTTCCACTTTGACATCTCCAAGATCTGTCCTTTTCTTGCTATCCTTAGTGCTCAATCTCTCATTCGGGACCTCATCACTCTCCTCAAATACTGTAACATCCTCCTCTGTGGCATTCTGAGAGAGAGAAGTTATGACTAGAATGGAAAATTAGTTATATGATTACTTCCTTCCTTTAGGTGCTTCTACAATGGCACGTCTACAATTAACAGAGTGGAATAAGAGATTAGTGTTAAGAAATAAATATATATTTGGAATTGAGTATTTCCTTTTAACTTTGCAAGGTCTTAGCTAGAGACAGAAAAGAAAGGGCATGCTATGTTCTGGAGCTTTGTGGACAAATCTGAACTGCCTCCAGTATTTGCAGATATTTCAGACATGGAGAGAGGTCATTTTGAGAGGGGAAATCACCATTTCCCTCCCTCCATTTTCTAGCTTTCAGTGCTGCAACTCAAACCTGAGGCTTTGAAAGTCCTTCTTTTGAATTACTAGTAACCAGAATTCCAATTTCAGAATCTTTTTAATAAAGAGAGGTTCTGTAGAATCTATCTTGCTCTTTCATATCTCTGACTGTGACAAGCCAATAGAAGCAAAAAGTAGTTTGAAAACTTGTCATTGAATAGATACAAGAAGATCTGATGAGTGCTGTTTTTGTTTAGCACCTTTTCAGAGTAGAACTACATTATAAACAAAATTTATAGACTTCCTGAAGCAGGTATAGGTCTGAATTGTACGAGGAGGTGTAAAGATCTGATAATGTATGAAAGAAGTGAACACAGTTAAAGGAAAAATAATTTAGTACCGCTAGATGAATAATTTTTAAAAAATCACAAGATTTAATTAAAAGAAAGGAAAAACTTCCATAAGCCACTGTATTGGAGAAAACAGGATTTAATTCTGTAGTTTTTTAAAATGTATATTATTTACAATTATAATTGTCATAAAATTATCAATTTATAATTTAATTTCCAACATATAATTTGTTGTCTTATTTCAGATTGTAGAACCAGAGGGCAGTTTAATGCATTTTCATATCACTTCCGGGGAAGACGTTCTCTTGATTATAGCTTTCAGGAGGACAAGCCCTTAAAGAAAATGAAAATGCACAAAACAGTGAGGTAAGCATTTTGTACTAAGATCTGAAAAAGGGTAGGTTTTTTTGTTTGTTTTTGGTTTGTTTTTGTGTAAGGTGGAGGAAAATTGAATGATTTCCTGCAAATATACATTAGGTTTTGCAGTCTCCAGTCCATCAGTCTGGGATTGATGCCTTTCACTTTGATGCTTCTAGATGTTCAAAAGCAAAACAAAATTGAATGCTACAGGTTGTTGTCAGCTTTAAGTCCTGTTTCTGCTGTGGTTTATCTTCCAGCTCTAATTTTTCTAAGACCTTCATCATGTGAAACAATAATACTTAAGCCCTCAGTCTTGTTTATTTTCCTCAGAAGAAATGTGAAATGTAAAGAAAAAGCAGCAGAAAATCTGGGTCTTTACTTCATCCATCAATAACAGCATCTGTTTGCCTGGAAAATGCACATACTCCTGCTGTCCCCAAAGTGATACAAGCAGGGACTACAGATAATATGTGCCCCACCTCAGTGTCTAGTACTTGCTTAGAAGCCAGGGCAGGGCAAATATTGGGGCAGTAGCACTGAAATCAGTAAAAACGGGCTAGATTCTCGCGTGCCAAGGTCCATTCAGTGCAGGAATGGGGGAAAGAAGAGTTTTGGTTATGGCTTCCTGATCCTCAAGTTGCACCAACACTGATATAAGCTACAGCAGTGTAAGGTCTGTTCTGGTTTATGAAAACTGTAGGGGACCCTATTCCAGCTGTGAACTGGTGAAGTAGAGGTGGGCTCTTCTCCATCCAGATGTGCCCTTTCCCTGCCCTGACACACACCTTACTCCAGTTGGTGTCGGTATAGGAACTAGTGTCACGTGTTTTATGATATTGAGTGTCCCATTCTAGAGGAATTCTCAAACCAGCAGTAGCAGCCAGATTCTAGTTCTTTTGCAGCATCTGGAACTTGGAACGGAAGAATCTGTCATAGTATGTTCATATCTCCAGATCTACAAGAAAGGAGGCCTTTGCATAATAAGATTCCATCTTGTCTCCTTTTTATCTAGAAATTGTGTTTCTTGTGTGCCAGGTACCCTGTGATTTAGATATTAAGCTGAATTCTTCCAATATAACTCTCTCTCAGGTGTGATCACATCCCAAAACAGTTTCTCAAGAATCTCACCCTCATGGGTACCTTTTGAGGACGAAAACGTATTCTTCTTCAAGTGATTGCTCATGTGCGTTCCACAATAGGTATGTGTGCTCACCACGTGCAGCAGTGCCAGAAGTTTTTTCTCTAGCAATACCCGTAGGGGAGCGTCCCTAGCGACCCCTGGCATGGTGCCTCCATGGCACAGTATAAGGGGCTCTGCACACTCCTCCCACCCTCAGTTCCTTCTTGCCACCAGGGAAGATGCATCGGAACTGCTCTGCTCCAGCTTGGCTGCAGCTTTCCTCTTGAACTCCTCATAGACTCATAGGTCAGAAGGGACCAATATGATCATCTAGTCTGACCTCCTGCACAAGGCAGGCCACAGAACCCTACCCATCCACTTTTATAACAACCCCTAACCCAGGACTGAGTTATTGAAATCCTCAAAATTGGTTTGAAGACCTCAAGCTGCAGAGAATCCACCAGCAAGCGACCCAGGCCCCACGCTGCAGGGGAAGGTGAAAAACCTCCAGGGCCCCTGCCAATCCGCCCTGGAGGAAAATTCCTTCCCGACCCCAAATATGGCGATCAGCTAAACCCTGAGCATGTGGGCAAGACTCACCAGCCAGCACCCAAGAAGGAATTCTCTGCAGTAACTCAGTTCCCATCCCATCCAACATCTCCCCGCAGACCATTGAGCAGACTTATCTGGTGATAATCCAAGATCAATTGCCCAAATTAAACTATCCTATCATAACATCCCCTCCATATACTTATCAAGCTTAGTCTTAAAGCCAGAAAAGTCTTTTGCCCCCACTGCTTCCCTCGGAAGGCTGTTCCAGAACTTCACTCCCCTAATGGTTAGAAACCTTCGTCTAATTTCAAGTCTAAACTTCCTTATATCCAGTTTGTACCCATTCATCCTCGTGCCTACATTAGTACTAAACTTAAATAATTCCTCTCCCTCCCTAACGTTAACCTCCCTGATATATTTATATAGAGCAAGCATATCCCCCCGCAGCCTTCTTTTGGCCAGGCTAAACAAGCCAAGCTCTTTGAGTCTCCTTTCATAAGGCAGGTTTTCCATTCCTCGGATCATCCTAGTAGCCCGTCTCTCGACCTGTTCCAGTTTGAATTCATCCTTCTTGAACATGGGACACCAGAACTGCACACAATATTCCAGATGGGGTCTCACCAGCGCCTTATATAACGGTACTAACACCTCCTTATCCTTGCTGGAAATACCTCGCCTGATGCATCCTAAAATCGCATTTGCTTTTTTAACAGCCGTATCGCATTGGCGGCTTATAGTCATCCTGCTATCAACCAATACCCCAAGGTCCTTCTCCTCCTCTGTCACTTCCAACTGATGCATCCCCAACGTATATCTAAAATTCTTATTATTAATCCCTAAGTGCATGACCTTGCACTTTTCACTATTGTATTTCATCCTATTACTATTACTCCAGTTTACAAGGTGGTCCAGATCTTCCTGAATAGTATCCCTGTCCTTCTCCGTGTTAGCAATACCCCCCAGCTTTGTGTCATCCGCAAACTTTATTAGCACATTCCCGCTCTTTGTGCCAAGCTCAGTAATAAAAAGGTTAAATAAGATCGGTCCCAAAACCGATCCTTGAGGGACTCCACTAGTGACCTCCTTCCAGCCTGACAGTTCACCCTTCAATACGACCCGCTGGAGTCTCCCCTTTAACCAGTTCCTTATCCACCTTACAACTTTCATATTCATCCCCATCTTTTTCAATTTAACTAACAGTTCCCCATGTGGAACCGTGTCAAACGCCTTACTGAAATCGAGGTAAATTATATCTACCGCATTTCCTTTATCTAAGTAATCCGTCACCTTCTCAAAGAAGGAGATCAGATTGGTTTGGCACGATCTACCTTTAGTAAATCCATGTTGCAATTCATCCCAATTACCATTGACCTCTATGTCCTTAACTACTTTCTCCCTTAAAATTTTTTCTAAGACCTTACATACTACAGACGTCAAGCTAACAGGCCTATAATTACTCGGATCACTTTTATTCCCTTTCTTAAAAATAGGAACTACGTTAGCAATCTTCCAGTCGTACGGCACAACCCCCGAGTTTATCGATTGCTTAAAAATTCTCGCTAACGGGCTCGCAATTTCATGCGCCTGTTCCTTTAATATCCTCGGATGGAGATTGTCCGGGCCCTCCGATTTTGTCCCATTAAGCTGTTCAAGTTTGGCCTCTACCTCAGTTGCGGTAATATCCACCTCCATATCCACATTCCCGTTTATCATCCCTCCATCATCGCTAAACTCCTCACTAGTCTTATTAAAAACTGAGGCAAAGCACTTATTTAGATATTGGGCCATGCCTAGGTTATCCTTAACCTCCATTCCATCCTCAGTGTATAGCGGCCCCACTTCTTCTTTCTTTGTTTTCTTCTTATTTATGTGGCTTTCATAGTTAGTAGTACCTGTAGTTAAAGTAGTTTAGATTAATATTAGTTTAGTTTAGTGCCCCCAGGTCAAGACATGCCCCATGCCCTGGGCTTTAAGTCATATGACACTTGCAGGCAGCTGATGCCAGTGAGTGAGCCCCACATGTACTGTATATGCTGTCTAGGGGAAACCCATCTCAGCGATCGCTGCAAGATATGCAGATTCTTCAAGCCTCGGACCAAGAAAGAAAGGAACATTTGACTTCTGAGCCACCAGTGGACACCGCTCCACGTCTGTGGAGCATGCCAAGAAGGCTAAGAAGAAGTCTTCTCCATCAATAAACCTCGTTAGCCTCAAGGCCTCTGACTCAGGTTGAGCGGAGCAGCCTGGCCCACTCGGTGTCAACCTCCCCCGATGTCCAGGTGCCCTCCATGCTGGAGGCCCTGCAAGTGGCTCGAGACATCATGTCTCTGCCAGTTCCAGGGGCACCACCACTGTTGGGTCCCCAGTCCAGAGGCAAGCCACCGCTTGGATCTCCAAGTCACCACCTGATCGGTGCAGTTCGCATTCTAGGGAATGTTCCCGATGCTGTTTGCCAATCAGTGACTGACCCGTGCGCAGTCTGTGCCGGTCCTTGACCCCCCACCGGGGGTTCCGACTGGCAGGGGTTCCAGGCACTGCTTCGCCTGGAGGGATCATAGACCTCGCCAGGGGAGCAGGCCCCATTGAGACCAAGACAGACGGCACCGGAGATCCTTGTCACTGAGGAGCCATCATAGCCCGTCGCAATATGGGCATCAACACCATTCCCATTCTTCATCTCGCTCCAGGACCCCGCCTCGGCACAAGTCCCACAGTCCCAGGCATCGATCGCCGGCACCTCGCTGTCGCGGATCCACCCTTTGGAGCCGATCGCTGAGCAGCTGCTACTGGTGGTTCTCCCCTCCTCCACGCCAGGATCACAGTCTCGTGGTTGGCACTGTTCCCAATACCTCTGCTCCTCCCAGTTCCGGGATAGCGGCAGCTCGTACACCAGCCCTTCATAGTCATCACTCGATGCGGCAGGCTAGTCAGGCTGAACAGCCTGCTCCACCAGTGCCACAGCAGGTGCAGTGGCACCGGGCTCCTTGTCCGCCACCGTGGTACCAATGAGCCCCGTGGCCCCCAACGCAGCCCCTGGTGGGGTGTCGCTTGGTGGCCGGAACCTCGGAGAGACCATCAGCCTCCCTATCTCAGCCCCTCAGAAAGGAGTCAGTGGAGTGTTCATCTCTGATTCCACGTCTAGAGTGCGACCAAGTGGTGGTACCTCTGGTACTAGTGGGTACGCACAGTACTACACCCCCAGTCCTCATCTTACCCTGATGAGGCAATTATGGCCCCTCCTCCACTTGTTCCTCAGGAAGACTCTAAGGCCCACCAGCAACTGTGGAAAAGGGTGGCATTGAGCCTCAATCTTCAAGCCAAGGAGGTAGAGGAACCCTCAGACTCCCTCTTCAATGTCCTCTCAGCCTTGGCACCGGGCAGGGTGGCCCTCCTACTCCACGAAGGGGTGGCAAACATTTCAAAGGCCTTGTGGCAAACCTCGGCCTCCTTGTCCCCCATCTCAGAGGGTGGACTGCAAGTACTTTGTGCCCACTAAGGAGCATGAATACTTGTACACCCTCCTGTCCCCAACTCCCTGGTGGTCAAGTCGGTCAACCACAAGGAGAGGCAGGGCCAACCAGCCCCTATTCTGAAAAATAAAGACTCAAGGGGGCTGGACTTATTTGGGAGAAAGGTTTATTCATCCTCGAGTTTCCAAGGCTTCTTGGCTTAGGAGAGGTGGAAGTGGTGCCAGCGGAGTTCAGACGCAATGGGTACTACGCCTGCTATTTCCTTATCCCGAAGGCCAAAGAGAGGCTCAGGCCCATTCTGGACCTGCGAGGTTTGAATCAGTACATGGTAAAACTCAAGTTTCGCATCGTCTGTCTGGCCTGTATCATCCCTTCCCTGGATCCCGGGGACTGGTACGCTACCCTCAATCTGCAGGATGCGTACTTCCACATTCATATATTTGAGAGGCACAAGCGTTTTCTCCTTTTTGCAGTTGGGCAGGAAAACTACCAATTTACTGTCCTCCCGTTTGGCCTGTCCACTGCTCCCAGGGTGTTCACGAAATGCATGTCTGTGGTGGTGGCCTACCTCAGTCATCGTGGGGTTCAGATCTTCCCCTATCTTGATGACTGGCTGGTCAAGGGCAGCTCCAGGTCGCAGGTGTGGGATCACGTGGCACTCCTGCTGTCCACGACACCAAGTACACATTAGTCCTGGTGCAGCACATAGAGTTTATCAGGGCAGTCCTGGATGCGACATCAGCCAGGGCCTCCCTCCCACCAGACAGATTTGAGACCCTAAAAGGGCTCATCAGCCCAGTCACAAGGTTCCCTATGACCACAGCCAGAGCATGCCTCCAGCTCCTGGGTCACATGTCGGCATGCACATATGTAGTTCTCCACACCAGACTCAGGATGAGGCCCCTCTAGCTCTGGTTAGCCTCGGTGTTCTCCCAGTCTAGAGACAGGGTGGACAAAGTCCTCACTGTGCCTGAACATGCTCCATGGGGTCCCGTTCAGGGGCAGGCCCCCATTGATGGAGCTAGTGTCCCATATGGGTACTGCTAAGGGAAAAACTTCCAGCACTGGTGCACGTGGCAAGCATGCACACCTATTGTGGAATGGACATGAGCAATACATCTCGAAGAACACCAGTTACAGAAAAGGTAACTGTCTTTTATAACTAGTTCAGCAATAGAGGCCTTCATCTGCTCACTCTCCCACAGAGATGTTGGAATCCTCTCAGATTCTGAAAGAGTCTGAAAGAAACAAGCTTTTACGTACATTTTGTCATAGATTATTTTTGTGTTTATATGTATAAACCTTTCTCAACCAGAGCCCCAAAACAGTTGGGACAAAATTACTCTGACTACCCAAATCTATGCCAGAGTATAATCAGCTCTATTATGCATTAATGCTCTATCCAAACAATGCTTAAGACTGTACACTTTTTTTTTATCACCACAAATGTAAGGACTACCAGACTGTAGCTTTTACAAAACTGGTTTCTGAATGTGAAGTATCCAGTTACATGTTTACAAGGTGGGCTAGTATGTATGAAGGGCCTCGCATTTAGCTAATATAACATTCTGCAAGGGCTCTGATTTAAAAAGTAAAATTCTGATCAAGCCACTGTGCAGGGCCCATTGATTCATTTATTTCACAAGTCCAAAAGTGAGTGAGCCAAGAGAATGATCCCAACCTTCTCCCTCGGGGTCAGTTGGAAGTTCTTCTTATGAAACAAGAATACTGGGTAGGACAAAATGTGTAGTGTGACCACACGTTGGGTATATGGCGTATAGTTGTATGCCAACTAGACGGACTCTTATATAACCTGAACAAAGGATACAGACAGGAATTTGCAGTTTGTTTATTTATTTGATTTTTATAACCACAAAAAAGTGCCTATCCCTGGTTCTTGGCTTCCCTGAGAATTCTTTTAAATATATACAACATACACATTAAATAAAATATCTTTCCTCAGTTGCTGCCAGAACATAAAATTGTGGCCCCAGCAAACAACTAACAAAAATGTAATTGCTCCAACAGAATATCCACTAGTGTTCTTTTCCATTTTCTAGCCCTATAAATTTCCCGCCACTCCTGAGCCAGGGAGGAAAGGTGGGCTTGCATAGGCTTCCTGAAGGTAATGAACTAGGGATGTTATGGGGAGCAGATTCCAAAAGTAAAAAACCCTTAAGGAGAATGTGCCTCACTATCACCTTTTATTTTATATTAGTATGGCTCTAGCTCAAGTCCTTTTGCTGACCATAATTGTGGAAGTATGACATGAGGGGAAAGGTTTAAAAATGTTTAATTTAATCCAGCAGTTGTTTGGTATAGAGACCTCTTGCTATGTTATAAGAGATACAAAGGGAAAGATATCCTTGAAGTAAAAGTTGCATCTTGACTTAATGAGTCCACCATATTCCAGTGTCCTCATAATAGTCTTATGCACTCACAAGGACCTCAAGTGCTGTATTGGCTCAAGACGAAGATAGTCCCTACCCCCAAAGAATTTATAATCTGGAAGTCAGGATATGATTGGAAGCACATATAAGATAACAACTCAGAGGCTTGCTTACTTTGTGTGAGTATTATGAAATGAGTGAACTGGAGGGCTTCAGTGGTGACTCAGAGAAATCTGAGCCTCTGCTGTCAAATTTTGCATTAGTAAAATACAAGCTATACACATAAAACCACTTGTTCTTACAGCAAACAAAACTTCTTATTGCTGCTTCTGTATGTCTGATGAATTATAAACAACATTGAACAAAATTCATGTGTGGAATAATTCCACTGAGAGTAATGAAGTTGCACAAGGAGTGAATTTGTTGCACAACATTTCAGCCATTTTAACAACTTGTATATACATTTAATAACACTAAGGAAGAGTAGGAATAAAAAATGCTTAACAAACACTGTAACTTTCACTTTGACTGTTAAAAGTTGCCCTGAAGTAGCAGAGCATTGTAGATTATGGTTCTTCTTCCCAAGTGAACTTTTACCAATTTTTCCAAATTTCCATAGCATAAATAATAATATACAAGCAAAAGTTCTTTGTCACATATTTATAAAGCTATAAAGAAGTTAAGTCCCATAAAAATTAAAATAAAAAGAAAGCATCGGTTTCTCCTGCCCTGGTAACAAAGAGAATCTTTTGAACTCTTTTTTAGTTAGAATAGAAATATCAATAGGGAGGAATTTCCCAGATTGCTAAGTGAGAGATGTAGAAACTACTTATACCAATGGGATGCAAGGGCTATATTCATACTCGATGTAAAAATTGTGTTACTACAGAGATGCCTCTGGCATCAGCAACCCTCAAACAGGAATATTTGGCATACTCTGCTACATGGGCCCTGGGTGCTTCATACGGTAAATTGTTTAATAATCAATACTCTCTCTATTTTTACTCAATGTTTTATGAAATCTGTCTAGATGATATAATTAATACTGAATATGTCAATTTTCTATGATGACTTTACACAATATTTTCACTGAAGATTGAACTGATTAAAATGATTTTGGAATGTAAGTGTGCCAGATGTCAATTGCAATAGACAAGTGGCTCTACATTGTTCTGTACTGTAAAAAACACTATTGACTTCAAATGTTTATTAAATTGGAAATAGGCAAGTAAACCAACTTGTTCCATTTTCAAAGACTGAGGGTTTTAGCACAGGTGCTTTCTCTGACGTCTATTCATGGAAGAAATTTTAAAGTGAGTCCAAGCACAATGCCGATTACAATTACACAAGTAAATCAGTAGTATTCTTTCACTCTGAATTATTGTTGGATGTTTAGCTTAACTGCTTCACTGGTTCTTTTCTTTGTGAATAGTAGGCAATGCCATGAAAATGGTATTGACTAACAACTTTTTCTGTTCCCTAACATAGTAGACATAAAACTTTTAATACTATGCATTCTGTCCTCAAAACTTCCTGTCCCTGCTGGTATAAGGAGTAATACGTTTATCTACCCTGACCCTGTGACAATATCCTGCTACAATGGCACTGGTGTTC